>NC_088223.1:55811134-56500775 GCF_036934945.1 Oncorhynchus masou masou
CACTGATACTGACACAATGGCGATGAGCAGATACAGATTTAAATCTGAGAAACTCTCCTCCTTTACAGGCAGCTGTCTGAAAGTTGTTTGCATGTCACCTGTACTTTCAACGACCACAACATCAATAGACACTGTGGCAGACCGTGAAGGTTCGCCATTATCAGACACCAGAATGACCAACAGGTGAGTTTTTAAGTCATTGTCACTCATTCGTCTCTTAGTCCGTACTTCTCCATTGCTGGTTCCTATTCTGAAGAGATTGGTCGCCTTTGGTTCAGAGATGTGATAAGAAAGCAGCGCATTATAACCAGAGTCGGCGTCTACAGCCCTGATCTTGGCCACAAAGTATCCCGCTTCAGCAGAATAGGGAACGTTCTCAGAATTAACGGCGCCGTGGTCAGAATATGGCGGGAGAATCACAGGACTGTTGTCATTCTCATCCAGGATAAAAACGTTGACAGTGACGTTGGTGCTTAGTGGAGGAACACCAGAGTCCGTGGCCTGAACGTGGAACTGGAATGTTTTCATCTCCTCGTAGTTAAATGACTGCAAGCTGTATAGTTCACCAGTTAGAGAATTTAAGTTTACAAACGAAAACAAATGCGCGTCATTGGGTCCCGATATTGCGTAAGTAAGTTTAGAGTTTTCATCGATATCAGGGTCATTCGCTGTCACGCTGCCAACACGAACCCCCACTGGACAATTCTCCTTGATATACACGTTTAGTATGGGCTCTGGAAAGCTTGGCGCGTTGTCATTCACGTCAGAAATGTGTACAGTAATAACACTAGTGCTGGAGAGAGGTGAGGTCCCCTCATCTGTGGCTTTAATAGTTACATTATAAAGAGATGCACTCTCTCTGTCCAGAGGCCCGTCTACAACTAAAGAGTAATAGTTTTTATAAGACGACTGTAATTTAAAAGGAACATCTCCGATTACTTCGGACTTGATGAGTCCATTTTTCCCACCGTCTTTGTCACGCACGTTTATTGAAGCAACAACGGTTCCTTTCTCAGCACTCTCTTTCAATGCGACAGGGGGTGACGTCACTATGATCTCTGGGGAATTGTCATTCACATCAAGTATTTCAATTATGACTTTGCAATAGGCACTCCTTCGTGGATTACCTTTGTCTTTTGCTTGTACACGGATTTCAAACGCAGGGTTTTCCTCGTGATCCAAACGCCCTTTAACTGTTAATTCACCAGTATGTTGGTTGAGTTGAAAGGCATGTGTGCCCATTTCTCTTTTCCCAGTGAATGAGTATTCGATTTCACCGTTCACCCCCTCGTCTAAGTCTGTTGCGTTTAAAGTTAGAATTAAAGTTCCAAATGCAACATTTTCTGACACTTGCACTTTATAGAGAGATTTGGAGAAAATCGGAGTATTATCGTTGGCATCTATTACGTGAATTACTATCTGTTGAGTTCCGGATCGTGGAGGTTTTCCTGCATCAACAGCAGTCAGTACAAGCTTTATCACATCCTGTTTCTCTCGGTCTAAAGCTTTCTGTA
Source organism: Oncorhynchus masou masou (assembly GCF_036934945.1). Taxonomy (NCBI): domain Eukaryota; kingdom Metazoa; phylum Chordata; class Actinopteri; order Salmoniformes; family Salmonidae; genus Oncorhynchus; species Oncorhynchus masou. Next base: position 55,812,649 of record NC_088223.1, read on the forward strand.
GTATTAACTCAGAAGACACACTCTGCTCGCTGCCGCTTTGTACATCTAGAGAGAAGTGTTCGTTTAGACTCAGTTTGTAGGTTTTCACAGAGTTACTTCCAACATCCGAATCACTGGCGAACGGTAAAGGAAATCTGTCCCCTGGAAAGGCGGATTCAGTCATATTGACAACATGAATGCGCTCCGCAAACGATGGTGGGTTGTCATTTATGTCCACAATGTTTACTTCAATACGATGGATATGCATAGGATTATTCAATATCGCCTCAACATCAATGGAGCATTTTACTGAGTTTGAGCAGAGTGCTTCTCGGTCAATTCTCTCATAGACAAAAAGATTACCTGTCTTCAAGTCGACATCAAAGTACCTTCTTTCGGATCCCGTTACAATGTGAATCTTTCTCGAAACCAGTTCTCTCAAATTTAGATTTAGGTCTTTAGCGATATTTCCAACAAATGTGCCTTTATCTACCTCCTCTGAGACGGAATACACGAACTGTCCAGAACACAATCTCCATGAACAAAGCAGCAGAAGATATTCTATCCAAACACGTCTTCTGTGGTCACCCATGCCCATCGCTGTACAAGGAATGTTTATTGCAACAATACTCAAAGGGAAAAAATGAACAAAGCCTAATGCTGGCTCTGCTAGTCCGTGTTAGTACAACCAAAGTGATTGGGACAAACTATAATTTCCCTCTCCTGTCAAAACAAACCACTGGTTTCAACTCGATTCCTTTTTTTTGTATTTACTAGAGGAGGAGTCCAGCATTATTCCTCCTATTAATAATTGTCATGGTCAACAGCGACATCCTGTGTTTTCTGTATGTATAGGCTACAGCATAAATACTATTGACAAAACGAGTCTGCTATGTGTCAATTACGCCACCGTGACTCTTACCAAATCAATTTGGCCAAATCTACCTTTTAAAGAGTACTATTTCAACTAAAAGGATAAAACTATAACAAGAACGCATCTTCGAACTATAAAAAAGCTGGGTTGGTCATGCGTAATTACGCATGAGTATCCAAAACGAGTAAGAGTTCTGCGACATTGCAAACATGACCAAGTAAATCATGTAGGGTGAGAGACTTGCAAGCACATGACAATACGGTACGAAGGGCTTAGGAAACTACCCCTGGCAGTAATGAGACTGCTGATAAAAAATTACGTAAATGATGCAAAAGCATTTGCATGTCTATGCTGGTTGTTACTTCTTCAATAAACAACACCAACAACTATACTATTTTGACAGATTCAAAAAGAACACGGAGCAACCGGAATGCAGCAAACATGTTAGTATGAATGAGAATGACAAAATCCAAAGCAATTTGTCGTATGTCGCAGTCCATAGAGCTGAATTGAAACGCTAAACACCTCGGCATTTAAAGCTGGATTTGACCTAACCTAAACGTACCCAAGTACTAAAAGGGATTCAAATTAAGAATAATTGGTAGAATATACATGCAAGATGATGACAATTTGTTAGTTAGAAATACATCTAAACTCAATGACAAAAAAATATTTATTTTGAAAAGTTGTCCTTACCTTCTCACTGTTTGGCAGTTTGTCATTTGAAAAGTATCTCCTCCATTAATACTAGTCACATCTGCCCACATCCGCATCCTCAGTCACTGGGAGAAAAAATCACTCTCCCGCAGCAGCGTTTTCGTAAACATTTAATTTATGCCAGTGAATTTACCAAGAAAGAAGGTTCATAATAATTTATATCCAGTATCTCTATTTCAACGCGAAAAATGTTCAGATGATTGTGCATAATGGCCTGCACTTCAGATTGTTCTCACAAAGCTTGCTGTCGATTCTCTCATTCATAAATAGGACGCCAGTGTTTAGGTTCAAAACATAATACAATCTGTAACATATGGGACTCAAGTTTCTGAAAATTGAGGTTGAGGTCCTTGGCTATATTCTCAACAACGGTTCTCTTGTTCACCTCATCTGAGACAGAATAGACAAAGAAGCCGCAGAATCCGCAATGCATATCCACAATGCACGGAAAGGCCCATCGCTATGCACAGACCTTCTGTGAGTTGTTTACAGTAGATTCCTAATATTGCTAACATCGCGTTGTATAAGACACATCTCTAGTATACCACGGTTGTTTCTACACACATGCCTATCTAAAGTGGATCCCCTGGCTCTACCTTCAGCAGTGGGAGTTAGGGGAAGAATTAGCCCCACATAGTTGTCAGCTGAATATACGGTCTACAGCGACACCAAGTGCTCTTACTGCGCTCTTAAACAAGAACACAGCCTTATCTGAGTTATTAACGATGTTAGAATCTAACATGAGGGGTGTCTACACAACAAATAAATAAACAAATAACCAAATTGATCCAATGAATAACACTTTCTTCCAACATGTATCTTCTCGCATAGCCCAACGTGCCAAACAGCGGATGACCAGTATAGCTAGACATGCTATGGTGTTCACAGACCAGTTTTTTTTTAAACCAGGAAGGGCTCATTGAGATTTGAAATCTCTTTTTCATGAGCGTCCTGGCCAAGATAGGCAGCACCAAGTCATTACACAATTATAGACAGACAACATGAAAAACTACAGGTAATCTAGTAAAAAAAAGTATAAGAAAATCATAAAACGGTCAATTAAAAACATTGACAGGTTAAGGAATCATCGTCAAAATCCTTCATCAATAATTTAAAAACACCAATCGGGACAAGTTCTTCCAGTTTAAAAGTATTTTGTAAGGCGTTCCAAGCCGATGGCGCAGAGTACATAAAAGCCCTTTTACCAAATTCAGTTCGGATATTTGGAACAGTTAGCAGGATAAAGTCCTGCGAAGGAAGAGAGTACCCACCACATGTATGACGAATAAAAATGGCAAAATAAAATGGTGGTAAACCCCAAATGGCTTTGTAAATAAAAGTATACTGGTGACTGAGCCTACGAGTGCCTGGAGAAGGCCAGCCAACCCTGGTATATAAATAGTTGGTTTTGCAGTTTAAAATAAATCTGTATGCAATAAACAACTGAACTACTATATTTCGACAGGTTGGTATATTTACATAATAGAGGAGATTATTAATAACAATTCATCAATTTAATCGAGAAAACATGTTGGCAGGAATGAGACTGACACTAACCAAAGCAGCCGTATGTCGCTGTCCATGGTGCTGAACAGAGACGCCTAACAGCGTACCGTATTGATTTTGAGCTTCTTTTTAGCTAACCAAAACCGCACCAATACAATTTGAACTGTCTTAGTAGTAATAATGGATATAAATTCGTGCGATAGTTTTTTTTTTTTTTTACATATTTAAGAAAATATTTACAAAGTGCAAGCAAAATAATAGTAATATTTCAGTGGGAAATAAACGACAACGCAATGAAAAAAAGCGCCAAATGAATAGTTGCCCTTACCTTCTCTGTGTTAGGGAGAGTTCGCGTCCTCTGAAAAGTATCCCCTCCATTAATACTGATCAGCTCACCATCAGCAGGTGGAAACGGCGTTGGTGTGTCGGAGCTAAAACACACGTCATACTGCTGGGTAGATTTGGAGTAAGACCAACTGCCGTCAGGGTGCGTGGTGATCATTGGGGAGCTGTACCTGCTGAAACTGCCGTCTGGCCTGTGGCATTTTACAGCTATTAAACTGATGAGGATCAGTATAAATATCACTGATACTGACACAATGGCGATGAGCAGATACAGATTTAAATCTGAGAAACTCTCCTCCTTTACAGGCAGCTGTCTGAAAGTTGTTTGCATGTCACCTGTACTTTCAACGACCACAACATCAATAGACACTGTGGCAGACCGTGAAGGTTCGCCATTATCAGACACCAGAATGACCAACAGGTGAGTTTTTAAGTCATTGTCACTCATTCGTCTCTTAGTCCGTACTTCTCCATTGCTGGTTCCTATTCTGAAGAGATTGTTCGCCTTTGGTTCAGAGATGTGATAAGAAAGCAGCGCATTATAACCAGAGTCGGCGTCTACAGCCCTGATCTTGGCCACAAAGTATCCCGCTTCAGCAGAATAGGGAACGTTCTCAGAATTAACGGCGCCGTGGTTAGAATATGGCGGGAGAATCACAGGACTGTTGTCATTCTCATCCAGGATAAAAACGTTGACAGTGACGTTGGTGCTTAGTGGAGGAACACCAGAGTCCGTGGCCTGAACGTGGAACTGGAAAGTATTTACTTCTTCGAAGTTAAATGACTGTATGCTATATATCTCACCAGTTAATGAGTTTATGTTTATCATTGTAGTCAAGGGTTTGCCATTATTGCCTTCTGAAAACGAATAAGACATCTGAGTGTTTTCATTCATGTCTGGATCATGGGCAGTCAAGCTGGCAATAAGCCCTCCAACGGGACTATTTTCCTTTAGATAAACATTAAATATAGTTTCTGAAAAGCGAGGTGCGTTGTCATTCACATCAGCGACGTAAACAGAAATGACACTGTTACTGAAGAGAGGTGGGATGCCTTCATCTGTAGCTATAACGGTTACATTGTACTGGGAAGTAGTCTCTCTATCTAGAGATCCATCTACCACTAACGAATAATAGTTCTTATAGGAAGACAGCAATTTGAATGGAACAGAGTCTACTATTTTACAGTGTACTTTCCCATTTACACCCCCGTCTTTATCAGATACTGTTATTAGACCAACTGCTGTACCTGATCTTGCATCCTCTCTGACTGCATTCATCATTGAAGTTACTGAGATCGCTGGAGCATTGTCATTGACATCAATCACTTCTACCAAGACTTTACAATGCGTTGTGCGAGGACTAGCACTCCTGTCTTTGGCCTGTACATGCAGCTCAAACGCAGCATTCTCCTCGCGATCAATAGTTCCTTTAACTGTGATTTCACCAGTCACTTTGTTCATTTGAAATGCATCCAATGTTTTTTCCTTCCTGTGGCTTATCAAAGAATAAACGATTTCCCCATTTACACCTGAGTCCACATCGTTTGCGTTCAGTTTTATTAAATGTGTGCCAATTGGTATGTTCTCTACTATACGTACTTTGTACAATTGTTTGCTGAAGACGGGACTGTTATCGTTCACATCTATCACATTCACTATTATCTGCAATGTCCCGGATCTGGCAGGTGTTCCTCCATCAACAGCAGTCAGTAACAACTGGATCACAGCCTGTTTCTCTCGGTCTAAAGCTTTCTGTAGTATTAACTCAGCAGACATGCTCTGCTCGCTGCCGCTTTGTACATCCAAAGAGAAATGTTCATTCGGGCTCAACTTGTATGTTTTCACTGTATTACTTCCTATATCAGCATCGTCAGCGCTGGGCAGGGGATATCTTTCGCCTTGAAATGTGGATTCGGTTATATTCAAAGTATGAACATTTATTGGGAATGAAGGTCCGTTATCATTCATATCTAACACATTGATTTCTAAACGATACATGTTGAGAGGGTTCTGTGCAATGATCTCCAGGTTTAGAGAACATTTCACACTGGTCATACAGAGTTCCTCTCGGTCGATTTTTTCCTTCACATACAGAGCCCCCGTCTTTAAATTCACATCAAAATACTTCTTGTTAGAGCCGGAAACAATCTGAAACATATGAGACTCCAGGTCCTGAACATTGAGATTCAGATCCTTGGATATATTACCAACAACGGTTCCCTTGTTCACCTCCTCTGAGACAAAGTAGATAATCTGTCCCGAAGATAAATTCCATACGCAAAGAAGCAGTACAACAGGAATCCAGCGATATCCACAATGCACGGCATGGCCCATCGTTAAATCCACTGTTCTAAGAGCAGACATATATTTCAGAAAACAACCACATCTTTTGCCGTCGCGGAAGGGCTGTCGTTTCAGATGGAATCTGACTGTGTGTTATTCTGACAAAAGCCTACACAACACTGATAGCCACAGAAGGAGGGGCCCTAGAACGAAATCAAGGTTTCATATCCACGGTCTACAGCGACACCCTGCGTTTTGCTTACTAAACGGCCATGACACTGCTCAATGAGAAAAAAAACGCATTACCTATGCGTCATATGTTAGCCAGAAATAAAACAGTTTAATAGCAAATAAGTAAACCATATGTTTGGAATAATATATAATCGTTTTCATCTAGTATGTTGACAATTGTTTATGTGGTCCCTGATCTCGGAGGTTTTCCTCCATCAATAGCAGTCAGTACACGCTTGATCCCAGCATGTTTCTCTCAGTCTAAAGTTTTCTGTAGCACTAACTCTACTGATGGACCAGGATCAGCCTCCGTACGCACGTCTAGTGTGAAAGGGTCATTTGGGGAGAGCTTATATGACTCTGTAGAGATGCTCCCTTACTCCTGCAGGCAGAGGACATTTAGCTCCTGGTGCAGTTTGCCCAGCAATCCGAAACGTCTGCGATTTCACATGAACATGTGGTGCGTTGTCGTTTCTGTCCAGTATAATTACTTCAACATTGTACATTAGTAAAGGATTAATCACAATATCCTCAAAGCTTTCAGTGCAAACAAGGTTGTTAAGACAAAGCTTGAAGAAACCCGCAGTGTTTAAATGTACTTCAAAATGTTTCTATCTGGAACCTGCTTGCCTCCAGTTCAGTCACTTTCAGATTTACACCCTTAGCCAAATTCCCAACAAATGTCCCCGGTTTTAACTCGTCGGAAACGGAATAAGTAATTTGTTCAGACTCAGCACCCCGAATGCAAAGCAACAGCCAAAATAGAATCACAATCCAAACCCATTCACGGTTCTCGAATGCAGTCACTGTTAAGCAATCCTTTCACAAAGGTAATCCGAACAGTGTGACGGAAATAAAGAGAACCAAATGAAAACAATGGATGGTGTTGCTATCCTAACGAGAAACATTAACCTCACCGTCTGCCACCTCATTACAATTTCATCTCATTACAATTTCACTGACAGTCGGCATATAATAGGCTTTGTCCTAGTCCCTAGGTGGAGTTGAGTAAATTAGCGTTTTGCTGGTAGACACTGACACGGTGTGGAGAGTAACTTGAATGATAAAAAAGCCCACAAGAGAACTGACTCCAGAGAAAAGAGCTGGCATAGGCTATAGGAGGGCAGAATGAAAAGCAGTGAAACGTTTTGTGCAGGTGCTGTTAGATTGTGATGTGCAATCCAACTAGATACATGTCTGGTGGTTTTTATCAGTAAAATGTCAGTCGAAGAGAAAGGGGAAACAATATATGACAAATAAAAATGAAGAACACTCCCCCAAAAACGTTTTAAAATAAAGAAACTACGTGGAGTCTGATTTCAGCACCATGGAGAGCTCCCGTCCAACCGCCACTGTTTAGCGACTCTGTTAAGCCAGAACACAGGAGCGGCATTCAGAAGTCAGACAAGAAACTCATCCCGCCATAGAATAAGAACACAGTTTTATTCTGAGAATAATTCCCGACTAAATATATATATATATATATATATATATATATAGAGAGAGAGAGAGAGAGAGAGAGAGAGAGAGAGAGGAGCAGAGAGGGAGAGAGGAGCAGAGAGAGAGAGAGAGGCAGAGAGAGAGAGAGAAGCAGAGAGAGAGAGAGAGGCAGAGAGAGAGAGAGAGAGAGAGGGGCAGAGAGAGGGGCAGAGACTCTGGAGGACTGATCATTTGGTGCAAATCCGAACTACAACATCTAATTGATCCCCTCAAAATTGGGAAATATCACATTTGGTTAAAACTGAAAAAATGACTTGTACTGACAGAAAAATACTAATTGAAGAGTCCATAAACAAACACAACTTCTGGCAAAATTGAAAAAAAAAACAACAACATCTAAACAAGAGGAATTAGCGATACAAAATGGAGACATATGGACAACTCATTTTAAATCACTCTACAACACCATTCAAATTGACACAAACGCAGAACAACGCCAAATTCATGAGAAGTTGAATGGATTAGAAAAAGCTATAAAGGACAATCAAAATCCACTGGACTCCCCAATTACTGACCAGGACCTCTATAAGAAACTTCATGCTCTCAAATTTAAAAAGGCATGCAGACCTGATGGCATCCTAAACGAGATGCTCAAACTCACTAGTGCAAAATTTCAATTGGCTATATTAAAGCTGTTTAATTTGATCCTGAGTGTAGGTTATTTCCCTGACATCTGGAATCACAGACTCATAACCCCAATCTTTAAGAATGGAGACAAATTTGACCCTAACAATTACAGAGGCATTTGTGTGAACAGTAACCTGGGGAAGGTTTTCTGTAGTCTTATAAATGTAAGAGTTCTAAACTTCCTTAATAAGCACAATGTCTTGAGTAAAAGCCAAATTGGATTTATACTAAATCATTGCACAACTGATCATATTTACACCCTACACACCCTGATAGATAAACATGTCCACCAAAATAATACCAAAATATACACTTGCTTTATCGACTTTCAAAAAGCATTTGATTCTATTTGGCATACAGGACTGTTCTACAAAGTTAATGAAAGTGGTGTAGGGGGTAAAACATATGACATAATTAAATCAATGTATACTGGCAATACGTGCAGCATTAAAATTGATAAGAAAATAACAGAATTCTTTAACCAGGGGCTGGTCCTTCACCAGGGTTGCAATATGAGCCCTGCACTCTTCAATATTTACATTAATGAATTGGCCACTATTCTAGAAAAATCCTCAGCCCCTGGTGTTAGTCTCCACAATTCCGAAGTTAAATGCCTACTCTTCGCAGATGACCTATGCCTGCTGTCACCCATGGCCTACAGCAGAGCCTGGACCTGCTAGAGCAGTACTGCCAGACCTGGGCCCTGGCAGTAAACCCCAAAAAGACTAAAATAATGATTTTCCAGAGAAGATCCAGATCTCAGGGAATTAGACCAAAGTTCTCAATTGGTACAAAATATATAGAGTACTGTACACACTACAGTTACTTAGGTTTAAAAATAAGCTCAACTGGACACCTTAATTAGGCAGTGAATGAGCTGAGAGATAAAGCACGCAGGGCATTCTACACCATTAAAAAGCAAATTCAAATTGAAATACCTATCAAAATTTGGCTAAAACTAATTGAATATGTCATTGAACCAATTGCACTTTATGGCAGCGAGGTGTGGGGTCCACTTGCAAAACAATATTTCATCAAATGGGACAAACACCCCATTGAAACCCTACATGCAGAGTGCTGTTAGATTATCCTACATGTCCAGAGGAAAACTACAAACAATGCATGCAGGGCAGAATTAGGCCAATATCCACTAATAATAAAAACTCAAAAAAGAGCAATTCAGTTTTGGAAACATCTAAAATACAGTGACCCCCTCTCATATCATTACCAAGCCCTGCAATGCCAAGAGCTGAGCAAAGAAAAGAGTCCCCTCATCCAGCTGGTCCTGGGGCTGAGTTCACAAACCTGTTCTACTAACACACTGAAGCCTCAGGACCATAACATCCAATCAATCAGGATAAACCAAATTACACACAGTCAAAACAAAACTTTATTGCTTATTGGGAAACACAAACACAAGCACAAAGCAAAATGCAGTGCTATCTGGCCCTAAATCGACAGTACACCATGGCTAAATATTTGACCATGTTTACCGATCAAAACCTTGACAAAGTACAGGCTCAGTGAGCACAGCCTTGCCATTGAGAAGGGTAGACACAGGAAACCCGACGCTCTGTAGAGGAAAGGCTGTGCAACCACTGTACAACAGCAGAATCTGAGATGGAGCTGCATTTCCTGACAAAATGTAAAAAATATAAAACAATTAGAGTGTCATTTTCCCAAATTTGAAACTCTTATTCAAGGTTTCAAAGACCTTTCTGATGAGGATAGGGCTACCTGTCCTGTTGGGGGAGGACGCAGAGAGCTGTGGGTTGGCAGCGCACTACATTGCTTCCTGCCATAAGTTGAAGGACAGTTTCTGACAGACCAATCAACCTGCACATGTACTCTACTGTATGCTTATTGTTATTGTTGAATGTATGGTCATTTTGACCATTGGTTATTGTTGTTACTGTTGTCCCATTGACAATTTTGATTCTCATTTTTATATATTATTTATATTGTAAATACCCAAATATTGTTACGTCATGCCAATAAAGCGAATTTAATTTAATTTAATTGAGAGCAAGAGAGAGAGAGAGAGCTTAGCCACAGACCCAAGAGAGAGAGAGAGAAAGAGAAAAAGGGAAAGAGAGAGAGAGACCGAGAGAGAGGTAGAGAGAGAGCTTAGCCACAGACCTGAGAGAGAGAAAGAGAGAGAGAGAGAGAGAGAGAGAGAGAGAGAGAGGGAGTGAGATTAGCCACAGACCCGAGAGAGAGAGAGAGAGAAAGGGAGAGAGAGTGAGTGAGAGAGAGAGAGTGCAAGAGAGAGAGAGGGGGGGGGGGCTTAGCCACAGACCCAAGAGAGATAGAGAGAAAGGGAGAGAGAGAGAGAGAGAGAGAGAGAGAGAGAGAGAGCCCCAGGACAGCAGCACAATTAGACCCAACCAAATCATGAGAAAGCAAAAAGATAATTACTTGACACATTGGAAAGAATTAACAAAAAAACAGAGCAGACTAGAATGCTATTTGGCCCTACACAGAGAGTACACAGCGGCAGAATACCTGACCACTGTGACTGACCCAAAATTAAGGAAATCTTTGACTATGTACAGACTCAGTGAGCATAGCCTTGCTATTGAGAAAGGCCGCCGTAGGCAGACATGGCTCTCAAGAGAAGACAGGCTATGTGCTCACTGCCCACAAAATGAGGTGGAAACTGAGCTGCACTTCCTAACCTCCTGCCCAATGTATGACCATATTAGAGAGACATATTTCCCTCAGATTACACAGATCCACAAAGAATTAGAAAACAAATCCAAGTTTGATAAACTCCCATATCTACTGGGTGAAATTCCACAGTGTGCCATCACAGCAGCAAGATTTGAGACCTGTTGCCACGAGAAAAGGGCAATCAGTGAAGAACAAACACCATTGTAAATACAACCCATATTTATGCTTATTTATTTTATCTTGTGTCCGTTAACCATTTGTACATTGTTAAAACGCTGTATATATATAATATGACATTTGTAATGTCTTTATTGTTTTGAAACTTCTGTATGTGTAATGTTTACTGTTAATTCTTATTGTTTATTTCACTTTATATATTCACTTTATATATTATCTACCTCACTTGCTTTGGCAATGTTAACACATGTTTCCCATGCTAATAAAGCCCTTAAATTGAAATTGAATTGAGAGAGGGAGGGAGGGAGAATGAGCGAGAGAGAGAGAGATCTTAGCCACAGACCCGAGAGAGAGAGAAAGAGAGAGAGAGAGAGAGAGAGAGAGAGAGAGGGAGGGAGAGGGATAGCTTAGCCATAGACCCAAGAGAGAGAGGCCACATAAATACAGAATAGATCAAAAGATTCATTGCAGATAACTGAACTTGAAAAGAATGCTGAATGATTGAAGGATGACACCAGAGACTCACAAACCTACATCAGAGCACTAAGGAGCAACTGAGCTGAGATACACAAACATATAGAGAGGGAAGAGGCACCGATTAATAGAACTACATGAACATTCACATATAGCCATGTCAATGTATGTGATAGTCTGCTGTGCGTTCCTTATGATAATGATTGGCACGACCCACAGAACCAGTAACAGTAAGCCTATCAGCTGTACAACGGACTCAATAATCAATGGTGTGCTAGAAGAGCTTGGGGTATATTTACACTTAGTCCACCACTGAATTAATTCTCCATCCTCACACATATGGTGAGGCAGATGATGGTTCCAGAGTGCCACCCAGTGGCTCATTGTTTGCATAGATCCAAACGGTACATGATGACAGCCTGCACGTTATATATACATGGTTAGCATGATGGACAGTTTAATGAGTAAGGAGCATAAATCTGGTTCAGAGTCAGCCAGACACAGTCAACTACCTGTAGCAAGAGAAGGGAATAGAGGTGGAGAAACTGTAGATAGTACAGGTGCAAATATCCACTATTTCACACATGGACAAGCATGTATTATACACATGTGTTTCTTGCATATCCCAACTCCCCCTGCAACAATATGAGATAAAATAAAGAGGATTCATATATCAGAAACTTAAATCTCTCTTGTGATGATGACAAAGATACTATTACTTGATTGTATTTTAACGCAGAGAGTGTGCTCACAGTCAGCTATTATTAACAGCAACCCTGGACCAATTAGGTTTAAGTGAACATCTACAGAGTTTTCACATCGTCAGCTCAGGAATTCGAGCTAGCAAGCTTTCTGTTATTGGCCCAAAGCTCTAACCACTAGGCTATCTGCTACCCTATCAGATATGTGCTGACTCCCAGAAGTCCACTTACTTTACAACGATCGCTGTCTACTTTCTTGCTTTGACTCCTATGATGCTGACTGCATGTCAACATGGGAGAATCAACCATAAAATAAACCTTGTAAAATACGTAAGTCGGTATGTCATATGCTACTTTTGTCATTTTATTACGCATATGGCTATATCAATGCACAACTAGCTGCAACCTGTCCTGAATCTGATTAATTGGTTCATTAAAAATGACTGGTAGGCTTCAATTTAGACATTTAAGATATGACAAACTGGGCAAACTAATGTAGTGTTTGATGTACAGCATATATTAACAGTCATCTGTAGTCATTCATTAAACAGTCATCTGTAGCCATTCATTAAACAGTCATCTGTAGTCATTTATTAAACAGTAATCTTGAAACAGCTTTCTTCCTGGGAAGGAGAGGACCAAAACGCAGCGTTGTTGAAGTTCATGGTTCTTTAATAAGAGACACTTACCATGAACAACCTACAAAACAGGAACCAACCACCCACAAACCCCAACACAAAACAGGCTACCTAAATATGGTTCCCAATTAGAGACAATGACTAACACCTGCCTCTGATTGAGAACCATATCAGGCCAAACATAGAAATAGACAAACTAGACCCACAACATAGAATGCCCACCCAGCTCACATCCTGACCAACACTAAAACAAGGAAAAGACACAAGACCTATGGTCAGAAGGTGACACATCTGTAGTAATTTATTAAAGATTCATCTGTAGTCAGATATTAACAGTCATCTGTAGTCATTATGAACAGTCATCTGTAGTCATTTATTAAACAGTCATCTGTAGTCATTTATTAAAGAGTCATCCGTAGCCATTTATTAACAGTCATCTGTAGTCATAATGAACAGTAATCTGTAGTCATTTATTAAAGAGTCATCTGAAGTCATAATGAACAGTCATCTGTAGTGATATATTTTAATCAGTCATCTGTAATCATAATGAACAGTCATCTGTTGTCATAATTAACAGCCATCTGTAGTCATAATGGACAGTAATCTGTTGTCATATATTAAATAGTCATCTGTAGTTATAATTAACAGCCATCTGTAGTCATAATGGACAGTCATATGTAGTCATAATGAACAGGCATCTGTAGTCATATATTAAACAGTCATCTGTAGTCATAATGAACAGTCATCTGTAGTTATGTATTAAATAGTCATCTGTAGTCATATTGAACAGCCATCTGTAGTCATAATGGACAGTCATCTGTAGTCAGAATGAACAGTAATCTGTAGTCATATATTAAACAATCATCTCTAGTCATAATAAACAGGAATCTGTAGTCATATATTAACAGTCATCTGTAGTCATAATGAAGAGTCATCTGTAGTCATAATGAACAGTCATCTGTAGTCATAATGGACAGTCATCTGTAGTTATTTATTAAACAGCCATCTGTAGTCATAATGAAGAGTCATCTGAAGTCATAATGAACAGTCATCTGTAGTCATAATGAACAATCATCTGTAGTCATATATTAAACAGTCATCTGTAGTCATAATGAACAGTCATCTGTATTCATATATTAACATTCATCTGTAGTCATTATGAACAGTCATCTATAGACATTTATTAAACAGTCATCTGTCGTCATCCATTAAACAGTCATCTGTCGTCATAATGAACAGTCATCTGTAGTCACAATGAACAGTCATCTGTAGTCATATATTAAACAATCATGTGTAGTCACACATTAAACAGTCATCTCTAGTCATAATGATCAGTCATCTGTAGTCATAATGAACAGTAATCTGTAGTCATATATCAAAAATAGTCATCTGTAGTCATAATTAACAGTCATCTGTAGTCATAATGGACAGTCATCTGTAGTCATAATGAACAGTCATCTATAGTAATAATATTTTTTTTACTTTACATGCAAGTCAGTAATCTGAACATTAATAGTTATCATAGTTATAATAATAATCTGTTATAATGAACAGTATCTGTAGTTATAAAACAATCATCTGAACAGTCATCTGTAGTCATAATGAACAGTAATCTGTAATCATATATTAAACAATCATCTGTGGTAATACATTAACAGTCATCTGTAGTCATAATGAACAGTCATCTGTAGTCATATATTAACAGTCATCTGTAGTCATAATGAACAGTCATCTGTAGTCATAATGAACAGTCATCTGTAGTCATAATGAACAGTCATCTGTAGTCATATATTAAACAGTCATCTGTAGTCATTATGAACAGTCATCTAAGTCATTATTAATTTATCTATAGTTATAATGAACAGTAATCGGTAGTCATAATGAACAGTAATCTGTAGTCATATATTAAACAATCATCTGTAGTCATATATTAAACAGTCATCTGTAGTCATATTGAACAGCCATCTGTAGTCATAATGGACAGTCATCTGTCGTCATAATGAACAGGCATCTTGTAGTCATATATTACACAGTCATCTGTAGTCATAATGAACAGTCATCTGTAGTTATTTATTAAACAGCCATCTGTAGTCATTCTGAACAGTCATCTGTAGTCATATATTAAACAGTCATCTGTAGTCATAATGAACAGTAATCTGTAGTCATATATTAAATAGTCATCTGTAGTCATATTGAACAGCCATCTGTAGTCATAATGGAAAGTCATCTGTAGTCATAATGAACAGTCATCTGTAGTCACTATTGCTAGTCATCTGTAGTCATAATGAACAGTAATCTGTAGTCATATATTAAACAATCATCTCTAGTCATAATAAACAGGCATCTGTAGTCATATATTAACAGTCATCTGTAGTCATAATGAAGAGTCATCTGTAGTCATAATGAACAGTCATCTCTAGTCATAATGGACAGTCATCTGTAGTTATTTATTAAACAGCCATCTGTAATCATAATGGACAGTAATCTGTTGTCATATATTAAATAGTCATCTGTAGTCATAATTAACAGCCATCTGTAGTCATAATGGACAGTCATATGTAGTCATAATGAACAGGCATCTGTAGTCATATATTAAACAGTCATCTGTAGTCATAATGAACAGTCATCTGGAGTTATTTATTAAACAGGCATCTGTACTCAGAATGAACAGTCATATGTAGTCATAATGGACAGTCATCTGTAGTCAGAATGAACAGTAATCTGTAGTCATATATTAAAAAATCATCTCTAGTCATAATAAACAGTCATCTGTAGTCATTTATTAAACAGTCATCTGTAGTCATAACGAATAGTGATCTGTAGTCATATATTAAACAGTCATCTGTAGTCATAATGAACAGTCATCTGTAGTCATATATTAAATAGTCATCTGTAGTCATAATTAACAGCCATCTGTAGTCATAATGGACAGTCATCTGTAGTCAGTATGAACAGTAATCTGTAGTCATATATTAAACAGTCATCTGTAGTCATTATTAATAGAAATCTGTAGTCATTATAAACAGTCATCTGTTGTCATAATGAACAGTCATCTGTAGTCATATATTAAACAGTCATCTCTCGTCATTATTAATAGTCACCTGTAGTCATATCATTAAACAGTCATCTATAGTCATTTATTAAACAGTAGTCATATTGAACAGTCATCTGCAGTCATAATAAACAGTCATGTGTATGTGTAGTCATAATGAACAGTCATCTGTAGTCATATATTAAACAGTCATCTCTCGTCATTATTAATAGTCACCTGTAGTCATATATTCATAATGAACAGTCATCTGTAGTCATAATGAACAGTCATCTGTAGTCATAATGAACAGTCATCTATAGTCATATATTAACAGTCATCTGTAGTCATTATTAACAGTAATCTGTAGTCATAATGAACAGTCATCTGTAGTCATATATTAATAATCTATAGTTATAATGAACAGTAAGTCATCTGAACAGTCATCTGTAGTCATGTATTAAACAGTCATCTGTAGTCATAATGAACAGGCATATGTAGTCATAATGAACAGTCATCTGTAGTCATATATATTAAACAATCATGTCATCTGTATAATGGACAGTCATATGTACATTATGAACAGTCATCTGTAGTCATAATGATCAGTCATCTGTAGTCATAATGAACAGTCATCTGTAGTCATATATCAAAAATAGTCATCTCATCTGTAGTCATAATGAACAGTCATCTGTAGTCATATTAAACAGTCATCTGTAGTCATAATGAACAGTCATCTATAGTCATTATTAATAGTTATCTATAGTTATAATGAACAGTAATCTGTAGTCATAATGAACAGTAATCTGTAGTCATATATTAAACAATCATCTGTAGTCATATATTAAACAGTCATCTGTAGTCATAATGAACAGTCATCTGTAGTCATATATCATCTGTTGTCAAATAACAGTCATCTGTAGTCATAATTAACAGTCATCTGTAGTCATAATGAACAGTCATCTGTAGTCATTATTAACAGTCATCTGTAGTCATAATGGATAGTCATCTGTAGTCATAATGGATCTGTAGTCATAATGTAGTCATCTGTAGTCATAATGAACAGTCATCTGTAGTCATATTAAACAGTCATCTGTAGTCATAATGAACAGTCATCTGTAGTCATATATTAAACAATCATCTGTAATCATTATGAACAGTCATCTGTAGTCATAATTAATAGTTATCTATAGTTATAATGAACAGTCATCTGTAGTCAAACAGTAATCTGTAGTCATAATGAACAGTAATCTGTAGTCATATATTAAACAATCATCTGTAGTCATATATTAAATCTGAAGTCATCTGTAGTCATATTGAACAGCCATCTGTAGTCATAATGGACAGTCATCTGTAGTCATATATTAACAGTCATCTGTAGTCATATATTAACAGTCATCTGTAGTCATAATGAACAGTCATCTGTAGTCATATATTAAATAGTCATCTGTAGTCATTATTGAACAGTCATCTGTAGTCATAATGAACAGTCATCTGTAGTCATAATGAACAGTCATCTGTAGTCATTATTAATAGTCATCTGTATTCATAATGAACAGTAATCTGTAGTCATATATTAAACAATCATCTCTAGTCATAATAAACAGGCATCTGTAGTCATATATTAACAGTCATCTGTAGTCATAATGAAGAGTCATCTGTAGTCATAATGAACAGTCATCTCTAGTCATAATGGACAGTCATCTGTAGTTATTTATTAAACAGCCATCTGTAGTCATAATGCAGAGTCATCTGAAGTCATAATGAACAGTCATCTGTAGTCAGAATGAACAATCATCTGTAGTCATATATTAAACAGTCATCTGTAGTCATAATTAACAGCCATCTGTAGTCATAATGAACAATCATCTGTAGTCATATATTAAACAGTCATCTGTAGTCATAATGAACAGTCATCTGTATTCATATATTAACATTCATCTGTAGTCATTATGAACAGTCATCTATAGACATTTATTAAACAGTCATCTGTAGTCATCCATTAAACAGTCATCTGTAGTCATAATGAACAGTCATCTGTAGTCATAATGAACAGTCATCTGTAGTCATATATTAAACAGTCATCTGTAGTCATACATTAAACAGTCATCTGTAGTCATAATGAACAGTCATCTGTAGTCATAATGAACAGTCATCTGTAGTCATATATCAAAAATAGTCATCTGTAGTCATAATTAACAGTCATCTGTAGTCATAATGGACAGTCATATGTAGTCATTATGAACAGTCATCTGTAGTCATAATGGACAGTCATATGTAGTCATTATGAACAGTCATCTGTAGTCATAATGAACAGTCATCTGTAGTCATATTAAACAGTCATCTGTAGTCATAATGAACAGTCATCTGTAGTCATATATTAAACAATCATCTGTAATCATTATGAACAGTCATCTATAGTCATTATTAATAGTTATCTATAGTTATAATGAACAGTAATCTGTAGTCATAATGAACAGTAATCTGTAGTCATATATTAAACAATCATCTGTAGTCATATATTAAACAGTCATCTGTAGTCATAATTAACAGTCATCTGTAGTCATATATCAAAAATAGTCATCTGTAGTCATAATTAACAGTCATCTGTAGTCATAATGGACAGTCATATGTAGTCATTATGAACAGTCATCTGTAGTCATAATGGACAGTCATATGTAGTCATTATGAACAGTCATCTGTAGTCATAATGGACAGTCATATGTAGTCATTATGAACAGTCATCTGTAGTCATAATGAACAGTCATCTGTAGTCATATTAAACAGTCATCTGTAGTCATAATGAACAGTCATCTGTAGTCATATATTAAACAATCATCTGTAATCATTATGAACAGTCATCTATAGTCATTATTAATAGTTATCTATAGTTATAATGAACAGTAATCGGTAGTCATAATGAACAGTAGTCTGTAGTCATATATTAAACAATCATCTGTAGTCATATATTAAACAGTCATCTGTAGTCATATTTAACAGCCATCTGTAGTCATAATGGACAGTCATCTGTCGTCATAATGAACAGGCATCTTGTAGTCATATATTACACAGTCATCTGTAGTCATAATGAACAGTCATCTGTAGTTATTTATTAAACAGCCATCTGTAGTCATTCTGAACAGTCATCTGTAGTCATATATTAAACAATCATCTGTAGTCATATATTAAACAGTCATCTGTAGTCATAATGAACAGTAATCTGTAGTCATATATTAAATAGTCATCTGTAGTCATATTGAACAGCCATCTGTAGTCATAATGGACAGTCATCTGTAGTCATAATGAACAGTCATCTATAGTCATATATTAAATAGTAATCTTTCGTCATAATGAACAGTCATCTGTAGTCATATATTAAATAGTCATCTTTAGTCATAATTAACAGTCATCTGTTGTCTGGGGCAGCAGGGTAGCCTAGTGGTTAGAGTGTTGGACTAGTAACTGAAAGTTTGCAAGTTCAAATCCCTGAGCTGACAAGGTACAAATCTGTTATTCTGCACCTGAACAGGCAGTTAACCCACTGTTCCTAGGCCGTCATTGAAAATAAGAATTTGTTCTTAACTGCCTTGCCACGTTAAAAAATGTCATTGCCACGTTAAACAGTGCATTCGGAAAGTATTCAGACCCCTTGTGTCTTTCCACATTTGGTTACGTTACAGCCTTATTCTAAAATTGATTAATTTGTTTTTCCCCCTCAAAAAATATCACATTTGCATAGGTATTCCGACCCTTTACTCAGTACTTTGTTGAAGCACCTTTGGTAGCGATTTCATCCTTGAGTATTCTTGGGAATGACACTACAAACTTGTCACACTTGTATTTAGGGAGATTCTCCCATTCTTCTCTGCAAATCCTCTCAACCTCTGTCAGCTTGGATGGGGAGCGTCGCTGCACAGTGTTGTGACTTGACCTTAATATTAATCTGAAGAATGTTATGTATCTAATTAACTATGTTTAATTGTTACCCGATTAAATGAATCCTGTAACAATTAACATTAGGATTTGGGGCCCCACGAGAGCGGTTCTTAAAAGAGTTACCATCTCCCGAATTAAACTCTATAAGGTATTTACATCTATAAACAGTCAACTTATAAATCATAACCTCATATCATCATTCTGAACAGTCGTATCCTCTTTGCATCTGCAAAAACCAGAGCCCTACTTATGATTCAGTACTATACAAATTGGTTTATTGATTTATTTATTTAGCTAATTAAATGGGAACAGAGAATAATCACGTACTCTGCACCGGTTATTGACTGGAGATGTAATACGCTGAAAACAGGTCCCTTGCAAAATGACAACAACATGGATGCTTGTTGAAATGTCTTTGGGAATTGCGGCAGTATTTTCACGTCCGGATGAAAAGCGTGCCCAAAGTAAACTGTCTGTCACTCAGGTCCAGAAGCTAGGATATGCATATAATTGGTAGTTTGGATAGAAAACACTCTAAAGTGTCTAAAACTGTTAAAATGATGTCCGTGAGTATAACAGAACTGATATGGCAGGTGAAACTCCGAGGACAAACCATCCCAAAAAAAGAAATTTCAGCTTACCACTGTTTTCAATGGCTAGTACTATAATTATAAGCCCAAGTCCTACCAAATTGTAGTTCCTAGGGCTTCCACGAGATGTCAACAGTCTTTAGAATGAGTTTCAGGCTGGTTTTTGGGAAAATGACTCAGAAATTGTAGTTTTTCTAGGTGGCTCCCATTTTGTCTGTAGTGTTTTCAAGCGCGTGGAAGAAAGCGCGTTCTTTCTTATTTATCTCCGGTAATGAACATGTTTGTTTATTTGCGTATTATTTGCATATTAGGATACCTAAGGTTTGATTCTAAACGTTGTTTGACTTGTTTGGAAAAGTTTATTAGTAACGTTTTGGAATTCATTTTGCATGCATTTTGATGGAGGGAAACTGGATGGGTTATTGACTGAAGCGCGCCAGCTAAACTGAGTTTTTATGGATATAAAGAAGGACATTATCGAACAAAAGGACCATTTGTGATGTAACTGGGACCTTTTGGAGTGCCAACAGAAGAAGATCTTCAAAGGTAATGCATTTTTTATATCGCTATTTCTGACTTTCGTGTCGCACCTGCCTGGTTGAAATATGTTTTTCATGTGTTGGTATGCAGGGCGCTGTCCTCAGATAATTGCATGGTTTGCTTTCGCCGTAAAGCCTTTTTGAAATCTGATATGGCGGCTGGATTAATAAGACGTTAAGCTTTATTTTGATGGATTACACTTGTGATTTTATGAAAGTTAAATATTTATAGTATATAGTATTTATAGCATAATTTATAGTAATTTATAGTAATTTCACCGGAAGTTGTCGATGCTATCGGCACGCCTTTCCCAAACAGGTTTTAAAGAAGAGATGAAGAGGGAGAGAGAGGGACAGAGACACTTAACATTGCCACATTCAGAAACTAGTCTCACCTACAAAAACCATATACTTTGCACACACACCGCCAGCCACTTTGAGCAAGAAATCATAAATGTATTTATGTGAAATGCCTAGGGATCTCTCTGTGAATGGGGCAGCCTTGGAAAGGGGGTTGGGCCTTTTCGCGGCATGCTTGTAAGGCTCTGATTGTCAAAATGGTTCCAACAACTCTTCTACTGTTGTCCTTCTTCGTAGCTATCCGGTATCCGGTGACTTGTCATGTAGTCCTGAACAGAACTATATGTCACATCTGCTTCTGCTACGCCCTCTGGTGTTCATCCTGTGTCTTCTTGACCTGCAGTTATTCCCCCTGTATGCTTTCTCTCTCCCTCTCCCTCTATGTGTGATTGTGTGGTTGGTGACAGGTGTGCTGGAGTCAGAGCAGATCCCTACCAGCTGCAACTCGTTCCATAATCAAGGCCTCTACAAATATCACTCCTGCCACTTCCACACTGCCAGATTGTTATCTCTGCTCAAACAATTTGTGATTTTAGCCATTTATGATTATTCAAGATCCTGTTACTCTGCTGTGCCTGTTTCCCTGCCTGACACCGTTTATCCTCTCATTGCAGTTTACCACTCTGTCTCCTGTCTCCCGTTCCACATCTCACCACCCAACTACCTTGCTCTGGATTTTACTCACCCCCACTACCTTGGACTCCCCTCAGGACCTGTTTACCCTGTTCTACTCAGCTAACTCCAACCTCAGTCTCCACATCTGGTTTTTCTGAGCCTCCCTGGATCTGTACTCCTTATCTCCCTTTGTAACAATAAATATTTTGCTTCATTGATCCCTGTTTCCTCTTCTGAGTCTGCTCTTGGGTTCCCCTGTGTCACTCTGCTTAACACTATAGAGTTGATTTTCCTTCCATTTGCCCTTGAAGATACTTATTTGAAGCTAGGCTAGCCAGTCTGATTGAAGTTATTCATTGCAAACCTGATCTGACCTATTTGGATTCTTGTGATTTCAGGTCTCTCCAGATATGTTAGATCGGGTTCAAGTCCGGGCTCTGGCTGGCCACTCAAGGACATTCAGAGACTTGTCCCGAAGCCACTGGTGCTTTGTCTTAGCTGTGTGCTGAGGGCCGTTGTCCTGTTGGAAGGTGAACCTTGGCTCCATTTAGAGGTTCTGAGTGCTATGGAGCAGGTTTTCATCAAGGATCTCTCTGGACTTTGCAACGTTCATCTTTCCCTCGATCCTGACTAGTCTCACATTCCCTGCCACCACCATGCTTCCCCGTATGGATGGTGCCAGGTGTCCTCCAGAAGTGATGCTTGGCATTCAGGCCAAAGTGTTCAATCTTGATTTCATCAGACCAGAGAATCTTGTTTCTCATGGTCTGAAAGTCCTTTAGGTGTCTTTTGGCAAACTTCAAGCAGGCTGTCATGTGACTTTTACTGAGGAGTGGCTTCCCTCTGGCTACTCTACCAGCAAGGCCTGAATGTGGAGTGTTGCTGAGATGGTTGTCCTTTTGGAAGGTTCTCCCATCTCCACAGAGGACCTTTGGATATCTCTGAGTGATCATCGGTTTCTTGGTCACCTCAATGACCAAGGCCCTTCTCCCCCTGATTGCTCAGTTTGGTTGGGCGACCACCTCTGGGAACAGAGGCTCCACCTTCCTGGCACTCGAGGGCGCCAGGCTGCCCATCATTACGCACACCTGTCACCTTCTCTGTGCGTATCAGCGCTTCATTGGACTCACCTGTACTCCTTCACGTTTTGATTGCCTTCACTATATCTGTCTGTTCCTCCGTCCCCATGTAAGCATTGATGTCGTTATGTTTTCCCCTGTCCAGACGCTGTCCTTGTTTGTTTCTTGTCTGTTATCCATTAAATTTTCACTCCCTGTACTTTCTTCTCGTCTCCGAGCGTTGGTCTTCACACCGAGACAGACAAACTATAGCTAGTATGCATTCAAGATTCATTCATTATCATTGCCCAAGATGGCATACAGTATGATGATAATAAAGTGTCATTCCCACTCTAGCCAAACAGAGATATTGTGTCATGACGGAGCACACCCCCAATCTCATCGGCGGGGCTGTAGTGGGGCAGGTTCAGAGCTTCAAGTTCCTTGGTGTCCACATCACCAACAAACTATCATGGTCCAAACACGCCAAGACAGTTATGAAAGAGGGCACGGCAAAGCCTATTCCCTCTCAGGAGACTGAAAATACTTGGCATGGGTCCATAGATCCTCAAATGGTTCTACAGCTGTATCAATCAAATGTAATCAACCAAATATAATTATAAAGACCTTCTTACATCAGCTGATGTCACAAAGAGCTGTACAGAAACCCAGCCTAATAACCCAAACAGCAAGCAATGCAGGTGTAGAGGCACAGTGACTAGGAAAAACTCCCTAGAAAGTCGTCTGATGTTCAAATGTTCATAGATGACCAGCATGGTCACATAATAATGGTGGTGGTTGTCGAGGGTGCAACAGGTCAGCACCTCAGGGGTACTGTTATTTTACTTGTCTGTTTTTTACCTAACACTTATTTTTCTGCATTGTTGGTTAAGGGCTTGTAAGTAAGCATTTCACGCCAAATACACCTACTGTATTTGGTGCATGTAAGAAATAAATTTGATTTGTTTTGATGAGTTAGGAACTATTTTGTGCAAAGGCAATCACATCGCAGACAGATTTAATTGTAGAGACAGAACACCCAAAAGTGAGAGGGAGTGATGGAGACTAAATAGAATGCAGGGTGTTCATGATAATCTCCCCTCCTCTGTGATCACAGGAAGCTGGTGTAGTTGTCATGGCAACCATTTCTTAGGTACTGGGTGGTTCCTAGCAACCAGCCCACTCCCATCAATCGTTTGCAGCGGACTGCAGGGTAGAGGCTCTGTGCTGTCATAGTGGAGATCATCCATCAATGTTTCAATGTGCAGTGTGGGCATGTCTTTAACGTCATTAAGATAAGAAGAACATTGCCGGGAGAAAGCTGTGTTTCTACCTCCTACTTCCTGAATCTTAACCTCTCCCTCAGTTTAATAATCAATCTCCCTGATTCAGTATGGAGCACTGGAGTGAGAAACTGGGTTAACATCAATGCCTGATGATTTAAGTATCCGATCAACACAGATAACTTCAATACTGGCCTTCGGAAAGAAACTGACCCGTAGAAGCACAGCTCTATAAGCTTTATTCACATACGCATCTACAAACAGGACAATAAACAACAGAAACAACATCCAAACTGTTTTTGAATTTAAAAAATGTTAGCAAGGCCATTCTCTCCCACACACTCTCTCATCTACCAATCAGCGTTGTGGGTTGTGTCCCCACCCCCCACCCACCTAGAACACAGGAAGTCCTGCAGAAAGGCAGGCAGATACAGTAGACTGTAGAATCTAAATGTAGAATCAAAATGCAGGAATAAGCAGTGTAGCCGCAGAATGGAGACAGACACATCTGCATGACACTGAAGCAAGCAACACAAACACACTCCTGTGCTATCAAGCCAAGTTCAGAGATTACAGCAGATATAAAAAAAAGTATATTGTATTTCAAAAATTAAAAAAACACAAAGTACAAAGTAGATACGCCGATACAGGTTTTAAACTCCTCCGTTGGTTTCCACTCTACATCTGTTCTGTCAAAGTAGAGCTTGAGGTCTCAGGTCACATCACACAGCCACTGGCTGCTTAGGATGTTCTCTCAAAACTCCTGGGATCTAAGTTCATCCAGATTACATTTTATCCCTGGTAATAATCATGACTCGAATCTGGATTAAGCACCATTATCTCATTGTCCTCATGTCACATGTACTGGGGTAATGCATGACACCCATAAAGAGCACATGACATCTGAATTCAGTTGGATATTTTCTGTAACCCGACTAAAGGTGTCTTTACACAATGCTCAGGCAGTTTTCCCTCCCTACGGGCAGAATAGGCAGAGCCCTCATGTGTACCATAATTAGTGTAGCACCTCCCCCACACAGTGACCTCACAGAGAGCTTTAACAAGGGGAAAGAGATCAAGAGAGAACTGGAACATTGATGAGAACTACAGCTGCACTGGAGTTTGTGGTAGATGAGTAGTGCAACCAGGTTCTGGATTCAGTGCAAATAACTGTGTATAGGACGAACTTAGTGTGTTCCCATGCAACCTATATGATGGAGATATATATACACTGCTCAAAAAAATAAAGGGAACACTTAAACAACACATTGTAACTCCAAGTCAATCACACTTCTGTGAAATCAAACTGTCCACTTAGGAAGCAACACTGATTGACAATAAATTTCACATGCTGTTGTGCAAATGGAATAGACAACAGGTGGAAATTATAGGCAATTAGCAAGACACCTCCAATAAAGGAGTGGTTCTGCAGGTGGTGACCACAGACCACTTCTCAGTTCCTATGCTTCCTGGCTGATGTTTTGGTCACTTTTGAATGCTGGCGGTGCTTTCACTCTAGTGGTAGCATGAGACGGAGTCTAGAACCCACACAAGTGGCTCAGGTAGTGCAGCTCATCCAGGATGGCACATCAATGCGAGCTGTGGCAAGAAGGTTTGCTGTGTCTGTCAGCGTAGTGTCCAGAGCATGGAGGCGCTACCAGGAGACAGGCCAGTACATCAGGAGACGTAGAGGAGGCTGTAGGAGGGCAACAACCCAGCAGCAGGACCGCTACCTCTGCCTTTGTGCAAGGAGGAGCAGGAGGAGCGCTGCCAGAGCCCTGCAAAATGACCTCCAGCAGGCCACAAATGTGCATGTGTCTGCTCAAATGGTCAGACTCCATGAGGGTGGTATGAGGGCCTGACATCAACAGGTGGGGGTTGTGCTTACAGCCCAACACCGTGCAGGACGTTTGGCATTTGCCAGAGAACACCAAGATTGGCAAATTCGCCACTGGCGCCCTGTGCTCTTCACAGATGAAAGCAGGTTCACACTGAGCACATGTGACAGACGTGACAGTCTGGAGACGCCGTGGAGAACGTTCTGCTGCATGCAACATCCTCCAGCATGACCGGTTTGGTGGTGGGTCAGTCATGGTGTGGGGTGGCATTTCTTTGGGGGGCCGCACAGCCCTCCATGTGCTCGCCAGAGGTAGCCTGACTGCCATTAGGTACCGAGATGAGATCCTCAGACCCCTTGTGAGACCATATGCTGGTGCGGTTGGCCCTGGGTTCCTCCTAATGCAAGACAATGCTAGACCTCAAGTGGCTGGAGTGTGTCAGCAGTTCCTGCAAGAGGAAGGCATTGATGCTATGGACTGGCCCACCCGTTCCCCAGACCTGAATCCAATTGAGCACATCTGGGACATCATGTCTCGCTCCATCCACCAACGCCACGTTTCACCACAGACTGTCCAGGAGTTGACGGATGCTTTAGTTCAGGTCTGGGAGGAGATCCCTCAGGAGACCATCCTCCACCTCATCCGGAGCATGCCCAGGCGTTGTAGGGAGGTCATACAGGCACGTGGAGGCCACACACACTACTGAGCCTCATTTTGACTTGTTTTAAGGACATTACATCAAAGTTGGATCAGCCTGTAGTGTGGTTTTCCACTTTAATTTTGAGTGTGACTACAAATCCAGACCTCCATGGGTTGATAAATTTGATTTACATTGACAATTGTTGTGTGATTTTGTTGTCAGCACATTCA
Source organism: Oncorhynchus masou masou (assembly GCF_036934945.1). NCBI lineage: Eukaryota > Metazoa > Chordata > Actinopteri > Salmoniformes > Salmonidae > Oncorhynchus > Oncorhynchus masou. Next base: position 55,839,492 of record NC_088223.1, read on the forward strand.
ACTATGTAAAGAAAAAAGTATTTAATAAGAATATTTCATTCATTCAGATCTAGGATGTGTTATTTTAGTGTTCCCTTTTTTTGAGCAGTGTAGTAGGATTTAAGTACAGTATTGCATTTCAAATGAGATGGATGGATGGATTGTGAGTATTCGGCCAATAAAGTCATGCACTAACGTCAAAGGAATAGAATAGTATTAGTAGCATAGTCTTTCTGTCCGACGCTCGTCTTCACAGTTTCTCTCTACTTATCTCGCTCTCCTTATTTTGGCCTTTCCCTCCATATTGTCACATGGACACACTGCTGTATGTTCTAGTTTCTCATTTCTAAGACCTAACGCCTTGCATTAAATCTTTGCAACATCATGGTCTTGCTGGGAGAAAAGCTAATCTATGTCTGTGAACACTTTGATTCTCTGAAAATAACATTTTGGTGAAATGCTTAAGCAGTGGAGTACTCCATTCAAATGTCATAAAATAATTGAGATTGTCTGTCTGTACACTGTATCAGATAAAATAATTGAATGCTGTATTATTGCACTACAAATATAATACAGTAGACTACACAATGCACTTGAATAAGTCACAAAAAGTAGCATTGAGAACTGTTAGGTCAAAATATAAAAAAGATATAAAAAAAACATACAAATTCATAAAACATTGTAAAGTTTAAAATCATGTCCAGAGTATTGTATCATGCCAAACATACAATACCTTTTGAATATACAATGATAAATACTTTCAAAAGTCATATTTCTTAAGTGAATATAGTAACATTTCTCATTTAAAGTACACATGGGTTCTTCCCGTAAGCCTCCTGTTAACCGTTGATTTCTCCTTTTGCTGATTCTCCGAGGCTTGTTCACAGTGCAGGGAAAGTGTTAGAGTAATCAGAACCGGGCAGAGGCCTGCACAGGTACGTTGACAAAACTCAGATGGAGGTATGATAAGTTGTTGTAAAGTGAAGCCCTTTAGTGCTACAGCTATTCTACATACAGTGTTTTCTAGGTTGACTGTCATATTGCACTGTTTAGGCAGGTAGGAGCTAAATCCTGGTGTGTCACTGTCCTGAGTATTTCCTTGGACATGATCTCACACTAGAAATGGATTCTAGTCTGTGCTTTATATAGATATGCTGAGAAGGAAATGTCTATCATCAAAATATACTAAATATAGTGCCGCTGTCAAATGTGCTCATAAATATTTGAACTGTGAGAATATATTAACTCTGTCTGCAATGTGAAGTGGAGCAACATGGGGTACTTCTCTCATACCTGGCTCATTGGATGACAGGTATCAGGTATTGATCTATTTTATAGTAGCAACTCAACATGCACATCCAACACCATGTATCAGGAAATGAATAATTCCATACTATAGGCTGATGTCCGGAGCCAAAAACAAGATCTAGAAAGCAAAAATGATGAAAAATGTTACGTCTTATTTCTAATCAAGATAAACTAAAGTTCTTACCTAGAGTGTGCACACTACACATTCACAGATGAACTGAGGTTGTTATTTCACCAGGTAAAGGGGTTATGGAAGGCATTGGCAACATCCTTCTCTAGTACATTTTTTTTTTTGTTCTTTGATTGTGACCTCTCACACATACTCCAATAACGCATTATGACATCACAATGTGGTACCCTCACAAGGACACGACAGAAAATCCCTTTTGTGTCATGTTTTTCCTGGAGAGGTAAGGTAGGATTTTGGAAGATATTGAGTGCCTGCTCCAATGTTAACAGAGGGTGCTTTGCATAAAGACATCATGTTAAGTTCCTTTCTTCTTTAGGATATTTTCTAAATGCAAGTACCTGTCGATGTAGCCATGCAGATTCATGCTTGATGGAAAATGATGAAGGTAGTCTACAGGTGTGGTCTGTTCGAGGAGGGCAGAGGGTTGGAGGAGCTGCCCCCAGAGGTAACTGTTGGATCCCAGTGATTGAAGAGGGGTGTTGGTGTCGCTCTTAACATCTTTGAACATTCTCCAGCTGAATACCCCAGAATGAGGACATCATGGCAGGTCACTGCTGGCCCTGGAATCCTGCCAATAAATAGAAAATAAAGTCAGCCAATAGGAGATGGAGAGAGGAGGGGATCAGCTTGACTGACAGCCTTTAAGGAGTCACAACTCATGCAACTGATAAGATCCCTCAACTGGGACATGACTGGTTACTGCACAATCAATCAATCAATCAATCATGGGTGGGTGTTACATACTGAGTTACTTAAACAATTATCATGCTCTGGATTATGTAGGGAGGTGTGCATGGTGAGTTCCATAAAAATGTCTACATGGGCTATTTGTTCAAATCCTTATTTTATTATCCTCACAGACAACAGAAATCAGGACAAATTACAGAATGGATCTATCATGTGCATCTAGGCCAGATTAAAAAGCAAGCAAGTGAAATTTGAATAAAACCAAACAAATGACAAGAATAAGGAAAAATGAAAGGGCTATATGTACCATAGAGACATGCACATCACAGTTTGCGAGAGTGGGGGATAGGCAGGCTGGCGTTTGAACTATTTTAGTACAATTGTGTGTGCATGCGTGCGTGCGTGTGTGCGTGTGTGTGCGTGTGTGTGCGTGCGTGCGTGCATGCGTGTGTGTGTGCATGCGTGCGTGTAGTGCAATTGGTACTATGTCTATGGAGGCACTGCCTGACACCATGCTGATCATAATTGAAATATTTTCCCTTGTATTGGGCCAGTGATAAGAGGTGGCTGCTGGGCAACAGGGGCAGAGCTAAAATATGATGTGTGTGGATGTGACAGAGGTGCTGGATGATGCAGCCACTGCTCTGAGGCAGGTGTACACACTGAGAGCTCAGGACCAGGACAGTGCATACCTTAATCCTCTACGTTATTTGTGCTTAGAGCTTTGCCGTGAGTCTCTGCCAAACAAACCACATATTGTCAATATTATTCTGACCTGGCAGCCACTTTGGGCTTAATCTCAGCTGTCAGTGAGTGATTGGTTTCCCGCTTTATAGAGATTTCCAAATTTAATATTCATTGCTCACAGATGCATCACAATGAAGGTCAATGGGAAGGAGGGTGAGCAGTGAGTGTCAGGGGAAGGGGACAGATGAAAAATAGAAACCAAGGTGCTGTCTAGAACATAAAAAGGATTTTCAACTGTCCCCAACTGTCCCCTTTGAAGAACCTGTTTTGGTTCCATGTAGAATCCTCTTGGGTTCCATGTAGAATCCGCTGCGGAAAGGGTTCTACTAGAAACCGAAAAGAGTTCTCCTATGGGGACAGCCGAAGAACCCTTTAGGAACACGTTTTTCTAAGAGTGCAGGAATTCATCGTCCTTTCTCTGCCTCCTCTCTGAGAATCAATGTTTGTCTGCTCTTTGCTGACATTACATAATCCATGCCCCCTTTTAAAAAGGACACTGAACTCTGCCTACACAGATCAACCCCACATCTGGGTTGATAAAAGTGACAATTAGAAAATTGATCCAAAAGTACAGGCCTAGAAACATAATCCTAGTTTGAGTTACATCAATCACAGTCCTCCTACATGATACCAGCAACGAGCATACCTCCAGCTGTAGAATGGGCTTCCTTTCATTTTGAGTACTTTAGAATAGGAAAAAAGAAAGGTTCAAAATACACACACACTTTAAAAAAAAACACGCTCCACTAATCCAATCCATCTCGTTAGTTTTCATGTCATGGCAGTACAATGGAGAGGACTCTGCCTTGTCCCTAAATCAAAGCGGAAATTAAAATGCCAGTTCAGTTCACTCTTATTGGGCCTGCAACCTGAAGAAAAAAATACACAAAGACAAACACACATCTACACAAATGTCATTAGAATAAACACAATGTTATACAATGTTTAGCCTACCTCGACTTTCCCATTAATATTATACTGTACGAAGTGTATGTGTGAAAGAGTACACTTGAGTCCATTCTTCTCCCCCGGGTTAGTTTTATTATTACACAAACCCCAGGCCTGGTTTTTAATTCCCTGACCTCAAAGAGTTGTAATGTCTGAGACAACAGCACACAGACGATCTTGGAAAGCCATTTTTTGAATACATTAAAATTGCATGAACTGCAAGCAAAGAATGAAAGGAAGTGGCAGTAACATGACTTGGGAATTAGCATGGCTCAATGACTTACGTAAGCAATCGGAGCCAAACCCCAGTAGAGTGAAAGGCAGCAGGGCAAATTAAAAGCAAATAAGTATTTCTGTTAATGTCTACAAAACACACAGCAATAGACTGCCTGTGTTCAAACACCACAGGACTAGAGCAGAGCATAACACGATAAAACCTGCAGACATCCCATACATCCTTAGACATAAATTGGGTTTATTTCACAAACCAACCTCAAGCATCCTCTAATTGGTAAACCCTGGTCAGAGATGTAGTTCTAAATAGCACACTTCCACAGTCTCTGTTCATTAACTGGAGTGTGTTAGTAGAAGACTGAGAGCTGCACTGAGGCGACACAGGGTCTGTAGGCTCCTCCTCTAAGAGGAATGAATATGACATTGTGAAGTGGGTCAAACAGTCACTCAATCTGCAGGGTGCGCAGTGCCAGAACATAGAAACATGCAGAGGTAGCTCTGGTCTAGAATATTTTTTCAAAGGGGGAAATAATGTTCTTTGCAAAAACGAGGCCCTGTCTGAATATTTTTTGAATGCATCCTTCATTCATGTAATCAGTGAATGCATTATAGGCTCAATGAAAGCAAGGCTACTGCTTTCATTAATCCACCCTTGTCTGATTTGTGATTACATGAAGGAAGGAGGAGTGTGCATTTCATATGAAGAAATACAAGAGGAAAACTGCTCCAGGCCTCCATCTCAGAGGAGCACATACCTGTAGTGTGGATGCTCTTGAGTCGCTGGTCTCTGTAGGACCTGTGCTTCTGGGTATACTGGACACAAAGTAGCCTGCTCCCTTGGGTACTATAGGTTGTCTGACAACCACATTGCCTTTCCTGGTCTCTGCTAGAAACAGGCTGTACCAGTAGGCATCACTGGAGATGAGGGTGGAATCAGCGATGGTGGAGCTCCTCTGGCTGATGATACTGTTTCTGCTGATCACACTGTTCCTGTTCAGACTGTTCAGATTCATATTTATAGCAGGAAGCATCTTCATGGGCTTCGGTTTCTGACACTTCAGCACAATGATCACCAATATGGTGATCAACAGCAGGAAGGACACTGAACCCAAACCGATGACCAAATACAGATTGAAGTCTGTGAACAAGTCATATTCCAAAGGCAACTCAGTGGTTTCTGAGAATGGCGTCACCATGTGTTCTACTGTTGATATCTTGATGGTAATTGTGGCCGAAAGAGCAGGGTCTCCATTGTCTTTGGCGACAACAACCAGCCGCTGATGACGGGGGTCCCTGTAGCTGAACATTCTTGTCGTCCGGATCTCCCCGTTGTACTGATCTAGACTGAACAGAGTAGAGTCACTGGTCTGTAGAAGCTGATATGTGACCCGTGAGTTCTGTAATGAGTCTGTGTCAATGGCGATTACTTTGACAATCAGGAATCCTTTATCAACGGACCTCGGGATCACATCTTCAATTACCGAGCCCTGTGCTCGCCAAGGCGACACTATGAGCGGGGTGTTGTCATTCTGGTCCAGAATGATGACGTGAACTGTCACATTGCTGCTGAGTGGAGGTAACCCAGAGTCTCTGGCCTCTATGTGGAAAAGAAATTCCCTCTCCCTTTCAAAGTCAAAGGTCTTTAGAGCATAAAGGTTGCCATTCTCTGGATTAATGGAGAACAGCATGGACATAGACGTGTTGATGATCTCCTTCTCCATGATAAAATAGACCAGATACTGGTTCTCGTGGAGGTCGGGGTCAAAAGCACTGAGTGACGTCAACAGTGCACCGGGGATGTTGTTCTCCACAACATGGATTGTGTAGAACGACTGGGGGAATACTGGTGCGTTATCATTGACGTCCAGTATCTCCAAGGTGATTGTCTCATTGTCAAATAAGCGAGGTGTTCCTTTGTCTGTGACTATGAAAGTGATGTCATATCTTGGAATTGTCTCACGGTCCAGTGGTTCTGAAATAAGCAGAGCAAAGTAATCCTCCGAAGACTTATCGAGAACGAAGGGTAGGGATGCTTGTTGGTTCAAAGTGAGTTCAACTTCACCGTTGTCCCCAGAGTCCCTATCGCTTATACTGATTACTGCTATCAATGTTCCAATGGCAACATCTTCATTGACCGTGCTTTTAAAAGATGTAATGGTGACCTCAGGATAGTTGTCATTCAGATCGGTAATAAACGCCATTACTTTACAATCTCCAGATAACGAATTCGATCCTTGGTCTCTTGCTTGAATATATATATCGAAACTGTGACTCTCCTCAAAATCAATCACATCCTTCACCTTTATTTCCCCTGTATTTGAATTTAGATAGAACTTTTCTTGTGTCTTCTCGGATGTATATAACGTGTATGAATATGTAATCTCTGCGTTCGTGCCCTCGTCCAAGTCTGTTGCGTTCAACTTCATTACTAGAGTTCCAATTGGGGAGTTTTCAGTTACATTAATAGCATATATCGGCTGGTTAAAAAAGGGGGCATTGTCATTGATATCCAGAACTCTAAGGAAGATACTGGCTGTGGATGAGCGCGCAGGAACCCCACCATCTACAGCGGTTAATATTAAATTATGCACCGCCTGTTCCTCTCGGTCTAAATTACTGTTGATAACCAAATCTACATATTTAGAGCCATCGCTTCCGGTCTGTATTTCAATTGTAAAATACTTGCTTTCGCTCAAATAGTACGTCTTAATAGAATTCGCACCGACGTCTGCATCCACAGCATTTGTCAAAGAGAATCTCTCTCCTGGAGCGGTAGATTCTGAAATATCCAATTGCATTGTCTCCCTTCGAAAGACAGGTGCGTTGTCATTTATGTCCATGATTTCAAGCTCAATGTAAAAAATACGAATGGGATTTTCAAGTATGACATCCGTTTTAAGAAAACAAGACGTTGTCTTGCTCGAGCATATGTATTCCCTGTCTATCTTTTCAAGTATGAACAGCTCTCCCGTTTCTTTGTTAATGTCCAAATATTTTTTTGTGTGGATGATGTCAAGCTTTGCCTTGCGTGTTACCAGAGCGCGAACGTCAAGTCCCAAATCTGTAGCCAGGTTTGCAACAACGGAACCCTCTTGCATTTCCTCGGGAATAGAGTAGCGAGTAATGGGCAAAGCAATTCCCCACATCCCGCTGAATACAAAGAGAACCGTGGCGCACCTTGTCCAGATAGTTGCAATAGATAAAGCCATTATTGCAAACCAAATATGGTCAAATATGACAGTACTTGTAGCAATGCGTTGAAGCCGAATATATTTACATCTAAAAGCTATTGTTTATGTGAGAAACAATCGGTAGCCGTCTCTTCTGCACCGGGGAATTCATACCAAGCCTCCACGCGGTATAAATGCGGTGCGTTGCGCTCCCAATCGTGATGACGTCTGCTGAGTAGTCGTAAAGGAACAGCGACATTGTGTGAGCTATGTGGAAATGTTTTGAATGTAACATTAATGCATGTTTGCAGACGAAAGATAATCTTTCGAAAGCCCTCTACACGCTCCTACTTGTTAAAAAGCTTCCGGTAGGTTGTGATAATCAGCACCTCAAAGCTATAACTTGACCTCTCCCTCACTTTATCGTCCTCCTGCGACAGCGACAAGCACGATAACAGCGTCAGGGCCTCTATGAGCAAATAAAACCAGTGCAAAAGATAAATAGAATAATAGTAATCGTAAAGTGATTTTAACGTCACAAGGATAGTCTGCGTAAATTCCGAGCCAACCTAAATTCAGCACCCAGCCACATGAACTGCGCCACACAGTATCATAATCTCCAAACAAGATTGCTTGAATGAGCAGAGCCGGAATTGCCAGAAATGGGCTTATAAATAAACATGTTTCCATCCACACTTTTTACGTGAGTAAAGTCATACCATATCAACAACAACAAAAATCACATCTGTGATGGAAACAGGAAGTTTCGGTGCTAATGTATAAATGCCAATAGATCATTTGTTTGTTCGACATGGTGGGATCTTTTTGTGTCTGTTAAATTAATTAGGCGAGAAATGGTGGTGGAAACGTTGGTTATGTTGATATAATAACCATTATATCGAGGTTTCGTGATACATGTTGTGTGGTCCTCCCACTACGACTAGGGAAAGCATGCAATAGACTACAGATGAAATAAATGATGATCAACTTCACATGGTGGTGAAAGTGCACGGTGATATTGATGCTACTTTCTAATAAATAGCGATGGTCTTATTCTGGTGACATGATGATAGATGCTTGACTGCCGTTTGACAAATCAATTATATTATCGCTCTTATCCATACTGATCTCATCATGTAGACTAGCCTACTCGCACAGCCTACCCGCACCGTATCTGCGAACTTTTGGCTAGAGCGTGTGACAAAACTATCTTGTAGAGTTGAAAATGCTATGGAAACACATTGACCTTTAGATTTTTATACTGTAGGCCTACATCAACATTTCAATGAAAACGTACATTTTGTGTAGACTACATCATCATGCACATATTTTTTCTGCAACAAATACATTTTCTGGAAACACCACTGGTTGAAAAAAGCGTATATTTTCTTTATGCGAATTATAGAATATTCGCATGAAAATCTGTCGCTTTTTGGATGTTAACCTCGCTCGTGTCGATGTCAAGCCACATCCCCTGACTGTGTGATGGTGAAGCATATTCTTAGGGAACAGCGGCACAGTGTCCAATATCAAAGCACACTTGATCAACGTGTGGATTCGAAACGCCAAAATATAAAAATAAATATAAAAATAATAGTCTTTCTCAGATATTGCCATTTCTCTTATTCTGCTTCTTTGATTTCATGTTGACGGAGCTAGGCTCATATACGGGCCCCACTAAATGGTCTGTAAAACTCCCCTGCAAGTTGTCATAATCAGCAGAACCTCAAAAACAGACCTTGAGATGGCCTCGATCTGACTGTAGAAATCGCACTGCAAAAGCAACAGAGCGATAGCGATATGGCTCTAAATCTCAGAGCAACAGATAGATAAGAATTCAACTTTTGACGCAATAATCATAATGTGACGTCAACGTCACAGCGATTGTCTACGTCAATTCAGCACCGCCTTCCACCGGCATGGCTCCAACCACAGAAATATATCCTACATTCTTGAATCTAGATTGTATTTATATGTCCACAACTACATTGTATGACCCGTAGCCAAACGTAAGGCTCTGCGTGTCCTCCAGTCCACCCGTCCTAACCCACATTGATTCAAATAAATCAGCAGTAAAATCCGATTTCATACATATAAACGTGTTTAAGAAGCCAAATGGGTCAAACATGAAGGAATAAAGTACAACAATGTGATATACATGCTTGTAAATTACTGCCTAACAGAATGCCGTGCACAATCTTCACAACGCAACCCTCAAGGCATTTGGAGAATTTGCTATAACTGCTGGGAACAGATATCCTCAGATCATTTTCCTCATTATCCCCACAAGTGGCTACAATTGCCCTTATATCTGCACAATCTCATCATCATTATCAACTAGGACTGTACATGATACAAATGAAAATAGATAATTATGACACTGCTGTATTGAGAGAAAATAATATGCTGTAAAGTATTAAGTTATGTGTTTGAAGCATGGATTCAAATATACTAAACTATTTTAATTTTCCTTGTGCACAGAGGTTTATACTATATGGGTTGATTCTATTAATAGTTAATGAACATCCACGGAAGTGTGTATTAAATTGTATGCACAGTGTCTTCTAATATATTCATTTAAAAAAGTCCTTGTTTATCAGGTTGTCCCCTCTCTGGTCAAAGCTCGAGTCATAGCTAGAGATGAACCTCTTATTCTTTCCAAACGTAGAGAATGAGTTGTAGACATCCAGTTCCCCCCTGGGTGCAGGCTTCAGAGTGCAGTACCCAGACGGTGTGCCAGGAATGTAGACGTTGTGCTGGTAGTCAGGTGGTGGCTGTGCAGATGGAGGCTGGGTGTAGCTCGGAGTCCACGAACGGTTTGGAACCCTTCCTACACTTCCAACCCCTCCAATCCCTTCAACCTGGGAGGACATCTTGTATTCTGCTAACAAAACAAATCACATAATAAAGTGTTCGTTAGTTAGTGTGATTTCTGCAATAGCAACATTTTATAAAGTGTGAAATAATGTCATGGCGTCAGTTTTATAATTATTTCTCTAGACTGCCGGTCTGTATTTTTGTTGTCTTTTAGTATTTGTATAGAATATTTTCTGACACTCTAGGTTCCTGGTCCACGTACCACGCATATGACTACCCCAGGTATAGTACTGTGGTGCCACCGGGCAGGAGAAGCCATCAGGGTCCGTCCTGGGTCTACGTGGGAAGGTCCTCTCCATGGAGCTAAAGCTGTAGAAAGAAAATAAAAATAAGGAACTAGAATGACTCCTTGTTGTGTGTGTGTGTGAGCGTTCATGCCCCTCCCTACCTTCACGCTATGCTCAAACCCTACACCCGAGCACTCTGTTCTGCCACCTCTGGTCTCTTGGCCCTCCCACCCCTACCGGAGTGCAGCTCCCGCTCAGCCCAGTCCAAGCTCGTCTCTGTCCTGGAACCAGCTTCCCCCTGAAGCTAGGACTACAGAGTCCCTGCCCATCTTCCGAACACATCTGAAACCCTACCTCTTCAAACTGTATCTTAAATAATCCTCCTCACCTCAACCCCCCCCCCACCACCACCACACTCTACTGACAGCTACGTTATAGAATAAAAAAAATCGTTCTATGCCTGTGATATGTGGTTGTCCCACCTAGCTATCTTAAGATGAATGCACTAACTGAGCGTCTCTAATTGACTAAAACGTAAATGTGAGATGTGTCTGTGCTCGCTTGTTTGTTTTTTTCCACCAGCATTTTTGTTAACCTTTTGTGTGCTGAATTCCGTCGATTTTTCGTCAATGTCCAGTCCATGTTCGCTTGCTTGAGCTGCACAATTGAGGACGTAGATAGGTTAGTAATACAGCTGAAAGGATAGCCCACATCAATTACATATAATTGCCTCAAATAAATATGAGTCTGTGAGAAATATTAAATTATGTACCATGCAGTGGATAGTTTCAATTGCCACTTGAAATAAATCAATAAGGAATTCATAAATGAACTAATGAATGGGAAAATGATCAGTACAGTTGTATCACGTCTTGCACTAATGTTCTACAGTAGGCCTACTACAGTCCGTTAACGCACCCAGGCATGCAACTATTGCCCCCCTGTGGCACGACGGAGTATCCCGAGGGAGAAGCAGATTATGTGAAGTTGCAAGTGAGCCACCATCCCCAGTCATTAGTGATCGTACATATGTATATGCGTTCTGCGTGTTTTATTGATTTATTTCACGACTTTTAAACAGTTATGTTCGGATACATTCATTATTTGATATATTACTGTGTGTACTGTATGAGTCCCATCACACTATGGACGTCTTGCTCTATTCACGTTCAAGGCCTTGCAGCGTCAGTTTATCCTTGAACAGACAAATGGAAATTGTTGGATTGCTGAGGCAATCAGAATAACAATACAATAAGATGTTTTGCTTATAGCACGTAATACATCACATGACTTCACCATTTCTATAAGCCTTTACACGTTTACGGTATCACCTGGGCTACAATTGATTTATGAAACATTATATATTACACTATATTACATATAAACCATGGTGGATAGACTAACAACGGACCGTCTTAAGGATTATTCAACCAGTGACGTTTGCCCCCGACCTTAGCTCACTCGCTCCTAGTAGTATAAGTGTGTCTCAGTCCACTTCAATACATATAGTCTTCATGCACCATTTAAATAGTATGACTTTGGAAGTCATATTTTTTACTTTAAACGTTAGCGGTACCAATATAATCAGCTTCCCTGACTTGTGCGTAATTACTTTCCGTTCATTGACAGATTTATAATTTGCAATATTTCTTAGTTGTTGAACAAGCATGAGTGACAATCATCAAAATTATACAAATAAAATGATAAATTATAATTACTTGGAGGTCTGATGTGATTATATTTGGAGCAGTACAGGCCTAGGCCATTTACCTGGTTCGGAATAGTTGCTCCGTTGTTCACTATCAGGCTGCGGGAGTCCTGTGCGCTCCAACCCGATTTGGGGTAGTCTGCGCCCTTGGCATTATTCTTCTGTGGAGTCGCATTCATCGGACTGCATGACTTTAGGAACATGAAATCGCTCTTGGATGATTCCGGGGTCAGACACATCTTGTAGCAGTATGGCTGAGAAAGGGGGCCGTTGCCATTTGCCTCAACGCAGTTCGTGGATCCTTTGGTGCCTGTGGTTATCTGAACGTTCAAGTTGGACTTCTTGAACACATCAGTGGTAGATTCCTCTGATCGGAACCCGCAGCATGCACTCAGAGAGAAGTTATACCTCCGAATGGAATGTCTGTCCCTGTATCCCTTTATCGCTGCCAGGACGATAATAGCCACCAGAAACGTGAACGAGATAACGCCCAGAGACACTATTAAGTACAGCGTGAGGTTCGAGCGGTACTGGGGGCTCAGTGTGAGGTCGCCGAAATCAGGCAGCGATTCTGGCACGTTGTCAACAACTGACAGGATGATGGAAACTGTGGCCGAAAGGGGTGGCTGACCGTTGTCCTTGACCAGAATGACCAGCATTTGCCTTATGGGGTCTTTTTCCACAAATCGGCGAATCGTCCTGATTTCGCCCGTGTACAGAGCGACGCTAAACAGGCTCGGGTCGTTTGCCTGGAGCACCTGGTAGAACAGACGCGAGTTTTGACCTGCGTCTGCGTCCATCGCAGTGATTTTTGCCACAAGATAGCCAGCATCAACTGACCTGGGCACCACTTCAGTCGCCGCGGTGCCGTTTTGGGGTAGAGGTGCTACTATGACTGGTGCATTGTCATTTTGGTCTAAAATAAAGACATTTACGGTAACATTGGTTCTCAGGGGTGGAAACCCGGCATCTTGTGCTTGGACTAAAATCTGAAAGTTTCTTAGCTGCTCATGGTCAAAAGAACGCAATGCGTAAATATTCCCGTTGTCTGAGTTTATGGAGACGTAGGTGGACACGGACATCCCATGTATATCACCTTCCAGAATAGAGTAAGAGAGATAGGCATTTTGGTCTGAATCTGGATCCAGGGCAGTAACCGAGCAAATTGAGGCTCCTGGTGCGTTATTCTCTGTCAAATAGACGGTGTATGATGGCTGCTTGAATCGGGGTGTGTTGTCGTTCATGTCTGACACTTGAACTAAAATAGTTTTCCTTGTGAACAAGGGAGGTGCGCCCATATCTCTTGCTGTGAGAGTGATGTTGTACTCTGGCACCGTCTCTCTGTCCAAAAAATCACATGTAACCAAAGTGTAATAGTTCTTAAAAGAGGAGTGGAGCTGGAAGGGGACATGATGTGGAATTTCACAGTCAACATTTCCATTTTCACCTGAGTCTTTGTCCATGACGCTGATGACAGCGATCACAGTCCCCGGTGGTGCGTCCTCTTGGACAGGTGTGGACACTGATGTTAAGATCACCTCCGGGAGGTTGTCATTCACATCTAAGATATTGACTAGAACTTTACAGTGCACGGCCACTGCCGATGGGCCCTTGTCCTTGGCTTGCACATATATCTCATGCATCCTGGCCTTTTCATAATCTACGACACCTTTCACTCTGATCTCTCCAGTGCGCGAATCCACACTGAAAAGCTCGCGCACTTTTATGGGAGCATGCCCGCTGAAAGAGTATGTGATATCCGCATTAGGACCCTCATCCAAATCCGATGCGTTTAGTTTTATCACAACGGTGCCCTTCGGTGCGTTTTCCACAAGCCTCACTCTGTAGAAAGACTGGTCGAACACGGGCGCGTTGTCATTTGCATCCAGGACTGTTATATTGATTTGCGCTGTCCCGGATCTCTCTGGTGAGCCTCCATCCACGGCCGTCAGCACCACCTGGTGCGTATTCTGCTGCTCTCTGTCCAAGGGGCTCTCCAGGACCAACTCCGCAAACTTACTGCCATCACTACGCGTCTGGATGTCCAGGACAAAATGTTCATTCACACTCAGCAGATAAGAGCGGAGCGAGTTGCTTCCAACGTCCAAGTCCTGCGCGCTCTCTAGTGGGAAGCGGGACCCGGGTACCGCCGACTCGGATATATCCAAATTAAACTCACTCCACGGAAAACTGGGTGAGTTATCGTTCACATCTAAAATCTCCACCTCAACCCTGTACAGTTCCAATGGGTTTTCGATTACCACTTGCAAATGGAAAGAGCAAGACAGACTCTGTTCACATAGTTCCTCTCGATCAATTATTTCGTTTACAAATAAAATACCATTTTCTAAATTCACCTCCAAGTATTGCTTTTTTGCGCCTGAAACAATCCTGAACCTGCGCGCGGAGAGTCTCTCGACGTCTAAACCCAAGTCCTCGGCTATGTTTCCAACAAAAGCGCCATGTTCCAGTTCCTCAGGGATTGAATAACGAATCTGAGCCCAAACTAAATCCAGGACACATACGACGAGAGCTAGGCATGTCACCTGCCATATCCCCCCAAGCCGTCTCTTCGCGCCTCGGAGGTCCATTTGAGCGACGGATTATACTACAAAAAATGCACACTCCATGGGTTTCAGTTAGAAAATCATTACGGTTAAATATATATAATTCTGTAAATAATCATTTTCGAATTGTACTCTTTTATTCTAAATGGAAAAAAGTGAATATAAACATATAGGCTAATAGCATCCACAACTTGAAGTGGAGCCTTGGAGTTCGCCCCAGCCGAGTGTCTTTGAATGTGTGTGTGAGTGAGAAAAGAAGAGGAGAGAGGGAGGGGTGCGCGGAGGAGGTTGGTGTCTCTGATTAGCATTGTGATGCTCTGGTGTGTGTGTGTGTGTGTGTGTGTGTGTGTGTGTGTGTGTGTGTGTGTGTGTGTGTGTGTGTGTGTGTGTGTGTGTGTGTGTGTGTGTGTGTGTGTGTGTGTGTGTGTGCGTGCGTGCGTGCGTTTATTGGCTCAATCCCAGTATTCCGATAGGGAAAAGCGACATCTGCTCTGATTCCAGTTTGAGCACAACACCATAGGCTAATCTTTCACACTAATCAAATGCAGCGACCGTGTTATTTAGCCCAATTTCTACGGGACGGGGGGCTAAAATGATAGGCTATCACAGTTGAGTTGAATTAAACTCATTTATCTCTCTTGAAGGAAACAATACAAAATAGCATGCATGCATGGTTCATGCGACCTATCGCATGCTTTAATATTAGAAAAACTGTCTTACCCATTTTGGGGTTACAAATGGTTCATGTTTATTTGATCATCGGTTTGTCAAATAGATCTACTGCAGTAGCTTCATTCAAAATTACCAATTGCAGAAGAAGAAAGTAATAGGCTAGGCTACAATCAAATCTATTGCATAAACCTTACAACGCACAGGCAAATATTTGAATAAAACCCAAACAAGGTCTATTTTTAAGAGCAAATAAGTAACATCTCACTAAAATAAACGACCAAAATGTATAGTTTAAATAATAAAATAAACAGTTTTCAGTAGTCTATAGGCTAGGCTATTCCAGCTGTGCGTGTGAGTAGAGGATGTGATGGAGCTCAGTGTCTCCTCACCAGTGAGAGGTCATCCTCTCTCGCATCACTCCATCACACGCCTGCTCTAAAAACTCTCCAATCCCCTTGTTTTAAATAAGATGAAAACACAATCTGTCTACCGGAATGAAACCACAGCAGATGGCGAGGTTTTCCGTGGGCTCGTGCTCTTTTTAATTAATGGAGTGGGGATTAGAGGGAAGTGTTCCGGGATCATTAGCGAACAGAAGAATTAAGATGTTTTGTGAGAAATAAACCCGGGGCTATCCGTGGGACGCACAGCGGTTTTCGCTGGTGCAGTTGCATTGACCTGTTTTCCACATGCCTTAAGTGCATGTTTAACGTCATTTACCCAGAGCGGAAACAGAATTGAACTGCTACGCGGCGGTTGGTATCGTGACAAACACATTTACGGATAAAAAGACAAAGGGATTACCACACGCACGCACACGCACGCACACATCATTATAAAACGAATACTAAAAGTAAAGTAGGGTATCTAGCAATACATCTGGTCTTGGTCTTAATTACAGCAAATCTGTAAAGCTGCAGATGTGGTAAATACAGTAAACGGTATTTTAGATGTGTTTACCATCAGTGTTAGACCTAATCCTTTATTTTCTAAATCCTCCAATATAAATCCAAGGATGTATGTTAGATTAAGATATAGGCCTACCTACACGAATGGTCCACCAATATCATGAAACGCACACGATTTTTATTAATCGAATATTTTATATTTATGTATTTTCTCAAAAACGCTTCCAACGATTTGCTGTCTGGTAGTGTGTTACGTGCTAGGAGATTACAAGTGATCATGATAAATGCGTGGGGGAAAAAGATCGTCTCGGCGCCATCTGGTGTATCAGTCAAAAAGCAGTATACCTTTGATGAAGGCGGTGGCGCTCAGAGGAATTTACAGGAGAGGATGCAAGTGTAGGACATTTCGTTAGGGTGCCTGTGAAGGCCAGTAGAGGGAGACATATACTTTAGATTAGCGTCATTGGTCTGAGTCAATAGGAGGCTCTCTCTCGCTCTCTCTCTCTCAGGGTGCAGAGATGGAGCAGGGTGCCACAGACAAGGAATGTCAGGAATCCCAAAGGAATGTGGGCACTACCCTCACCCTCTCTTGCTCCCTCACACACACACGCACACGCACACACACACACACACACACGCACGCACGCACGCACGCACGCACGCACGCACGCACGCACACACACACACACACACACACACACACACACACACACACACACACACACACACACACACACACACACACACACACACACACACACACACACACACAAACATGTATGGGATCGGAGATACAGGTAGATCTACACCAACTGTCGATCAAATGTATACCTATACAAGTGTCTCTTATTGAGATGTGCCTGACATAATGACAGTGGGCAAACAGAGCGATCAACTGCAGGTCCCAATCTTTTTGCATTCATCCTATGCTGTCATGCCAAGCGACTGTGGCTGATGGGAAGAAGTCTGAAAAGTGAATAACTTAAAGGAGAGCCAATGTTAAGGAGAGAGGGAGAGGCAGGGGGGAAGCGAAGGACAGTGGGTGATGGCAACAGGAGTGGGGAATATATAGACCAAAGGGAAAGATTATAGGAAGGAGAGAGAGAATGAAAGGAGGGGAAAGAGGGTAGAGGACGATAGGGGCAGCCACAGCACCTGTTATTCAGCTGTGTAAACCGTAGGATTCCCACAGAAAAAGGAAAGATACTGTATGGATTTAAACACAAACAAGGAGTGTTTGAAACTAGGCAGATAATACAGAGACGTGTATCGCACCAGATTAATTTGTGTGTGTGTGTGACTTGCAGCACTACAGTAGTTTTGGATGGTAGGCTACATGATGTGCAGTTCCACTACGTCCCTCAAAGTGGCAGCACTGATGCCTACATCAGACTTTCCTGGCTGTCAGCATTGACTGTTTATTAGCTCATGTTAATACAACTTCTTGGCACTCCAATGCAACTACAGTGTAATGACTATGTACTCTTTGACACTATTATATTCACATGAACACTGTTCAAGGCCACAGATTATTATCCAAGGCCACATTCTCACCTGTCACCTGGTGTCCTCTCCCCTATTGTGGTGTGCATGTTTCCTCCTCACTTTCTACCCCCAGTTGGGAATTGTGAAATGTTGATTGAATAACACCCCCAGAAGCCTATGTTTGTGTGAGAATTGGAATTGTGAAATATTACTTGAATAACACACATGGTGCATAGGAGGACAATGCTCTATCTATGTACATGGAAGAAGTCTGAATGTCCTGTTTTCAAACAAGGGCGACATACAATTGCCCATCCAATGTCTGAGAGTGTTTCCAGTCTCAACTCTGTTTTGTTTTTTGACCCAAAAGCTCAACTATCATCCTTCACAACTAGGCTGATATATCAACTGTGTTTACACAGCTATAACATAGTGATTAGGCCTACACATGCTGTAGTTGGACACAACAGTGAATAAATTACAGGATGCATTAAAGACCTTGTATTTTCTTTTTATATGCCCATATTGTATTCTGTCTATCCTTCTCTCCACTCCTTTAATCTCATCCATCCTGTCAACCCATCTTCCCTTGTCCTTGTTCTATTTTGAGCTCATTCCTGGTAAGAATATCTGCTGTGAGAGCCTAGACATTACCTTTGACACAAATTCAATTTACGATTTTGTGAATATATTGTGGCAAAGAAGGGGGTCGAGTGGTAAATGGCAGATATGTGAGAGCAGAACTAATAAACGGGCTCTGCCCGATCTCTAAAATGACCACCCCTGTCAGAACTACAGATCACAAAATGGCCGACCACCAAAAATACAAGTCCCAGAAGCAAGGGGAACCCTCAGAAGGTGGAGCCAACCCACAGATAAAGGGTCAAGAAAAACCAGGAAGAGAAGAAGAGAGTGCTGGAAGGATCTATGAACAATAGAGAAAAAGACAATAGAGATTGGCTGGATTTACCGTGTCTGAGTTGGACTGTTTTGGACTTACCTGTTGGCGTTTGGACCTGGACCTACCGAGAACCCGATTCGTGTACCGAACCCTGCTATCCTTGACCTCGCCTACGGCCTGGGTGGACAAGGACGGAGAAACAAACACACAGGTACTGTCCTGTTCGAAAGAACTCTCATTCTTGGGTGATTTGGTGACAGTTTACCACTTAGTTTGTGACAAACGCTCCTAACCTTGAAGAGGTTTGCCACACGTGGTGGAGGATGCGGGCATGGACTAACCATACCACTGGTTAGGTAGAAGAAAAAGAAAAATGTTCAGTTAGCACTCCAAAGGGGAGTCAGGTTTTTTGTTTTTGTGGCTTTGTTTGGTTAGGACAGTTTCTCAGGAAAATGGGTATGGAGGGAGCCATACAGGCCCTGTTACAAGCGGCGGCCGCCCAACAAGAGGCAACTAGAGCTCAACAAATAGCTCATCAGGATGCAATGCGAATGTATCAGGACACGTTACAGGTCCAGCACCGCACCAACCAGCTGCTCAGAGAAGAGCAAGAGAGAAACACCCGGGAGTTAAGAGAAGGCCTAAAGGTTCTAGCGGACCAAATTGGGGCTCAATTACCAGCTGCAAATACCCAGAGGAGGGCCAATCATTTTCTTCAAAAAATGACAGCGCAGGATGATGTGGAAGCATATCTTACCACCTTCGAAAGGACGGCAGAGAGGGAGAAGTGGCCGAAAGAAGAATGGGCAGGGCTTCTGGCACCATACCTGGCAGGGGACGCTCAAAAAGCGTATTTCGACCTGGAGTTGAAAGATGCACAGGATTATGATAAACTAAAGGGAGAGATCCTGACTAGACTGGGAGTGACCAATACCGTGAGGGCACACCGCTTCCACCAGTGGTCCTACCGACCGGGACAACCCCCACGAACACAGATGTTCGACTTGATTCACCTGGCACGGAAATGGTTGCGACCAGAGACTCGGTCATCCGCCGAGATCGTCGAGACCATCGTACTCAACCAGTTTCAGCGAGGTCTACCCCAAGAAGTGAGACGATGGGTTGGCCAGAACGAGGTACTTTCCGCCGACCATCTCGTGGGCCTGGTTGAACGGTATTGTATGGCAGGAACAGCTGAGCAGGCACAGGAGGAAAGATTCCCGTTCCCCAGGCATGGGCAAACCAGCGGACAGGGTAAGGCTGTCCCAGCATATAGAGGGGGAAGAGAGCAGCGTGGGGCCATGAGGAAAGAATCAGAATCAGGCCGAGACATGAAGGGAAAAAACGGAAACTGGGACTGGGTGTCGAGGGGGTCTCCCCCCCGAACCCCTATTATCTGTTACAATTGTAATCAACCAGGACATATTGCAGCCTACTGCCCTATTAAAGAAGAGCCAATGCAATGTAACCTCGGTGAAAATGAAGATGATATACGGTATGCATGTCCTGTTGTAACCACTGTACTTGAAAGATCAAGAAACAAACATATGTGCAGGGTGAAGGTTGAAGGGAAAGAGGTTGAAGCACTGCTGGATTCCGGCAGTATGCTAACCCTGGTCGTTGCAAGCCTAGTGCCAAATCATAAACTGGATACAAGACAGGATATCAGTATTACATGCATTCATGGGGATACCCATCTGTACCCCACGGCCTTAGTGAGCATACAAACAGAGGACGGTCTGCTGGATTATGAGGTCGGTGTGGTCCCAAAGATGCCATAAGATGTAATATTGGGTAGAGACTTTCCTAACTTTGCGAAGTTAGGCCACAAGAATGGCATATTTGAGAAGCCAACAACCCTGACCAAGCAGGAAGAAGCATGGGGCCTTCAACCAAAGCCAGGAAAAGAGGTCTCCCAGGGGACAACATCACAAGTGCTAGTAGGGGAGGAGGAGGATGAAGTGGCAAACCTCGCTGATAACGAACAGCCCGGTACTAGTGGGGCTGGGGTCGGTCTGAATCCAGAGGACGATGATCTAGAACCCGCAGACCTGGCAGGTTCCTTGACTAATTTTGGGACGGCCCAAAACCAGGATCCAACCCTGCAGCAAGCCGGAGCAGATGTGCAGGTCGTAGATGGTACTCCCATAAATGTTGGTATGATGCCTAATAGTTTTCCCCACTTCATCATGAAAAAGGGTTTGGTGTACAGAGTCTCGAAAATAGGGGTTGATGTGGTGGAACAGTTGTTGGTTCCCACTCGGTACCGGAGGACAGTACTGGATCTAGCTCATGGGCACATTCTGGGTGGACACCTTGGTATCGATAAAACCCGAGACCGGATTGTAAGGAGGTTTTACTGGCCAGGAATTCAAGCTGAAGTGGCTCGGCATTGTGGAGAGTGCCCGGAGTGCCAGTTAACAGCTCCCCGACCAGCTGTTAGAAGCCCGTTAGTGCCACTCCCCATAATCGAAACACCATTTGAGAGGATAGCGATGGATTTAGTGGGCCCACTACCCAAATCCGCCAGAGGGCACCAATTCATTCTGGTCATTCTAGATTATTCCACTCGCTACCCAGAAGCCATTCCCCTTCGGTCGATGGCTTCCAAGAATATTGCAAAGGAATTAGTGCTCTTGTTCACCAGGGTAGGGGTTCCAAAGGAGATCCTTACCGACCAGGGAACCCCCTTTATGTCCCGAATTATGGCGGACCTTTGTAAACTGTGGCAGGTGAAACAGTTGAGGACATCGGTTTACCATCCTCAGACGGACGGGCTGGTCGAGAGATTCAACCGGACCCTGAAGTCAATGCTCAGGAAGGTAATCGATAAGGATGGGAAGAACTGGGATTGCATGTTGCCGTATCTGATGTTTGCCATTAGAGAGGTTCCTCAAGCCTCGCTGGGGTTTTCTCCCTTTGAGCTGGTATATGGGAGTCATCCCCGGGGAATCTTAGACATTGCCCCGGAAACCTGGGAGCACCAATCCACCCCGTATATTAGTGTCATAGAGCATGTCACGGCAATGCAAGACAGGATAGCCACAGTCATGCCCATCTTCAGAGAGCACATGAGACAAGCACAGGAGCACCAGCGGCACACTTATAACCGGCAGGCTACCCTGAGGGAATTTCAACCGGGAGATAAGGTGTTAGTGCTGATCCCCACGGTAGAGTGTAAACTACTGGCCACATGGAAAGGACCATATGAAGTACTGGAGAGAATAGGAGAAGTCAATTATCGGATCCGACAGCCAGGTCGACGGCCCCAGGAACAGATTTATCACATAAATCTGTTAAAATCATGGAGAGAGAGAGAAACACTAATGGCCACATACCCCACACACACTCAGGAGACAGCCAAAGTAAATATCTCACCCACTCTGTCCCCAGCACAAGTACAGGAAGTGAAGACCCTGATCCAGAAGAACAGAGATGTGTTTTCAGAGGTACCTGGCCGAACTGAGGTCACGGCTCATGATATCGTTTCCCTACCAGGGAGAAAAGTGAGTATGAGGCCATATCGGGTACCCGAGGCTCGACGGGCCGCGATTAGAGCAGAGGCGGAGAAAATGTTGACAGCTGGAGTGATCGAAGAGTCACATAGTGAGTTGTCTAGCCCAATTGTGATGGTCTCCAAGCCCGATGGGTCTTTGCGGTTCTGTAACGACTTTCGGAAGGTAAATGAAATCTCCAAGTTTGATGCCTACCCCATGCCCCGAGTAGATGAACTACTGGAGAAAATTGGTAATGCTCGGTTCATTACGACTCTTGATCTGACAAAAGGGTACTGGCAAATTCCTCTGACCCCCAGGGCCAAAGAAAAGACAGCCTTTGCAACACCTGATGGTTTGTTTCAATACACCGTCATGCCATTCAGCTTACACGGGGCCCCAGCCACCTTTCAACGGCTCATGGACAAAGTCCTAAAACTGCACAAAGCATATGCCGCAGCTTATTTAGATGACGTGGGGATCTACAGCCCAGATTGGGAATCCCACTTACCCCGGGTACAGGCAGTGTTAGACGCCCTTAGAAAGGCAGGGCTCACGGCAAACCCTGCCAAGTGTTATGTGGGGTTAGAGGAAACAGAGTATCTGGGATACACTGTGGGAAGAGGGTTAATCAAACCCCAACATAAGAAGGTGAAGGCAATTAGAGAATGGCCGAAACCAGTAAATAAGAAGCAGGTTCGAGCCTTCCTAGGGCTGACGGAAGTTCATCCCAAGTTATGCCACAGTGGCCGCCCCACTTACCGACATGACTAGAGCCAGAGGGCCAAACATGGTCAAATGGGATGAAAGGGCCACCAAAGCATTTAGGACATTACAGGAGGCTCTCTGCTGTAATCCAGTGCTGGTGGTACCAGACTTTGAGAGAGAGTTTATGGTTCAGACGGATGCCTCAGAGGTCGGCTTGGGAGCAGTGCTATCCCAAGAGGTAGAAGGGGTGGAACACCCCATCCTGTTTTTAAGCAGGAAGCTGGAACCACGGGAAACCAACTACTCAGTCGTTGAGAAAGAGGCGCTGGCAGTAAAGTGGGCTCTAGAAAGCCTGAAATACTACCTGCTGGGGCGCTACTTCACCCTCATCAGTGACCATGCCCCACTCACCTGGATGCATAGGGCTAAAGAGAAGAACGCTCGGGTGATGCGGTGGTTTTTGAGTCTCCAACCGTTTCATTTTGACTTGAAACACAGAGCAGGGAAGGAAATAGGAAACGTGGATGGGTTATCCCGCATGCACGCATATTTTGCTGCGGTAGCCCAACCTAGGGGGTCGGATCTAGGGGGAGAGATGTGTGGCAAAGAAGGGGGTCAAGTGGTAAATGGCAGATATGTGAGAGCAGAACTAATAAACGGGCTCTGCCCGATCACTAAAATGGCCACCCCTGTCAGAACTACAGATCACAAAATGGCCGACCACCAAAAATACAAGTCCCAGAAGCAAGGGGAACCCTCAGAAGGTGGAGCCAACCCACAGATAAAGGGTCAAGAAAAACCAGGAAGAGAAAAAAAGAGTGCTGGAAGGATCTATGAACAATAGAGAAAGAGACAATAGAGATTGGTTGGATTTACCGTGTATGAGTTGGACTGTTTTGGACTTACCTGTTGGCATTTGGACCTGGACCTACCGAGAACCCGATTCGTGTACCGAACCCTGCTATCCTTGACCTCGCCTACGGCCTGGGTGGACCAGGACGGAGAAACAAACACACAGGTACTGTCCTGTTCGAAAGAACTCTCATTCTTGGGTGATTTGGTGACAGTTTACCACTTAGTTTGTGACAAACGCTCCTAACCTTGAAGAGGTTTGCCACAATATCCTGAAAAAAACAATGGTAAGTGTGTGTGTGTGTTGGGGACAGAAGTTTACAGAGCTTTCCTGGAGAGAGGGATGAGTGCTTACCCAGGTTGAGGGATCATAAACAACCTACTGCTCAGAGCCAATGAAAGAATGGGGGAGGGAGAGCAAGATGAAATGTGACCTTGGCATGCTGTGTGTGTGTGTGTGTGTGTGTGTGTGTGTGTGTGTGTGTGTGTGTGTGTGTGTGTGTGTGTGTGTGTGTGTGTGTGTGTGTGTGTGTGTGTGTGTGTGTGTGTGTGTTTGGGTGTGTTCCTCTAAAGTACTGACTGTTATGTATCTGTGAAATCGATTTAACCTGGTCGACCTTAGATACAGAAAATATACACACAGTCATTCTTACTTTCGTACAGTGTCTTTTGTTGCACATTACCTCAGGTGGTTGTGTTGAACTGCCACATTTCGTAATGACCAGCTGTCAACATCTATGTAAGACTCAGTCATTCTTCTAATACATCATGCTATGTATATAAGAGGTGAGTGTTATTTATATGTACCAATCAATCACTCATTCTACTTTTTTTCAATATTATATACCGCTAAACCGCTCCAAGTGGGATCATTTTCTAAGTACAACCCTAGAGGCCAACCCCACAGCAGAAGAGCATGGTACTATTTCCCAGTAGACCAAAACCACACCACCTCCTGAACACACAGGGCAACCTTCTGCAACAACACAGGCCTTCAACACAATCCCAGAGCACGGTGCAGTTTCCACTGCTTCACAGCCCAGCAGCACTGCACTACTTCCTCTACTGGGCGGGTGCCAGCGGCCCTTAGCCAATCACGATGTGGCTCTAATAAGATATGACTGACAGGAGGCCTCTTTATGCCAAGACCCAACAGGGTCAGGGAATTCAAGCTGGATAGACGTCCCTGTCTGAATGTTAAACACATTTTCCACAAAGCTAAAAGAAACTCTACCATTTATTAGCAATTGGTGCATCTTTTCCGTCTCCTTTTCGTTTGAAGTCACTCCAACAGATAAATAGCAAAAAGCAAGTCAAATCTTTCCATTACATTGAGTTGTGAACTTGTAATAGGTTGGTTTAGATCGGTCCAGCTTATTTCTCTTGTCATGGTCATACAGAGGCAAACGCACGATTCCGCACTTTGATTTCATAAAATATCTCCTACCAGGGGGTTTAAATTCTCTCGCAATAACCAATTTATCCTTCATCTACTGCTGCTCCCCAAGTCCAGGAGTGCCAGAGTGTGTGTGTGTGTGAGTGTGAGTGCGTGTGTGTGATTCAACCAGTTAGAATGATTCAATCAGTCAGAATGAAAGAGTTGGTCAAGCCAATAAATAGATGTATTTAAGCACAAGCAAGGAGTATTTGAAACTAGGCAGGTAATACAGATTCGTATCGCACCAGATTAATCAGGAAAATTAAGTCCATCTCTTTCAGCCCAATGTCTCCCGTCTCCTTATACCTCATTATCTCTATCTCACTTGTTCAGCTCACCCTTTCACTCGCTGCTGCTAATCTATTCCAGAGGAAAGGCTACCATGGAAAACGCATAACAAGTGCACATACTTCTCCTCTTGCCAAGAGCGAAATAACACCAAGAAGGGAAAATGAGAGTGGGGGACAGACAGAAAGGGTGGAAGAGAGAGATATTGTTTATTCTAACTCAAAGTGAGATCTTTTGTTGTGGTGGGACCTGTCTTATATTAGATGTCTGAACTCCCTTCAAAGTCTGGAAAGACAGAGGGTGAGCCAAGACCAACTGCTTGTGCGCGTGTCTGAGACAGAGAGAGAGAGAGAGAGAGAGAGAAAGAGGGGGGGGGGCACTGATTTACTGAGCATGCTGATATACACCGAGTGTAGAAAACATTAGGAACAACTTCTTAATATTGAGTTGCACCCCTTTTGCTCTCAGAACAGCCTCAATTTGCCAGGGCATAGATTCTACAAGGTGTTGAACGCATTCCACAGGAATGCTGGCCCATGTTGACTCCAATTCTTCCCACAGTTTTGTCAAGCTGGCTGGATGTCCTTTGGGTGTTGGACTATTCTTGATACACACAGGAAACTGTTGACCGTGAAAAACCCAGCAGTGTTGCAGTTCTTGACACACTCAATCTGGTGTGCCTGGCACCTACTACCATACCCTGTTCAAAGGCACTTAAATATTTTGTCTTGCCCATTCACCTTCTGAATGGCACATATGGATTGTATATATCTCAATTGTCTCAATATTTTAAAATCCTTCTTTAACCTGTCTCCTCCCCTTCATCTACACTGAATGAAGTGGATTTAACAGGTGACACCAACAAGGGATCATAGCTTTCACCTGGATTCACCTGGTCAGTGTATGTCATGGAAATGTTTTGTACACTCAGTGTAGATGGATATTGAACATATGCAGCTACTGAGATGGACATCTTACAAGATACCAACAGACACAAGCAAAATATAAAACTGGTACAAGAAAGATGCTACTCAGTCTGACATATATGCATCATGTACATTAGTCTAAGTTAACACTGTGGATAACAATGGCTTACACACTGTAACAGAAAAAAAGAGTATTCATCTTTCTTTGCACCGTGGAGATGAAGCTTGTTTAAAATGGGTCCAGTTTTCCATTGTTTTCTTTCTTCCGTATTTCAACATTTCAGAAATAACATTGTCTGGGGTGTGGCACCTCTACTGAATAGACAAAGAGACAGACAAAGAGAGGGCGAGACAAGAGAAACAAGTAGAATTTGTTTGTCGAGACAAAAGGTTATCCAATCACAGTACAGGTGTCGGGTAAAGCATGGACAGCCCAAATGAGAGAAGACAGAAAGTGTGTTGGTGGTGCCAGGCTCAAAACTGTGAATAGGGTCAGCCCGACCCAGACCCAGCAAGGCCAAGCAGCCTCATATGGAACCTGTTAACAAGACCATGAGTCTCTCACAGCACTCTTACGTTGCTGCACTTAGTTCATTGGCATATTTTGGCTAGTGGTGATGGTGGCTAGTGGTGATGGTGGCTAGTGGTGATGGTGGCTAGTGGTGATGGTGCCTAGTGGTGATGGAGGCTAGTGGTGATGGAGGCTAGTGGTGATGGAGGCTAGTGGTGATGGAGGCTAGTGGTGATGGAGGCTAGTGGTGATGGAGGCTAGTGGTGTTGGAGGCAAGTGGTTATGAAGGCTAGTG
This sequence comes from Oncorhynchus masou masou, assembly GCF_036934945.1. NCBI lineage: Eukaryota > Metazoa > Chordata > Actinopteri > Salmoniformes > Salmonidae > Oncorhynchus > Oncorhynchus masou. The sequence goes on from NC_088223.1 coordinate 55,866,612, forward strand.
GTGGCGAATGGTGATGGAGGCTTGTGGAGATGAAATCTAGTGGTGATGGAGGCTAGTGGTAGCTAGTGGGGATGAAGGCTAGTGGTGGCTAGTGGTGATGGTGGCTAGTGGTGATGGTGGCTAGTGGTAATGAAGGCAAGTGGTGATGGAGGCTAGTGGTGGCTCGTGATGATGAAGGTGAGTGGTGGCTAGTGGTGATGGAGGCTAGTGGTGATGAAGTCTAGTGGTGGCTAGTGGTGATGAAGGCTATTGGTGGCAAGTGGTGATGAAGGCTCCTGGTGGCTAGTGGTGGTGGTGATGGAGATTAGTGGTGATGGAGGCTAGTGGTGATGGAGGCTAGTGGTGATGGAGGCTAGTGGTGATGGAGGCTAGTGGTGATGAAGGCTAGTGGTGGTGGTGGTGGCTAGTGGTGATGGAGGCTAGTGGTGATGGAGGCTAGTGGTGATGGAGGCTAGTGGTGATGGAGGCTAGAGGCTAGTGCTGATGAAGGCTAGTGGTGGTGGTGGTGGCTAGTGGTGATGGAGGCTAGTGGTGATGGAGGCTAGTGGTGATGGAGGCTGGTGGTGATGGAGGCTGGTGGTGATGGAGGCTGGTGGTGATGGAGGCTGGTGGTGATGGAGGCTAGTGGTGATGGAGGCTAGTGGTGATGGAGGCTAGTGGTGATGGAGGCTAGTGGTGGTGATGGAGGCTAGTGGTGGTGGTGGTGGCTAGTGGTGATGGTGGCTAGTGGTGATAGTGACTGATGGTGATGAAGGCTAGTGTTGAAGGAGGCTAGTGGTGATCCACAGATGACGCAATCTTAATTGCACTCCACAATGCCCTTTCCCACCTGGACAAAAGGAACACCTATGTGAGAATGCTGTTCATTGACTACAGCTCAGCGTTCAACACCATAGTGCCCAGGAAGCTCATCACTAATATAAGGACCCTGGGACTAAACACCTCCCTCTGCAACTGGGTCCTGTACTTCCTGACAGGCTACCCCCAGGTGGTAAGGGTAGCCAACAACACATCTGCCATGCTGATCCTCAACACTGGGGCCACTCGGGTGTGTACTTAGTCCCCTACTGTACTCCCTGTTCACCCATGACTGCATGGAAAACGTGACTCCAACACCATCATTAAGTTTGGTGACAACACAACAGTGATCATCGACAACAATGAGACGGCCTATAGGAAGGAGGTCAGAGAACTGGCAGTGTGGTGCCAGAACCACAACCTCTCCCTCAATATGAGCAAGACAAAGGAGCGGATCGTGGACAACAGGGAAAGCCGGGCCGAACAGGTCCCCATTAACATCAATGGGCCTGTAGTGGAGCAGGTCGAGAGTTTTGAGTTCCTTGGTGTCCACATCACCAACAAACTATCATGGTCCAAACACACCAAGACAGTCGTGAAGCGGGCACGGCAAAACCTTTTCCCCTCAGGAGACTGAAAAGATTTGGCATGGGTCCCCAAATCCTCAAAAAGTTCTACAGCTGCACCATCGAGAGCATCCGGCCCTGTTGCATCACCGCCTGGTATGGCAACTGCTCGGCATCTGACCGTAAGGCGCTACAGAGGGTAGAGCATATGGCCCAGTACATCACTGGGGCAAAGCTTCCTGCCATCCAGGACCTATATAATAGGCAGTGTCAGAGGAAAGCCCATAAAATCGTCAGAGACTCCAGTCACTCAAGTTATAGACTGTTTTCTCTGCTACCGCACGGCAAGCGGTACTGGAGTGCCAAGTCGAGGACCAAAACAGCTTCTACCCAAAAACCATAAGCCTGCTGAACAATTAATCAAATGGCCACCAGACTATTACATTGACACCCATCCCCCCCCCCATTTGTTTTGTACACTGTTGCTACCTGCTGTTTATTATCTATGCATAGTCACTTCACCCCTACCTACATGTACAAATTACCACATCTATCCTGTACCCCCACACACTGAATTGGTACCGGTACCCCCTGTATATAGCCTCGTTATTGTTATGTTATTGTGTTATTTCTTACTATTTTTTACTTTAGTTTATTTGGTAAATATATTCTTCACTCCTCTTGAACTGCACGGTTGGTTAAGGGCTTGTACTTAAGCATTTACACGGTAAGGTCTACACTTGTTGTATTCGGCGCATGTGACAAATACAGTTTGATTTGATGGTTGCCAGCGGTACTGGTGGCTAGGGGTGCTGGAGGCTAGTTGTGATGGAAGCTAGTGGGGATAGAGGCAAGTGGAGATGGTGACTAGTAGTGACAGTAGCTAGTGGTGATCGAGTCTAGTGGAGATGGTGGTTAGTGGTGATGGAGGCAAGTGGTGATGGAGGCTAATGTTGGCTAGTGGTGATGAAGGCTAGTGGTGACGGTGGCTAGTGGAGATGGAGGCTAGTGGTGATGGTGGCAAGTGGTGATGGAGGCTAGTAGTGATGGAGGCTAGTAGTGATGGTGGCAGGTGGTGATGGTGGCTAGTGATGATGGTGGCTAGTGGTGATGGAGGCTAGTGGTGATGGAGGCTAGTGGTGATGGAGGCTAGTGGTGATGAAGGCTAGTGGTGGCTAATGGTGATGGACGCTAGTGGTGATGAAGGCTAGTGGTGGCTAGCTGTGATGGAGGCTAGTGGTGATGAAGGCTTGAGGTGATGACGGATAGTGATGATGGAGGCTAGTGGTGATGGTGGCTTGTGGTGATGAAGGCTTGTGGTGATGGAGGCTAGTGGTGATGAAGGCTAGTTGTGGTGGTGGCTAGTGGTGATGGAGGCTCATGGTGATAGACTCTAGTGGTGATGGAGGCTAATGGTGATGGAGGCTCGTGGTGATGAAGCCTTGTAGTGATGGAGGCTAGTAGTGATGGAGGCTAGTAGTGATGGAGGCTAGTGGTGATGGAGGCTAGTAGTGATGGAGCCTCGTGGTGATGAAGGCTCGTGGTGATGAAGGCTCGTGGTGATGAAGGCTAGTGGTGATGAAGGCTAGTGGTGATGAAGGCTAGTGGTGATGAAGGCTAGTGGTGATGAAGGCTAGTAGTTATGGAGGCAAATGGTTGCTCGTGGTAATGAAGGCTGATGGTGATTAAAGCTATTGGTGATGGAGGCTAGTGGTGATGGAGGCTAGTGATGATGAAGGCCAGTGGTAGCTAGTGATGATGATGGCTTGAGGTGATGGAGGCTAGTGGTAATGGAGGCTTGTGGTGTTGAAGTATAGTGTTGATGGTGGCTAGTGGTGATGGAGGCTAGTGGTGGTGGAGGCTAGTGGTGATGAAGGCGAGTTGTGGTGGTGGCTAGTGGTGATGGAGGCTAGTGATGATTGAGGCTCGTGGTGATGGAGACTAGTAGTGATGAAGGCTCGTGGTGGAGGCTAGTGGTGATGAAGGCTAGTGGTGGCTAGAGGTGATAAAGAATAGTGGTGGCGAAGGCTAGTGGTGATAGAGGCAAGTGGTGAGGGAGGCTAGTGGTGATGAAGGCTAGTGGTGGCTAATGGTGATGGACGCTAGTGGTGATGAAGGCTATTGGTGGTGGCTTGTGGTGATGGAGGCTAGTGGTGGTGATGAAGGCCAGTGGTGGTGATGAAGGCCAGTGGTGATGAAGGCCAGTGGTGATGAAGGCCAGTGGTGATGAAGGCCAGTGGTGATGAAGGCCAGTGGTGATGAAGGCCAGTGGTGATGGAAGCTAGTGGTGATGAAGGCTAGTGGTGATATAGGCAAGTGGTGATGAAAATTAGTGGTGGCTAGCTGTGATGGAGGATGGTGGTGATAGTGGCTAGTGGTGGTGGAGGCTAGTGGTGGTGGTGGCTAGTGGTGGTGGTGGCTAGTGGTGGTGTTGGCTCGTGGTGAAGAAGGCTTGTGGTGATGAAAGCTAGTGGTGGCTCGTGGTTATGGAGGATAGTGGTGATGGAGGCTAGTGGTGATGGAGGCAAGTGGTGATGGAGGCTAGTGGTGATGGAGGCTAGTGGTGGCTCGTGGTGATGAAGGCTTGTGGTGGCAAGTGGTGATGAAGGCATGTGGTGATGGATGCTAGTGGTGATGGAGGCTCGTGGTGATGAAGGCCAGTGGTGATGGAAGCCAGTGGTGATGAAGTCTAGTGGTAATAGAAGCTCGTGGTGATGGAGGCTAATGGAGGCTAGTGGTGATAAAGGCTAGTGGTGGCTCGTGGTGATGAAAGCTAATGGAGGCTAGTGGTGATGAAAGCTAGTGGTGGCTCGTGGTGATGAAAGCTATTGGTGGCTAGCTGTGATGGAGGCTAGTGGTGATGAAGGCTGGTGGTGATGGAGGCGAGTGGTGATGAAGGCTAGTGCTGGCTAGTGGTGATGAATGCTAGTGGTGGCGAGTTGTGGTGGATTCTTGTGGTGATGGAGGCTAGTGGTGATGGAGACTAGTGGTAATGGAGGCTAGTTGTTATGGAGGCTAGTGGTGATGGAGACTAGTGGTGACAAAGGCTAGTGTTGGTGGTGGCTAGTGGGTCTGGTGGTGAGTGGTGATGGAGGCTAGTGGTGATGGAGGCTAGTGGTGATGGAGGGTAGTGGTGATGAAGGATAGTGGGAATGGAGGCCAGTGATGGAGGCAAATGGTGGCTCGTGGTGATGAAGGCTAGTGGTGGCTAGTGGTGGTGGTGGCTAGTGGTTATGGAGGCTAGTGGTTATGGAAGCGAGTGGTGATGGAGACTAGTGGTGGTGGAGGCTAGTGGTGATTGAGGCTCGTGGTGATTGAGGCTCGTGGTGATTGAGGCTCGTGGTGATTGAGGCTCGTGGTGATGGAGGCTCGTGGTGATGAAGGCTCGTGGTGGAGGCTAGTGGTGATGAAGGCTAGTGTTGGCAAGCGGTGATAAAGAATAGTGGTGATGAAGGCTAGTGGTGATGAAGGCTAGTGGTGATGAAGGCTAGTGGTGATGAAGGCTAGTGGTGATGAAGGCTAGTGGTGATGAAGGCTAGTGGTGAATGGTTGTGATGAAGGCTAGTGGTGGCAAGCGGTGATAAAGAATAGTGGTGGCTAAGGCTAGTGGTGATGAAGGCTAGTGGTGATGAAGGCTAGTGGTGATGAAGTCTAATGGCGATGGAGGCTAGTGGTGATGGAGGCTAGTGATGATGAAGGCTAGTGGTGATGGAGGCTAGTGATGATGGAGGCTAGTGATGATGAAGGCCAGTGGTGGCTAGTGGTGATGAAGGCTAGTGGTGGTGGAGGCTAGTGGTGATGAAGGCGAGTTGTGGTGGTGGCTAGTGGTGATGGAGGCTAGTGATGATTGAGGCTCGTGGTGATGGAGACTAGTAGTGATGAAGGCTCGTGGTGGAGGCTAGTGGTGATGAAGGCTAGTGGTGGATAGAGGTGATAAAGAATAGTGGTGGCGAAGGCTAGTGGTGATAGAGGCAAGTGGTGAGGGAGGCTAATTGTGATGAAGGCTAATGGTGGCTAGTGGTGTTGGAGGCTAGTGGTGATGAAGGCTAGTGGTGGCTACCTGTGATGGAGGCTGGTGGTGATGAAGGCTTGAGGTGATAACGGATAGTGGTGATGGAGGCTAGTGGTGATGGTGGCTTGTGGTGATGAAGGCTTGTGGTGATGAAGACTTGTGGTGATGGAGGCTAGTGGTGATTAAGGCGAGTTGTGGTGGTGGCTAGTGGTGATGGAGGCTAATGGTGGCTAGTGGTGATGAAGGCTGATGGTGGCTAGTGGTGATGAAGGCCAGTGGTGATGAAGGCCAGTGGTGATGAAGGCCAGTGGTGATGAAGGCCAGTGGTGATGAAGGCCAGTGGTGATATAGGCTAGTGATGGCTAGTGGTGATGAAGGCTTGTGATGATGAAAATTAGTGGTGGCTTGCTGTGATGGAGGATGGTGGTGATAGTGGGTAGTGGTGGTGGTGGCTAGTGGTGGTGGTGGCTAGTGGTGATGGAGGCTAGTGGTGATGGAGGCTAGTGGTGATGGAGGCTAGTGGTGATGGAGGCTAGTGGTGATGGAGGCAAGTGGTGATGGAAGCTAGTAGTGATGGAGGCTAGTGGTGGCTCGTGGTGATGAAGGCTTGTGGTGGCAAGTGGTGATGGAGGCTAGTGGTGATGAATGCAAGCTGTGGTGGTGGCTAGTGGTGATGAAGGCATGTGGTGATGGAGGCTCGTGGTGATGGAGGCTCGTGGTGATGAAGGCCAGTGGTGATGGAAGCCAGTGGTGATGAAGTCTAGTGGTAATAGAAGCTTGTGGTGATGGAGGCTAATGGAGGCTAGTGGTGATGAAGGCTAGTGGTGGCTCGTGGTGATGAAAGCTAGTGGTGGCTAGTGGTGATGAATGCTGGTGGTGATGGAGGCGAGTGGTGATGAAGGTTAGTGCTGGCTAGTGGTGATGAATGCTAGTGGTGGCGAGTTGTGGTGGATTCTTGTGGTGATGTAGGCTAGTGGTGATGGAGACTAGTGGTAATGGAGGCTAGTGGTGATGGAGACTAGTGGTGACAAAGGCTGGTGTTGGCTAGTGGGTCTGGTGGTGAGTGGTGATGGAGGCTAGTGGTGATGTAGGCTAGTGGTGATGGAGGATAGTGGTGATGAAGGCAAGTGGTGATGAAGGATAGTGATGATGGAGGCAAATGGTGGCTCGTGGTGATGAAGGCTAGTGGTGGCTAGTGGTGATGGAGGCTAGTGGTGGTGGTGGCTAGTGGTTATGGAGGCTAGTGGTTATGGAAGCGAGTGGTGATGGAGACTAGTGGTGGTGGAGGCTAGTGGTGATAAAGGCTAGTGGTGGTGGTTGCTCGTGGTGATTGAGGCTAATGGTGATGAAGGCTAGTGGTGATGGAGACTCGTGATGACGAACGCTCGTGGTGATGGAGGCTAGTAGTGATGAAGGCTAGTAGTGATGAAGGCTAGTAGTGATGAAGGCTAGTGGTGGCTAGTGGTGATGGAGGCTAGTGGTGGCTGGTGGCTAGTGGTGGTGGTGGCTAGTGGTTATGGAGGGAAGCGAGTGGTGATGGAGACTAGTGGTGGTGGAGGCTAGTGGTGATAAAGGCTAGTGGTGGTGGTTGCTCGTGGTGATTGAGGCTAATGGTGATGAAGGCTAGTGGTGATGGAGACTCGTGATGACGAACGCTCGTGGTGATGGAGGCTAGTAGTGATGAAGGCTAGTGGTGATGGAGGCTAGTGGTGACAAAGGCAAATGGTGATGAAGGCTAGTGGTGATGGAGGCTAGTGGTGGCTAGTGGTGATGGTGGCTAGTGGTGATGGTGGCGAGTGGTGATGAAGGCTAGTGGTGATGAAGGCTGGTGGTAATCGAGGCTAGTGGTGGTGGAGGCTAGTGCTGATGAAGGCTAGTGGTGGTGGTGGTGGTGGCTAGTGGTGATGAGGCTAGTGGTGATGGAGCCTAGTGGTGGTGGTGGCTAGTTGTGATGGAGGCTAGTGGTGATGAAGGCTAGTGGTGGCTAGTGGTGTTGGAGGCTAGTGGTGATGGAAGCTAGTGGGGGCTAATGGTGATGGAGGCTCGTGGAGATGAACGCTAGTGGGGATGAAGGCTAGTGGTGGCTAGTGGTGATGGTGGCTTGTGGTAATGAATGCTAGTGGTGATGTAGGCTAGTGGTGATGAAGGCTTGTGGTGGCTAGTGGTGTTGGAGGCAAGTAGTGATAAATGCTAGTGGTGGCCAATGGTGATGGAAGCTTGTGGAGATGAACGCTAGTGGTGATGGAGGCTAGTGGTGGCTAGTGGGGATGAAGGCTCGTGGTGGCTAGTGGTGATGGTGGCTAGTGGTAATGAAGGCTAGTGGTGATGGAGGCTAATGGTGCTCGTGATGATGAAGGCTAGTGGTGGCTAGTGGTGATGGAGGCTAGTGGTGATGGTGGCTCGTGGTGATGGAGGATTGTGGTGATGGTGATAGTGGCGAGTAGTGATGGAGGCTAGTGGTGATGAAGGATAGTGGTGGTGGCTAGTGGTGGTGGTGGCTAGTGGTGATAAAGGCTAGTGGTTGTGGTGGCTCGTGGTTATGGAGGCTCGTGGTTATGGAGGCTAGTAGTGATGGAGACAAGGGGGGGTTGGAGGCTAGTGGTAATACAGGCTTGTGGTGATGGAGGCTAGTGGTTATGGAGGCTGGTAGTGATGAATACTAGTGGTGGTGGAGGCTAGTGGTGATAAAGGCTAGTGGTGGTGGAGGCCAGTGGTGATGAAGGCCAGTGGTGATGAAGGCCAGTGGTGATGAAGGCCAGTGGTGATGAAGGCCAGTGGTGATGAAGGCCAGTGGTGATGAAGGCTAGTGGTGATGAAGGCTTGTGATGATGGAAATTAGTGGTGGCTAGCTGTGATGGAGGATGGTGGTGATAGTGGCTAGTGGTGGTGGTGGCTAGTGGTGGTGGTGGCTAGTGGTGGTGGTGGCTAGTGGTGGTGTTGGCTCGTGGTGAAGAAGGCTTGTGGTGATGAAAGCTAGTGGTGATGGAGGCTAGTGGTGATGAATGCAAGCAGTGGTGGTGGCTAGTGGTGATGAAGACATGTGGTGATGGAGGCTAGTGGTGATGGAGGCTCGTGGTGATGAAGGCCAGTGGTGATGGAAGCCAGCGGTGATGAAGTCTAGTGGTAATAGAAGCTCGTGGTGATGGAGGCTAATGGAGGCTAGTGGTGATGAAGGCTAGTGGTGGCTCGTGGTGATGAAAGCTAGTGGTGGCTAGTGGTGATGAAAGCTATTGGTGGCCAGCTGTGATGGAGGCTAATGGTGATGAAGGCTGGTGGTGATGGAGGCGAGTGGTGATGAAGGCTAGTGCTGGCTAGTGGTGATGAATGCTAGTGGTGGCGAGTTGTGGTGGATTCTTGTGGTGATGGAGGCTAGTGGTGATGGAGGCTAGTGGTGATGAAGGATAGTGGTAATGGAGGCCAGTGATGATGGAGGCAAATGGTGGCTCGTGGTGATGAAGGCTATTGGTGGCTAGTGGTGATGGAGGCTAGTGGTGGTGGCTAGTGGTTATGGAGGCTAGTGGTGATGAAGGCTAGTGGTGGCTAGTTGTGATGGAGGCTAGTGGTGATGAAGGCTAGTGGTGGCTAGTGGTGTTGGAGGCTAGCGGTGATGGAAGCTAGTGGTGGCTAATGGTGATGGAGGCTCGTGGAGATGAATGCTAGTGGGGATGAAGGCTAGTGGTGGCTAGTGGTGATGGTGGCTTGTGGTAATGAATGCTAGTGGTGATGAAGGCTAGTGGTGATGGAGGCTAATGGTGACTCGTGGAGATGAAGGCTAATGGTGATGAAGGCTAGTGGTGGCTAATGGTGATGGTGGCTTGTGGTAATGAATGCTAGTGGTGATGTAGGCTAGTGGTGATCGAGGCTAATGGTGACTCGTGGAGATGAAGGCTAGTGGTGGCTAGTGGTGTTGGAGGCAAGTGGTGATGAAGGCTAGTGGTGGCTAGTGGGGATGAAGGCTCGTGGTGGCTAGTGGTGATGGTGGCTAGTGGTAATGAAGGCTAGTGGTGATGGAGGCTAATGGTGCTCGTGATGATGAAGGCTAGTGGTGGCTCGTGGTGATGAAGACTGTTGGTTGCTTGCTGTGATGGAGGCTGGTGGTGATGGAGGCTAGTGGTGATGGAGGCTAGTGGTGATGGTGGCTAGAGGTGATGGAGGATTGTGGTGATGGTGATAGTGGCGAGTAGTGATGGAAGCTAGTGGTGATGGAAGCTAGTGGTGATGGAGGCTAGTGGTGATGAAGACTAGTGGTGGTGGTGGCTAGTGGTGGTGGTGGCTAGTGGTGATCGAGGCTAGTGGTGGTTGTGGCTAGTGGTTATGGAGGCTAGTGGTTATGGAAGCAAGTGGTGATGGAGACTAGTGGTGATGGAGGCTAGTAGTGATGAAGGCTAGTGGTGATGGAGGCAAATGGTGGCTCGTGGTGATGAAGGCTAGTGGTGGCTAGTGGTGATGGAGGCTAGTGGTGGTGGTGGCTAGTGGTTATGGAGGCTAGTGGTTATGGAAGCAAGTGGTGATGGAGACTAGTGGTGGTGGTTGCTCGTGGTGGTGGTTGCTCGTGGTGATGGAGGCTAATGGTGATGAAGGCTAGTGGTGATGGAGGCTCGTGATGACGAACGCTCGTGGTGATGGAGGCTAGTGGTGATGGAGGCTAGTGGTGATGGAGGCTAGTGGTGATGGAGGCTAGTGGTGATGGAGGCTAGTGGTGATGAAGGCTAGAGGTGGCTAGTGGTGATGGTGGTGAGTGGTGATGAAGGCTAGTGGTGATGAAGGCTGGTGGTAATCGAGGCTAGTGGTGGTGGAGGCTAGTGCTGATGAAGGCTAGTGGTGGTGGTGGTGGCTAGTGGTGATGGAGCCTAGTTGTGATGGAGCCTAGTGGTGATGAAGGCTAGTGGTGGCTAGTGGTGTTGGAGGCTAGCGGTGATGGAAGCTAGTGGTGGCTAATGGTGATGGAGCCTCGTGGAGATGAATGCTAGTGGGGATGAAGGCTAGTGGTGGCTAGTGGTGATTGTGGCTTGTGGTAATGAATGCTAGTGGTGATGTAGGCTAGTGGTGATGGAGGCTAATGGTGACTCGTGGAGATGAAGGCTAGTGGTGATGAAGGCTAGTGGTGGCTAGTGGTGTTGGAGGCAAGTGGTGATGAAGGCTAGTGGTGGCCAATGGTGATGGAGGCGTGTGGAGATGAACGCTAGTGGGGATGAAGGCTCGTGGTGGCTAGTGGTGATGGAAGGCTAGTGGTGATGGAGGCTAATGGTGCTCGTGATGATGAAGGCTAGTGGTGGCTAGTGGTGTTGGAAGGCTAGTGGTGATGAAGGCTAGTGGTGGCTCGTGGTGATGAAGGCTGTTGGTGGCTTGCTGTGATGGAGGCTGGTGGTGATGGAGGCTAGTGGTGATGGAGGCTAGTGGTGATGGAGGCTAGTGGTGATGGAGGCTAGTGGTGATGGAGGCTAGTGGTGATGGTGGCTAGTGGTGATGGAGGCTATTGGTGGTGGCTTGTGGTGATGGAGGCTAGTGGTGATGGAGGCTAGTGGTGATGGTGGCTAGTGGTGATGAAGGCTATTGGTGGTGGCTTGTGGTGATGGAGGCAAGTGGTGATGAAGGCTATTGGTCATGGCTAGTGGTGATGAAGGCGAGTGGTGAAGGTGATGAAGGCGAGTGGTGATGAAGGCGAGTGGTGATGGAGGCTAGTGGTGGCTAGCTGTGATGGAGGCTGGTGGTGATGAAGGCTAGTGGTTGCTAGTGGTGATGATGCCTTGTGATGATGAAAATTAGTGGTGGCTAGCTGTGATGGAGGCTGGTGGTGATAGTGACTAGTGGTGATGGTGGCCAGTGGTGATAGTGGCTGGTGGTATTGAAGGATAGTGGTGTTGGCTAGTGGTGATGTTGGCTAGAGGTGGTGGTGGCTAGTGGTGAAGAAGGCTTGTGGTGATGAAGGCTAGTGGTGGCTAGTGGTGATGGAGGCTAGTGGTGATGGAGGCTAGTGGTGATGGAGGCTAGTGGTGGTGGAGGCTAGTGGTGGTGGAGGCTAGTGGTGATGGAGGCTAGTGGTGATGGAGGCTAGTGGTGATGGAGGCTAGTGGTGATGGAGGCTCGAGGTGATGGAGGCTCGGGGTGATGGAGGCTAGGGGTGATGGAGGCTAGAGGTGATGGAGGCTAGAGGTGATGTGATGGAGGCTAGAGGTGATGGAGGCTAGTGGTGATGGAGGCTAGGAGTGGCTAGTGGTGATGAAGGCTAGTGGTGATGGAGGCTAGTGGTGATGGAGGCTAGTGGTGGTGGTGGTGATGGAGGCTTGGTGTGGTGGTGGAGGCTAGTGTTGATGGAGGCAAGTGGTGATGGAGGCTAGGGGTGATGAAGGCTTGTGGTGATGGAGACGAGTGGTGATGGATGCTAGGAGTGGCTAGTGGTGATGAAGGCTAGTGGTGATGGAGGCTAGGGGTGATGGAGGCTAGTGGTGATGAATGCTAGTGGTGATGGAGGCTAGTGGTGATGGAGTCTAGTGGTGATGGAGGCTAGGAGTGGCTAGTGGTGATGGAGGCTAGTGGTGATGGAGGCTAGTGGTGGCTAGTGGTGATGAAGGCAAGTGGTGGCTAGTGGTGATGAAGCATTGTGGTGGCTAGTGGTGATGGAGACTCGAGGTGATGGAGGCTCGAGGTGATGGAGGCTCGGGGTGATGGAGGCTAGAGGTGATGGAGGCTAGATGGTGATGGTGGCTAGGCTAGTGGTGATGGAGGCTAGGGTGATGGAGTCTAGTGGTGATGGAGGCTAGTGGTGTGGCCAGTGGTGGTGGAGGCTAGGCTAGGCTAGTGTGGACTTGTGGTGATGGCTATGGTGGTGGAGGCTAGTGGTGATTGAGGCTAGTGGTGATTGAGGCTAGTGGTGATGGAGGCTAGTGGTGATGGAGGCTAGGGGTGATGGAGGCTATTGTTGGCTAGTGGTGATCAAGGCTAGTGGTGGCTAGTGGTGATAGAGGCTAGTGGTGATGAAGGATAGTGATGGCTAGTGGTGATGGAGGCTAGTGGTGATGAAGGCTAGTGGTGGCTAGTGGTGATGGAGGCTAGTGGTGATGGAGGCTAGTGGTGGTGGAGGCTAGTGGTGGTGGAGGCTAGTGGTGATGGAGGCTAGTGGTGATGGAGGCTAGTGGTGATGAAGGCTAGTGGTGGCTAGTGGTGATTAATGCTAATGGAGATGAAGGCTCGTGGTGATGAAGGATAGTGGTGATGGAGGCTAGTGGTGGCTAGTGGTGATGAAGGCTAGTGGTGGCTAGTGGTGATGGAGGCTCGTGGTGATGGAGGCTCGTGGTGATGGTGGCTAGTGGTGATGGTGGCTAGTGGTGATGGAGGCTAGTGGTGATGGAGGCTAGTGGTGATGGAGTCTAGTGGTGATAGGGCTAGGGGTGACTAGTGGTGGTGAAGGCTTGTGGTGGCTAGTGGTGATCACGGCTTGTGGTGGCTAGTGGTGATCACGGCTTGTGGTGGCTAGTGGTGATGAAGGATAGTGGTGGCTAGTGGTGATGGAGGCTGGTGGTGCTGGAGGCTATTGTTGGCTAGTGGTGATCAAGGCTAGTGGTGGCTAATGGTGATGGAGGCTAGGTGATGAAGGATGTGATGGCTAGTGGTGATGGAGGCTAGTGGTGGCTAGTGGTGATGATGTGGTGATGGAGGCTAGTGGTGATGGAGGCTAGTGGTGATGGAGGCTAGTGATGGGAGGCTGTGGTGATGAAGGCTAGTGGTGATGGAGGCTAGTGGTGATGGGAATAGTGGTGATGGGTGATGGCTAGTGGTGATGAAGGCTAGTGGTGATGGCTGGTGGTGGCTAGTGGTGGCTGTGTGGCTAGTGTGATGATGGTGGCTAGTGGTGATGGTGGCTAGTGGTGATGGAGGCTAGTGGTGATGGAGGCTAGTGGTGATGAAGGCTAGTGGTGGCTAGTGGTGATGGAGGCTAGTGTTGATGGAGGCTAGTGGTGGTGGAGCCTAGTGGTGATGATGGAGGCTAGTGGTGATGGAGGCTAGGTGGTGGTGATGGAGGCTAGTGGTGATGAAGTGGTGATGAAGGCTAGTGGTGGCTAGTGGTGATGGAGGCTAATGGAGGCTAATGGAGATGAATGGAGGCTAGTGGTGATGAAGGATAGTGGTGATGGAGGCTAGTGGTGGTGATGAAGGCTAGTGGTGATGCTAGTGGTGATTAAAGGCTAGTGGTGATGGAGGCTAGTGGTGATGGAGGCTAGTGGTGATGGAGGCTAGTGGTGATGAAGGCTGGCTAGTGGTGATGGTGGCTATGTGGTGATGGTGGGTGATGGAGGCTAGTGGTGATGGTGGCTAGTGGTGATGGTGGCTAGTGGTGATGGAGGCTAGTGGTGATGGAGGCTAGTGGTGATGGAGTCTAGTGGTGATAGGGCTAGGGGTGACTAGTGGTGGTGAAGGCTTGTGGTGGCTAGTGGTGATCACGGCTTGTGGTGGCTAGTGGTGATGGAGGCTCGTGGTGATGGAGGCTCGTGGTGATGGTGGCTCGTGGTGATGGTGGCTAGTGGTGATGGTGGCTAGTGGTGATGGTGGCTAGTGGTGATGGAGGCTAGTGGTGATGGAGGCTGGTGGTGATGGAGGCTAGTGGTGATGAAGGCTAGTGGTGATCAAGGGCTAGTGGTGGCTAATGGTGTTGGAGGCTCGTGGTGATGAAGGATAGTGATGGCTAGTGGTGATGGAGGCTAGTGGTGGCTAGTGGTGATGGAGGCTAGTGGTGATGGAGGCTAGTGGTGATGGAGGCTAGTGGTGATGGAGGCTAGTGATGATGGAGGCTAGGGGTGATGAAGGCTATTGGTGGCTAGTGGTGATCAAGGCTAGCGGTGGCTAGTGGTGATAGAGGCTAGTGGTGATGAAGGCTAGTGGTGACTAGTGGTGATGGAGGCTAGTGGTGGTGGAGGCTATTGGTGGCTAGTGGTGATCAAGGCTAGTGGTGATGGAGGCTCGTGGTGATGGTGGCTAGTGGTGATGGTGGCTAGTGGTGGCTAGTGGTGATGAAGGCTAGTGGTGGCTAATGGTGATGGAGGCTCGTGGTGATGGAGGCTCGTGGTGATGGTGGCTAGTGGTGATGGTGGCTAGTGGTGATGGTGGCTAGTGGTGATGGTGGCTAGTGGTGATGGAGGCTAGTGGTGATGGAGTCTAGTGGTGATAGGGCTAGTGGTGACTAGTGGTGGTGAAGGCTTGTGGTGGCTAGTGGTGATCACGGCTTGTGGTGGCTATGGAGGGTGATCTAGTGGTGATGGAGGCTAGTGGTGATGGAGGCTATGGTGATGGTGGCTAGTGGTGATGAAGGATAGTGGTGGAGGCTAGTGGTGATGGAGGCTGGTGGTGCTGGAGGCTATTGTTGGCTAGTGGTGATCAAGGCTAGTGGTGGCTAATGGTTTTGGAGGCTCGTGGTGATGAAGGATAGTGATGGCTAGTGGTGATGGAGGCTAGTGGTGGCTAGTGGTGATGGAGGCTAGTGGTGATGGAGGCTAGTGGTGATGGAGGCTAGTGGTGATGGAGGCTAGTGGTGATGGAGTCTAGTGGTGATAGGGCTAGTGGTGACTAGTGGTGGCTAGTGGTGATGAAGGCTAGTGGTGGCTAGTGGTGATGGAGGCTCGTGGTGATGGAGGCTCGTGGTGATGGTGGCTAGAGGTGATGGTGGCTAGTGGTGATGGTTGCTAGTGGTGATGGTGGCTAGTGGTGATGGAGGCTAGTGGTGATGGAGTGGTAGTGGTGATGAGGGGCTGAGTGGTGATGAAGGCTAGTGGTGATGGTGGCTAGTGGTGATGGAGGCTAGGGTGATGGAGGCTAGTGTGATGTGAAGTGGTGATGATGAAGGCTTGTGGTGGCTAGTGGTGATGAAGGATAGTGGTGGCTAGTGGTGATGGAGGCTGGTGGTGCTGGAGGCTATTGTTGGCTAGTGGTGATCAAGGCTAGTGGTGGCTAATGGTGTTGGAGGCTCGTGGTGATGAAGGATAGTGATGGATAGTGGTGATGGAGGCTAGTGGTGGCTAGTGGTGATGGAGGCTAGTGGTGATGGAGGCTAGTGGTGATGGTGGCTAGTGGTGATGGAGTGCTATGGTGATGAAGGCTAGGCTAGTGGTGATGGAGGCTAGTGGTGATGGAGGCTAGTGGTGATGAGGCTAGTGGTGATGGAGGCTAGTGGTGATGGGCTATTAGTGGTGAAGACTGTGGTGGCTAGTGGTGATGGAGGCTCGTGGTGATGAAGGCTAGTTGTGGTGGTGGCTAGTTGTGGTGGTGGTGCTGAGTGGAGATGGTGGCTAGTGGTGATGGTTTTGGAGGCTGTGGTGATGGCTAGTGGTGATGGGCTAGGGTGGCTAGTGGTGATGAAGGCTAGTGGTGGCTAGTGGTGATGGAGGCTAGTGTTGATGGAGGCTAGTGGTGGTGGAGCCTAGTGGTGGTGGAGGCTAGTGGTGATGGAGGCAAGTGGTGATGGAGGCTAGTGGTGATGAAGGCTAGTGGTGGCTAGTGGTGATGAATGCTAATGGAGATGAAGGCTTGTGGTGATGAAGGATAGTGGTGATGGAGGCTAGTGGTGGCTAGTGGTGATGGAGGCTAGTGGTGATGAAGGATAGTGGTGGCTAGTGGTGATGGAGGCTCGTGGTGATGGAGGCTCGTGGTGATGGTGGCTAGTGGTGATGGTGGCTAGTGGTGATGGTGGCTAGTGGTGATGGAGGCTAGTGGTGGTGGAGGCTAGTGGTGATGAAGGCTAGTGGTGATGGTGATCAGGCTAGTGGTGATGGAGGCTGGTGGTGAAGGCTAGTGGTGGGTGGCTTGGCTAGTGGTGAAGGTGTGGTGATAGGGCTAGTGGTGATGGTGGCTAGTGGTGATGGAGGCTAGTGGTGATGGAGGCTATGGAGGCTGGTGATGGAGGTGGCTAGTGATGTGGCTAGTGGTGATGGAGGCTAGTGGTGATGGAGGCTAGTGGTGGTGGAGGCTAGTGGTGGTGGAGGCTAGTGGTGATGGAGGCTAGTGGTGATGGAGGCTAGTGGTGATGAAGGCTAGTGGTGGCTAGTGGTGATGAATGCTAATGGAGATGAAGGCTCGTGGTGATGAAGGATAGTGGTGATGGAGGCTAGTGGTGGCTAGTGGTGATGGAGGCTAGTGGTGATGAAGGATAGTGGTGGCTAGTGGTGATGGAGGCTCGTGGTGATGGAGGCTCGTGGTGATGGTGGCTAGTGGTGATGGTGGCTAGTGGTGATGGAGGCTAGTGGTGATGGAGGCTAGTGGTGATGGAGTCTAGTGGTGATGGAGTGGTGATGACTAGTGGTGATGGATGGCTAGTGGTGATGGAGGCTATGGATGGTGGCTATGTGGGTGATGGTGATTAAGGCTATGGTGATGGAGGCTGTGGTTGCTAGTGGTGATGAAGGCTAGTGGTGGCTGATGGTATGGTGGCTTGGAGGCTTGATGTGATGGTGGCCAGTGATGGCTAGTGGTGATGGAATGGCTAGTGGTGGCTAGTGGTGATGGAAGGAGGCTAATGGTGATGGAGGCTAGTGGTGATGGAGGCTAGTGGTGATGGTGATGGAGGCTAGTGGTGATGGAGGCTAGTGGTGATGGAGGCTAGTGGTGATGGAGGCTAGTGGTGATGGAGGCTAGTGGTGATGGAGGCTAGTGGTGATGAAGGATAGTGGTGATGAAGGATAGTGGTGATGGAGGCTTGTGGTGATGAAGGCTAGTTGTGGTTGTGGCTAGTTGTGGTGGTGGCTAGTGTTGATGGTGGCTAGTGGTGATGGAGGCTAGTGGTGATGAAGGCTAGTGGTGGCTAGTGGTGATGGAGGCTAGTGGTGATGGAGGCTAGTGGTGGTGGAGGCTAGTGGTGGTGGACGCTAATGGTGGCTAGTGGTGATGAAGGCTGATGGTGATTAAGGCTATTGGTGATGGAGGCTAGTGGTTGCTAGTGGTGATGAAGGCTAGTGGTGGCTAGCTGTGATGGAGGCTGGTGGTGATGGAGGCTAGTGGTGATGGAGGCTAGTGGTGATGAAGGCTAGTGGAGGCTAGTGGTGATGGAGGCTAGTGGTGGTGGAGGCTAGTGGTGGTGGACGCTAATGGTGGCTAGTGGTGATGAAGGCTGATGGTGATTAAGGCTATTGGTGATGGAGGCTAGTGGTTGCTAGTGGTGATGAAGGCTAGTGGTGGCTAGCTGTGATGGAGGCTAGTGGTGATGGAGGCTAGTGGTGATGGAGGCTAGTGGTGATGAAGGCTAGTGGTGATGAAGGCTAGTGGTGATGATGGATAGTGGTGATGAAGGATAGTGGTAATGAAGGCTAGTTGTGGTGGTGGCTAGTTGTGGTGGTGGCTAGTATTGATGGTGGCTAGTGTTGATGGTGGCTAGTGTTGATGGAGGCTAGTGGTGATGGAGGCTAGTGGTGATGGAGGCTAGTGGTGATGGAGGCTAGTGGTGATGGAGGCTAGTGGTGATGGAGGCTAGTGGTGATGGAGGCTAGTGGTGATGGAGGCTAGTGGTGATGGAGGCTAGTGGTGATGGACGCTAGTGGTGATGGACGCTAATGGTGATGGACGCTAATGGTGATGAAGCCTGGTGGTGGTGGCTTGTGGTGATGGACGCTAGTGGTGATGGTGGTTAGTGGTGATGAAGCCCGGTGGTGGTGGCTTGTGGTGATTGAGGCTTGTGGTGGCGGAGGCTAGTGGTGATGAAGGCTAATGGCGGCTAGTGGTGATGAAGGCAAGTGGTGATGAAGGCTAGTGGTGGCTTATGGTGATGGAGGCTAGTGGTGATGAAGGCAAGTGGTGGCTAGTGGTGATGAAGGCTCGTGGTGGCAAGCTGTGATGGTTGGTGGTGATGAAGGCTAGTGGTGATGAATTTTAGTGGTGGCTAGCTGTGATGGATGCTGGTGGTGATGAAGGCTCGTGGTGGCAAGAGGTTATGGAGGCTAGTGGTGGCAAGAGGTGAAGGCAACTGGTGGCTAGTGGTGGTGGTGGCGAGTGGTGATGGAGACTTGTGGTGGTAGAGGATACTGGTGATGGAAGCTAGTGGTGATGGAGGCTAGTTGTGATGAAGGCTAGTGGTGATGGAAGCTAGTGGTGATGGAAGCTAGTGGTGATGGGAGCTAGTGGTGATAGAGGCTAGTGGTGATAGAGGCTAGTGGTGATGGAGGCTAATGGTGGCTATTTGTGATGAAGACTAGTGGTGGCTAGTGGTGATGGAGGCTCGTGGTGATGAAGGCTATTGGTGGTGGCTAGTGGTGATGAAGGCTATTGGTGGTGGCTTGTGGTGATGGAGGCAAGTGGTGATGAAGGCTATTGGTGGTGGCGAGTGGTGATGAAGGCGAGTGGTGATGAAGGCGAGTGGTGATGAAGGCGAGTGGTGATGAAGGCGAGTGGTGATGGAGGCTGGTGGTGATGAAGGCTAGTGGTTGCTAGTGGTGATGATGCCTTGTGATGATGAAAATTAGTGGTGGCTAGCTGTGATGGAGGCTGGTGGTGATAGTAACTAGTGGTGATGGTGGTCAGTGGTGATAGTGGCTGGTGGTATTGAAGGATAGTGGTGTTGGCTAGTGGTGATGTTGGCTAGAGGTGGTGGTGGCTAGTGGTGGTGTTGGCTAGTGGTGAAGAAGGCTTGTGGTGATGAAGGCTAGTGGTGGCTAGTGGTGATGGAGGCTAGTGGTGATGGAGGCTAGTGGTGATGGAGGCTAGTGGTGATGGAGTGGTGATGGAGACTAGTGGTGATGGAGACTAGTGGTGGTGGAGGCTAGTGGTGGTGGAGGCTCGAGGTGGTGGAGGCTCGAGGTGGTGGAGGCTCGAGGTGGTGGAGGCTCGAGGTGATGGAGGCTCGAGGTGATGGAGGCTCGAGGTGATGGAGGCTCGAGGTGATGGAGGCTAGTGGTGATGGAGGCTAGGAGTGGCTAGTGGTGATGGAGGCTAGTGGTGATGAAGCATAGTGATGGCTAGTGGTGATGGAGGCTAGTGGTGATGAAGGCTAGTGGTGGCTAGTGGTGATGGAGGCTAGTGGTGATGGAGGCTAGTGGTGATGGTGGCTAGTGGTGATGGTGGCTAGTGGTGATGGAGGCTAGTGGTGATGGAGGCTAGTGGTGATGGAGGCTAGTGGTGATGGAGGCTAGTGGTGATGGAGGCTAGTGGTGGTGGAGTCTAGTGGTGGTGGAGTCTAGTGGTGATAGGGCTAGGGGTGACTAGTGGTGGTGAAGGCTTCTGGTGGCTAGTGGTGATCACGGCTTGTGGTGGCTAGTGGTGATGAAGGATAGTGGTGGCTAGTGGTGATGGAGGCTGGTGGTGCTGGAGGCTATTGTTGGCTAGTGGTGATCAAGGCTAGTGGTGGCTAATGGTGTTGGAGGCTCGTGGTGATGAAGGATAGTGATGGCTAGTGGTGATGGAGGCTAGTGGTGATGGAGGCTAGTGGTGATGGAGGCTAGTGGTGATGGAGGCTAGTGGAGATGAAGGCTAGTGGTGGTGGAGGCTAGTGGTGGTGGAGGCTAGTGGTGATGAAGACAAGTGGTGATGGAGGCTAGTGCTGGTGGAGGCTAGTGCTGGTGGAGGCTAGTGGTGATGGAGGCTAGTGGTGATGGAGGCTAGTGGTGATGGAGGCTAGTGGTGATGAAGACAAGTGGTGATGGAGGCTTGTGGTGATGAAGGCTTGTGGTGATGGAGGCTTGTGGTGATGGAGGCTAGTGGTGGTGGAGGCTAGTGGTGGTGGAGGCTAGTGGTGGTGGAGGCTAGTGGTGGTGGAGGCTAGTGGTGGTGGAGGCTAGTGGTTATGGAGGCTAGTGGTGATGGTGGCTAGTGGTGATGAAGGCTTGTGGTGATGGAGGCTAGTTGTGGCTTGTGGTGATGGAGGCTAGTGGTGGCTAGTGGTTATGGTGGCTAGTGGTGACGGAGGCTTGTGGTGATGGAGGCTAATGGTGATGAAGGCTAGTGGTGATGGAGGCTAGTGGTGGCTAGTGGTGATGGAGGCTAGTGGTGATGGAGGCTAGTGTTGTCTAGTAGGCTCAGTGCCACCACACCATGTTAGTCTTAAAACTATGTGTTTCATCTGCAGGTGTCAGAAGAACATCTGATCCACATGAATCATCTCTACTGCATCCAAACTAACTAGCAAACAAATGCCTGAGGCGTAACATCTCAATAAAGTAAATGTTATTTGACAGCTAGGCCACCCCCAATGAACAGGAATTTGATGCCATATTGTAGCCTAGTTATTTCAAGGCCAGACTATATGCCGAAACAGTAGGTAACCTAGCCCTATGGGGCAAATGCTCATGTCTGACAACTTGAATGTGAGGTACCGCTTACCTAAAAGTACTCTGCATAGTCTGCACTATTGTAGCAGAACAAGATGGTTTCTTTCTCCCATGGACCCAATAATCCCAAAATTCGTACCAAATGAGACCATGGCACTGGGTATTACAAGGATAATTGAAATGACACCTACAGACAATATGCAGTAGGCATAGGCTATTTTAGTCTGTGTAATTACACTAATGGGACCACTTTGAACATTCTGGATCTGGCAGTGCATGACGCACTCACTCAATTCACACTCAAACGCACTGGAAAGAATGAAATGTGTAACATCAACTCTACTGACCCTGATTTGACCTCTACCTCAGGTGCCAGCTAAGGTAGTTCATCATCCTTATTAAGTGAGAAAAGAAAACAGTGGATATCTCTCTGTATGAGGGAGAGAGAGAGGAAGGGAGAGGAAGGGAGAGGGGGGGGGGGTAGTAGGCGTTAGTATGGTTGGCTGACCGTATGTCTGCGGTTCTGTGGTGGAGGGGAGTGAGGATCTCCTGGTGTTGTTAAACCCCTAAGAAATGTTCTTTTTGGATTCTACTCTTTGCTTACATACCTTACGCACACCCAACCTCCCCTCATTTCCAACTTTCTCATTCCCTTTCCTTTTCCATTATGTATTTCATAACCTTAACGGAACTTAAAACTAAATAACATGGCAGGACTATAGGCTACTACTGTGTCCCCCTCTCAAACCATCAGCAGTCCTCCAATGTATCCATCATGTTTGTGTAGTGCAAATGGAATGGTAGCCTACTCACTTGACACACAGACTAGACTTAACATAGTAAACGAAAATCCAGGATGATCAAATTTGTCGAGTGGATGGGTGGATATATAATGCAAATGTCTAGTAACCCAAAGGTTGCATGTTCAAATCTCATCACAGACAACTTTAGCATTTTAGCTAATTAACAACTTTGTAACTACTTACTACATTTGTTTTTAGCTATTTTGGAACTACTTGGCATGTTAGCTAAGCCTTCCCCTAACCTTAACCCTTTAACCTAATCCTAACCTTAACCATTTAACCTAACTCCTAGCCCTAACCTTAACCCTTAGTCTACTAACATTAGTAACAACAAATTGGGATTCGTAACAAATAATATGTATTGCAAATTCGTAACATGTACGAATTGCAAATCAGAATATATCATACGAATTGTAGACTAATTTGTAACATATCATATGAACTGTAATTTGAAACTTCACAAATGAATACATACCATACCAAACGTAACATATCATACTAATTTGAGTGTCCCAGGTTTGTGTTTACTGTGCCTTTTTATTTTGCCTTAGGTAACCTTCTATTTTATATAACCATACCAAATGTAACATATTATACTATTCCCAGCGTCCCAGATTTACGTTAACTATGTTATGTCTAGTCTATGTGAACAGTCTGGATGTCTGAACCACTTTTAATTTTCCTCGGTGTCTGCTAACTCACTGGGTTCTCTGAAAGTCGCATTGCCATTGCTCGATTTACTAGGTATTGCTATGACTGACGTTTTCTGTAATCTGTTCCCCTTTCTACTCCGCCTTCGCCTCTGTCCTGCCAAGTGGTCTCGTCTCCCGCGGGACACACCTATATCATCACTGGGATTACACCGGCCGTGTGCCGCCTCCCCTTCCCCGCCACTACTCCTCTCATGCCCCGCTCTCACTCCCCGAATAGACTTTCCGTGATACTAGGAATGGTTGTTTTTCTGAACGACCATACGTGACAAATTAACATAGATTGTCGGACAAAGAAAAGTGATATACAGAAGAAAGAAAATAAGACAATAGGAACTAATGGACAATGGCAATACAAGTGCAACTGAGTTCTGCGTGTAAAATAAGCCTATTTTACAATTTTCTCATAGAAGCATTGTAGGCATAGCTGTAGAAACATATTAAGTTTTTAAAAAAGGAGGCAAACCTGCGAAAAATCCTATTTCGCCAAACACCTGTCATGATTTCAGAGAATTGAACAAACTGGACATACCCAGCGCGCATTCGCTCAAGTTTTGGCTACATGAAACCATTTTTGCAGAGCAAACCCATTCCCCTCCGCCAGCATTCTAACCGATGTGCTCGGCATGCTCTGCTGATGCCCGCAGGAATTACCGCAGGAGTTGTTGCAGTCCCCCAAACCCTTCTCAAACGAACGGATTACAGACAGTACCAGCTAGAGATCCTCGGTAACGGTGCCTGACTTTTGCTGGCCGGGTAGCTGCGCGGGACGAGAGATGAGTTCCCTCCTCTCTACACTAGTCATGTTGTAAGTTAAATGTGCAGTAACCCTTGATGCGCAACCTAAGGTTTTCTGGAGAGAAATGAATGGAGGTATTGTGCGTGTGTGTGTGTGTGTGTGTGTGTGTGTGTGTGTGTGTGTGTGTGAGCGCACATGTTTCTCTTCATGCATGCTCTGACCATCAGTCCAGCACAGCAGGTGTGGTGTTTCGTACACCGTCATATAGGGTGCATGTTCTCCTTTACCCATTGTAATAATGAAAAACTATTTTCTGAACAGCTAACTGAAATAGAAATGCCATCTGTTTTTCCAATACCAAGTGGTGGTGGAATCTTTTATTTTGTTATCAGTACAATTCCTCTGAGGCTGTTCCACATGGTAGCATATTGCTGTAGCATATTGCTCCTCTGGCCACTCAACCATGTCCCATGACCCAGACACCTCTTTTCATTCTCCCCAGACTGAAAGACCAGACATTTGTCACTGACAGAAGGTCTACTAAGGGGTTATGAATGAATGAGTGGATGTACAGTATGACTGTGCCTTATTGGTGTCTTCGATGGGTGTCTGTGTTTAACAGGATCATGATTTCGTGAAGGGGATTATTAGCAATTAGCTCTTCCCCAAATTAGGGCATCAATCCACTTTAACCAAACCTAAAGCAATTCTGCCAGACTCGTTAACGAATCTTACATTTACAATGACAAATTTGTCCCTGTCACCCCCTTGTATCTCTCAAACTTACTCTCCACTTGGTCAGATTTTTACAGAGGTTTCATCTGAGGTAACACAGAAGTAGAACAAAAGTAGCATTGGAGCCCAGACATCTGTGTGTGCTTTGGGCCAGCTGTAGGCTGCGTTCCAGGCATCCCTACATCTGGACAGCACAGGGGTATGGGGTCCCCTAATGAGCACAAGGCCAGGGGGTACAGGAAGATATGAAAGAACACTCTCTACTGCTAACGTGTCTGCTAATGTTTCTCCTGCTCTTCCCCCTCTTTATTTAAGATGGAGGTCAGCCTTTTTTGTGTGCCGTAATCTATGTATCTATGCATGTGCTGTGTGTGCTGTATTTATACAGGGAGGGATAAGAGATTGACGTGCTTAGATAGATGGCTGGACGGATTAGTGAATATTGATATCCTATTAGCTCATCATAGATATGAGCTGAGCTCAGCAGCTGTCCCTAGAGAGAGACAGCATGGCCACTGTCTGTTGCCGTGATGGTTTTATCTAGAAATGACCTTTTTTGGAGGCATAGAGACAGGTTTAAAATTGGTGGTGGAGACAGAAAAGAGGCAGGAGTGTGGCAGACAGGCTGCTTTTTTATTATTTTGGGATGCAAAAATACCACATATAATCTCAATGCAGATCCATTCTCCCCTTCTCTCAGATCTGTCCAGGCTTTACTGGTGGTCTGCAGCCCCCTGCAGGTAAATGTGTGTATACAATTGTATCCATTATGTTTTCTAATATTCCATTCTTAATAAAGGCTCTCATTCTAACCACATGCCTGTCTGTTTTGTGGTGGCACAGGTCTTAGCGCATGACCATGTTAATTTCAGCGTATACGTGGAGAATCAGACACGGGGTCGAGACGCCATGAGTCGCCGGCAGCACAGAGTGTACCAGCTGTACAGCAGGACAAGTGGCAAACACGTGCAGGTGATGGGGAGGAGAATCAGTGCCAAGGGAGACGATGGGGATAAATATGGTAAGATATAGTACTACTACTTCCTACAATATACAGAACACTCCAATACAAATCAGAATCAACAAGCAATCATTTCCTCTATGTTATCACACCTACAGTACATGGCCCTCAAAATCACGAAGTAGCAACCGGCCAGACAAGCCTATGACACACAGAGAGAAATAGAAAGATGGCGCAGCGGTTGCTGTGTGGTAGACTCAGTCCCGATATCGATAAGGTCATCGATGTCCCATTTACCCCGCTATGTTGCTTTGTTGTAGGGGGGTGGAGGGGGGTTTGGGTAGTGAGAGGGAGTCTAATGTTATTGATTTGGTTTGACCTCTGTATTGTGGCTACATCTATGAACTAATTGCATGTAACAATACCCCCATCCCGTCCTATGTGCTCAATATCTATGCCCTTTCCCACATGACAAAATACTACAGTTTACTATAAAATACTACAGTACTTTATGTATAATTCTGTAGTAAGCTGTACTATACTGTAGAATCCCATACTCCACACTGTAGTATCCATCGATCATGTGTAGTACTTACTATGTAATTTTTTAGTATACTGTAGAATACTATATTTCACACTGTAATATCCCTCAAACACATATAAAACTTACCATATAATGTTGTAGTATACTATACTACACACTGTAGTAGCCCTCGATTATGTAGTGCTTACTATATAATTCTGTAGTATAATGTAAAATACTATAGTACACACTGAAATGTCCCTCAATCATGTGTGGGTCATTCCACGAAAAGGGTGCCTTTTCATGGAAGTAGAAATTATGCACCAATATTTCATTTTAAAAAGCCTGTTATATTCAATGAAGTGCACTTTAATATAGACCAAATAGAGAATAAAGTACATCTTTAATATGAACAAAGGCTTTCTAAAGTGCAAAAATCCAGTATTTTGACACGTCCCTTCGTCAACCCTGTGTCACTTCTAGGACGATTTCAACCCACTTAATCCCTAAAATGTATCCACGTTTCACCATTATTCTAAATGCCTAGTTATTTTTCTGCTTTGACAAAGTCATTTCTGAAGATTATTATTTGTATTCATAATATTAGTGACGCATTTACATCTGTCCCTCATGTTATGGCCAACCCTGTTATGCAAACAATTTACCCCTTTAAAATAATGGACCATTCCACCAAGTTAAATTATTCACAGCAGGTGACATCATTTGGGTTTTCTGAACAGCATGGTGGAAAAGGAAGGAAGTCTTCTCTCTCTTTTTGGTCTATTTATAATTGTTTTATCATCTTTGACTGCGATGGTCGAGTTTAACACATCAACCCTGTAAGCTCAATTCATGTTAGGGAAACTTGAATTTGATTTATCTTTCATCATGCTCTTCACCACATGGGGAGTAATGGCCAATCTTCACCTAAAACCTGTTATCGTCAACCCTGTTAGAGGCCCAACGGTAACTTTATCTGGTTGATATTATATGTGAATTCATTTGTACAAGGGATACTAGATCAATGAGAAAATGTTAGATTTATCTCAAAGATGAGTTTAATAAATAATAGTTAGGCAGTTACATTAGTGTCTGTAACAGGGTTGACAGTGTGGTTCAAGTGCAGATAAAATGCTCTTAGTTCATAGGATTTTAATGCCTGAGATGGGAAAAAGTATTTTTCCGTAGGCTAAAATATATTTAATTTCTTAAAAGTTTGCATGTATCCAAGACACCCATTTCGTGGAACTTAGTAATACGTAGTATAGAATTGTGTAGTATACTGTAGAATACTATTGTAAATACTGTATTATCCACAAAAAACAATGTAGTAAATACTACAGTAATGTCCACAAAAATACTGCAGTTATTTAACAATAGTAGTACTACAGTATTTCATTTGCATATACCCCACCCATTCCCCTCCCACATATTCCAATTTGTGCCACTCACAAGTGAGACACCTACATGCCAAGTATATACCATATATTGTGTTCCCGACAGGTTATAGAAAAGAGCAGAAGCTTTGAACTATCCATTCATACTCCAGTCTTACCGACAGTGTATGATTATTTTAGTATTTATCCAGCAAGTTTCCTCAAGGAGAAAGCCCCCACTTCTGTGTCAAAGACAACACAACAAACACACTATAATGTGCATACTACAGTAAATACTACAGTAATGTCTACAAAAGCACTTCACTGAATACTACAGTACGTAAATATAGTAATACTACAGTATTCATACCATACTATAGCATTTTGTCATGTGGGTTCTTACAATCT
Organism: Oncorhynchus masou masou; assembly: GCF_036934945.1. Lineage (NCBI taxonomy): Eukaryota > Metazoa > Chordata > Actinopteri > Salmoniformes > Salmonidae > Oncorhynchus > Oncorhynchus masou. The sequence goes on from NC_088223.1 coordinate 55,893,479, forward strand.
GTATTTTTGTGCCTCTGTCTCTTTCCAAGCCCAGCTTGTTGTGGAGGCTGATACCTTTGGAAGTCAGGTGAGAATCCGTGGTAAAGAGACCAACTTCTACCTGTGCATGAACCATCGAGGCAAGCTTGTGGGGAAGGTGAGACAAACACAATTCTAATTCTGACTCTTGCTGCACGTTCCTTTTAATGTATACATTTAAACAACCTGGAGTTATTCCCTTTGCATCTCATATTGACACTACCAGTGCTTGACTTGGGCAGGAGCTTGCTGGGGCAGAGTACCGGTCCCTCAACATGTCTACTGCTTGAGCTCCTGTTCCTTTTATAGAATATTAGCTCAAAAGTATTGTTGAACCCCTGCACCTAAATATAGTTTTGGCAGCCAAAATGAGTACCGGCACATGTTTCAGTCCAAGTCAGACACTGGAAATTATCATATATGTGTGTGTATTTCAGAAGGCTAGTAATCGCAGTGCAGACTGTGTCTTCGTTGAGATGGTGTTGGAGAACCACTATACAGCTCTGATGTCAGCACGCTATACGGGCTGGTACGTGGGCTTCACCAAGAGGGGGCGCCCCAGGAGAGGCCCTCAGACACTGCCCAACCAGCAGGACGTTCACTTCATGAAGCGCCTGCCCCCCGGGGAGCAGCCCGACCTGCAGCCCTTCCGCTTCACCACGGTCAGCAAGAGAAGCAAGAAAGTGAGAGGGACCCGACCCACAGCCACTACAGCACCTACATAGTCAATGCCACACAACATACCCAAATGACTTGACAACTGTCCTCCCCTGTGTGAATTGAATGTAAGGAGTTTGCTGGGCTGAACCCAGGTAAAGACCTAAGTGGTGCATAGTACAATATGTGCATCTAAAGACTTGGAGCTAAACAATCTGACCACATCAGGGAAGATGTTGTCCTTGCCCTTTACCTCCCCATTCCAGAGACAGTGTTGTCTCAAAGACTGTTGAATTACAATGTACAGTGCCAACCATTCTTGTTAGGCCACAGAAGACAGCTATACTCAGTGTTTGTTTCCAGAGGCACTAAAGTTGAGCTGCCAAAGACGACTGAACCATAGCGTTCAATACCGAATATCCGTGTTTTTAACATCCCAAAGACAACTGGTCAACTGTTCAGTACCAAACACCCGAACCACCAAAGGTGACTGTAGCGTGTACCCAACAGAGGGACAGTCAAGGTTTCTCAATGCATTATTTGTCTTCATATGACCTAGGAGCTACTGTTCCTGCCTTTTCACTCAATACAGAAAGCTGCTGTAATATAGTAAGTGCACTATCTTCAGTCTGTCTCGTATGGATATATTTAAGGAGAATTGTTGAAACTATATGCATTTTATTACAATTATTTATTTAACTCGATGGTATGATAGCTGTTTTAGACCAATGGTATTGCCAAATAGAATACAAACATATGGTCCTAAATGTTACCGGTTTGCGATATTGTGTGATACTCATTATCAATATGCTAATCCACAATTGTTTTTCTGTAAAAGAAATGTAAATACTCCGTGTTTGTGGGTTATACAGGAAGAGACTCCTAACCTAACCTTGACATTGTAGACACCATACTCTGGGTCATTGAGGTTCCATAAAAAAAAAGTACAAGTGCCATCTAGTGGTCACTGGAAATGGGAGCATCTGCACAGAACACAATATGTGCCAAACCACAGTTCACTGATTTATCCCTTGGAAAACAAGCTGAGCCTATAGTGACCTTCAATGGAATGCAGCTGCCAATACATAGAATAAATTCTGATCAGGTTAATACGAGTTGAAAACTGAATGGGAAAACCTACACAAACATATCTGGATCAAGGCCTCAACAGCCACACTCATAACCATGTCATTTCCTGCAGCTGGGATGTCTTTCCCAGGCAGGCAGCCTGCACAGCTCAGACATGTGGGCACTAGTACGGAGGAGGGCGGGGCATGAGGTAGTTTCTCACTGCCCAACACCATGAAACATTTTCTTGAGAGAATGTGTGAGGCAGAGAATGGGCTGGACGTGTGTGTGGAGGAATGTGGGTTCCACTGCATTCCTGATCACCCTTTCTGGGTACCAGCATTCCGTCTGCAGACTAACTTTGATCCTCCCCTCTAGACACTACACACACTTTCCAAACACCAATTCAGAGTTAATAATATATCCTAAATTCTCTAGTTTCTTGCCAATTTCCAGAGCCACACTCATTAAACCAAAAAATGTGAAACACACAACACGTCCTGCTTGTCATTTTCAGACCAGGCCTTACTCTCTATATCAAGATTATATTTAATAGACGAGCAATGGGAGGTTGACTTCAAATGAGTGGTGGTTTGGTCTGTACATACAGTACCGATGGCATAGATGCATGATACTGAACAAGTACATTACTCACACTCTGGTTTACACTCCTTCACATTCAAGTACTTTATTCTTATGTTGTTTTTTTTCCTTTAAAAAAAATCTTTTCAATATACAACACCATTTTAGACAAGACAATTCTGTTTACAACTAATTTCAGCTCAGTAAGGGGTCATTCAGAACCTAGACAGGCAGCAAGAGGGGGGGACAGAACAGGACAGAGGGAGAATAAGTGAAAGACAAACGCAGGGTAGAGAACTAAGGATGAGAGGGGGTGAATTTGAGAGGGGTTTGGAGAGAAGAAATTCTTAGCACACTAACAAACTAAATTGGGTCAAAAATAAAAAAATATTTAGAAAAAAACTTAAATAGGTCACTAGCTCACTGTTGTCCCATCACTTATCCATGCAGTACTGTCTTCAGGGGGGAAAAAAACATCAGCTCTCTTCCACAATTTTTTTTTTACCAAACAAAATGAGAAAATAACAAGATAGATATGTCCTTGGTGCCCAAAGGGGCGGGCCTGAGGCATCTGTCACTCAGTCTGGATGAAGAGCCCCGTTGAGTTGAGCCCCGGCCCTGCCTCCTTCCTTCCTTTCCTCCCCAGGGCATCTTTAACAGGCCGTTTCCAACCCTCTTTCTCCATTCCTCCAGCCATTCAGTTCAGATTCCTTCATGTCCATGTCTGTTACTCGGTCTTGGGTGACCAGAGTAAGGGGAGCTGGGCCTTAGAGTGTGACCTAGTAGACTCCGCTTTGTGTGCATGTTTGTGTGGGATTTGGTTGGGGTGGGGGTGTAAGGGGCAATGTGTTTGAGCACCGAAGGCCCAATGAGGGCGGGACGACCCCTCCACACGAACACCAGGAGGAGGACAGAGATGATGCAGCGAGGATGATGGAGTGGGAAGTGACCTCTGACCCTGGCACATTGACTTGGCCATTAGGACTGTCCCCGCACACACATCACATTCCACCGGGCCTGCCATGCAGAGAGAAAAACACTCAGCACACTATGCAAGTAATCCTGTAGATGTGTTCAATTTAGGTCAGGAGTACCACCTCCAAGCAAAGAATGAAGTTAGAGTTGTAAATGAGCTGCAGTGCTTACCCCCCCTCCCCCCTTTGGTAGTTAAAAGAAAAAAGGGTGGGAGGCTTAAAGATTGAGTCAGCAATGCAGAAAGTAAACAGCAATTTCAGGTCAACTGAAGCCCACCCATATGCACAGTGTGCAGCATCTTGCATCACAATCCTACTTCCACTATTGATCCTGTACGGGTGTAACTTAATTTATTTGCCTGTAGGAAAAAGTGTATGTGGGGTGGGGGGGGTGGGGCTGATTAATCATATATTTGTTTTTGTATGAATCTGGCCTGCAAAATATAGAAAGATGTGCTTGCTTACTTATCTTAACTACCGAAAAGCCACACAATTTGAATCAGAGCATCTTGTTCATTAAAAATATCACTTTAGTTTGTTGTATTCATTCCTATTGTGTGTAAGTTCTGGTGAGTGTATGCAGGCACATACTTCTGACAGTGTGTGAAAGTCGTGTGTACCTGCTATCTGGAGATGTATGTATACGTGCGAGAGGGCGACCTGCCCTCAGTCTGTCCATTGGTCGACACGTTCAGGAAGTCCCAGATGAGGATAGTGTCGTCATGGGAACTGCTGATGATCTGGAATTCATCAAACTGTAGCCGGAATACACGCCCAGAGTGCTCCTGAAAGACGGTCAAATTCATTAGTATCCTCTACAATAACCATTATCTCCACCATCATGCTCTAGATCCAAGCTAAACTCACCACCAGTGTGCGCAGACAGAGGGTGCTGGCAGGGGCACGAGGGTCCAGAGCAGCTTGTAAGTCCCATACTTTGATTTTACTACAAAGGAACAGCACAGGCGCGCACACCCTCTTAACATCATAATGGAAACAACACAATAGTATTCATGTCTTGTCAGTGGATACCGCTGGAGGACCTCATACTCCGGCCTATAAAAGTTTGACTAACAGCCTAACAAATTCACTCATTAACAGGCCGAGGCCAGGATGGGGGGGGAATCAGGAGTCTGAGATCAGCAGTGAGAGAATAACAAGGATTAACAGAGGCCAAGTGCAGGATTAGAGTGAGGGAATAAAGCCATTAACAGGCAGATCTCCATTAGTAGTGAGAGATCAGCTCAGCCACAGTGAGATGAACCCTCCCTTACCCATCGTAGGCTCCGCTAACGATCCTTTTGTTGTCGAAGCGAATGCAACGGACCAACTCCTCATGGCCTTCCAATACCCGCAAACATGCCCCGCACTCAATATCCCACAACCTGAGGAGAGAGAATCCGTGTTAGTTTAGTAACATTTGACAAAATAGTCATGACAAAGCACGTTTATCTCCCGGTTACAGATTCTATAAATATAGACCAGTAAGAAACACCCAGAAGAATATTCCACCCTCAAACACACTCACCGGATAGTGTTGTCCGAGGAGCCGCTGACCACTAGTCTGTCTCTGTACTGCAGACAGGCAATGCCTCTCTTATGGCCATTCAGCGTACGTACAAACTCACACGTACTGGTGCTCCACACCTGGAGGGGCGTCAAGGCAAAAACACACCACCCAGAGGTCAACACACACACACAAAAAAAAGAGGCATTTAGCCTAAATAATCCTTCATGTCAACACTAACAGTTTTTACTTTTGAAATCTCTTCCTTCCTGTTTTCCTTCATTAGAATGCTTCTGTACTAGACCCGACAATGAAGCTGCTGAGAACAGTCTGCAGCCAGACCTATAATCCAGCTGTACACCTCTGTCTTCACACACACACACACACGTCAGAGTGACACTGTGGAGCTGCATGAAAACATGAATGTAAACACAAAGGTATAACAGTGATACACATTTAGGGGTGTCGAGTAACACTCCCTCTCCCAAACACAGATATTGCAGTCTGCCGTCCCTCCCTTATTACTTGGGGAATGTTTTCCGAGAGCTGGGGCGTAGTGTGCGGGAGACGGCTCGGTACGGAATGCCTTGGCCTGTCTCCCAGGGCGATGGGTGGGCTAGCCAGGGTCTCTTTGTTCCTGGGATCCTGGCTGCCCACAAATCCACCGTCTGGAATACGGGGAGGTACTGGGGAGCTGGGGATGAGACTGGGGTTGGGGCTGAGACGAGACAGACATGCAGGTCCACAGTTTAGCCCCAGGAAGAGACAAAACGTCAGCTCTGGACTCTGGGTTCAGTCAGTGCTTCCCACAGCAGGCCTCTCACTCTGGGCAAACTCAAGCTCTATGCTGCCCTCTACTGGACATGTTGCACAACTGAACTCAACCAGAATGAGAGGATTTGGTAGGGGACACTTGATAGGTGTGGCTGGCTTGTATTTTGCATTTCAAGTATCTTCTGTGAATGAACAATGACAAGCAGTGATGGGGAAGATAACTAGCTTTTGATTAAAACCACCATGGTCATGCAGAGCAGGGGGAGAGAACTGAAGCCACTCATGTATCATTCTAGCTCACAGGAAGATAAACACACACTAGCCAAGAAATCAAAGCCCGGCTGAATAACGCTGGTTGTGTATTCAGTAGACTCCGCTAAAGCAATGTATAGTCATTCCTTTTGTGTGGTTCAGTGTGCTGAAGGATCATTCAGACAGACATGAACCAAGTTGATGCCAAATGGTTGTCTTTGCAAGATCTGCAACATCCACAGGCAGCAGATCTCTACAGCAAATAAGGCAACACTTTTTTTTGTTATATAATAAAGACTTAAGATCAAGATGCACAGGATCCAGTGTGTTGGACATGCTAAGAATGTCTCAAGAAAGGATCCCTAAAAAGTTGCTCTCTGGAAAATACAAGGCAGGCAGACCAAAGACAACATGGCAACAGACTGGTGGCTGAGCTGGATCTCTCATGGTACAGGACCCAAGCTACAGCAAAAAGACTGTAGTGGCAGAGGTTGTTGCGGCCTTAGTCTTCTTTGGCCCTAGTGGGATCTAAGTTAGTAAGTCTTGTGCCACTACAAAAGTACTAGAACATATGCTTGTTGAGATGTTGCCATGCTTGAGGCTCTCGTGAGTTGACCTTCGGTCATCGGGGCAAACTTGCCTTGATGGTACGGTCACCGGACGCTGACACAATGTACTTGTCGTCAAAGTCCACCACGTTGACCGCTGCTCTATGGCCGACCAGCACGCGGCGCAGACTGATGTCTGTGGGCGAGGCCATGTCCCACACGGCGATGGAACGGTCCTTCGAGCACGTCACCATCAGACCGTTACAGAATCGCAAGTGGAGAACCGCCTCGTTGTGGTGGATCAGAGTGTTCAGCACCTCCCCAGTGTTCACATCCCACACCCTGAGACACCGAGAGAGATCATCAATATCCGTCAAACACAACATACCACATGCCTCTTGAATTAAATAAGCTTTGGAGCTTCATGGAGCATGGGTAAGAAGGCAGAGCGGGAGAGGAGTTGCTGACCTGACGGTGGAGTCTGAGGACCCGGTGACGATGACCCTCTCATCATACTGCAGACACAACACTGAACCTGTATGACCCGTCAAGATCTTCAGACACTCCAGAGACTGCTTGTCCCAGATCTACACAGAAACAGAGGGGGAGAAATTCACACAAAATCATATTTATCAAACTAAATGTACTATGCGTTGCATTGACACATTGTAAGAAGCTTTCTTGTTATACAATATCCATATTTAGAAATCGTGTATTCAAAATATCCAGTAGACATTAGAGTACACCCGCCCCCCCCACTCTTCAATCAACATCAAACAAGAACGCCGACCTTGATGGAGTTGTCTCTGAGGCCGCTGATGATCTTGTCGTCGTCATACTGCAGACAGTAAACCCCCTTACTGTTCTCTGAGCGACACTGGATCCGCTGCAGATTGTGCCGACCACATCTCCAGTTGGCCTCAATTGTCTAAAGAGAGCCGGGGGGGGGGGTGAAACGGGAAACACAGGAAAGATCAGTGAGAAGAGAGGGAGGTTGAAGGGGACAAGGGGAGCAGCAGAAACACTCACCTCTATGTCCTGGATGATTTTGGGGTACAGGGAGCGGTAGTAGGAATTTGGTGGGACTTCTGTGGTTCGATTCTTGAACAGGTACTTTTCCCTAGAAGAGAGAACACATTCAATTATTTATTTTTTTAAAAGACCAAATATACTCATCTCAACAACATCAATTGTCTTTTCCTAAGGTGAAGTTACTTGGATACATTCTATTATGTCGATTGTTGAGAACAGTTATTGATCCATTCTACTGGTGATCTGAATGAAACTCATTGCGATTCAGGGTGATCCCAGTCTGTACTCACCACTGGTGCCTCTCTGACAGGCCTTTCCAGAGGGGGTCTGTACGGACCATACGCTCTATGAGTTTCTTCCACAGCATGCCCTCCGAGATGACCCTCTGCCACTCCTTACACACCAGCTCTGCCGAGCACAGCGAGCGCGCGTCCAGGAAAGACAGGATGTTCTCCGCTATGTGGTCCAGACCCTGAGCTAGAACCACAAGGAGTAGAAGTACTCATGTAATTGTGAATGTGTGGATGAACTGAGCCTGGGGTGTGTTCATTAGTCAGATGCCGCAGCAAACAATTGCAAAATGTGTAGCCTAATGAAAAGGTTTTGCCCACGTAAATGAGTTTATTGGACAAATCCAGGTAGGTCCCTACCGGTTTCAGTAGCTTCAGTTTGGTTCCTAGTCAATATACACCCCTCTAAAGTGGTTTCCTTTGGAGCATTTACTGGTGGCGAGGTAGAAGTTATATTGGTTGTGGTATATTCCGTATAAGCGCACTCATTTTAGGGATGTGACAAATGGACAGTTTTGTGTTTAAAACAGACATTTTTGTATCAGTTTTCCTTTAAGAGAAAATGCCCAAATTCTACTTCAATTCACAACGCAGAGTAATGGACTTATTACATATGGCCGGGCAATGAAGTTATATCTACCAAGGTCATATTATTGAAAGCACCTCGGCTACGACATATTTGGTTGTCTAAGGGTACACTACGGCTTTTTAAATGCCGACATGAAACCCCCTCTAAAGATCGTTTCAAAGTGCCCCCTGAACTGGTATTTTTCTGTAAAGGAATGACGCTTCTGAAGCAGGACTCACATCCATCACTAGGAGACCATAACTGTCAATCAAATAACCGAGCTGCCTGCGCGCAGACCACTGACTCCTAAAAAAGTACTTTAAGGTTTGTTAAATACCGTGACTTACCAAGGTGTTTAGTAGAAAGAAAACATCTTCCGCTAAACTGAGACTGTTCTCGGAAGAACGGCAACTAATCAAACACACGCATCTTTCATAGCGAAGTAGCAAGGGACGGAGAGAGAGGGGAGGGGCACAGTACAGGCAGGTCGGCCACTTGGCAGGCAGTCAGAACAGAGCACTAGGCCTATCTATCGGCAATCAAAAGATGTATCTCTCAATGGCATGCTCCATTTTGTAATTTCTTGGCTGGCAGGGCATATGATCAATGAATAGACAAGGATATTATACACGCAACAGACCGAAGCCTGAACACACAATCGCCTCATTAGCAAAGAGAAAGAGCAGGTGAGCCAGCTGCACTGTGATTTAAAATGTCTGAAAATATTAAAAGACATCATTTTTCCATTTGGGATTGGATCCCAATTTGGTTTAAACATTTTCGCATTCACCCCCTTAATATAATACATGACGAGGCCATGCTAACAAAGTAATATCTAACTGCAGTGTGAACCATACCTGGCAGTGCAGTGATGAAGTCCCTTTGGAGCATGGGTTTGAGGTAGGAGTTGATGTGGCCGTGTTGGTAGTGGCACATGCGTGAAATCAGGTGTTCCACAAACTCCACCTGGTCAGCCTCAGACCACTGGTCAAACAGCTGGATGCACACGTCCTTCTCCTTCTCATAGTTCCCTTCCGATGGCCGCTTCCTTGAGCCCGTCATAGGACCATTGGTGATCGTCTGAACACAGAAATGAAACGGTTATAAAACCATCAGTCCACAGTGGTGTGTACTGTAAAATGTTTGGACTCGTCAGAGCTTCAGTCGACATGGATCTCGTCAAATGAGCGACAGGCTTTGGGCCTTGATAAAGCTCGTCAGTGTACAGAACTCTATGGGCCGGTTCCCGGACAATCTCTAGAGTATTCTTTTAAGTCCAGTACTAGAATGAATGTACAGTTGAAGTCGGAAGTTCACATACATTTAAACTCAGTTTCACAACTCCTGATCTTTAATCCTAGTAAAAATCCCCTGTCTTGGGGCAATTAGGATCACTATTTTATTTTAAGAACGTAAAATGTCAGAATAATAGTAGAGAATTATTTATTTCAGCTTTTATTTCTTCCATCACATTCCCAGTAGGTCAGAAGTTTACATACACTCAATTAGTATTTGGTAGCATTGCCTTTAAATTGTTTAACTTGGGTCAAACGTTTTGTGTAGCCTTACACAAGCTTCCCACAATTAGTTGGGTGAATTTTGGCCCATTCCTCCTGACAGAGCTGGTGTAACAGAGTCAGGTTTGTAGGCCTCCTTGCTCGCACAAGCTTTTTCTGTTCTACCCACAAATTTTCTAATGGGATTGAGGTCATGGCTTTGTGATGGCCACTTCAATACCTTGACTTTGCTGTACTTAAGCAATTTTGCCACAACTTTGGAAGTCTGCTTGTGGTCATTGTCCATTTGGAAGACCCATTTGCGACCAAGCTTAAACTTCCTGACTGATGTCTTGAGATGTTGCTTCAATATATCCACGTAATTTTCCTGCCTCAATGCGATCTATTTTGTGAAGTGCACCAGTCCCTCCTGCAGCAAAGCACCCCCACAACATGCTGATGCCACCCCCGTGCTTCACGGTTGGGATGGTGTTCTTTGGCTTGCAATCCTCCCCCTTTTTTCTCTAAATTTAATAATGGTCATCATTGCCAAAAAGTAAAAATTTGGTTTCATCAGACCAGAGGACATTTCTCCAAAAAGTACAATCTTTGTCCCCATGTGCAGTTGTAAACCGTAGTCTGGCTATATGGCGGTTTTGGAGCTGTGGCTTCTTCCTTGCTGAGCGGCCTTTCAGGTTATGTCGATATAGGACTCATTTTTACTGTGGATATAGATATCAAATCAAATTTATTTATATAGCCCTTCGTACATCAGCTGATATCTCAAAGTGCTGTACAGAAACCCAGCCTAAAACCCCAAACAGCAAGCAATGCAGGTGTAGAAGCACGATACTTATGTACCTGTTTCCTCCAGCATCTTCCAAGGGTCCTTTGCTGTTGTTCTGGGATTGATTTGCACTTTGAGCACCAAAGTACGTTCACCTCTAGGAGACGTTTCCTTCCTAAGCGGTATGATGGCTACGTGGTCCCATGGTGTTATTACTTAAGTACTATAGTTTGTACAGATGAACGTGGAATGTTCAGGCGTTTGGAAATTGCTCCCAAGGATGAACCAGATTTGTGGACTTGTCTTAGCTGATTTCTTTTGATTTTCCCATGTCGTCAAGCAAAGAGGTGCTGAGTTTGAAGGTAGGCCTTGAAATTCATCCACAGGTACACCTCCAATTGACTCAAATAATGTCAATTAGCCTATCAGACCAGGCCATGACATAATCTTCTGGAATTTTCCAAGCTGTTTAAAGAAACAGTCAACTTAGTGTATGTAAACATTTGACCCACTGGAATTGCGCTACAGTGAATTATAAGTGAAATGATCTGTCTGTAAACAATTGTTGGAAAAATTACTTGTGTCATGCAAAGTAGATGTCCCAACCGTCTTGCCAAAACTATAGTTTGATAACAAGAAATTTGTGGAGTGGTTGAAAAATTTGTTTGAAAATGACTCCAACCTAAGTGTATGTAAACTTCCAACCTCAACTGTATGTCTGGGAAACTGGCTTTATATAATGAATCTGGCTTTGGTGTGTGGATTGCCTCTTCAAATTGCCATGACGTTGTGCTCGGAGAAAGGTTTTTGATGACACTGTAGTCTGGCATTAGTACCCACACTGCCCACTGGAAACCACAACGAGATTGTCAATATTGATGGCACAAGGCACACCTTAAAGATAATTATGAAGACATAAAAATGGGAGAGACGCTAACGGGTTATACATGTGTTTTTTGGAGGTGGACTAGGCTAATATACTGCCATTACGCGTTGGTGACTGTCTGGCCGTGGACCCATGGTCTGTTGCCTCACCTTGAACACTATGATCTTCTTTGATGAGAGGTCATCTGTCTGGGAGTCCATGAAAGTGGTGTTCTGAGGGGGAGAGGCCATTGGTAAATCAAGAGACATTAATTAACATAAACACAGCCAGTCCAAACCTTCTGGCCCAAAATGTACAACATCCAATGTACCATGGGGGACCAATTACAATGCCAGCAGGCTTGTCATCATTTCTCATCTGAAGAAGCAGTCAGTCAAAGTAAGCTAATTGTTTAAGCATGGGGGACTGGGTTCAACATTGATATGCATTAGGTATTAGCAGAGGCTTGGGTTTGAAGAGGGAGGGAGGAATCCATGGCTTGTCAACAGCTGCCCCTTATTCAGACCCGCAAAGCCATGTCAATCTGACATGTATTCAGAAGATTGACATGAAATCTGATAAAGAAATCTGACCTTATAGGGTTGGCTGTGAGAGGTAACACCAGATGGTATGATAATTCCATTTAAAACAGTCCCGGCTGTGTCTAAATGTGATCAGCTTTTGTGTCCTCCTAGGAGAATGTGGGCATGTTTGTTTGGGGCAACAGATTATCTACAACTGAACCTAAACACATGCAGTCATTTTTATTTAGCTGACATTACTCCTGCCTGTATCAACATTAAGTGATTGTGCCATATGCCACAAGCCTAGATTGGCACGCTTTGTCCAATACAGAAGCATATGACTAGGATGCTAACGTTACTTTGCAAGACAGCCAGTGACATTATGTGATAGCAAATCTTTGCCCATATGTCACTGGCTAAGGTGACAAAACAGAACACTGTCTGGAACAAAATGCACCGATGTAGTAGCTACGTTAACAAGATAATCGGCTGACATTAATCTACGGATGGCTAAATCAAAAATAGCGTCACGATAGTTACCCATCATAATTGTATCTAACATTACGTTCATTTCTGAATAGCTAACCTGTCTACCTGGCCTTTTTGCCTGACGAGATTGTCATACTGACTTGTTAGCTAGCGTTACCTACTCAGAAAATGTAGACAAAACTCCAGCTGTTTGCTTCGAACATATCAAACATAATTACTTGTTTATTACGCAAGTTAACGTCAGCACTTCCTCTAGAGTTTATGTCATTGTGAATCAGTGGCGTTTCGAGATGCTTAGTGTTCGGTAATGGACAGAGTGGGGAGTGCCTCTTTTAGCTAACGTTATAAATATATTTATCTATGTGCGTGGTTGACAATCAGGGTAGTTATGTACCTAGTCGGCTAACAAGAAATAGTTAGCCAATGGTTGGCGCTCAAGAAACAGTACACATTTATCGGAAACCTAACTTTGTTTAACCTGGAAAGCTTGTGGCTAACTTGGAGTCGGACAAATGGCGCAGCGGCGACGCAGTGAGATCCAATCGCCTAGCTAGTTCCTTTGCTAGTTAACTGGTTAGCATGTAAGTATTTAAAGACGGGGCCACTTCCCGGCCCTTTCTCGTACTAGCAGACTCACTCCTCGTCCTGTCGACCTCTACCATTCGGATGACAATCATTACCTTCCCAATCATTTCCAAAATCATTATGGTGTTACCTAGAATAATTACAAACATGAGCCACGGGTTAATGTTAGATCAGACATCGGGCCCTCCCTCTACTCGCTAGGTAGCGAACGGTACTACTAGCTAATGTTAGCTAGGCATATTCTATTTTGTATGTCATCTCGGCTCTCCCGTTTGTTCAAAATCGTTTCGATCGGTTCTACTCGAGTGTTAATACAATATTACGCACTCCGACATCGATATTATGGGGCAGAAAGTAATCATCCAATCCCAAAACTCACCATCAGCTCCAACGTTTTGTCCTCCATCTCCGGCTCCATATTGTTGCTCCCCGAAACTCGCTCGCTGCGAAAATGGAAACCCAGCCCTGAGTCGGCGACGGGCCGCAGATCGAATGACGTCACAGGACACAACTGGTTCGGGGGTGGGTTCACTGAAGCATAGACTTACTTGGTTGGTCGAGAAATTATAAAGAAGGTATTATCATTCTGTGGTTGGCTCTTTTCTGCTGCTAAGGGAAAGAGGTTGTGCTTGTTCGAGGGTCGACTTCCGCCAGGTGCTGCTCAGATGATCTGATCTACAAATCACCTCCACTTGCAAAAGACTGATTACAACAGTTCATGATGTAAAGATTAGCAAATCTACACTGTGTCTAGAATTGGGAAAGTGATCATTACAATTATATTGAAAGTTAGATTATAAATGGGCTTCCCTTGATGCATCCCACTAGCTAATTACTGTTATATTGGCACGGGCTGGATATAAATATGTCACGTAACTTTCCCGTTTAACAGCGAAGAGAATAGTGTACTTGTCACTGGATGTACCAAGACATTCAATACACTAAAATTCCTGTTGGAAAAAAATGCAAAGGGTAATATTTACTTTGTGTATACTAAATAAGCCCTGAATCAAACAGAACGCACCTGCAGTCACACGAAAGTCATATATATACACTGCTCAAAAAATAAAGGGAACACTAAAATAACATCCTAGATCTGAATGAAATATTCTTATTAAATACTTTTCTTTACATAGTTGAATGTGCTGACAACAAAATCACACACTGTGCGACCCCCCAAAGAAATGCCACCCCACGACTGACCCACCGCCAAACCGGTCATGCTGGAGGATGTTGCAGGCAGCAGAATGTTCTCCACGGCATCTCCAGACTCTGTCACGTCTGTCACATGTGCTCAGTGTCAACCTGCTTTCATCTGTGAAGAGCACAGGGCGCCAGTGGCGAATTTGCCAATCTTGGTGTTCTCTGGCAAATGCCAAACACCCTGCACGGTGTTGGGCTGTAAGCACAACCCCACCTGTGGACGTCGGGCCCTCATACCACCCTTATGGAGTCTGTTTCTAACCGTTTGAGCAGACACATGCACATTTGTGGCCTGCTGGAGGTCATTTTGCAGGGCTCTGGCAGTGCTCCTCCTTGCACAAAGGCGGAGGTAGCGGTCCTGCTGCTGGGTTCTTGCCCTCCTCCACGTCTCCTGATGTACTGGCCTGTCTCCTGGTAGCGCCTCCATGCTCTGGACACTACACTGACTGACACCGCAAACCTTCTTGCCACAGCTCGCATTGATGTGCCATCCTGGATGAGCTGCACTACCAGCATTCAAAAGTGATCAAAACATCAGCCAGGAAGCATAGGAACTGAGAAGTGGTCTGTGGTCACCACCTGCATAACCACTCCTTTATTGGGGGTGTCTTGCTAATTGCCTATAATTTCCACCTGTTGTCTATACCATTTGCACAACAGCATGTGAAATTTATTGTCAATCAGTGTTGCTTCCTAAGTGGACAGTTTGATTTCACAGAAGTGTGATTGACTTGGAGTTACATTGTGTTGTTTAAGTGTTCCCTTTATTTTTTTGAGCAGTGTATATATATATATATATCCCATAATCTTAATTTTATTAACCTTTCTAATAGGAAATCCACTGGGCCAACCAAGTCTTGACACCTGATTTGCAAACAATGAGGTAATTTAATACATCTCATACAAAATGGTGACAGATGAATAGATCAAATCCAGAAAATGTCATAACATGGGCTTTTGATGTTGAAAAGTCATCACACATCACATTCATAACTTGATAAAATAGCTCACTGTGCCCCAAAAGGGGCTATATAGAACCATCCCATTCTTACGTGCCAGATCCAGACAATAGTCCCCACCCCCATAGCTCACATTCAGGCTGACAAAATATATTGTTTTAGACACTGCAAGCCACAAAGTCCCCCAAAACAACATCTAGTGCCTCTGACCAAAATGTGCAGGGAGAATCAGAGCCAGGCAGGGCTGTGTCAAACCTACAGATAACTGCCAAAATAAAGGGAACACTAACCTAAAGTGTCTTAATAGGTTGCCGGACCAGAACGAGCCAGAACAGCTTCAATGCGCATTGGCATAGATTCTACATGGGTCTGGAAGTCTATTGGAGGGATGTGACACCACTTTTACATGAGAAATGCAATCATTGTGTTTTGTTGGACATGGTGGTGAAAAACACCATCTCGGGCACCGCTCCAGAATCTCCCATAAGTGTTCAGTTGGGTTGAGATCTGGTGACTGAGACAGCCATGGCATATGGTTTACATTGTTTTCATGCTCATCAAACCATTTAGTGCCCACTCATACATTGTGGATGGGAGCATTGTCTTCCTATGGGGGGCATAGCCATCGTAGCCCAAATAATCGGCAACTGGACTTGCCCAGCATTTTTATACGTGACCATAAGCATACGAATTCTTAGGAGCCACACCTGTGTGGAACCACCTGCTTTCAATATACTTTGTATCCCTCATTTACTTATTTGCTATATTTTGGCAGTTACCTACAGTGGGGAGAACAAGTATTTGATACACTGCCGATTTTGCAGGTTTTCCCACTTACAAAGCATGTAGAGGTCTGTAATTTTTATCATAGGTACACTGTAAGACTGAAAATTGAGAGAGAATGAAAATTAAACAAAAATGCAGAAAATCACATTGTATGATTTTTAATTAATTTGCATTTTATTGCATGACATAAGTATTTGATCACCTACCAACCAGTAAGAATTCTGTCTCTCACAGACCTGTTAGGGCTTCTTAAAAAAGCCCTCCTGTTCTCCAGTCATTACCTGTATTAACTGCACCTGTTTGAACTCGTTACCTGTATAAAAGACACCTGTCCACACACTAAATCAGACTCCAACCTCTCCACAATGGCCTAGACCAGATAGCTGTGTAAGGACATCAGGGATAAAATTGTAGACCTGCTCAAGGCTGGGGTGGGCTATAGGACAATAGGCAAGCAGCTTGGTGAGAAGGCAACAACTGTTGGTGCAATTATTAGAAAATGTAAGAAGTTCAATATGATGGTCAATCACCCTCGGTCTGGGGCTCCATGCAAGATCTCATCTCATGGGGCCTCAGTGATCATGAGGAAGGTGAGGGATCAGCCCAGAACTACGCGGCAGGACCTGGTCAATGACCTGAAGAGAGCTGGGACAGCAGTCTCAATGAAAACCATTAGTAACACACTACGCCGTAATGGATTAAAATCCTGCAGCGCACGCAAGGTCCCCCTGCTCAAGCCAGCGCATGTTCAGGCCCGTCTGAAGTTTGCCAATGACCATCTGGATGATCCAGAGGAGGAATGGGAGAAGGTCATGTGGTCTGATGAGACAAAAAGAGCTTTTTGGTCTAAACTCCACTCGCCGTTTGGAGGAAGAAGGATGAGTACAACCCCAAGAATACCATCCCAACCATAAAGCATGGAGGTGGAAACATTCTTTGGGGATGCTTTTCTGCAAAGGGGACAGGACGAATGCACCGTATTGAGGGGAGGATGGATGGGCCATGTATCGCAAGATCTTGGCCAACAACCTCCTTCCCTCAGTAAGAGCATTGAAGATGGGTCGTGGCTGGGTCTTCCAGCATGACAACGACCCGAAACACACAGCCAGGGCAACTAAGGAGTGGCTCTGTAAGAAGCATCTCAAGGTCCTGGAGTGGCCTAGCCAGTCTCCAGACCTGAACCCAATAGAAGATCTTTGGAGGGAGCTGAAAGTCCATATCGCCCAGCGACAGCCCCGAAACCTGAAGGATCTGGAGAAGGTCTGTATGGATGAGTGGGCCAATATCCCTGCTGCAGTGTGTGCAAACCTGGTCAAGAACTACAGGAAACGTATGATCTCTGTAATTGCAAACAAAGGTTTCTGTACCAAATATGAAGTTCTGCTTTTCTGATGTATCAAATACTGATGTCATGCAATAAAATGCAAATTAATTACTTAATCATAAAGTGATTTTTCTGGATTTGTTTTAGATTCCATCTCAGTTGAAGTGTACCCATTGTAAGTAGGAAAACCTACAAAATCAGCAGTGTATCATACTTTTTCTCCCCACTGTATATATAATGGGTAGGGGAAAGACTAGAGACAGTCAGAGCCATTAGTCATTCACATCCAGTACCATTGTACTCAAATGTAACTATACAGATTTCTATTGATGTAGATCAGGATGGGCAACTCCAGTCCTCAGGGGCCTGATTGTTGTCACATTTCCCCCAACCCCTGCTGAAACGCCTGACTGGAACCAACACAACCCCGAACAACTTCTACCCCAAGCTATGACTGCTAAATAGTTAATTACAGTCTGGGTAGCTATTGCTTAACTATCTGCATTGGCACTAAGTCGGACTCAACACATACGTTGCTGTTTATCCTGTTGTCTAGTCACTTTATCCCCTCCCTATATGTACATATCTACCTCTCTCGTACTACTGTGTGTATATAGCAAAGTTATCATTGTGTATGTCTTTAAAAAAAAATCTGCATTGTTGGAAAGACCAGTAAGTAAGCATTTCACTGTTATAGAGTGCTCATATCAGGGGTGCATTCAGAACACTTCAACATTGCATGACGGTTTGTATTGAATGACACATTTCCCCAAAAACACTACACACCGTTCTTCAACAGCTTTGGTGGTGGCCTGATCAACATGGCTGTGACCATCTAAAAACCACAGAACTCATACTGCACACCGTATGGTAACTGCCCCCTGGGCCATCATCACACTCAACTGGTCGTTCAGTATTGAACACGACCCAGTAACATGCCTGGAAGACAAGACATACAAAACTGCCTGGCAACAAGCACACTGGCTCTCATTGTCTGAATTGCAGTGCCAAACTGACCAATCAATCACAGTAAACATTGGACACATGTCTCTGTGGAACAGGGAGGGGGTGAAAGTATGAATGGTCACAGCACTGAGGGCATGGTTCATTATGCTTAATAGAGTGGCGTGTGTACAAGGCAATATAAAAGCAGACGTACAAACCTAAATCTCAGCTCTGGGAACTCTGTATGAGTCATAAAGGGCAAGGGTCCTCTAAATTAAAAAAAAAAACATACAAGAAAACAGTACGGGCTCAGAGTACAGCACCTGTGACAGTGAATAAATTACCAGGGGAGAGCTGGGACAAAATAAAGCAGGTGCTGAAATAAAGATTGGATGAGACGGGAGGCAGGGACTGGGTATGGGATAGTAAAGCAGCTCCAATTTAATCATTATTTCCTTGCCCTCTACATAAATTTGATTTTAAAAAGGAAAACAAAATAATCAGAATCAAAATCTCAAAACACAACAGCAGCTGGTACCAGTAAAAATGTTAAAAAATAAAGGGAAATTGAGTTGGAAGAAGTTGGGGAGTGATGACAAAAATAGATTTGTATAACCTATCAGTGTGGCCTAGAGAAGGCCAAGCAGGCAGGAGGAGTGTGGCCTTGCTGTCAGTCACTTTGAATCAGTCATTAATGTAGAGTGGAGAGGAACGAACCAAGACTAGCTCCATCTAGCCAGGTGATGAGTCACTGCTTCAAGTCAGGGAAACGTTGATATACGGCATCACATCCATGTCTTTTATTTGAAGGTCTGGGTCTCCCTCCTGACTACTTGCTTTCCTTCCACCAGTATCTCGGTCAAATCAGGGAAAGCCTTTCAATTGATTCATTTCTTGTCAGTCTCAACTACCTAGTAGTCATCCAAATCAAATAACTCATCGTCTTCTCCTTGGTACTCTATGGCCTGGAAATCCACCCTGTACCGCAAGATCCCTGTGGGGGTGAAGTAAAGGAAGAATCATGGTCTTAGGTAACACTGCAGAGGTGCATTACAGTGAAAATATTTGTTTATATATTCACATGACCCCAGAATAATAGTAAAAGCCTTTAGTTATGAATGTATAGTCAAACTCTCACCACCAATTCCACCAAAGCCCTTGACAAACTGGGATCCTTCTTGGCTCTTGTCAGTGACAATCTCCAGACAGGCTCCAAACTTCTTATAGCTGTTGGCAAACCATTCAAGTAACGGCATGCTCTCGATCAGCTCATGCTCCTGCCCAGTCTGTAGAAATACACCCACACCCAAAAAAGTAGATCAGGGAAAACTGAGATCCTTTTATGAGAATTCTCCTTATAAAAGTGGTGGATGCAAAACACAGGAAGTAGACATAGGTGAAATTTAATAGACATCACATTTTAAAAAGAGCCTCTAGAACCACAACAGAACTTTCTTCATACACTTGTGTAGGTTATGGAAAGAACTTCTCACTGACCTCTTTGTCTGTGAAGTGAGACTTGTCTTTCTCCTGCTCTGGTGTCAAATACAATGTTTTCTCATCTGGATCAGTGGAAAAGGTTGAACAGAACAGACATAGGGCAAGAAATAGAGAGACGTGTTAGGACCAGAATCCCTCAACTGAATGCATTTTGTATAGGGTGCACATCATTTACCTACCTGTACCCTTCTCCACCATAGCAAGTCCCTCTGCTCCGTGGCATCTCAGGATGTATCTCATGGTATCCAGGTTCTCGTAGACAATCAGAATCTCAACAGCACCCATTTCCAGGGCTTTCAGTGTGTCTTCCACCCCAAAGCAGTACTTCCCTGTATCCTGGCTGATCTCATCAAAGTATCGTCCTGGGAGAAGAGGTCCTCTATGTTATCAATATGACAACAGGATGGATCATGTCCATGCCAGAGACACTCATGATAGATATTGGAGTATACATTCACACAAATGAACAAATCAGCTGTATCCAAGTACCTATAAGTTTCTTCTCCTGAATGAATTTAACATTGGAAAGCACTTCTGCGGACAGCTCAATGGCCTGGTTGAACCCATTCTCCCCACCATATGATATGTCAACCAGCTTCAGGATCTTTGCTTGTAGCCTCTGCATGGACATGAGTCAGCAATTCATCAGTCAACAAACAGATCACATATCAGACGTATAACGCTACAATGGCAATGCTGACAATGGCACCAGAAAACCCTGGAATGGTGGGTCTGGATATACTGACCGGGTCAAACATATCGGACTGGCTGAGCTCCGTCTTGAAGTCAGCTGAACCTGCCAAGACCATGCCTGCTACGTTGACCTTGTCATTGGAAACAAAAAGCGTGACTGCCGTCTCCGCCACCTTTCGGACATAGTTGTGTCTCTTCTCCATCCTCAAACGAGCAAAACGCAAGGCAGACTGCCCTCCTCTGCCTGAAAGAGGACCATTTGTTATACGTGGTTGTGTGTGGACAGGCTGGCTGTAATTCTGTTCATGAGTGCATGTTGCATGTGAATGTAGGGTTTTTAACCGTGCTTCTTGGGTAGGTCCACAGTGAACTTGTGTAGCACTTCCCTGGTGTTTCCCTGCAGGGTTCCGAAGAGGGCGCCACTTCCATCAATCACAATAAAACCAAACTTGCTGTCATCTGACAGCAAGGCTGTAAGAGCCTAAGAGACAGAAAATACATTAGGTAAGATGTAATTTCTCATCTAAATAGAAGGTGGTCAATATTGACTGTCAGCTATGCATAATTTCAGGCTACACACACACACAACACCAACTTGTTTCACCAATACAGGCAACAGATTTTTTTTAATATCAGAAAATGATAGGCCCATAGGAAAGATTGTAAGGTGGGAATATAATGAAGCCAGAGTGTTGAACAACCTTACCTCTGTGTGGAACTTGTTGTCACAGAGATACAGAGAAGTGTTGATGGGTTTAAAAGGCTCAAAGTCAATATTGACTTTTTTCTCTTTGCCCTCGTCCGTCACAATGGTGCCACAGTATACAACCAAGCCGTTGGGAGGCACTGCAGGGAAAAAAAAAACAAGTTAACTCAGAGATCAATTGATTGAAAAAAGAAATGCCCTTAACCAAGCCAGGACCACCCCAAATTACTTCATACAGAGAGAGAGGGTTTCACTACTGACTTCACACATACACACCTTTATTGTAGAGTTTAAGTCTCTGCTGTACAGAGGTGATGGCTCCGAGCACAGAGAGCCTGTTGACTCTGCTTTTAATATTGGATGCAGTGCCAAACTCATCAGCCAACATCTTGGCCACTCTGGAGATCTGATCCTTTGGAGGGATAATCAAGGAGATCATACTCGTACCATTCCTGAGAGGAGATCAACTGCATTAAACCCACGTTAAAACACATCCTTTGAGTAGAAAGTAAGTTGTACAGTAAGTCAAGCGAAAATATGTCGGCAAGCTATTTATTGAAACAACTTTGTAAAAACAAGAACCACAAACTATGGATAGCTAAACCTGTCCTACAGATGTGTCCTGTTTACCTAAGCAAGTTAGGCCTTTTCATACACGTATAGTATTAAACCTGACTGCTAAGGCAAACTCTTATGACATTACTACAGTAGTGGTCTTCATTTTTCCAAATTTTTGTTTTGACCATCATGTTGACAGGTGTGGGCCACAAGTTCTGCTGCCCCTAGTCAAGGGGGTGAAGGTCACAGTAGTTTGTTCAGAGAGTACTCAAAACAATTTGACCCACTGCACTATATAGACAACCACTTGGGAGAGTGCTCATTGCACAGGACAGGTGTGGAATGTAGATAAGCGAAGGTCACTGAAAGGCATAGGAATTGCTTGACCTTTTGATCTAAAATCAACTACATCAGCTATTCCGGCTGACAGGTCTATTGCCAGCCAGTCAAGGCGTGATATGACACTGACAGTTTTAACTTAGTGAAAACTGCCATGAAATTACAATTTAAAGCAGAAAACTTGTCCAGAGTCAAACAATTTGAATGTAAAGATGACCTAGATATGGTTGGGCATCAGCTTTGTTTGCTATACTAAAATAATGTGTAGGTTTAGATAGTCAGCTGATCATACTAGTAGGCTAACTAGCTGTGAATTTCAGATACTAGTATTGTCAGCTAGCTAGCTGTGAATGTAAAGAAGCCCTTGAAGTTACAAAACTGCCTAGCTAACGTTAGCTGTGGTAACATTAGCTAGCTACATGACTACTCAAACTTTCGAAACAGATCAATGCCACTGACATGTGACTTAGCTCGTCAGCTAGCCAACTAGCTAGCTATGCGTTCAAATAAACATTCAAACTAACACCACTTGCTAGTTAGTAAGCTAGCTAAAACTTATACTAAAATAATTGTTAGCTAGCTAATATATGGGCCTGGTACCATTAACTTCCAGTTAGTGGCTCAATATGATGAAGAAAGTCACTGACAAAACCAGGCATTTGCCATGTCTTCCACTAGTCATGTCCACACGTACCCCCGAGCAGCTTCCAGACTTTTGATCAACTTCTTTATCTTCCATATCTCCACGTTCCTGTCTGCCGCGTTGGGGTCGTCCGCCATTTTTCCCGCGGTGTCTATTTAGGACCTAGTGTGAGGGTATGTAGTAACATTAGCAGCAGCATCAAACTATAGACGGCGATATCAAGTTAACAACACAGACGGTTTGTTGTACGCCTCAAGAAAAATATAGCAACATTAAATGGATATATAATACTATTTCCCCAACACACCAGCAAGGACGATAATATTTGCCCAGCAGATCTTGTCAGCAACCCGGTCCTAGTAGCTACCGGTCTCGGCTGGGAAATGCCCTGGCTTTTAAATCCTGCCCAGGCCCCAGAGTCCACCCCACTAGCTCAAGTATTGCGGAATGTCAACGTTATTAGAAACATAATTATGCATATGGATTAAACGCCAATTCCTAACAATGATCGCTCATAAACATGTAATGTTACTTGCCCCAAGTGCCGTTCTGTCTGCACGTTCTCTCTCACCTATTTAATTTGTCGTCAGCCCTGACGTTGTTGAGCTCGAGCTCTACTCAAGCCGGTTTGTTGCTTCCCGATGGGGCCTCGTTATGTTGGTATCGTCACTATTTACCACAGCCACAAATTCATAATTATGGTAAACCCCAGGTCGAAAATATATTGTCATCTTCCATTTAGGCTTAACCACCGCCCATTTCGACAATGTATTGTTTTAAAATCTGATTTTAAACCTAACCTTAACCCTGACCACAGTGCTAACCTTAAGCCAAATTTTGAATTAAGACCAAAAAAGCGATGTTTTGTTTTCACGATTTTTTACGATATAGCTGTGGCTTTGGTAACTAGAAACAATATTGATTTGTAGGCGGTTGAAAGACTTCCGGTTGAGGATCACTTCCTGGAAACGACATAGTTACGGTTCACTCGGACATGTTTCATTGGGCTAAAGAGTGGGTGGGTGGACCTGAGAAAATGCACCTGAAAACGCACCTGTAATCAGAGAGGAAGTCAATTCAGTGTGTTCCAATATTTCTGCTGTAGGCCAGGGTTTCCCAATCTCGGTTCACGTTTTGGTTTTTGTCCTAGTACTACACAGCTGATTCAAATAACAAGATTTGAATCAATTTTGAAATGTTGTGGCAAAACCAAGGACCGAGTTTGGGAAATGCTTCTATAGGCTAATAAACCAAGTTCCCATCCAAGCTTTTTATGCGAGTAAAGTACATGTCCGATAAAAAAATGTCACGACAGGCCTGATGGAAACAGTTTTCGGTAATCTTTTAAAATATCGACAAAACAAAATACACTAGACAATGTGGGATATATATTTTTATGTTGGTAAAATGTATAATTGGGTAAAAAGATAAAGTCGTAAAATAATAAATAAATGTCTGAATCCAACTTTAGTCCCACCGCACCATATTCCTACTGTGAAGACAGTGGTAGACTTGCTGATAATGATAGGAAGTCTTGGTGAAGTGCGTGGTCTAATGACATCTCGCTGTAACAGGCACCGGTCGCGAGCGTTGCAAAAGTAAATGTACACACACGTTATTCAAACATTGTACCCACACTGCTCGTGTGTTGGCGGGCGCTAAAATAGAAGTTGATTCTATTTATGACGCAGAACTCGCTGCAAGTCTTGCATCTCCCATCTCCTATTTTATTTTTAGAAGCATATACCAACGTGCCATCTTCTCATTGGTTTTTAGTAACATACAGTAGCAAGAAAAAGTATGTGAACCCTTTGGAATTACCTGGATTTCTGCATATATTAGTCATAAAATTTAATCTGATCTTCATCTAAGTCACAATAGACAAACAGTCTGCTTCAACGAATAAAACACAAACAACTATACTTGCTCATGTATTTAGTGAACAAGCCGTGTAAACATTCACTGTGTAGGGTGGGAAAAGTAGTTTCCTAGGAACGCGAAGCGTAAGGCTCTCCAGAGGGTAGTGAGGTCTGCACAACGCATCATCAGGGGCAAACTACCTGCCCTCCAGGACACCTACACCACCCGATGTTACAGGAAGGCCATAAAGATCATCAAGGACATCTACCACCCGAGCCACTGCCTGTTCACCCCGCTATCATCCAGAAGGCGAGGTCAGTACAGGTGCATCAAAGCTGGGACCGAGAGACTGAAAAACAGCTTCTATCTCAAGGCCATCAGACTGTTAAACAGCCACCACTAACATTGAGTTGCTGCTGCCTACACACTGACACTGACTCAACTCCAGCCACTTTAATAATGGGAATTGATGGGAAATGTTGTAAATATATCACTAGCCACTTTAAACAATGCTACCTTATATAACCTTACCCTACATTATTCATCTCATATGCATACCTATATACTGTACTCTATATCATCGACTGCATCCTTATGTAATACATGTATCACTAGCCACTTTAACTATGCCACTTTGTTTACATATTCATCTCACATGTATATACTGTACTCGATACCATCTACTGTATCATGCCTATGCTGCTCTGTACCATCACTCACTCATATATCCTTATGTACATATTCTTTATCCCCTTACACTGTGTATAAGACAGTAGATTAGGAATTGTTAGTTAGATTACTTGTTGGTTATTACTGCATTGTCGGAACTAGAAGCACAAGCATTTCGCTACACTCGCATTAACATCTGCTAACCATGTGTATCTGACAAATAAAATTTGATTTGATTTGATTTGAAGTATGTGAACCCTTGGATTTAACTTCTTATGGATAGGCCCACTTTTTTATCCACTTTCTGCCTGAATGACATGCCCAAAGTAAACTGCCTGTAGCTCAGTTCCTGAAGCCAGCATATGCATACAATTGGTACCATTGGAAAACAACACTTTGAATTTTGTAGAAATGTCAAAATTATCACGTTCGGACCTTTATTTCCTTCGTTTTGTCTTTATTTAATATGGTCAGGGCGTGAGTTGGGTTGGGCAGTCTATGTTTGTTTTTCTATGTTGGTTTTTGTATTCAGTTTGGTATGGTTCTCAATCAGAGGCAGGTGTCGTTAGTTGTCTCTGATTGAGAATCATACTTCGGTAGCCTGGGTTTCACTGTTGGTTTGTGGGTGTTTGTTTCCGTGTGAGTGTTTGTCGCCACACGGTACTGTTTCGGTTTCATCACATCGTTTATTGTTTTGTATTTCAGTGTTCAGTTCGTTTTTAATAAATCGTCATGAACACTTACCACGCTACATCTTGGTCCGATCCTTACTCCTCTTCAGACGAAGAGGAAATTTGCCATTACAAAAATAGTGTAGGGGAATATAACACAAAATATATTGTAGGAGAAAATCCAAAGAAAAACTAACTGGGATTTTTTTTGTGCGAGACCATCCTCTTAGATTTTTATTTTTTTCATTTCTTTCATTTCTTAATTTTTTTTTATTGGAGAAAAATCAGTATACATATAAGTTTACAAACAGACAATGATAACATATGTTAGGGGGTACATCAAATGACAGATTATACAAAGACCTTAAAAGATGCACACATATTGATTGTTATAACAGCTTTCTTATTAGAAGAATGTATAATGGTCTTAATGTACTGCTCGATTTCCTTATAGCACAATTATATTTATAAGGTCATCTTAGAAATGCAAGAGAAATGTTATGTTGTATATTGTCATATTGATGCAATTCATATGGCTTCCACTGGGTGTCAGCAGTCTATGTTCAAAGTTTCAGGCTTGTAACTTCAAAAACAAATAAAGTAGTTTCCGAAATAAATATTATAGTTTGATTACATTTTAGGGTGTCTGTGGAGTAAATACAAACATATTTTGACTCTTGGATGTAGATATTTGTAGATTTTTGGATTCCTTTCTTTGCAAGTTGAACGAGTGGATTACTCAAATCGATGGTGTCAACTAAACAGACTTTTTGGGATATAAAAAAATATGTTATCTAACAAAATGACACATGTTATAACTGGGACCCTTTGGATGACACATCAGAGGAAGATTTTCGAAAGGTGAATATTAAATCTATATATGTGAATGTATGAAATCTGGGCCGGTGGAAAAAATGTTATGTTGATGTGGGGTGCCGTCCTCAAACAGTTGCGTGGCATGCTTTCGCTGTAATAGCTACTGTAAATTGGGCAGTGCAGTTAGATAAACAAGAATTTAAGCTTTCAGCCGATATGACACATATGTACCTCAATGTTAAATCGATAATATTTATTATCATTTATTTGACTTACACGCCGTCCAGTTTCACTGCAAGCGGGACACCTATCCCTGAGAAGTTTTTAATAACTAGTTGACCCTCCTTTGGCAGCAACTCAACAAAACGTTTCCTGTAGTTGCGGATCAGACCTGCACAACGGTCAGGAATTATGGATCATTAAGCTTTACAAAACTGTTTCAGTTCAGCAATATTCTTAAGATGTCTGGTGTGAACCGCTCTGCAGGACATGCCACAACATTTTAAGTCGGTTGAGGTCAGGACTGGGCCACTCCAGAAGGCATATTTTCTTCTGTTGTTGATTTACTTCTGTGTTTGGGGTCATTGTCCTGTTGCATCACCAAACTTCTGTTGAGCTTCAATTGATGGACATATAGCCTTACATTATCCTGCAAAATGTCTTGATAAAACGTCGGAATACATTTTTCCGTCGATGATAGCAAGCTGTCCAGGCCCTGAGGGAGCAAAGCAGCCCCAAACCACGGTGCTCCCTCCACCATACTTTATACTTGGGATGAGGTTTTGATGTTGTTGTGCTGTACCATTTTTTTCTCCACATAGTGTTGTGTGTTCCTTCCAAACAACTCAACTTCAGATTCATCTGTCCACAGAATATTTTACCAGAAGCGCTGTGGAACATCCAGGTGTTCTGTTGTGAACTTTGGACGGCAGTGGCTTATTCTGTGGAGTCCTCCTATGAACACCATTTTTGTTTAGTGTTTTACATATTGTAGACTCGTCAGATGTTAGCATGTTCCAGAGATTTCTGTAAGTCTTTAGCTGACACTCTATGATTCTTCTTAACATCATTGAGCATTCTTCACTGTGCTCTTGCAGTCATCTTTGCAGGATGGCCACTCCAGGGGAGAGTAGCAACAGTGCTGAACTTGCTCCATTTATAGACAATTTGTCTTACCCTGGACTGATGAACATCAAGGCTTTTTAAAGATAGTTTTGTAACCCTTTCCAGCATTATGCAAGTCAACTATGTTTAACCTTAGGTCTTCTGAAATCCCTTTTGTTCGAGGCATGATTCACATCAGGCAAAGCTTCTTGTGAATAGCAAACTCAAATGTTGTGACTGGTTTTTTAGGGCCTGGCAGCTCTAACCAACATCTCCAATCTCGTCTCATTGATTGGAATCCAGCTTAGCTGACTCCTGACTGTCACGACTTCCACAGAAGTTGGTTCCCCTTCCTGTTTGGGCAGCACTCGGCGGTCGTCGTCACCGGTCTACTAGCTGCCATCGATTCCCTTTTCCTTTTCTGTTGGTTATGTCTTATTGGCCGGTCATTTATTTGCCTGCTGTTTTGGCATGACCTTTTCTCACCGGAATAAATATGGCTTTCTTTTACCCTCTGCTCTCTGCGCCTGACTCTGCACGCACCACTCCTAGTTACTTAACAGAAGCCCGCACCAAGTATGGAGTCAGCAGGAGCAGCTGCAACCCCTCTCCCATCTATGGAGGATTGTGTCCTCCATCAAACAGCCATCCTCCATAGAATTGGGTTAGTGATAGACCAGATGATGGAGAGAATGGACCGATGGGAGAGGAGTGGTCTCCCTACCCCGCCTCCAGCTCCTCCTTCAACTACTCAACCGAATCCTCCAGCGTCGTCCGGATCCAGCGCTCTTCGTCTCGCTCCCCCAAGGGAGTATGATGGAGAGGCGGCTGGGTACAAGGGATTCTTGCTCCAGCTTAATCTATACCTGGGTAACGTTCACCTGACTCCCTCTGGTGAAGAGAGCGTGAGCGTCCTCGTCTCCTGCCTTACGGGCAGAGCCCTGGAGTGGGCAAACGCGGTTTGGAACAGCCCAGGGAGGGAAGGGACCACTACCCAGAGTTCACCCACCGGTTCTGGGCCGTGTTCTACCACCCTCCAGAGTGGCGGGTGAACGGCTGTTCCACCTTAGGCAGGAGACGAGGAGCGCACAGGTCTTTGTGCTGCAGTTTCGGATCTTGGCCGCTGGAGCTGGAGCGGGGTGGAATGACAGAGCCCTGATGGACCACCACCGGTGTAGCCCCCGGGAGGACGTCTGCATTGAGCTAGCTTGTCGGGACGCCACCCTCTCCCTCGACGAGCTCATAGACATGTCGATCCGACTGGACAACATGCTAGCTTCCCGCGGGCGTTCAGAACGGGCCCTGTTAGTTCCACCTCCCGGCCCTCCTCCTCCAATACCTATGGAGTTAGAGCATCGAGGGGAACCGGAGGAGGAGGCTCCTCCTGCACCAGCTGTAGTCGGAGAGGACACACTGCCGACCGGTGCTGGAGGAGCCCGTCTGGGAGTCGAGAGGGCAGGCAGAGCACTTCTCGGTCACCCCAGGTGAGTCAGCACCAAACTCTCCCAGAGCTCCCTGTTGGTCACATGTTTTTACTAATCGCTTTCCCTGAGTTTTCTCCCTCTCTCCAGCATAAGGTGCTAGTCAATTCAGGCGCATCTGGGAACTTTATGGATCGCGGACTTGTTCGTAGGTTAGGGATTCCGCTGGTGCCGATAGATCCACCCTTCCCTGTGCACTCCTTAGATAGCTGACCGTTAGGGTCAGGGCTGGTCGGGGATGCCACGGTTCCACTGGACATGGTAGCGCAGGGGGATCACGGGGAGCGGATTAGTCTCTTCCTTATTGATTCGCCTGCGTTTCCGGTGGTGCTGGGGGTTCCCTGGCTGGCTAGTCACAAACCTAAGATTTCTTGGAAACAGGGGGCTCTCCAGGAGTGGTCAGAGGAGTGTTCAGATAGGTATAGGAGTTTCCATTGGTGCCACGACGGTGGAGAGTCCAGACCAGGTTTCCACTGTGAGCATTCACTCAGAATATGTCGATTTGGCTATCGCCTTCTGTAAGAAGAGGGCGACCAAATTACCACCTCATCAACGAGGGGATTGCGCGATAAACCTCCAGGTAAACGCAGCACTTCCCAGGAGTCACGTGTACCCATTGTCACAGGAGGAGACAATGGCTATGGAGACATATGTCACTGAATCTCTGGGGCAGGGGTACATTCGGCCCTCCACGTCACCCGTCTCCTCAAGTTTCTTTTTTGTGAAAAAAAGGAGGAAGGTCTGCATCCGTGCATTGATTATAGAGGTCACAGTGGGGTTTAGTTACCCGCTACCTCTCATCGCTACTGTGGTAGAGTCATTTCACGGAGCGCGTTTTTTCACTCAGGAACGTGTATAATCTGGTGCGTATCCAGGAGAGAGATGAGTAGAAAACCGCATTTAGTACCACATCTGGCCATTATGAGTACCTCGTCACGCCGCGCATGTGTCTCTGTTGCGCAAGTTACTTGGGCGACTGCTGGAGCATGACCTGTACGTCAAGGCGGAGAAATGTGTGTTCTCCAAACAAGCTGTTTCCTTCCTGGCTTATCGCATTTCCACTTCGGGGTGGAGATGGAGTGTGACAGCATCAAGGCCGTGCTCAATTGGCCGACTCCGACCACGGTAAAGGAGGTGCAGCGATTTTTAGGGTTTGCCAATTACTACCGGAGGTTTATCCAGGGTTTTGGCCAGGTGGCAACTCCCATTACCTCACTGCTGAAGGGGGAGACGGCGTGTTTACGGTGGTCAGCAGAGGGGGACAGAGCTTTCAATCGTCTGAAGGCGCTGTTTACCGACGCTCCCATGTTGGCCCATCCGGACCCCTCTTTGGCATTCATAGTGGAGGTGGACGCGTCTGAGGCTGGGGTTGGAGCCGTGCTATCAAAGCTCTCGGGCACGCCACTGAAGCGCCGCCCATGTGCTTTCTTTTCGAAGAAGTTCGGCGGAGGGAAACTATGATGTGGGGTCCGGGAGTTGTTAGCTGTGATAAAAGCTCTGAAGGTGTGGAGACATTGGCTGGAGGGGACTAAGCACCCTTTTCTCATCTGGACTGACCACTGTAATCTGGAGTATATCCTGGCAGCGAGGAGACTGAATCCTCGTCAGGCAAGGTGGGCCATGTTTTTCACCAGATTTAGGTTCACTATCTCTCACTATCTCTTAACACGAAGGCCGACGCGCTGTCCAGTCTCTATGACACCAAGGATCGGTCCATCGATCCTACTCCCATCCTTCCAGCTTCCTGTCTGGTGGCACCGGTGGTATGGGAGGTGGACGCGGACATTGAGCGGGCGTTACGATTGGAACCTGCACCTCCACAGTGTCCAGCGGGTATTCAGTATGTGCCGCTTGGTGTTCGTGATCAATTGATTCGGTGGGCTCATACGCTACCCGCTTCGGGTCATCCGGGTGTTGAGAGGACAGTGCGGGGTCTTAGGGGAAAGTACTGGTGGCCCACCGTAGCTAAGGATGTGAGGGTTTATGTCTCCTCCTATTCGGTGTGCGCTCAGAGTTCTCAGTTCTCAGTTCATGCCCCGAGTTTGGAGGGCATTTATGGAGCGCCTGGGGTCTCGGTCAGCCTGACCTCGGGTTATCACCCCGAGAGTAATGGGCAAGTGGGGAGAGTGAACCAGGATGTGGGTAGGTTTCTGCAGTTGTATTGCCAGGACCGGCCAGGAGAATGGGCGAGGTACGTCCCATGGGAGGAGGTAGCTCAGAACTCACTCCGCCTCTCCTCCATGAACATGTCACCTTTTCAGTGGGTGTTGGGCTACCAGCCGTTCCTGGCACCGTGGCATCAGAGCCAGACCGAAGCTCCTGCGGTGGAGGAGTGGGTGCAGCGCTCAAAGGAGACCTGGAGGGCCATCCAGGAATCACTCAAACAAGCTGGTGGGTGGCAGAAGAGGAGCGCTGACCGCCACCACAGTGAGGCCCCCGTGTTTGCACCGGGGGACAGGGTCTGGCTCTCGACCCAAAACCTGCCGGAAGTTGAGGCCGCAGTGTGTGGGGCCATTTAAAACCTGTTAAGGCTCGGGACAATACTGCCCCCTTTGGATGAATTGCGTGCCCATAGTAAACTGAAAGGAAATCTGTCCAAAATTGCTAATATATGCATATAATAATTATTATTGAATAGAAAACACTCTAAAGCTTCTAAAACCGTTTGAATTATGTCTGTATGTATAGCAAAACTCACAGGGCAGCCAATCTCCCAAACTAGTTTTGTCATCCAGAAAGTTGGGCCATCTTTGACGTCATCGCCCCCACCCTTCCCAACCAGCTATGGATCTGCGAACAGTTTCTATGTCTTCCGCGAGATGTCCTCTATCAGTAGAGTGTTTAATTGTGCAAATCCCGCGAGTTTTGACCCTTTGGCAGGCAAAATAGCGAGTGTCGCGAGAAAATACATGTGCTTTCAGGTGCGCGTTGGGCACAGAGCTCCCTTTGTTCCAACTTGCATGAGAAGAAGTCAGATTGTCGGTTTGAATTGAGAATTGTTTTGTACGTTAATAACATCCTAAAGCTTAATTCTGCACTTAGTTTGACCAGTTTAGTCGACATATAATATGTAATTTTGAAGTTTTGTTGCGCAACTGTTCGGGACCAGAAGTAATTTTGGATGCATTTCAGCTGAAGCTGTTAGCATATGCTAATACAAAGACACACGACTTGAAACCAAACTATGTATTGGGTAAGTAGGACTCCTTCCACTACATTCTGATCGAAGACCATCAAAGGTAAGGGAATATTTATGTTGTAATTTTGTGTTTCTGTTGACTCCAACATAGCGGAGAAATATTGCTTATGTCTGAGCGCCGTCTCAGATTATTGAATAGTGAACGATTTCTGTAACATTAAAAAGAAATGTGACAAAGCGATTGCATTAAGAAGCAGTGTATCTTTCTAACTATATGTAGAACATGTGTATTTAGTCAAAGTTTATGATGTGTATTGCTGTTATCTGGCGTTATCTGGCGGAGCTATCTATAATTTTTCCTGACATTTTTTTGCATTTTCTGAACATGGCGGCAATGTAAACGGAGATTTATGGATATAAATTGCATATTATTGAAAAAAACATAAATGTACTGTGTAACATGTCCTATTACTGTCATCTGATGAAGATTTTCAAAAGGTTAGTGAATTATTTTTCTTTTAATCCTGCGTTTGTGATTGCATCTTTTGTTCGACAAAATGGCTACATATCGTCTGTGTCTTTGTGGTGGTTTGACATACATATGTGCTATGTTTTCGCCATAAAACATTTTAGAAATCTGACTCGCTGAGTAGATGAACAAGGTGTTTATCTTTCATTTGAGCTATTGGAACTTGTTAATGTGTGGAGGTTAAATATTTCTAAGAATATTTTTGCATTCTGTGCGCCACTTTTTGAGTTGAGTGGGGGGGGGGGGGGCCCTTGGGGAATGTGTAGCGTGAACACATTAAAGTCCTGAGGAGGATAAATGAGGTGTGTTATAGGTTACAGCTCCCTTCTACTATTGTATTAACCCCTCATTTCATGTGTCTCTCCTCAGGCCGGTGGTAGCTGGTCCCCTGCAGGAAGGTGAGGTGCCGGAGGTCCCTCCGCCCCCTCTGGACATCGAGGGGTACCTGGCGTACACAGTACGTTCTATTCTAGATGCCGGTTGAGGGGCCTACAGTACCTTGTGGACTGGGAGGGGTACGGTCCGGGGGAGAGGTGCTGGGTACCAGTGGGGGACATCTTGAATCCATCACTGCTGAGGGATTTCTATCGCCTCCATCCAGATCGCCCTGTGCCTCGCCCTCTGGGTCGCCGCGCTGCAGGAGCCGCGCGTAAGGGGAGTACTGTCACGACTTCCACCAAAGGTGGATCCCCTTCCTGTTCGGGCTGAGCTAGGCGGTCGTTGTCATCCGGTCTACTAGCTGCCAATGATTCCCTTTTCCTTTTCTGTTGGTTACGTCTTATTGGTTTCACCTGTTTCTCGTTTGGGGTTTGGTTTAGGGCTATTTAAGCCTGTTTTGCTCGCCTGCTTTTGTGAGGGCTTGTTTCTCTGTTCTGTTTTGTGGATGGTATTGTTTGTATATTTCCGGACTGTTTGTGTCCTGTTTTGGGCAGGTAATTTATTCGCCTGTTGTTTTGGCATGACCTTTTCTCACCGGAATAAATATGGTTTTCCTTTAACCTCTGCTCTCTTTGCCTGACTCCGCACCCACCACTCCTAGTTAGCTTTTGACTGATTCCAATTAGCTTTTGTAAAAGTCATTAGCCTAGGGGTTCACAAACCTTTTTCAACCTACACTGTAATTGTTTAAATTATGTATTCAATATAGACAAGAAAAATACAATTATGTGTGTGTTTTTGGTTTAAGCACACTGTGTTTGTCTATTGTTGTGACTAAGATGAAGATCAGATAAAATTTTATGACAAATTTATGCAGAAATCCAGGTAATTCCAAAGGGTTCACATACTTTTTCTTGCCACTGTATACCCACGTGGGTGATTGAAAGATGAACTGAGGTTGGTTGTAGTAATGCACCTTATTATGAAAGTTAATTGCCATATAAAGTCCAAAGAAGAAAGAAAAGCCTGGAAGGAGGAGAGATGAGGCTAGCGGACTGAACTCCACTCCATGGTGAAGGAAGTTTATGATTAACGTCTCCAAGAGTGAAGCAGAGACCAGACATGGTAGAATCAAGCTCCGACTACAGATTCCTCCAAGGTCAACACTTAAAAAAATGTAAATCATGAAATGCCTACATTGTTTGTCCTCTGTAGTTGCGTGCCTTTCTTTGTTTGCTGAAATCCATACTTTTTGCAATTAACGTTTAATCAAATACAACCAAAAACGTTTTACCAGTGGCGTAAAGTACTTTAAAGTACTTAATGTCACGGGTGTCGTCTTCTGAAGAAGAGGAATCGGACCAAAGCGCAGCGTGGTAAGTGTTCATGCTTTTAATTGAAACTGAACACTATAACAAAATAACAAAGCGAATAACCGAAACAGTCCTGTCAGGTGCAAAACACTAAACAGAAAATTAACTTCCCACAAACACAGTTGGGAAAAAGCTACCTAAGTATGGTTCCCAATCAGAGACAGCTGTCTATCTGATTGGGAACCATACTTAGGTACCCTTTTTTCCACCTGTGTTTGTGGGAAGTTAATTTTGTTTGATGGCACATAGCCTTAAGCGTCACAGTTTGTTTTGTATTGTTTATTGTTTTGTCGGTATCATTTCTTAAATAAAGTCAAATGTACGCTCACCACGCTGCACCTTGGTCCTCATCCTTCAACAGCTGTGACAGAACGACCCACCACCAAAGGACCAAGCAGCGTGGTAAAGAGGACTACTGGACATGGGAAGAGATCCTGGATGGTAAGGGACCCTGGAGGCAGGCTGGGGTGTATCTCCATCCACAGGAGGAACAGGAGGCAGCTAAGGCGGAGAGGCAACATTATGAGGGAACACGGCTGGCAATGGAGCCCGAGAGGCAGCCCCCCCAACATTTGGGGGGGCACACGGGGAGTGTGGCTGAGTCAGGTTGGAGACCTGAACCAACTCCCCGTGCTTACCGTTGTGAGCATGTGACTGGTCAGGCCCAGTGCTATGGGGTGATGCGCACTGCATTGAGGCTGAGCATTCACAGGCCGGTGTGCTCGGTGCCAGCATCCCGCATGTGCTGGGTGGAGGAGGGCATCCAGCCAGAACGGGTGGTGCCAGCTCTGCGCCGAGACCTCCAGTGCGCCTCCACGGCCCAGTGTATCCGGTGCCTCGGCTAAGGAAGAGGCCTCCTGTGTGTCTCCCCATCCTGGTGAGTCCTGTGCCTGCGCCCAGCCCGGAGCCTCCAGAGACGGTCGCCAGTCCGGAACCTCCAGCGATGACAGTCACCAGTCCGGGGCCCGCTACGAGGGCGCCCAGTCCGGGGACCGCAACGAGGGTCCTAAGTCCGTGGCCCGCACCAGTCCGGGGCCCGCTACGGCACCACCAAAGTGGGGTGAGTCAGCGGTGGAGAGTGCTGAGTGTCCCGCACCTGAGGGGCCGCCGCGAATATATGCCCACCCAGACACTGCCCTATAGGTTTAGGTTTTGCGGCTGTAGTCCGCACCTTTGGGGGGGGGGGGGGGTGGTACAGTCAGCCCCTGACCTTAGAGATCCTTTTATGTCTCTATTTTTCTTTGGTCAGGGCGTGATTTGGGGTGGGCATTCTATGTTTTGTGTTTTGTTTTTCTATGTTTTGGCCAGGTATGGTTCTCAATCAGGGACAGCTGTCCATCGTTGTCTCTGATTGGGAGTGATACTTAGGTACCCTCTTCCCCACCTGTGATTGTGGGGAGTTAACTTTGTTTGATGGCACATAGCCTTAAGCTTCACAGTTTGTTTTGTATTGTTTATTGTTTTGTCTGCGTCATTTCTTAAATAAAGTAAAATGTACGCTCACCACGCTTGGTCCTCATCCTTCAACAGCCTTGACACTTAAGTAGTTTTGTGGGGTATATGTACTTTACTATTAATATATTTGACAACTTTTACTTTGCTACATTCCCAACGAAAATAGTTTTACTCCATACATTTTCCCTGACACCCAAAGGTACTAGTTACATTTTGAATGCTTAGCATGACAGAAAATATTCCAATTCACACACTTTTTTCAAGGGAACATCCCTGGTCATCCCAATGACTCTGATCTGGCGGACTCGCTAAACACAAATGCTTTGTTTGCCAATGATGTCTGATTATTGGAGTGTGTCCCTGGCTATCTGTAAATACCTGCTAAGTAGGTGTACAGTACCAGTCAAACGTTTGGACACACCTACTCATTCCATTCAAGATTCTTCAATGTTGCCACCCTTTGCCTTGATGACAGCTTTGCACACTGTTGGCATTCTCTCAACCAGCTTCATTAGGTGCATTTGGAATGCATTTCAATTAACAGATGTGCCTTGTTAATTTGTGGAATTTCTATTCTTCTTAATGTATTTGAGCCAATC
Source organism: Oncorhynchus masou masou (assembly GCF_036934945.1). Classification (NCBI taxonomy): domain Eukaryota; kingdom Metazoa; phylum Chordata; class Actinopteri; order Salmoniformes; family Salmonidae; genus Oncorhynchus; species Oncorhynchus masou. Next base: position 55,930,225 of record NC_088223.1, read on the forward strand.
AGTCGTGTTGTGATAAGGTAGGGGTGGTATTCAGAAGATAGCCCTATTTGGTAAAAGGCCAAGTCCATATTATGGCAAGAACAGCTCAAATAAGCAAAGAGAAATGACAGTCCATCATTACTTCAAGACATGAAGGTCAGTCAATCCGAAACATTTCAAGAACTATGAAAGTTTCTTCAAGTGCAGTCGCAAAAACCATCAAGAGCTATGATGAAACTGACTCTCATGAAGACCGCCACAGGAAGACCCAGAGTTACCTCTGCTGCAGGGGATAAGTTCATTAGAGTTACCAGCCTCAGAAACTGCAGCCCCAAAAAAATGCTTCACAGAGTTCAAGTAATTGACACATCTCAACATCAACTGTTCAGAGGGGTCTGCGTGAATCAGGCCTTCATGGTCAAATTGCTGCAAAGAAACCACTACCAAAGGACACAAATAAGAAGAAGAGACTTGCTTGGGCCAAGAAATTAGCAATGGACATTAAACCAGTGGAAAACGGTCCTTTAGTCTGATGAGAACAAATGTGAAATTTTTAGTTCCAACCGCCGTGTCTTTGTAAGTCGCAGAGTAGGTGAACGAATGATCTCCGCAGGTGTAGTTCCCACAGTGAAGCATGGAATTGGAGGTTTGATGGTGTGGGTGTGCTTTGCTGGTGACACTGTCTGATTTATTTACAATTCAAGGCACACTTTAACAGCATGACTACCACATAATTCTGCAGCGATACGTCATCCCATCTGGTTTGCGCTTAGTCCCACTATCATTTGTTTTACAACAGGACAATGACCCAACACACCCCAGGCTGTGTAAGGGCTATTTGACCAAGAAGGAGAGGGATGGAGATCTGCATAAGATGACCTGGCCTCCACAATCACCCAACCTCATCTCAATTGAGATGGTTTGGGATGAGTTGGACTGCAGAGTGAAGGAAAATGCTCAGCATATGTGGGAACTCCTTCAAGACTGTTGGAAAAGCATTCCAAGTGAAACTGGTTGAGAGAATGCCAAAGCTGTCACCAAGGCAAAGTGTGGCTACTTTGAAGGATCTACAATCTAAAATATATTATGGCTTGTTTAACATGTTTTTGGTTACTACATGATTCCATATGAAATATTTAATAGTTTTGATGTCTTCACTATTATTCTACAATGTAGAAAATATTTTTTTAAACTAAGAAAAACCCTTGAATGAGTAGGTGCCCAAACTATTGACTGGTACTGTACATATCTACCTCAATTTCCTTGTACCCCTGTACATCGGTTGGTACTGGTACCCCATGTATATAGTCAAGCTATCATTGCTCATTGTGTATTTATTCCTTGTGTTACAATTATTTGTATTGTTCTTTTTTTTATTTTGCATTTTTGGGAAGGGCCCATAAGAAAGCATTTTACTGATATTTTACACCTGTTATTTACGAAGTATGTGAAAATCAAATTTGGTGGGATCTGTAGATTGTATGATTTTTGTTTGTTTTGACAATTAGTATTTGGAGCTCTAGGCCCACGTCTTCGGAGATTCAATTTGCCATCATTGAGAAACCAAAACAAGCACAAAGTTGCTGGTTGTATTTCATTAACGTTTATTTAGAAAGTGTGGAGTTCAGCAAACAATGAAAGGCATGCATCTGCAGAGGACAGAAATGGGTACACGGTAGGTGTTTAATGATTTATATTTTTGAAGTATTGACCTTGTGGCGAATCAATGTAGTCGGAGCTAGTTTCCACAAAGCCTGGTATCTGTTCTGCTCTGTTGGTGAAGCTCATATATACACCTGCACTGTCGTGGCAAGATGTTGGCTAGAGTGTATGTTCCAATACCAGAGTGGGCACACTCGCTATATAACGCTAAACAATTTCTGTGAGAAAACCATCAGTAGAGTTGAAAATGTGATGCAAACCCATTTAACTTGTATTTGTTTATTCAGTACATGGGAATTTAATAGCAAAAGGTATTTTTTTGTGCTCTGTCATCACGCACAGCTTTTAATAGGATTTGATGGAAACACATCTCTGGTGCATATTGTTTTTATGCAGATTTTACAATAATCGTATGACAATCTGTCACCAATTGGATGTAAACATAGCTATTGAGAGGAATAATAATGTCTTAGAGTCTTTAAGGTACTACCTCGGTCATAGTTTGTTGGACAAAGCTTATGATGAAACGATTGGAGTGTTTTGATATATGCCGTAAATAAGGTCTGTGGTATACGTTTTGTTCCATGAGATTATCTTCATCAGCTAACGTCACTTTGTGCATTTTTAAGCATTTATGAAATAAATAAAAAAGCACAAGTTTTCTTAACTTATAAAGGTTGTGTTAACTGAACTGACTGATATCTCATAGAACAAAATGTATAAGATCTCCTAAGCCTGTGTTAACCACAGACCTTATTTCCGGCATTTACCTCAAAACCTTATTCATTCCCCATTCATTTTCCCCTAAGGCATTGCTGAAGGAACTAGAGGTAACTTCTTTCAGGTTTTTAGGACTATACGCTGGCGATCGAGATCTACATGTTGATCCTCACTTGTGTTTTGTCTTATTAGACCAATATATTGTTGAAAGACAGATTTACTAGATCTGGAGTATGGCAAGTTGAGTGCAGTACTATTGCTCCTTTAATAGTTATTTATATAGTTAAATGTGTGTATTGTTTGCAACGGTCAGTTTGGGAAGATATATTCGCTTGCCTTGTTCATCATTCATTTGAATTTCCTAATTCATGTTTACTGATAAAGGACATCATGCCGCTTATTTTATAGCAAGTATCACTTACTCCTGATTCGACGCACACAGATTCTCGAACCTATGACCTCTGTCTTGCTAGCACATTTAGCCTCCCTCCTAAAGGATCTTACCAGTCAGCGCTAAAAGACAACACTAGCTAGGGAGTAAATTTCACACATCCCACTTACCCCAACTTTGAGCTGAGTGCAACTGTAGATCCAGGTCAAGGCACCACTATAAAGGACATAACACTGCCTGTTTAGTGATTACCACTACCTGATTCAGCTCACACTGAGGCTTGAACCCAGGACCTCTGCCTTGGTAGCACACATGACCACCCTCCTGCAGCGCCTTACCAATTGGCACCACACGAGCAAGCTAGCTATTTGGTGGTGCAAGTGGGGATGTTTCAGGCTGAGGAGTGTCCTGCAATAGCATCAATAATACAGGCAGGCCGACTCAATAATAATAATAATTTTATTTAAAAATGTCTAAATATTTCAATACAAACATTTTTTTTTACAAATGTAAAATACTCTTGTCTACACACATTCATCAGCATTCCGCCAAGGTTATCCTACTACTTTACAGGCAGAATTATTTAATGTGAATATATATATTTATTTGAATATAGAGGAACACAACTACAGCGAGCCTACACTGCATCTCAAAGTGGAGTGCAATCCCAGAATTTAACAACACACTATGAATCTAAGTTAAGGTTTTATACAAAGTTCTTATACAGAGAACACCCCTCAATTCCCATCAGGGTTTCTTGGCATTCTTGCTAAGCTTGTCACCAAGCTGTTGGATCAAGTCAGCTAGTTCCTCTGTGGCCTGAGACTTCTCCTCCAGGAGCTCATATCGCAGGCTGGAGATGTCCTGCTTGATCTCCTTCAGCTCACCTGCAAGGCATGCACCACAGGTTATTGATCGCTCAATCCACTACAACTCCATGTCACAGCCTTGCAGCTGTAAGAATGATGAGTATTCCACAACAGCTTTGAGATCTTACATGAATGGATAGGAATCATTCTCACCTTCGTTGATTTCGTCATTTTCACTGTCAACCTGAGCCTTTAGCACGTATCTCTTAATGAGCCTCTTCATCAGTTTCTTTCAAGAAAATAGGGAGAATCTGAACTTTAGAGACAACAGTTCAGAATGTAGCATGTCTGAATATCGTCTGATCTTGCTAATTAATCAAATTGACCTGTATGAAGGAAGTACCTGGTATCGAGTAGGATGTTTGATGGGTTTTCTAATGGTGAAGTCATCCTGCCCTGGTGTCCTGGTTTGAGGTCTGTACTGATTAAGCTGAAATGGAACAGAAACCACACACCCATTAAAATTTCATAAATTAAAGAGGAAGATATATAACTGGCTACAGCCTCTCCCTAAAAGCCAACTTCTGACCTTAAATCGCAAATTGATCATGGCTGTCTCACGCTGGTTGTCATGGTGACGAGCTTTGGACTTGCACAGCCTCACCAGACAAGCCCTTGTGCGCAGAGCTAGGTAGTAGAAAGACTTGGGGCTGGGAACCAGGTTAAATGGTGGGGGCAAAGTACGCCCCTCGTCAAAGTAGGATAGCCAGAGTTTGGCACGGGCAAACTTCCACTCCACATCAGCATCCTCCTGTTGAGATTGAGACAGGCCATGATATAAAATGGAGAGTAGTGATAGGTGAGGGGCAATGACTCAGTTTGGAGCACAATCATACAATTAATCTAATATGGTCTGATTATTTCATCATAACTGCTCACAACAGTGTACTCACAAAATGGTACATGAATACAACATGAACATAACCGTATAACAACTCACCCATACTGTAAATTGACATAATTCCACTCTGACCTCAAATCATTGATTATTGACAATATATCTCCTGTGAATTCCCTAGTGGTGTTTGGGCCTATTGGTTCCTAGTCTCACCTCAATCTCTTGATAGGAGTGATTGATCATTGCAATCAGCATGTTGAGCAGTACGATTACCATGGTTACATTGTAGACGCCAAAGAGAACATAACCAATGTTCTCTATGAACTTATGGTCATACTTCAAGACCACAGAGATAACCTCGGACAAGCCGAAGATGGACCAAAATAGAGTCTTAAAACTCTCCTCCACCCTGTGAACACACATAATCAAACAAAACACACACGCGTGCAAACGCACACACGGACATTAATAAATAACACACAAATGAATACATAGACATACATACATCTCTACTTAAAGCACTTAATTTACAGGAACAGGCAGGAGGGCACTTACGTGGTGAAGGCGGGGTTGTACTTGGCACCAAGGTAATAGGAATATAGATTGAACATGCCAATCATGAAAGCTAGGAAGACCATTATGAAGATGACCATGAACTTGAAGATGTCCTTGACCGTCCGGCCGAGGGAGATTTGAAGTGGGCCGAAGCTCTCATTGGCAGGCAAGATATAGGCAATGCGGGAGAAACTGAGCACCACCGCAATGGAGTACAAACCCTCGGAGATCAGCTGAGGGTCGGAGGGTAACCACCTGTTCCTGGCTGAGAGAGAGAGGTTGCTGTTAAATGTCACTTGGTGACCTGGGGACTGACTCAGATTCTATGACATTTCGCTAAAAAATGTGTTATTCACATGGAATTGCTCATTAGGTGGTACTTCACATGGGAGACTCTAGAAACATCTGTGCAAACACCTTTTTATCTTGGTGCTATATAAGGTTCTACCTGCAGTCTGATCACACAACACTGCGTATGTCAATCAAAAATAATTGTATGCAAGGTGATATATTTATTTAGGCATGAAAGAGGAAGACATCACAAAACAGTTCTGAGATCTGGGACTTGAAAAATACTAATTTCAAAACTCCATATTTTGCAGATAAAACCTCATAGTACCAAGTCCTTGATTTTTCATATCATAGGTTGCAGTCCTCTTTTTACATAACTTTTTTTTAATCACCGCTTTTTCAAAAGAATGACCAGAGATTAAGCATTGTTATTATCATTCTCTAAGTGTCACTGACCATGGGTGTAGTATGCTACATTTGGTGGCAGTGAGGCGTTGCTCAGGTCTATGTTGGGCATGTTGGGCACATACATGTCCACATACAGCTGGGCCTCAGAGGCCCTCAGGAAGGCCATGAGCCGAGCTGTGAAGGATGCCACGAAGATGGACAGCATGCCAAAGTCTAGCACGTTCCATAGGTGCATGATGTACTCCCTAGGCCCATCAGCCCAGATCTCCTTACACTCCGACCAGATCATCCCTAATGAAGAGAGTGCTTTTCAGTAGGTGCAAAAGCTCTCTGTTTTGAGCATACGAGTGGTATGATTTGAATACTTTAAGATTTTATTCATGGTGAAGAGACAGGTACAAAGACATATGAATAGACTAGATAATAAAGTCTCTCCCACAAAAGCAGCTGTTTGAAAACCAGAATAAATTACCAAGCACCCAATTCATGATGAGCATCTCAGTCCAGGAGAACTGACTGGTTTTGACCCTGAACACCTGATGAGGGTGGTCTGTTATTGTCTCATTGGGAAGGTTCTTGACCCCTTCGAAGCGGTCCGAGGCATTGATTACCAGTAGTCCAAGGAAGATCGTGAATGACACAGCATGGGCCACAAACTTCATGAAGGGACTGCGGAGAATCTGACCCAACTGATATAGAGGAAATCAACCGCATAAATGGCAACCATCAACCTCATGATACAAACATATCACTATTTTTAATAACACAAACGTGTTAATGAGTGATTCTAAGAACACAATAGAAAGGGGATTGTGTGTACCTTACTGCAGGGCATGACCCAGTATGCAATGGCGAGGAAAGGAAGGCCGATCGCCACTCCCAGGACTGTCCAGCATTTGACCCCAACAGACTGCTGCCTAAGTCCAGCTAGGTTCTCATACCACAGGGTCAGGAGCTGCTGCTGACAGTTAGGATGGGCCACAAACTACAGAGACATGATGAAAAATAACTATGACATACTACAACATTGATAACCATAGGCAAAGGGTGACTTCTTTGTCATACCTTGCATATTATTGTGTTGTAGAATCCATTGTTGGATGTGAAACAGCTGTAAAACACGTATTTCATTTATATCCCATTCCAGATTGCCTCTTAAATAAACCCTTTATAGGGGACGTGAAGATAGGGAGAATATAACGAAATGTGTCTTTCTCATTGTGCTCTTGAGACTGATTGCAATGCAAATTTAAGAATATTAAATCACGCTAGACACAATAACAGAGATGTACAAAGACAAACACCAGAGTTAGGAAACATTTAAAATAGCATGTTTGATTTCAGATTAAGGTTGAGTGGTTCAGCTAACCTTTTTGACCTCGTACTTAATGGCCAGTTTGACCCGGATGAGGCAGGGTCGACTGTGATCACTGGGCAGAGCTTGGTCCACATCCCCATTCAAAATGGCCTCCACCTCCTCCGTGTCTCTGCATAAGTCAAGCACTCCCACCACAAAGTCTTTACACTGCATGGACAGCTTCCTGTAGTCATTCTACACAGAGAGTAGAGAGCGAGAGCGAGAGCGAGAGAGAAGGATAGGGAGAGAAAGAAAAGGAGAGGAAAAGAGATGTGAGAATTATTTAAAATGAGGCAAACCCCAGGGGTCACACCTTTTTGTGAATTGTTAATGTCAGTCTCTCACTGTTTGCTCTACATGTAAAATATTCCAATAGAAACCTGGAAAACCACAGACCTTTTCTGCACTGACAAATGCTGTGTATATTTTCTTATCTCATTCAGGCAGGGTTTGTGGGTGTGAGTTTGCATGCCACTGTTTGTGTTGGTCACACATGGTTCTTTATAAATGTGCATAAACTGTGTATGCATGCACTTGTACGTCTTTCTGTGGGTGTTCCTCAGACAGAGGAGATACAGTGTGTGTGTCTGTGTTTATACCCATCTACGTTAAACCTCCACCCAAACTCTTTGGAGAGGTCTGTAATCAGTATAAATTAACGTTGCGATAATTTCTAACCGGCAATGACCGATTTGAGATTGGGACCAATCTTCATTTTCTCACAGCGGGTTCCAATAATATTAGAGTGTGTCATTTGGTGAAGTGAAGCTGTACATGGACTAACTGATTTCATCTCTTCCCAATTAATCATTTCTGTGAGTAATCAAAAGACAAAAGTCAGCTCTAGGGCTTTCACAAAAATATCTGCACAAAGCTTTTAAATATTGCAAAATGAGTAAGGAGGGGGGAGAGCATGTGTGAGAGAAAGCAAGGCAATACATTACATAGGTGAAAAGTAAACCCTTTCCTTCACCCTCAAGCTTGGTCTTTGCGTTTTTCTCACCTTGAACTCAGTCTCGATGTTGGCGAGGCGAGCCAGCTCGTTGCTGAGCTCCAGAGCTGTGAATACAGGGTCCTCACTAGACAGGGAGAGGTAGGCAGCGCTGGCTAACCCTTTATAGGCATTCATCCTGGAGCGGGAGTGGCTGAACGAGTCACGACACTGCTTGTCATGACACTCATTACATTTACAAAAGTAATCATGGGGTTTCTCGATGCGTGCTCCCTTCATCAACAGAGTGTGCACTATCTCATACTCCTGGCAATGTGCAGCCAAGATGACCGGGGTCACGTCATGGGAAAAACGTGTACCGTCTTCATCGTAAGCATAAAAGTCATCATCTCTTAGCTCCTGTTCCAGGGGGCTTAGGGTTAGGCGCAGCCCACCTCCGAATGCAGGGTGGGCCAGGATAGCCTCTACGATGCGCACATAGCCCTTACTGATGGCAAAGAGTAGACCATCCCCCACACGCGCCAGCCCCTCCTTCTTCAGCAGCAGCTCTGTCACCTCCAAGTGCTCATTACCCACAGCCAACTGCAGTGCATTCTGGCCCATGTAGTCCACACAGTTGACGTTGAGGGTCTTGGACTCCTCCAGCATCTTACGCACCACTGGGATGTTCCCGTACTCAGCAGCATCTAGGAAGCGCTCCTCCTCTGAAGTGAGACTGGTGCCCCGCTCACTGAACATGTAAGCAGGCCCACGGATAGCCTGCCGACGGCCCTTCTCTCGCACAGTCGTTTTTCTACGGTGCATGTTCTCAACTCTGGATGGAGAAGGACGGTGACAAAAAACACTATTCAGACTACAAGGAAGTTGACAGGAACTGAAGAGAAGAGCAAGCTGAAGAAAACAACATTCAGTGCAGATGTTTATTTACACTTTTCCAAATGATAGAGTCGGGAGTGCTTTAATAGTTTTTTGTTAACTACAATGGCATGAGTATGTAATTTCAGCATGTATAATACACAACATTCTTAGTCTCCACAGATTTTTTTACTAAGCCATTGGATGACAGGTGTGTCTCTATGGAGATATGTGTGATCTGCATCTGTTGAATGATGGCTTTATTTGACAGCCAGAGGTTTGCTGTGTGTGGGCCTACAGTACTAGCTAAGCAAGACATATACTTAAGTTACTGATGGTGATGCAAGGTCCATGAGCTTGCATCAAGGTCCATGAGCTCAACAGGATACAGTAGTTTTACATATTTGGTTATATTATGTTTGTTTACAAATACTCAAAATGGGAGTGTTAGACATAATAGGAATGTCATATCATAGCAGGCCTACCCATAAATAATGTAGTATCTCATAAATAATGTAGTAAGACAGGTATAGGAAGACAGTTGTACTAAACTTAAGACTGATTTATAAATTATTTTTCAGGAATCTATGGCTATACCATGGTCAACCCACACAGACAGTGTGGTGAAGAAGGTATAACAGCACCTCTTCAACCTCAGGAGGCTGAAGAAATTAGATTTAGCCCCTAAGACCCTGACAAACGTTTACAGATGCACCAATGAGATCATCCTGTCGGGCTGGTACTGCAACTGCACCGACCACAACTGCAGTGCTCTCCAGAGGGTGGTGAGGTCTGCCCAATGCATCACCGGGGCATACTGCCTACCCTGCAGAACATCTACAGCACCCGGTGTTACAGGAAGGCCAAGAATATCATCTAGGACCTCAGCCACCCTGTCATGCCCTGACCTTAGTTATCTTATAAATATTTTTTTTTATAGGTCAGGGTGTGACGAGGGTGGTATGTGTGTTTTGGTCTTGTCTAGGGTTTTTTGTACATTTATGGGGTTTTGGTTTGTCTAGGTATATGTAGGTCTGTGGTGGCCTGAATTGGTTCCCAATCAGAGGCAGCTGTTTATCGTTGTCTCTGATTGGGGATTGGGATTTATACCTGTGTTCTCTGTTTGTCTTGTCTCGTCAAGCCTACCAGCATGTTTTTCTATATTCCTTTTCGCTTTAGTCCCTGTTTTCTAGTTCTTCCGGTTTTGACCATTCTGCCTGCTCTGAGTCTGCCTGCCGTTCTGCACCTTACAGACTCTGCCCTGGATTACCGACCTCTGCCTGCCCTTGACCTGTTTGTCTGTAAATAAACTTCTATGATTCAAATTATCTGCATCTGGGTCTTATCCTGAGTTCTGATAGTTACACAGTAGGTAGTGTAAAGCAGAGCACAGAATTTTCGACCAACCTTTACTTGGTCATACTTCCTCAATTCCGACTTGGAAGACAACCATCTTCTAAACTTCAATGTCTAGTTCCAAGGGGTTAATTTGAATTTAGAAAATGCTCCGTTATTAAATAAATGTTTTGCTCCATGAAGTAATACAACGGGTACAAATCTTCTCATTGATCGAGCCGAGTGTCACCATGTAATTCAGCACTTTGCGGTGGACACCCACCTTTCTCAATCAATGAGAGAAGATTTGAAATAGACAAGATGGCGGCTCTATGCCTGTCAATGCTCTTGTCTATTTCAAACTCAAGTGTTTAAAATTCCAAAAACGAGCGACACTGAATAATGTAGTTTCTTGGAATAGCCCTGTCCCTATATTTCTCAATACACCATTTAAGGTGTCTTACGGAGTTTACATAAATCCAGTTATTAAGTTACATTTCAAGATAAACTTATAATTAGGTTGTTCCTTTAGATGATCTGATAGCTGATACTTTGGTCTTTGAAAATATATCTTTTAAATGTTGTCAATATTAAGAAAATGTGTACTAAAAAAAGTTGAGGTTTCCCCATCTTTCAAGAATCCCTGACACTGGGTAAGTTCACAACTTTTTTTGGACAAGCTATGTTTTCAATAATGTTATGTTTCCATTAATTCTGATTATTTCCAGGGATACACAACATCCTGAAATATATGTAGATATGTTTGTTAGATATGATGCTATACTTCCCTTGATGCTGTGGTGTAGTGGAGGGAATACGCAGGTATACCCACTTATTGAATGTGGGCATACTCGTTTCTTAATAATCCCCACGGATGCATATCAAAGTAGTGGAGGTATACGCCAAATCAATTAATAAGGCTGATGGAACAGACCAGAATATTTAGCTTAAAATGTTGAACTATTACATCATCACATTTTAGGCGCAGCAATGGAGGTAGGCCTATGTACGATTGTTCCAAAATGCAATCTGCGGGAAAAACAGTTCTAAAATGAGCACTGCGCAAAGTGGTTTCAAGGACAGAGATTGAAATGTCAGTTAGAAATTTTGAAAGGCAGAACCAAAGATGCAACCACTATCATGAGTTGCTAATATGACTATGAAATGACAACAAAAGAGTTGAAAGAAAACCAACATAACAGGAGAATGTATAAGAAGTCTATGTGAAAGTATGAGGAAGTCTTTATAAAAATAATTGCCGACACGTTTCTATGGTGGGATTTTAGCTATAGGTAACTTTGAAGCAAGATAAGACATGCCTCAAAATATGAAGTAAAACGTCCAGGTTTCAAACAATTAACGGACAGGAAAAATATAGCCATACTAATGATACTCTATGCCTACCAGGCAGTATGATATCATGATTATTTGCGTTAAACCATTGGCCATCTGTTGTGCAAACTCCATCTCCTGTACTACAGAAACACTGCTAACTGACAACAGTGCTTGGTGCCTGTGCACTTGAATTGAAGGTTAACTACACTGAAAAATAAAACTGTCTTAGATTTTTTCCAGACATCAAGAGTGTTCTTCTGAGGAAGCATTGTGCACTGAGTAAGCATTGTGGTTTAAGTATTGTTTTGGAAAAATGCATAAAGTGACTAAAATTATTGGGATCGTTGTACCATCCACGGGACAGTTGAGCTAACGTATGCTAATTCGATTAGCATGAGGTTGTAAGTAACAAGATAATTTCCCAGGACATAGACATATCTGATAGTCAGAAAGTTTAAATTCTTGTTAATCTAACTGAACTGTACAATTTACAGTAGCTATTACAGTGAAATAATACCATGCTATTGTTTGAGGATAGTGCACAATTTTGAACATAAAGCTATTAATAAACAAATTAGGCACATTTGGGTAGTCTTTATACACAATTATGAACAGAAATGCAATGGTTCATTGCATCAGTCTAAAGCTTTGCACAAATTGCTACAAATCTCGTGGCCAAAGTCTATATTCCCCCTGGGCTTGAATAATACATTATGGCCTTTCTCTTACATTTCAAAGATGATGGTTAAAAACAAAACAAACGGTTGTTTTTTTTTCTTTGTATTATCTTTTACCATATCTAGTGTGTTATATTCTCCTACATTCTTTTCACATTTCCACAAACTGTTTCCTTTCAAATGGTATCAAGAAAATGCACATCCTTTCTTCAGGGCCTGAGCTACAGCTAGTTAGATTTGGGTATGTCATTTTAGGCGAAAATTGAAAGAAAACGGGGCAGATCCTTAAGAGGTTTGAGCAAAAACCTGAATAATAAAAGAAAAATCAGAAACCTTTGAATTTCTGACTCAGGTGACAGATTTATTTATCATTCAGTAGTAGATCTACTATTAGCCTACTTGCACAGTACAGCTTGGGTTGGCCTGACTATGAACGACAAATATGGGAATTATAATTTTAGGTAATTCAGAGTGTGTCACTTGTTTGTCATATCATTTTTCACACAGGGCGTATTTCCTTCGCTGAGCGGACCGTTTGGGACATTTTCGGCTAAATTCGAGTATACCCACTTCACCAGGCACCACTGCCTTGATGTAGTGATGTTGAATGTAAAAACTGGCTCAACATACCCCACTCTCGGTAATATGATAACATGTCCTGATATTATTATGGTGGTTATTTACGGTATCGCCCAACAAGTGTCGCACTTACGTTTTCTGAGGTGAGTTGCTGTGATCGTACTCAGAATGATCCCACTGGCTGTTGAAATCGTGCAGCCCGTCATCTGAATTCCAAGGGATTTCTTTTACTTGAGACTGATATGCACCGTTGTGGTCCTCATATGTATTCATCGAGACGATTTGTTGGTCGTGATGGTTGGCGTCACTGTACACCGTGTTATCATACCACTCTCCTCTCGGATTCTGTCGTCGTCTGTACAAAGCATCTGGCAGAGTCATACATCGGGTTAAAATTGGGGGATTAAAAAACTGGGTGTCATCGACGACAGTGGATGGTAATGGTTGAGGATCAACCTCCCACTGCTCAGATGCGCTCTCATGACAGTCTCTATTAGGTGGGGAGGAAAGCGCTGTTGCCCTCATCACGAGTGTATGGCTCCAGGTGTCTTTACCTCTCGTCCAGTTCCAACAGTCGTCTACTGGTTCTGAATAGAAAGATTGACCAAATAGTTACCCATAAAACACTCTTGAGCAGTCGCAATAAATTGACAGAGAAAATCCCTCTCTCTCTTTCTCTCTCTGCAATTGATATACGCCTAAATATGGAGTAGGCTGTAATCCAATTAAATTGGGACCCTTTTGTCTGTCAGCCAGTGGTTTTCAACTCTTCTCTGAAAGGATTGTCATGAACTCAACTCCTGTGTGATCTGTAGTGGAGTAGGTACCCATATATAACATCTCAGGTGCACTAATTGCTGCCTGTGAACTGCCAAATCTTCTCTGATGAATTGGGGCTGTCTATTAAATCCCAACATCCTGTTGTGGGGCTTTGATCCACTTCAAAGGCGCAAACAGGGCTGTTCTTTAGTGCAGCAGGTTGCACATTATGCTAATCTAATGTGACTGCACACCATCCAAGCTAAAACAATTTTGTCTTTGCCAGAAAACATAACTAATTTGGCCCTCAGCTTCCTCCTTTCTGCATTGAGGATTGAAAGATATTTTGTGGCTGAAGGTTTTATTTTAAGGATTTTTTAACTTGAATGATGTGTGGTTGGGCCCTGATTTTGTGAGAATTCATAACAAATCATAATGTGTATGCAATCTTGCTTGCACCCATTCATCTAATTATTTTCAGTGGATTAGATTAAAATACAAAAGATGTGTTATGTACTTGAGTGAAGACCCAAAAGCGGTCTTAACAGAAAACAGAGTTCTTTAATGAAAAACAGGAATGGCATAAATCCTCTTCCAACGTAGTCAATGGAACAAAAAGAACGTTAGTATAATGCAGGATGCACCTGCCAGGCGGACTCCGACAGGATAGGACAAGGTGGAAGCAAACGGGACGACAGCTTGCTTCTGGCATCAAAAACACAAACAAGAATCAGACACTGAAAGTAGCAGGAACAGAGAGAGAAATAGAGACCTAATCAGAGGGGAAGAGATAACAGGTGGGAAAGAGTGAATGAGCTAGTTAGGGGAGATGTAGAACAGCTGAAGAATGAGAGACAGAGAAGGTAACCTAAAAAGACCAGCAGAGAGAGACAGAGTGAAGAGAAAGGACAGGAACAGACATAACAAGACATGACAGTACCCCCCCCACTCACCGAGCGCCTCCTGGGCACTCGAGGAGGAAACCTGGCGGCAACGGAGGAAATCATCGATCAGCGAACGGTCCAGCACGTCCCGAGAGGGAACCCAACTCCTCTCCTCAGGACCGTACCCCTCCCAATCCACTAGGTACTGATGACCACGGCCCCGAGGGCGCATGTCCAAAATCTTACGAACCCTGTAGATGGGTGCGCCCTCGACAAGGATGGGGGGGGGGAGGGACGAGCGGGGGCGCGAAGAACGGGCTTAACACAGGAGACATGGAAGACCGGGTGAACGCGACGAAGATAGCGCGGAGAAGAAGTCGCACTGCGACAGGATTAATGACCTGAGAAATACGGAACGGACCAATGAACCGCGGGGCCAACTTGCGAGAAGCTGTCTTAAGGGAAGGTTCTGAGTGGAGAGCCATACTCTCTGACCGCAACAATATCTAGGACTCTTGGTCCTACGCTTATTAGCGGCCCTCACAGTCTGCGCCCTATTACGGCAAAGTGCCGACCTGACCCCCTTCCAGGTGCGCTGAACGCTGGACAAAAGCCTGAGCGGAGGGGACGCAGGACTCGGCGAGCTGAGATGAGAACAGCGGAGGCTGGTACCCGAGGCTACTCTGAAAAGGGGATAGACCGGTAGCAGACGAGGAAGCGAGTTGTGGGCGTACTCTGCCCAGGGGAGCTGTTCTGACCAAGACGCAGGGTTACGAAAAGAAAGACTGCGTAAAATTCTGATTGGCCCGTTCGACGGCTTGGACCAGTTAGACTGGGGATGAAAGCCGGACGAGAGACTGACGGAAGCCCCAATCAAACGGCAAAACTCCCTCCAAAATTGAGACGTGAACTGCGGGCCTCTGTCGGAAACGACGTCAGACGGAAGGCCATGAATTCGGAAAACATTCTCGATAATGATCTGAAGCAGAAGGGAGCTTATCGAGAGGAATGAAATGAGCCGCCTTAGAGAATCTATCGACAACCGTAAGAATAACTGTCT
Organism: Oncorhynchus masou masou; assembly: GCF_036934945.1. Taxonomy (NCBI): domain Eukaryota; kingdom Metazoa; phylum Chordata; class Actinopteri; order Salmoniformes; family Salmonidae; genus Oncorhynchus; species Oncorhynchus masou. The sequence goes on from NC_088223.1 coordinate 55,945,731, forward strand.
TCCCCGCTGATGAAGGCAGTCCGGTGATAAAATCTAAAGCGATGTGAGACCACGGTCGAGAGGGAATGGGAAGCGGTCTGAAAGGAGGAGAGTTCCCAGATTTAGTCTGCGCGCAGACCGAACAAGCGGCGACAAATCGACGTCACGTTCCCGAGTGGGCCACCAGAAACGCTGGCGAATGGAAGCGGTACCCCGATGGCCGGCTAACTTGGCAGAGTGGGCCCACTGAAGAACGGCCGGACGAGTAGGAACGGGGAACGAACAGAAGGTTCCTAGGACAAGCTCGCGGCGACGGAGTGTGACGAGTGCTTGCTTTACCTGCCTCTCAATTCCCCAGACAGTCAACCCGAAAACACGCCCCTCAGGGAGAATCCCTCGGGGTCGGTGGAGACCTCAGAAGAACTGAAGAGACGAGATAAAGCATCAGGCTTGGTGTTTTTGAGCCCGGACGATAAGAAATAACAAACTCGAAACGAGCGAAAAACAGAGCCCAACGAGCCTGACGCGCATTAAGTCGTTTGGCTGAACGGATGTACTCAAGGTTCCTATGGTCAGTCCAAACGACAAAAGGAACGGTCGCCCCCTCCAACCACTGTCGCCATTCGCCTAGGGCTAAGCGGATGGCGAGCAGTTCGCGTTACCAACATCATAGTTACGTTCTGTCGATAAGCGATGAGAGAAAACGCGCAAGGATGGACCTTGCCGTCAGAGAGAGAGCGCTGAGAAAGAATGGCTCCCACGCCCACCTCTGACGCGTCAACCTCAACAACAAACTGACTAGAGATGTCAGGTGTAACAAGAATAGGTGCGGATGTAAAACGATTCTTAAGAAGATCAAAAGCTCCCTGGGCGGAAACGGACCACTTAAAGCACGTCTTAACAGAAGTAAGGGCTGTGAGGGGAGCTGCCACCTGACCGAAATTACGGATGAAACGACGATAGAAATTAGCGAAGCCCAGAAAGCGCTGCAAACGCGTGACTTAGGAACGGGCCAATCAATGACAGCCTGGACCTTAGCGGGATCCATCTTAATGCCCTCAGCGGAAATAACGGAACCGAGAAAAGGGACAGAGGCGGCATGAAAAGTGCACTTCTCAGCCTTCACATAAAGACAGTTCTCCAAAAGGCGCTGGAGGACGCGTCGCACGTGCTGAACATGAATCGAGAGAGACGGTGAAAAAATCAGGATATCGTCCATGTAAACGAAAACAAAAATGTTCAGCATGTCTCTCAGGACGTCGTTAACTAGTGCCTGAAAGACAGCTGGAGCGTTAACGAGGCCGAAAGGAAGAACCCGGTATTCAAAGTGCCCTAACGGAGTGTTAAACGCCGTCTTCCACTCGTCCCCCTCCCTGATGCGCACGAGATGGTAGGCGTTACGAAGGTCCAATTTGGTGAAAAACCTGGCTCCCTGCAGGATCTCGAAGGCTGAAGACATAAGAGGAAGCGGATAACGATTCTTAACTGTTATGTCATTCAGCCCTCGATAATCCACGCATGGGCGCAGGGACCCGTCCTTCTTCTGAACAAAAAAACCCCGCTCCGGCGGGAGAGGAGGAGGAGACTATGGTACCGGCGTCGAGCGAAACCGACAAATAATCCTCGAGAGCCTTACGTTCGGGAGCCGACAGAGAGTATAATCTACCCCGGGGGGGAGTAGTACCCGGAAGGAGATCAATACTACAGTCATACGACCGGTGTGGAGGGAGAGAAGTGGCCTTGGAGCGACTGAACACCGTGCACAGATCGTGATACTCCTCCGGCACCCCTGTCAAATCGCCAGGCTCCTCCTGTGAAGAAGAGACAGAGGAAACAGGAGGGATAGCAGACATTAAACAGGTCACATGACAAGAAACATTCCAGGATAGGATAGTATTACTAGACCAATTAATAGAAGGGTTATGGCGCACTAGCCAGGGATGACCCAAAACAACAGGTGTAAAAGGTGAACGAAAAATTAAAAAAGAAATGGTTTCGCTATGATTACCAGAGACAGTGAGGGTTAAAGGCAGCGTCTCACGCTGAATCTTGGGGAGAGAACTACCATCTAAAGCGAACAAGGCCGTGGGCTCCCTAACTGTCTGAGAGGAATGTCATGTTCCCGAGCCCAGGTCTCGTCCATAAAACAGCCCTCCGCCCCAGAGTCTATCAAGGCACTGCAGGAAGCAGATGAACCGGGCCAGCGGAGATGGACCGGAAAGGTAGTGCGTGATCCAGAAGGAGAGGCCTGAGTTTGCGCTCACCAGTAGCCCTCCTCTTACTGATGAGCTCTGGCTTTTACTGGACATGAGGTGACAAAATGACCAGCGGAGCCGCAGTAGAGACAGAGGCGATTGGTGATTCTCCGTTCCTTCTCCTTGGCCGAGATGCGGATACCCCCAGCTGCATAGGCTCAGCATCCGAGCCGGCGGAGGAGGGTGGCAGTGATGCGGCAGGTGGCAGTGATGTGGAGAGGGGAGCAACGGATCCTTTCCACGAGCTCGGCGACGAAGATCAAACCGTCGCTCTATGCGAATAGCGAGAGCTATTAAGGAGTCCAGACTGGAAGGAACCTCCCGGGAGAGGATCTCATCCTTAACCTCGACGAGGAGACCCTCCAGAAAACGAGCGAGCAAAGCCGGCTCGTTCCAGTCACTAGAGGCAGCGAGAGTGCGAAACTCAATAGAATAATCCGTTATGGATCGATTCCCCTGACATAGGGAAGACAGGGCCCTGGAAGCCTCCTCCCCAAAAACAGAACGGTCAAAAACCCGTATCATCTCCTCCTTAAAGTCCTGATACTGGTTAATACACTCAGCCCTCGCCTCCCAGATTGCCGTGCCCCACTCACGCGCCCGTCCGGTAAGGAGAGAAATGACGTAGGCGATGCGGGCTGCGCTCCTGGAGTAAGTGTTGGGCTGGAGAGAGAACACCACATCACACTGAGTGAGGAATGAGCGGCACTCAGTGGGCTCCCAGAGTAACACGGCGGGTTGTTGATCCTGGGCTCCGGAGACTCGGAAACCCTGGAAGTGGGCGGTGGATCGAGGTGGAGTTGGTGAACCTGTCTTGTGAGGTCGGAGACTTGGACGGCCAGGGTTTCAACGGCATGTCGAGCAGCAGACAATTCCTCCTCGTGTCTGCCTAGCATCGCTCCCTGGATCTCGACGGCGGAGTGAAAAGGGTCCGGAGCCGCTGGGTCCATTCTTGGTCTGATTCTTCTGTTATGTACTTGAGTGAAGACCCAAAAGCGGTCTTAACAGAAAACAGAGTTCTTTAATGAAAAACAGGAATGGCATAAATCCTCTTCCAACGTAGTCAATGGAACAAAAAGAACGTTAGTATAATGCAGGATGCACCTGCCAGGCGGACTCCGACAGGATAGGACAAGGTGGAAGCAAACGGGACGACAGCTTGCTTCTGGCATCAAAAAACACAAACAAGAATCAGACACTGAAAGTAGCAGGAACAGAGAGAGAAATAGAGACCTAATCAGAGGGGAAGAGATAACAGGTGGGAAAGAGTGAATGAGCTAGTTAGGGGAGATGTAGAACAGCTGAAGAATGAGAGACAGAGAAGGTAACCTAAAAAGACCAGCAGAGAGAGACAGAGTGAAGAGAAAGGACAGGAACAGACATAACAAGACATGACAAGATGTGCCTATATGGGTTGCATATGCAGCTGTAATGAATAAAAAGCATTTAAGATGACAAAGAAAAGATAAAGTACAGAATGTGCTGGGGGGAAAAAAACTGATCAACAACAGAGTCCAGGTTATTATGGGACCCTCTGGTTTAGCCTAATCAATGGCCTTGCATGACCAATTAGATGTCAGGATTAATGGCTTTGATTACTGGAGGAACACCTCTGTCACAGACAGTGCTTCTCCAGGAAATCAATTTCCACAAAATTAGAGTGAAAATTATGTGTTTTAACGAGACAAAGAGTATCATAACATAAATGAAGGCTGCTTAACATACTGAATATTAGATCTCTGGGCCATGTGAAAATGTATCATGTGTAGTGGTGGTATAGGTAGGGTTGTAAAGGGAACCCGTAAACTGCCAGAATTTTGGTAACTTTTAAGGATTTTATGTAATTTATCACAAGACATCAAATCAAATTGTATTAGTCACATGCTCCACGTACAACAGGTGTAGACCTTACAGTGAAATGCTTACTTACCAGCCCTTATCGACAATGCAGCTCATGAGAGTTAAGAAAATATTAACTAAATAAACTAAAGTAAATATAGTAAAATAAAAACAACAATGAGGCTATATACAGGGGGTACCGGCACGGAGTCAATGTGCGGTGGAACAGGTTAGTCAAGTTATTTTGTACATGTAGGTAGGGTGGCCCTTTTGGGTACTTCAGATTATCACAGGTGTCTGTAATTATCTCTAGTCCTTTGTGTGGCCTTGTCAAATGCATAAAATAAATTAAATAAGATGATTTTAAAATATAAAATAGAATGACGAAGCTGTAAAACATCTTAAATATAAACCATCAACTTAGTGAATATCATTAGTGTTTTAAATGAGAGTTTAAGCATGAAATAGAACTTATATATTTTCTATAGACTTATTTGACTGTCAATATTATCATTATTATTATTATTTTTTTAATGTCTTTGTTCTCAGTATTTTGGCGCCAAACCTGTGGCGGTTGTGAAAAAAGTATATAGTTGGAAGAGTTGCAGATTTAATTGAAAATAATGCCATTGTTGATTAGAATATGTTTTCATTAATTAGGTAGTTCTCTTCAACCATATGATCTATCCACTAGAAACACATGGACAAAATGGACACAGATAACAAACAAATATGAATACTTTTAAAAATAAATGATTCAAATATAAAATTACCATCGATTGCCATTAACTGTTAATTATCAAAATTACAGAAGATTCTGCTAACTTTGTTACATTACCGGTAGCTTTGCAACCCGAGGTATAGACCTACATGCTGTAAACATGGATAGATGCAGAATGTCCGATAGTTCAAATGACTTAAGCTGTATAATACACATGTATCATCTATCGGTTAGATGTAAATATAGGGGTAACATTTACTCTTACCTTCATAGAAAATGTGTTGAAGTTTCCCAAAATGATTTGACTCTATTAAAGATTGTCTTTGAGTATCGAAGGACAATATAACTGAACTCCCACAGAATACAGAGTGTTCCAGCTTCACATGGACCAATAATCCCATCACTGTTTATAATGCTGTTTCTGCCTGTCTGAGAGGAACACACACACACACACACACACACACACACACACACACACACACACACACACACACACACACACACACACACACACACACACACACACACACACTTTGATATTGGTTAAGCTGTCCCAAAATAGTTAACCACATCACCACAGGATTAACATCATGTTACTGTGGTGGTGATGCGACATTACAGATGCAGCAGAGGAATTTAATCGGAGTTGGTCCATTAATTTACATTTTAGTCATTAGCAAACACTCTTAACTAGAGCGACTTACATTTAGTGCATTCATCTTAAGATAGCTAGGAAAGAAAAGTACATTTTTCCTCAACAAAGAAGTTATCTGCTAAGTCAGTCTTGCAGTATTTTACAATCTCTTACACACTGAAAGTGATACTTGAGGCACGCTCAGTGAAACCATTAACTCATGTACTGAGTCTTCAGACCAAGTCTGCCAAACTGCAAGCATATTATCTGCTTTACACTCAGTTTGCAATTGTAAAACACACTTTTTTGCAAATACACAGGTCTCTACATTAGACACATCATTCAAAACTAACAGGTATTGTGTTTGGTTTGAAAAAGACTGCCAAAAGCGCAGTGTTTTGTGAATACATACTTTAAATGAATGATGAAAAAACACGATGTACACTAAACAAACAAACAAAATAACAAGACGAATGTGACTGCTCTCGAAACTGAGTGCTAACATGCAACATCACATAGACAATAACCCACTAAATATCCAAAGAGATGGCTGCCTAAATATGGTTCCCAATCAGAGACAACGATAAACAGCTGCCTCTAATTGAGGACCAATCTAGGCAACCATAAACACCTAGATGGTAAACAACCCCATAAACCTACAAAACCCCTAGACAGTTGAAAAACCCATACATCACCCATGTCACACCCTGACCTAACCAAAATATATAAAGAAAACAAAGAATACTCAGGTCAGGGCGTGACAGTACCCCCCCCCCCCCACAAAGGTGGGGACTCCGGCCGCAATAACCTAATCTAAAGGGGAGAGTACGGGTGGGCCTCTTTCACGGCGGCGGCTCGGGTGCGGGACGTGGACCCCGCTCTACCTCAGTCTTGGCGCACTTAGGTGGCGCCTCAGGAGTGGGGAACCTCGCAGCGGGCCCCGGACTGAAGATCGTCGTAGAGAGCGCCACTGGACGGAAAGGCAGCTCTGGACTGAGGGGCAGCTCCGGACTGAGGGGCAGCTCAGGGCTGGCTGGCGGCTCTGGCGGCTCCTGGCTGGCTGGGAGACTCCTGGCTGGCGGGAGACTCCTGGCTGGCGGGAGACTCCTGGCGGCTCAGGACAGACGGGAGACTCCTGGCGGCTCAGGACAGGCGGGAGACTCCTGGCGGCTCAGGGCAGGCGGGAGACTCCTGGCGGCTCAGGGCAGGCGGGAGACTCCTGGCGGCTCAGGGCAGGCGGGAGACTCCTGGCGGCTCAGGGCAGGCGGGAGACTCCTGGCGGCTCAGGGCAGGCGGGAGACTCCTGGCGGCTCAGGGCAGGCGGGAGACTCCTGGCGGCTCAGGGCAGGGGAGACTCCTGGCGGCTCAGGGCAGACGGGAGACTCCTGGTGGCTCAGGGCAGACGGGGAGACTCCTGGCGGCTCAGGGCAGACGGGAGACTCCTGGCGGCTCAGGGCAGACGGGAGACTCCTGGCGGCTCAGGGCAGACGGGAGGCTCTGGCGGCTCAGGGCAGACGGGCGGCTCAGGGCAGACTCCGGCTCAGGGCAGACGGGCGGCTCAGGGCAGACGGGAGGCTCTGGCGGCTCAGGGCAGACGGGAGGCTCTGGCGGCTCAGGGCAGGAGGGAGGCTCAGGGCAGGAGGGAGGCTCAGGGCAGGAGGGAGGCTCAGGGCAGGAGGGAGACACCTGGCGGCTCAGGACAGACGGGAGACTCCTGGCGGCTCAGGACAGACGGGAGGCTCCTGGCGGCTCAGGACAGACGGGAGGCTCCTGGCGGCTCAGGGCAGACGGGAGGCTCTGGCGGCTCAGGGCAGGAGGGAGGCTCAGGGCAGGAGGGAGGCTCAGGGCAGACGGGAGGCTCAGGGCAGATGGGAGGCTCTGGCGGCTCAGGGCAGACGGGCGGCTCAGGGCAGACGGGAGGCTCTGGCGGCTCAGGGCAGGAGGAGGCTCAGGGCAGGAGGGAGGCTCAGGGCAGGAGGGGCTCAGGGCAGGCGGGAGACTCCTGGCGGCTCAGGACAGACGGGAGACTCCTGGCGGCTCAGGGCAGGCGGGAGACTCCTGGCGGCTCAGGGCAGGCGGGAGACTCCTGGCGGCTCAGGGCAGGCGGGAGACTCCTGGCGGCTCAGGGCAGACGGGAGGCTCAGGGCAGACGGGAGGCTCTGGCGGCTCAGGGCAGACGGGAGGCTCAGGGCAGATGGGAGGCTCTGGCGGCTCAGGGCAGACGGGCGGCTCAGGGCAGACGGGAGGCTCTGGCGGCTCAGGGCAGGAGGGAGGCTCAAGGCAGGAGGGAGGCTCAGGGCAGGAGGGAGGCTCAGGGCAGACGGGAGACTCCTGGCGGCTCAGGACAGACGGGAGACTCCTGGCGGCTCAGGGCACGGGAGACTCCTGGCGGCTCAGGGCAGGCGGGAGACTCCTGGCGGCTCAGGGCAGGCGGGAGACTCCTGGCGGCTCAGGGCAGGCGGGAGACTCCTGGCGGCTCAGGGCAGGCGGGAGACTCCTGGCGGCTCAGGGCAGGCGGGAGACTCCTGGCGGCTCAGGGCAGGCGGGGAGACTCCTGGCGGCTCAGGGCAGACGGGAGACTCCTGGTGGCTCAGGGCAGACGGGAGACTCCTGGCGGCTCAGGGCAGACGGGAGACTCCTGGCGGCTCAGGGCAGGCGGGAGACTCCTGGCGGCTCAGGGCAGGCGGGAGACTCCTGGCGGCTCAGTGCAGGCGGGAGACTCCTGGCGGCTCAGGGCAGGAGGGAGGCTCAGGGCAGGAGGGAGGCTCAGGGCAGACGGGAGGCTCAGGGCAGATTGGAGGCTCTGGCGGCTCAGGGCAGACGGGCGGCTCAGGGCAGACGGGAGGCTCTGGCGGCTCAGGGCAGGAGGGAGGCTCAGGGCAGGAGGGAGGCTCAGGGCAGGAGGGAGGCTCAGGGCAGACGGGGAGACTCCTGGCGGCTCAGGACAGACGGGAGACTCCTGGCGGCTCAGGGCAGGCGGGAGACTCCTGGCGGCTCAGGGCAGGCGGGAGACTCCTGGCGGCTCAGGGCAGGCGGGAGACTCCTGGCGGCTCAGGGCAGACGGGAGACTCCTGGCGGCTCAGGGCAGGCGGGAGACTCCTGGCGGCTCAGGGCAGACGGGAGACTCCTGGCGGCTCAGGGCAGGCGGGAGACTCCTGGCGGCTCAGGGCACGGGAGACTCCTGGCGGCTCAGGGCAGACGGGAGACTCCTGGTGGCTCAGGGCAGACGGGAGACTCCTGGCGGCTCAGGGCAGACGGGAGACTCCTGGCGGCTCAGGGCAGACGGGGAGATTCCTGGCGGCTCAGGGCAGACGGGAGGCTCTGGCGGCTCAGGGCAGACGGGCGGCTCAGGGCAGAGGGAGGCTCAGGGCAGACGGGCGGCTCAGGGCAGACGGGCGGCTCAGGGCAGACGGGCGGCTCAGGGCAGACGGGGAGGCTCTGGCGGCTCAGGGCAGACGGGAGGCTCTGGCGGCTCCAGGGCAGGAGGGAGGCTCAGGGCAGGAGGGAGGCTCAGGGCAGGAGGGAGGCTCAGGGCAGGAGGGAGACACCTGGCGGCTCAGGACAGACGGGAGACTCCTGGCGGCTCAGGACAGACGGGAGGCTCCTGGCGGCTCAGGACAGACGGGAGGCTCCTGGCGGCTCAGGGCAGACGGGAGGCTCTGGCGGCTCAGGGCAGACGGGAGGCTCAGGGCAGATGGGAGGCTCTGGCGGCTCAGGGCAGACGGGCGGCTCAGGGCAGATGGGAGGCTCTGGCGGCTCAGGGCAGACGGGCGGCTCAGGGCAGACGGGAGGCTCTGGCGGCTCAGGGCAGGAGGAGGCTCAGGGCAGGAGGGAGGCTCAGGGCAGGAGGGAGGCTCAGGGCAGACGGGAGACTCCTGGCGGCTCAGGACAGACGGGAGACTCCTGGCGGCTCAGGGCAGGCGGGAGACTCCTGGCGGCTCAGGGCAGGCGGGAGACTCCTGGCGGCTCAGGGCAGGCGGGGAGACTCCTGGGGGCAGACGGGAGGCTCAGGGCAGACGGGAGGCTCTGGCGGCTCAGGGCAGACGGGAGGCTCAGGGCAGATGGGAGGCTCTGGCGGCTCAGGGCAGACGGGCGGCTCAGGGCAGACGGGAGGCTCTGGCGGCTCAGGGCAGGAGGGAGGCTCAAGGCAGGAGGGAGGCTCAGGGCAGGAGGGAGGCTCAGGGCAGACGGGAGACTCCTGGCGGCTCAGGACAGACGGGAGACTCCTGGCGGCTCAGGGCAGGCGGGAGACTCCTGGCGGCTCAGGGCAGGCGGGAGACTCCTGGCGGCTCAGGGCAGGCGGGAGACTCCTGGCGGCTCAGGGCAGGCGGGAGACTCCTGGCGGCTCAGGGCAGGCGGGAGACTCCTGGCGGCTCAGGGCAGGACTCCTGGCGGCTCAGGGCAGGCGGGGAGACTCCTGGCGGCTCAGGGCAGACGGGAGACTCCTGGTGGCTCAGGGCAGACGGGAGACTCCTGGCGGCTCAGGGCAGACGGGGGGAGACTTCTGGCGGCTCAGGGTAGGCGGAGACTCCTGGCGACTCAGGGCAGGCGGGGAGACTCCTGGCGGCTCAGTGGGCGGGAGACTCCTGGCGGCTCAGGGCAGACGGGAGGCTGGGCAGACGGGAGGCTCTGGCGGCTCAGGGCAGACGGGAGGCTCAGGGCAGATGGGAGGCTCTGGCGGCTCAGGGCAGACGGGCGGCTCAGGGCAGACGGGAGGCTCTGGCGGCTCAGGGCAGGAGGGAGGCTCAGGGCAGGAGGGAGGCTCAGGGCAGGAGGGAGGCTCAGGGCAGACGGGAGACTCCTGGCGGCTCAGGACAGACGGGAGACTCCTGGCGGCTCAGGGCAGACGGGAGACTCCTGGAGGCTCAGGGCAGACGGGAGACTCCTGGCGGCTCAGGGCAGGCGGGAGACTCCTGGCGGCTCAGGAGAGACTCCTGGCGGCTCAGGGCAGGCGGGAGACTCCTGGCGGCTCAGGGCAGGCGGGAGACTCCTGGCGGCTCAGGGCAGGCGGGGAGACTCCTGGCGGCTCAGGGCAGGCGGGAGACTCCTGGCGGCTCAGGGCAGACGGGAGACTCCTGGTGGCTCAGGGCAGACGGGAGACTCCTGGCGGCTCAGGGCAGACGGGAGACTCCTGGCGGCTCAGGGCAGATGGGAGACTCCTGGCGGCTCAGGGCAGACGGGAGGCTCTGGCGGCTCAGGGCAGACGGGCGGCTCAGGGCAGACGGGCGGCTCAGGGCAGACGGGCGGCTCAGGGCAGACGGGAGGCTCTGGCGGCTCAGGGCAGACGGGAGGCTCTGGCGGCTCAGGGCAGGAGGGAGGCTCAGGGCAGGAGGGAGGCTCAGGGCAGGAGGGAGGCTCAGGGCAGGAGGGAGACACCTGGCGGCTCAGGACAGACTCCTGGCGGCTCAGGACAGACGGGAGGCTCCTGGCGGCTCAGGACAGACGGGGAGGCTCCTGGCGGCTCAGGGCAGCTCTGGCGGCTCTGGGCAGGAGGGAGGCTCAGGGCAGACGGGAGGCTCTGGCGGCTCAGGGCAGACGGGAGGCTCAGGGCAGATGGGAGGCTCTGGCGGCTCAGGGCAGACGGGCGGCTCAGGGCAGACGGGAGGCTCTGGCGGCTCAGGGCAGGAGGGAGGCTCAGGGCAGGAGGGAGGCTCAGGGCAGGAGGGAGGCTCAGGGCAGACGGGAGACTCCTGGCGGCTCAGGACAGACGGGAGACTCCTGGCGGCTCAGGACAGACGGGAGACTCCTGGCGGCTCAGGACAGACGGGAGACTCCTGGCGGCTCAGGACAGACGGGAGACTCCTGGCGGCTCAGGACAGACGGGAGGCTCTGGCGGCTCAGGGCAGACGGGAGGCTCAGGGCAGATGGGAGGCTCTGGCGGCTCAGGGCAGACGGGCGGCTCAGGGCAGACGGGAGGCTCTGGCGGCTCAGGGCAGGAGGGAGGCTCAGGGCAGGAGGGAGGCTCAGGGCAGGAGGGAGGCTCAGGGCAGACGGGAGACTCTTGGCGGCTCAGGACAGACGGGAGACTCCTGGCGGCTCAGGACAGACGGGAGACTCCTGGCGGCTCAGGACAGACGGGAGACTCCTGGCGGCTCAGGACAGACGGGAGACTCCTGGCGGCTCAGGACAGACGGGAGACTCCTGGCGGCTCAGGGCAGACGGGAGACTCCTGGCGGCTCAGGGCAGACGGGAGGCTCAGGGCAGATGGGAGGCTCTGGCGGCTCAGGGCAGACGGGCGGCTCAGGGCAGACGGGAGGCTCTGGCGGCTCAGGGCAGGAGGAGGCTCAGGGCAGGAGGGAGGCTCAGGGCAGGAGGGAGGCTCAGGGCAGACGGGAGACTCCTGGCGGCTCAGGACAGACGGGGACTCCTGGCGGCTCAGGACAGACGGGAGACTCCTGGCGGCTCAGGACAGACGGGAGACTCCTGGCGGCTCAGGACAGACGGGAGACTCCTGGCGGCTCAGGACAGACGGGAGGCTCTGGCGGCTCAGGGCAGACGGGAGGCTCAGGGCAGATGGGAGGCTCTGGCGGCTCAGGGCAGACGCTCAGGGCAGACGGGAGACTCTGGCGGCTCAGGGCAGGAGGGAGGCTCAGGGCAGGAGGAGGCTCAGGGCAGGAGGGAGGCTCAGGGCAGACTCCTGGCGGCTCAGGGCAGGACGGGAGACTCCTGGCGGCTCAGGACAGACGGGAGACTCCTGGCGGCTCAGGACAGACGGGAGACTGGCGGCTCAGGACAGACGGAGACTCCTGGCGCTCAGGGCAGACGGGGAGACTCCTGGTGGCTCAGGGGCAGACGGGAGACTCCTGGCGGCTCAGGGCAGATGGGAGACTGGCGGCTCAGGGCAGACGGGAGGCTCTGGCAGCTCAGGGCAGACTCAGGGCAGACGGGCGGCTCAGGGCAGACGGCTCAGGGCAGACGGGAGGCTCTGGCGGCTCAGGGCAGACGGGAGGCTCTGGCGGCTCAGGGCAGGAGGAGGCTCAGGGCAGGAGGAGGCTCAGGAAGACGGCTCAGGGCAGATGGGAGGCTCTGGGCAGGAGGGGAGGCTCAGGGCAGGAGGGAGGCTCAGGGCAGGAGGGAGGCTCAGGGCAGGCGGGAGGCTCCTGGCGGCTCAGGACAGACGGGAGACTCCTGGCGGCTCAGGACAGACGGGAGACTCCTGGCGGCTCAGGACAGACGGGAGACTCCTGGCGGCTCAGGACAGACGGGAGACTCCTGGCGGCTCAGGACAGACGGGAGGCTCTGGCGGCTCAGGGCAGACGGGAGGCTCAGGGCAGATGGGAGGCTCTGGCGGCTCAGGGCAGACGGGCGGCTCAGGGCAGACGGGAGGCTCTGGCGGCTCAGGGCAGGAGGGAGGCTCAGGGCAGGAGGGAGGCTCAGGGCAGGAGGGAGGCTCAGGGCAGACGGGGAGACTCCTGGCGGCTCAGGACAGACGGGAGACTCTGGCGGCTCAGGACAGACGGGAGACTCCTGGCGGCTCAGGACAGACGGGAGACTCCTGGCGGCTCAGGACAGACGGGAGACTCCTGGCGGCTCAGGACAGACGGGAGACTCCTGGCGGCTCAGGGCAGACGGGAGACTCCTGGCGGCTCAGGGCAGACGGGAGGCTCTGGCGGCTCAGGGCAGACGGGAGGCTCTGGCGGCTCAGGGCAGACGGGAGGCTCTGGCGGCTCAGGGCAGACGGGCGGCTCAGGCCAGACGGGAGGGGCCAGGCTCAGGGCAGACGGGGGCTCTGGCCAGGGCAGGAGGGAGGCTCTGGCGGCTCAGGGCAGGAGGGAGGCTCAGGGCAGGAGGAGGCTCAGGGCAGGAGGGAGGCTCTGGCGGCTCAGGGCAGACGGGCGGCTCAGGCCAGACGGGAGTCTCAGGCCAGACGGGAGGCTCTGGCGGCTCAGGGCAGACGGGGGGCTCTGGCGGCTCAGGGCAGGAGGGAGGCTCTGGCGACTCAGGGCAGGAGGGAGGCTCAGGGCAGGAGGGAGGCTCTGGCGGCGCTGGGCAGGAGGGAGGCTCTGGCGGCGCTGGGCAGGAGGGAGGCTCTGGCGGCGCTGGGCAGGAGGGAGGCTCTGGCGGGGCTGGGCAGGAGGGAGGCTCTGGCGGGCTGGGCAGGAGGGAGGCTCTGGCGGCGCTGGGCAGGAGGGAGGCTCTGGCGGCGCTGGGCAGGAGGGAGGCTCTGGCAGCACTGGGCAGGAGGGAGGTTCTGGCGGGGCTGGGCAGGAGGGAGGCTCTGGCGGGGCTGGGCAGGAGGGAGGCTCTGGCGGCGCTGGGCAGGAGGGAGGCTCTGGCGGCGCTGGGCAGGAGGGAGGCTCTGGCGGCGCTGGGCAGGAGGGAGGCTCTGGCGGCGCTGGGCAAGAGGGAGGCTCTGGCGGCTTGGGCAGGCGGGAGCACTTGTAGGGATGAGACAGAGAGACAGCCTGGTGCGGGGGGCTGCCACCGGAGGGCTGGTGCGTGGAGGTGGCACTGGATTGACCGGACCGTGCAGGCGCACTGGAGCTCTTGAGCACCGAGCCTGCCCAACCTCACATGGTTGAATGCTCCCGGTAGCCAGACTAGTGCGGCGAGGTGGAATAGCCCGCACTGGGCTGTGCTGGCGAACCTGGGGACACCATGCGTAAGGCTCATGCCATGTACTCCGGCCTGAGGAGACGCACTGGAAACCAGATGCGTAAAGCCGGCTTCATGGCACCTGGCTCAATGCCCACTCTAGCCCGGCCGATACGAGGAACTGGAATGTACCGCACTGGGCTATGCACACGCACTGTGGAGACTGTGCGCTCCATCGCATAACACAGTTCCTGCCCGGTCCCTCTCTCTCTCCGGTAAGCACGGGAAGTTGGCGCAGGTCTCCTACCTGGCTTCACCACACTCCCCGTGTGCCCCCGCCCAATACATTTTTGGGGCTGCCTCTCAGGCTTCCAGCCACGCTGCCTAATCATACCGGCACCTCTCTGCTTTCGCTGCCTCCAGCTCTGCTTTGGGGCGACGATATTCCACTGGCTGTGCCCAGGGTCCTTCGCCGTCCAGAATCTCCTCCCAAGTCCATGAGTCCTGCGTTCATTGCCGCTGCTGCCCGTTACCACGCTGCTTGGTCCATTGTTGGTGGGTTATTCTGTCACGATCGTCGTAGTGAGGAGACCAAAGCGCAGCGTGGTGTGAATACATACTTTTAAAGAATGACGAAAAAACACAAAGTACACTAAACAAACAAACAAACAAAATAACAAAATGAACGTGACCGCTATCGAAACTGAGTGCTAACATGCAACATCACATAGACAATAACCCACCAAATACCCAAAGAGGATCATTGCCTAAATATGGTTCCCAATCAGAGACAACGATAAACAGCTGCCTCTAATTGAAAACCAATCTAGGCAACCATAGACATACATAAACACCTAGATGGTAAACAACCCCATAAACCTACAAAACCCCTAGACAGTAGAAAACATACATCACCCATGTGACACACTGACCTAACCAAAATATATATAAAAAAAACGAAGAATACTCAGGTCAGGGCGTGACACACAAGTCTATTTCAAGAAATAAAAGCCTCCATGTCAATTCATGACATTTCCAAATAATTGGTTTTCGTGACAAAATGTAATCAATGTCTACTTGGTGTGACACAATACTGTGATTAAAGAACGGGTATGCATTCGGGCACCATTGCACAGGGGATGGTCCTCTTGCAATGAGGAAGTACAAAAGACATTGCTGGAGCACATGGTCTAGACAGACTAAGCTTTTTTTTTTAAATATTGATACAAATATGACACTTTTCTGGCAGTGCCATAAAAGGAGTCTGTTTTTTAGTCCTTTGGTACGACACCATGTGACATTAAATGTGAAAATCATGAACATAAAGTAAAATTGAAGTATAACAAGCAATAAAAACATGTTGTGGTGAAATAAAATGAAAGGACTGTGCCCTTGCGCCTTGCTGTGCCTGCCCTCTAGGACACCTACACCACCCGATGTCACAGGAAGTTCAAAAGGATAATCAAGGACAACAACCACCCGAGCCACTGCCTGTTCACCCCGCTATCATCCAGAAGGCGAGGTCAGTACAGGTGCATCAAAGCTGGGACTGAGAGACTGAAAAGCAGCTTCCATCTCAAGGCCATCAGACTGTTAAATACATCACTAGCACAGAAAGGCTGCCGCCTATATACACCGACTTGAAATCATTGGACACTTTAATAAATGGAACACTAGTCACTTTAATGTTTACATATATTTCATTACTGATATGTATATACTGTATTCTATACTATTCTACTGTATTTTAGTCTTTGTCGCTCTGACATTGCACGTCCATATATTTATATATGCTTAATTTCATTCCGTAGATTTGTGTCTATTGGGAATTTGTTGTGAAATTGTTAGATATTACTTGTTAGATATTGCTGCACTGTCGGAATTAGAAGCACAGGCATTTCGCTACACCCACAATAAAATCTGCTGAACACGTGTTTGTGACCACTAAAATATGATTTGAAGTCAAAGTACACATTACCCGTACAGTGAAACTGCGAATGGCTCATCAGTTATAGTTCCTTGATAGCTCCAATGTTACTTGGATAACTGTGGCAGTTCTAGAGTTAATACATGCCAATGAGTTTACCTTTGGGTATCCGTGCATTTATCAGGCCCAAAACCCATGTGGTGTACTATCGGGAGCCCCGGACACATTTTTTAAAACTCTAGATAACCTCGAGCCAATCACAGGCCCTTCTTGGCGGTGATGTTTCATTCGAATGTATGCCCTATCAACTTTTGATGGTGCTTTCTGTGCCTAACACTGGTAATGGGGATTCAGGGTTTGATGCCGGAATGGGAGTCTAGGAAGCAGCTACCATTCTCAAGGATTAAGGTAGCAGGCATGTCAGTGGAGAACAAATTCTTATTTGCAATGACAGCCTACTCCGGCGACACTGGGCCAACTGTGCGCCGCCCTATGGGACACCCAATCACAGCCTGATGTGATACAGCCTGGATTTGAACCAAGTATAATAGTGACGCCTCTTTCGCTGAGATGCAGTGCCTTAGACCGCGCCACCATTCAGGAGCATGAACGGAGTAAATGGAATGGCATCAACAATGTAAACCACATGTTTTATGTATTTAACACCATTCCATTCATTCCACTCCAGCCATTACTACCAGCCCGTCCTCCCCAATAAAGGTGCCACCAACCTCCTGTGGTAAAGCAGGGGTCTCCAACCCTCTTCCTGGAGTTACCCTCCTGTAGGTTTCACTCCAACCCCAGTTGTAACTAACCTGGTTCAGTTTATCAACCAGCTAATTATTAGAATCAGGTGTGCTAGAATAGGGTGAAAACCTAGTGGATGTTAGCTCTCCAGGAACAGGGTTGGAAACCCTGATTTAGGACCACCATAAAATAAATATCAATCTTTGAAATTTGTCTGCCTTTATAGATTCACAGATTGTATTTAAGTTATATGGGGCTCTGTAGCATCAAACAGATGCTAGACATTCAGATAACCAATGAATGTTTGTTTATTTGTCAAATTCTAAAATACAGGGGAGGGTACACTATTTAATGCTAACTCAAGAGAACTGGGTATTCAACAAGAATGTTATATGAAAAAATAGTATGAACAGTGTAGTTCAGTGTGTCTCAGGTGTAGAGACACACAAGTGCACAGAACTGTATCTACAGATTGTTACACCAGATAATGTGATTTACCTAAATATTTTTGCCGACATCTTGTATATTTTCTAAATCCAAGTCTTCTCCCATTGATCGAGACAGGTCGGTGTCCACCCCAAAGTCCTGCATGTCACGATGACCGAGACCTGTCTCGATCAATGATTGAGAAGACTTGAAATAGATACGATGGCGGCGCACATATTGTTGGATTACTTGAGAAAAACTGGATGTGGACATTGCATGAGACTCCCGTTTCCTCGAATCAAGGACGAAGACAGCATCGCTAAGGTTGGTCGAAAATTCTCTGTGCCAAACAGTACCTATCTTTTAACTCCTGGTAATGGATACCAAACATCTTTGGTACACCAGATATGATTTAACCAATCTGTAGCTAAGTGAACTGGTGATCAGCAGATGGGAGAGGTGGTCATGATGAAATTGCCAATCCAAAGAAACATACAGCAATATCAGGGAATAGTTGTAAAGCTGTGGGAGGCATGTTGTCATGATCAAACTGCTATTCAGCTGCTCATGAGTCATCTGCTTGAAATCCAGCATAATGTTTTTATATACAGCTGAAGTTTACATGCACTTTAGCCAAATACATTTAAACTCAGTTTCACAATTCCTGACATAATCCAGGTAAAAATTCCCTGTCTTAGGTAAGTTAGGATCACCACTTTAAGAATGTGAAATGTCAGAATAATAGTAGAGTGATTTATTTCAGCTTTTATTTCTTTCATCATATTCCCAGTTGGTCAGAAGTTTACATACACTCAATTAGTATCTGGTATCGTTACCTTTGAATTGTTTAACTTGAGTCAAACGTTTCGGGTAGCATTCCACAAGCTCCCCACAATAAGTTGGGTGTATTTTGGCACATTCCTCCTGACAGAGCTGGTGTAACTGAGTCAGGTTTGTAGGCCGCCTTGCTCGCACATGCTTTTTCATTTCTGCCCACACATTTTCTAATGGGATTGAGGTCAGGGCATTGTGATGGCCACTCCGATACCTGGACTTTGTTGTCCTCAAGCCATTTTGCCACAACTTTGGAAGCATGCTTGGGGTCATTGTCCATTTGGAAGACCCATTTGCGACCAAGCTTCAACTTCCTGACAGATGTCTTGAGATGTTGCTTCAATATATCCACATAATTTTCCTTCTTCATGATGCCATCTATTTTGTGAAGTGCACCAGTCCCTCCTGTAGCAAAGCACCCCCACCACATGATGCTGCCACCTCTGTGCGTTTGGAAATTGCTCCAAGGATGAACCAGACTTGTGGAGGTCTACAATTTATTTCCTGAGGTTTTGGCTGATTTCTTTTGATTTTCCCACGATGTCAAGCAAAGAGGCACTGAGTTTGAAGGTTGGCCTTGAAATGCATCAACAGGTACACCTCCAATTGACTCAAATGATGTCAATTAGCCTATCAGAAGCTTCTAAAGCCATGACATAATTTTCTGGAATTTTCCAAGCTGTTTAAAGGCACAGTCCACTTAGTGTATGTAAACTTCTGACCTACTGGAATTGTGATAAAGCGAATTATAAGTGAAATAATCTGTCTGTAAAATTCCATGTTGGAAAAATGGCTTGTGTCATGCACAAAGTAGATGTCCTAACTGACTTGCCAAAACTATATAGTTTAACTATATAGTTTGTTAACAAGAAATTTGTGGAGTGGTTGAATCACAAGTTTTAATGACGCCAACCTAAGTGTATGTAAACTTCCGACTTCAACTGTATGTGTAGGCAGTTACATTTTATTTTTTCAATACATCACACTATTGATTTGGACACTTCAAAACAGTGTTTTAACATTGGGCTATTTATTTAAAGTTATTGTCAACAGGAAGCAGTCGCAACATTTTAAACTTATGTTTTAGGAATATAAATGGAACATTCAACATTATTATCCTTTAGGAATTTAATTAGGTAAAAACTAATGAATTCCAAAAACATGTGATGGATTTATTTCGATGATCTACCAGAAATCATGAAAACTGGGTTGACTTGCCTATAATAAGGCACATACAGTATGTTTAGCAATAAAAAAACAAGATAAACATTTCTCATCTGCTATAACAGTGACTACAACTTAGCTAGCTAGTCAGCTGAGACGCAAATTGTGGCAAACAGTAGTTTCTTAGCTCGCCATCTAGCATAAAAACAAGTGCAAAAAATGCTGCCCATTGATGAAAATATTGACATCTTCATGAGGAAACAAATAGCTTGCGCTAGCTGACATCATCCGTCACTCTTAGAGGGACACATCTTCTTCAAGGTGACTAAAACAGAAATTAATATAGAACTGTTTACAATCAATGAAAATCTTGTAATGCTATTTTGTACTGGAACGAGTAACAAAACTAATTTATTGAGTTCAAATAAGAAAAATAGTTAAAATAGGATTCTGATTGGGGTGACAAAATCCTACAAGACTTAGTAAAAACCTATAGGATCCAATATTACATTTGAATACAATAGGGATACAGTAGTACAATAGAATTCCAACAGGATTCTGATAGAGGTGACACAAAATCCTATAGGATGCAAGAATTATAATTGGGTCCAATAGGATTACTTTTGATTCCCAGTAGGAAAAAAAGTAGTCCAAAAGGATTCTAATACAGGTGCCACAATATCCTATAGGTCTGTGAGAATCTTAAAGGATCACTTTTTATTTCCAATAGGAAAAAGGTAGTTCAATAAGATTGTGATAGAGGGGATTTTTTGTATTGTCAAAATCACTAATCCTATACGATATTTTGACTAGAGAAACTTGTATGACTTAATGACTTGATTGTGCATTGATAAGTACACCAAAGTCGACATTAATAATAACTGTGTCACACGAAAGCCTGCTGGATTTGCAAGAACTTTTTAAAATTTTGATTGACACAAATAGTTTGACCACCAATTAAGGCTTGTTAGCAAGGGATGGTGCTGATTGGTTTGGGACAGGAGTGGGTTGGCCATCTGGCCGTTCTGGCAAATGCCAGAAGGGCTAGACCATTTGT
Organism: Oncorhynchus masou masou; assembly: GCF_036934945.1. NCBI lineage: Eukaryota > Metazoa > Chordata > Actinopteri > Salmoniformes > Salmonidae > Oncorhynchus > Oncorhynchus masou. The sequence goes on from NC_088223.1 coordinate 55,965,849, forward strand.
TGGGTGTGCTGGTTGAAATTGACACACTTTCTTTTTAAAATATCAAAATTAAACATGTAAAAATTTGACCTGCCTGGCAGCATATGGGCCTGTTTCTCTATTATACTATTGTTATCTATAATGAGCCTTCGACTGATCAGTGGGCAATGGCCGGCCCCCTACCAAGATCGACTTTAAATAGGAGTCAGAAAACTGGGCTAACGCGACATCAACAAAGAGACCTGCTCCGACTCTGTCATCAGTTAGACAGCAAAGATCATGGATGGTAAAAAATGGATAGGGTGCCTATAAAACTTAGAGCACACTCGACATTGTCACCTCACTCAAAACGTCCTATTTTTTAGATGGGTAAAGCAGTAAAGAGCATTATCCTCATGCCAGAGGTGACACAAAATGATGTGTAATGAAAGTGTCTGCCCTGCCCTTGTGCCCTCTCTAGGGCCTGCTACTGTGATGAGCAACCCACTCTCCTCTCCCCCATGTGCTCAAGAGAGAACTGCATTCTGATCGTATAACATTTCAAAATGCAATTGCGGGAAAGACACCGATTTGGAAGCTTCGTCCCCTTGTCCCCGTCGAAGAGAGGTTCTCAGCTTTCAAGTCTCAATATTTAGCTCAATGGCAACTACTTAACAACCAAGATATTTGATATGGCTTTGAGATATGGAAAGTGTGCATGTGAAATGTGCACTGGCCTATTAGGGTACTACCCATGAGACCTAAAAGTTTATTTTTAGGGACATTCAATTTACTGTTGGGTATTATGTTTAGTAAAATATAGCAACTATAATTAATTGTCAACCCAAAATTCATGACAAGCACTGGATCAGTGGGACTAAAGTACAACAAATAATTGCAAGTACTACTTTAGGAATGTAGTGAAGTAAAAGTTGTCAAAAATATAAATAGTACAGTACAGATACTACTAAAGAAAATATACTTTTTACTCCATACGTTTTCCCTGACACCCAAAGTACTCATTATATTTTGAATGCTTAGCAGGACAGAAAATTGTCAAATTCGCATACTTATCAAGAGAACATCCCTGGTCATCCCTACTGCCTCTGATCTGGCGGAGTCACTAAACACAAATGTTTTGTTTGTAAATGATGTCTGAGAGTTGGTGTTACCCTGGTTATCTGTAAATAAAATAAAAACAAGAACATTGTGCAGTCTGGTTTGCTTAATAAGGATTTTTTTTAAATTATTTGTACTTTTAACTTAACTACATTTACATTTGATACTTAAGTATATTTAAAACCAAATACTTTTACTAAGGTAATATTTTACAGGGTGACTTTCACTTCAGTCATTTTCTATTAAGGCATCTTTCAATTTTTTTTTTTAATTGTCTGCATCATTTCCAAATCCCCATATATTTGTTTGGTAAATATATATCCATACACGCATGCATACATGTACCTATATATAGACATACTTTTTTAAAAGAATATACCTTTATTATTATTCCCCGCAAACCCTACCACCGATCCCCCAATTGGAGTAAACACGTCGGCTTTTACCTTCAATTTATACATCTTATACACATTTTACAGTCTATTTTACAATAGTTATTTTTTGTTTGTTTTTAGTCCTTCCCCTATTTCTGATGTCCATCCAGATTGATTTCTATTTGTAACTGTGCTATTTCACAAATGTTCTGACCATAAATACATTTTACATACCCCGTATGTTTTACATGTTTTATCTTGTTATTAGTCCCACCCTTCAGCTGTATTCAACCCCTCCCATCTATCTCTCAACATCATCCATTTTGGATTTCTATTTGCCATTTATTTTTCAACTGTGCTGTGATACTTCACAAACAAATTGAACCTTTCTATTCTCATAGCTTCTATGGATTGTAAATTAAAAATAAACATTTTTGCTAAAATAATTATTATATTACTGATTGACTATGGCTTTTCAAATCACCCAGTATTGCTATCTGCAGCGTAGGCAAATGTTGCAATTCTTCAGCCATTCCTGGACCTGTGACCAAAAACAAGCTACATATGGACAATACCAAAATACATGAACTAACGACTCTGCCTCCTCACACCCAAATCTGCAGAGCTGGGAAGATATATATATATATAACATATGGGGTATACATTCTATTGGTTGCAAGAAATTTGTACAGTAATTTGAATTTAAAAATTCGAAGTTTTGCATCTGGCGTTGTTTTGCGTAGCAATTCATAAACCATGTGCCATGGAATGGATACATCGAAAATCTCTTCCCAACTATTTTGCAATTTATATGGCACAACTGTCAATTTTTTGGTCTTAAATGAAATTGGTATGTTTTTATTTATCACACTTTTCTTGAACCATTTATGTTCTTTAATACAGGGCCGACATACTTATTTCCCCCCTTGTACTTGCCTCTTCCATTTGTGGTAATGCTGCAATTAATTGTTTGTAATTTTGGATAGAGCAGACATTTCCATATGTCTGTGTTAGCTGCATGTGTGACAACTACACCAGTCCTATTTATGATATCAGTCACAAAATTATACATTTTTTAAACATTTCTTCAAAAAATATTTTTTTAAATAAATTAGTATATTTGAATTTAACCGCAATATTTGTTGTATTATTTGTTCTGTCTTTTCAGGTGGATTAAACTGAAATTGCAACCAACTTTCTAAGACTTGTTTAAAAAATAAAATATATTTTGGAGATTATTTCCTTTTCAAACAATCGAAAGTGGGCCGGTGTAATCTGAATAAAGGGAAAAAGGCCCTTCTTGAACATTGGTACGAATGTCTCATCCTATTTACCAGAGAACCAGTTTGGATTTAAGTATAACTTTTGTATGACTGATGCCTTTAGTGAGAGGTCTAATGCTTTAATATTTAATTTCTGCCCTCCGAATTCATATTCATTATATAAATAGGCCCTTTTAATTTTGTCTAGCTTGCCGTTCCAAATAAAATTCAATATTCTTTGTTCATATAATTTAAAAAGCAGGTCACTAGGTGTAGGCAAAACCATAAGCAAATAGGTAAACTGTGATATGACTAAAGAGTTAATCAGGGTGATTTTTCCACAAATAGACACGTATTTTCCTTTCCATGGTAGCAAGATCTTGTCTATTTTTGCTAACTTTCTATAACAAAAATATTGGGGTGAGATCATTGCTTTCTTTTGGGATTTGTATACCGAGTATGTCCACATCTCCGTCAGACCATTTAATTGGTAAACTACATGGTAATGTAAAATTTGTATTTTTTTGTGATCCAATACGTAATATGGTACTTTTTATCATAATTTGGTTTTAATCCAGAGAGGATAGCAAAAGTATCTAGATCCTCTATGAGGCTGTGGAGAGACGAATTGTGGTTTTAAAAGAAAACATGAATCATCACCGTACAATGACACCTTATGTTTTAAGCCTCAGATTTCTAATCCCTTAATATTATTGTTTGATCTAAGCTTAGCAGCTAACATTTCGATGGCAATAATAAATAGATATGCCGATAGTGGACAACCTTGTTTTACTCCTCCAGAGAGTCCAAAACTCTCTGAGATGTAGCCATTATTTACTATTTTACACTGAGGGTTACTATACATAACTTTAACCCATTTTATAAGAGATTCCCCAAAATTGAACTATTCTAGGCATTTATATATAAACTCCAGTCGTACTTTGTCAAAAGCCTTTTCAAAATCAGCTATGAAAACCAGGCCTGGTGTCCTCTATTTCATAGTATTCTATTGTTTCCAGTACTTGTCTTATATTATCTCCAATGTATCGTCCATGTAAAAAACCTGTCTGATTAGGATTAATAATATCTGACAATACTTTTTTAATTCTGTGTGCCAACCATTTCGCTAGGATTTTTGCATCACAACACTGAAGTGTAAGAGGTCTCCAATTTTTTAAATGGACCGGATCTTTATATATACCACTCGGGTCCTGTTTCAGTAATAATGATATCAGAACTTCTTGTTGCGTGTCTGATAATCTACCATTTATATAGGAGTGGTTAAAACATGCTAATAGATGGTCCTTCGAGTATATCAAAAAAAGGTTTTGTATACTTCCACTGGTATGCCATCCAGCCCTGGAGTTTTCCCAGCCTTAAAGGCCCCAATTGCGTCAAGCAGTTCCTCCTTTGTGATTTGGCCTTCACAAGAGTCTTTCTGTACATATGTTCATTTTACAATATTATTAGGAAAAAATCCGTACAATTAGTTTCAGTTAGTGGAGATGGAGGAGCCTGAAACGAAAACATATTCTTAAAGTACTTTACTTCCTCTTTCAAAATATATTTTGGTGAATCATGCGTGACTCCATCATTTGTAACAAGTTAATACATTTGTTTTGGTAGCATTTCTATATTGAAAATTGAAAAATTATTTGGTGCATTTTTCCCCATATTCCATCCAGTTCGCTTTATTTTTTATAATCTATTACACTGGATCTTTCTTGAATAAGTTCCTCCATTTATTTTTGTTTTTCCTCTAACTTATTCTGTGCCTCTATGGTACAATTTTTATTGCTATATAACTGTACTGTTAGTCCTTCAATTTCCTTTGTTAATATGGACTCATTTGATCTAAATTGCTTTTGTTTTATAGATGAGTACTGAATTGCATGGCCTCTAAAGGCACATTTAAAAGTGTCCCATACTGTAAGTGGATCTGCTGTACCTATGTTATGTAGGAAAAAGTCAGTTATAAATTCTTCTGTCCTGGATTTAAACAATTTATTATCTATTAGGCTTTGATTAAATTTCCAATATCCTCGCCCATGTGGAAATTCTGTAAGAGTAATATATATGCCAATTATGTGATGATCCGACTGCATTCTGTCCCCTATAAACACATTTTAAACTTTTGGTGCCAGAGAGAATGACATAAGAAAGTAGTCAAGACGACTAGCTTGATTTAACCTCCGCCATGTATATCTCACTAGGTCAGGGTATTTAAGTCTCCATTTATCCACTAATTCCAATATATCCATGACATTCATGATTTCCTTAAGTGCCAGAGGGTGATAGTTTGTAGTGTGATTTCCTTTCCGGTCCATAGAGGTATTTAAGACCGTATTAAAATCTCCCACCATAATAAGAGTCTAGTGCTGCATGTAGAGTTGATAAATTCATAAATATTTTCAAAGAAGCTTGGATCATCATTATTTGGACCGTATAGGTTAATACGCCATCTGTTCATTGTCCAATAACATATTTAAAATAATCCATCTACCTTGATAATCTGTTTGGACAATTTGCACATTTGGATCAACATTAGTGTTAATTAAAACCATCACCCCTTTTGAATTTCTTTGCCCATGGGAGAAATATATTTTGACCCCAGTTCTTTTTCCACAAAACTTCATCTAAAATTGTTGAATGGGTTTGCTGTAAACAGTATATATTATATTCCTTCTCTTTTAGCCAGGTAAATACTGATATTATTTTCTTATTATCTGCTAGGCCATTACAATTGTAACTGGCTATACTTATTTCACCACTTTCCATAATGAGACAACTTTCAATTCTATTTATCAAAATATTTGTTTGTAAACGTACCATTAAAAAGTAACATGATGATTGAGTGTCTATATAGCTGTACCATGATATTTGCATTGCTCCTAAGTAAACCTCCAATTGGTCCCCACCATTCCACCCGCTAAAAGCCCTCCTCATCCTGAGCTGGGCCGTCATCCCAATGCCCTGCAGACCACCTCCGACCCCCCGCATCCCATAGCCCTGAACAGACTGGGAGCCATCCTTCGAAAAGAGCACACAGTGCCATTTACCGAATTGAAGTAGATCAACTGCCAAATGCATTTCCATCACGCTCACCTCGATTTGTATTATATATAGCTGTGGATCATCCTCTATTGTCCCTAACATCTTTTACTCCTTCGCAACAGTTGTGGGAGACACACATACCATCAACCCTTCCCCCCCACACAACAATAAACTCACATTCTCAACAGTTGCACCATCCCAGAGCCCAACTCAAGAAAGGTCCTGATTGACAAATGCACTTACTGTTGCAGCTGCATGAGAAGGCCTGCAAGACCGCACAAAAGAAATCCTGCGTTAGATGAAACAACTGTTATTGAATACCTCAGTCTATTTGTCATACTTCTTAATAAAGCACCATAAAAAACCTCTATAAGATGATTGTATAAATTAGTGGCACCTGTGACACCAGGAGAAAATGTTAGTCTGGAGCCCTGTAACAGTAATGAACACTTAGGGGTAGGTGTGGATTCAGGGGAACACTTATTACTGGCATGATTTGCAACATAGCCCAAGTCGTTAGCTTGACATTTATAACGTGTAAGGCTTAAGCAGACAGTTAGAGAAGAAGAAAAAGCAGAGTGACAGCAGAGAAGATGCAGAGATGCAAACAAAATGGCTATAGCAGAGGAACAGTTAAAGTAGTGAGTTCTATTTCCAGTGTTGTTTTACATATTGTATTTGCGTTAAACATGAGCTGGTAAAAAATAAAAAAGAGGACCATGTCTCGCCAGTCACTGGTACTGAAATGCCAATGTTGTGTCAGCACTACTGCCTGTGCCTAATTAAGGTGTGTAAGGTCAGGGTGGGGATGGGGGGTGGGATTGATTTACCAAGTATTAACTTGGTAAATCAGTATATGAAGTGAATGTGATGTTAAACAGAGCAATTTAGAGTAATCTATCATGATGAGTTAGTTTGGATTAACAGGGATTAGTATCTCCTTTTCCCTGCTGCCATTCTGGAAAATCTGCTACCTCAGGTAAAGTGAGAACAATCAGCAGGCTCCACTTCTGAATGCACCACTGCAATGTTATCAGTGTAACAATACAGATCATGTAGTAGATAGTTATCCATTATACTTTTGTTTGTTCGGTTTTAAAAATGCATTTGAATATATCATGAAGTTAATCTGCAATTATTGACAGACCGTAGTGGTGACCTTATTTTGCATACAGATATTTTTGAGCAATGTGACGGATTATGGCGACATATTGAGGCGGTTGGTTCTGAGCTCCAAGGCCTCTTAAAGAGTGCAGTGGAGACCGCTCCAGGAGCCATGGGTCCAGAAAAGGCCAAACTACTGGTTGTGGTCAGCAGTCAGGATCTGCAAACCTCTGCTTTCTGTGTTATGGGAAGCAAATGAGTGTATGTAAAACTTTGGATGCGTTCAGCAAGGCCAAACGCTGTGGAAAGTAGATGGGAAATATAGTATGTCAAATAAACACATCCTCTGACATACAAAATAAGGAATCACACCAGTTATATTTTTATCTGCAACATTCCACAGTATTTCCCTACTGAACTTCACTCTCATCTCCCTTCTGAATGTGACCTTGCCAATGTTATGATGCAACTGATTTGAATGTCTTCTGTGACCCAGGTTCCTGTAGCTACAGATTGTACACCAGATAATGTGATAACCACACTGGATTACTTCATGGAGAAAAACAAATATTTTTTAAAATAAAAAGGAGCATTTTCTAAGTTCAAATTAATCATCTGCACCTGGACACAGATATTGTTTGATACATGTTTGGCCGAATAAAGAACGAAGATGGTATCGTCAAGGTTGGTCAAATTCTGTGTTAAGCAAAACGGTACCTTTCCTGTAACTCCAGGAATTGATACCAGAAATCTTTGATTATATCTGTAGCTCGTTTCCAACTGCCAGACGAGAAGAGAGTATTAAAGACCATGTGAATGCTTGTGCACTGTGTCTCTAAGCCCTGCAGACAACTGGAAGAGTACCAGGTAGCCTACAGCTCCTCACTGCTTATCATAGGCCTGGAAAAGGGAAAGGTTGACATTTGTCATGAATCTTGCCCTGGAAGCATAACTGAGGGATTTCCTCTGTGGGCCATATGCAAAGCAAAAAAAATGGCAATATCGTAAAAATGTGTGAAAATCAAAAATGTGCATAATTTAAGGCTAGGCATTAGGGTTAGAAGTCTGGTTAAGGTTAGGTTTTAAATCTGATTTTATGGCAGTGCCAGCTAGTCACCACTCAGTTCTGCCTCCAGGGAAAGATTCAAGACAATAAATGCCAAACAGCAGGAAATGGGGCAATGTTTCTGTAGAACACAATCTCACATCACTAAAACCACACTGACATGAGATCTAGAGGTACCACTGATGTTCTCTTTTCTTAGAGATAAATGGGAATTATGATATGGACTTTGAGCGTATTTGCAGTCGCTTTGGTATTATTTTCTTGATGCCTAGATTATTTTTTGATCCTCAGTTAAGAGCATTGGGCCAGTAACTGAAAGGTTGCTGGTTCAAAACCCTGAACGACTAGGTGACAAATCTTTCAATGTGCCCTTGAGCAAGGAACTTAACACTAATTGCTCTGGAGAAGAACATATGGAAAATGTAAAATGAAAGCATTGTCCTGATGTACCTCTGATGAGGCTGTATTTTGTTTGCTGCCCTCTACTGGATTTTCTCTGAACTATTTTATACTCCCACAACTGAGCAGTCCATCTCCATGCCATAAATTGTTATGATGAAATTGAAGTTTTTCACAAATAGAGAAATTATATTTAGGTCTTGCCTGATTATCATTTTACTTAACTCAGATACGGGATGATATGTTTGGGTTTATTCTCAAACAAAACTCTTTCAAATGAGCATAATACATTACCATACTTCCATCCATTTTGGTGGATTCAATTTAATTTTGTAACTATAACATTGAGATTTTTACAAAGGTACCTGCTTTTCATAGACAAGGGATCTTTTCTATAGAAACAAATCTTAGTTTTTTAAGAACTGGTTTGATAATCATATCCTACAGGTAAGTCAACTTATTAAATGCAGAAGGGTTGTTACGCAATTATTTTATCATTTTTTAGTTGCTTTACAATCTGTTACACCTAGAAAGTTTTCCATAGTCTGATGCTATTCCATCCGAAACTCTCATGCAATTTATAGATGTAACCAGATCTCACCTTCTTGAGAGGTCAGAGGTCTCAGAATGATCCATAAGTATTACCCTGTGAATCATTACCCGAAAAAAAACACATTAACATTAACTGTACCTTTTGTGATGAGCATCCAGAAACAGTTTTGCTGTAATGAACACGAGGGGAGACAGTGCTGGTTTCAAGCACAGGGCGCAGCAGCTGTTTATTGCAAAGTAATAATATATATAATAAGCACCACAGGAGGAGACAGGTAGCTGGTTCCAGGCAGAAGGATGGTCATTCACAGGGGGTCCAAAAGGGCAACAGTACAGGCAGTGAAAACGTAGTCCGGGAGATCAGGCAATCGGTAGATATCAGGAAATCAAATAGACTAGACTAAAGTACAGGCAGGGAATAGGCAAAAGCTGTGATTAGTGAGGCAAAAACTTACACGGGAGGAGTAAATCACAGGAAAAACAGAGTTCCGAAAGACATGTCACAAAACAAACAATACCTCAGTGATGGGGTGCAAAGACTTGTACTAAATAGTGTGTGATAATGACATACAGGTGTGTGAAAAGGTGATTAGAATTCAGATGATTGAGATCTGGAGAGTGAGCTGCAGTCAGGGGATCTAGGTGTTTGAGGGTGTGAGTTGGAAGCAGAGGTTACAGTACCCCCCTCCACGTGCGGCTCTTTATGGCCTAGGAAGCTGCGCAGGGGGCCTCCCCCGGGGACGTGGAGCTGGGAGGTCAGGACGGTTACGGTGAAAGCCAGGATCACGGCTGGGTCGAGGATGTCCTGGGTGGGGACCCAGGACCGCACCCCTCCCAATCCACCAGGTAGTGGATCCGACCACCCAGGCGCTTGGAGTCAAGGAGGGCTTGGACAGAATAAGCCGGTGCATGGCCGACGTCAAACGAAGGGGGTGCGCCGTGGTGCGCCACAGAGGGATGGAACGGCTGTACTTCACAGGCTTGAGAAGGGACACATGGAAGGATGAGGAGATCTGGTAAATGCAGTGCAACTGGAGACAGTAGGTGACAGGATTGATGGTGTTTTATTTTGAAAGGACCAATGAACCGGGGAATGACTGAACTTTTTGCAGGGGTCACGAAGCCGGATGACATGGGTAGAGAGCCACACACATTGCCCGAGGTGGAAGAGTGGAGTAGGTCGGTGACGCCGGTCAGCTTGATGGAGGTGCCGATGTGCGGTCTCCCAAACCTGCTTGCTCCGTCGAAGCTACTCCGTGACGGGCAGGCACAGTTCCGGGCTGGGGGGGGTGGAAGGGGATTGGTATCCGAGGACTCACTGAAAAGGAGTGAGAAATGCACCAGGGACTTCTCAGCCCAGGCTAGATAGCGACTCTACTCGTGTTGTTGGTGGGTGCAGTGTTGGTGAGGTACTTCCCTATTTCCTGATTCAGGTGTTCCGTCTGCCTGTTGGTTTGGGGATGGTATCTGGAGGATAGGCTGATGGAGATCCCCAGTGGGTCGCAGAAGGCTCGCCACACCCTGGAGACAAACTGGTGTCCCTGATCCGAAACCATGTCTTCCAGGATCCCATACAGACGAAACATCTGTTGGAACATGCATTCAGCCATTTACATGGCATTAGGTACAGTTGAAGTTTACATAAACAAGTTAATGCCGCCAACCTCAGTGTTTCAACCACTCCACAAATTTCTTGTTAACAAACTACAGTTTTGGCCTGTCGGTTAGGACGTCTTCGTGCATGACACAAGTAATTTCGCCAGCCAATTGTTTACAGACAGATTTCACTGTATTACAATTCCAGTGGGCCAGAAGTTAACATACGCTAAGATGACTGCCCTGAAACAGCTTGGAAAATTCCAGAAAATTATGTCATGGCTTTAGAAGTGTCTGTTACGCTAATTGACATCATTTTAGTCAATTGGAAGTGTATCTGTGGATGTATTTCAAGGCCGACCTTCGAACGCAGTGCCTCTGCTTGACATCATTGGGAAATCAGCAAAGACCTCGGAAAAATAATTGTATACCTCCACAAGTCTGGTTCCTCCTTGGGAGCAATTTCCAAATGCCTGAAGATACCATATTCACCTGTACAAAATAGTATGCAAGTATAAACACCATGGGACCACACAGCCGTCATACCGCTCAGGAAGGAAAATGTATTCTGTCTCCTAGAGATGAACGTACTTTGGTGCGAAAGGTGCAAATCAATCCCAGAACAACAGCAAAGGACCTTGAAGATGCTGGGGGAAACCGGTACAAAAGTATCTATATCCACAGTAAAACGAGTCCTATATCGACAACCTGAAAGGCCGCCCTCAAGGAAGAAGCCACTGCTCCAAAACAGTCATAAAAAAGCCAGGCTACGGTTTTCAACTGCAAATGGGGACAAAGATCGTACTTTTTGGAGACATGTCCTGTGGTCGGATTAAACAAAACTAGAGCTTTTTGACCATGATGACTATCATTATGTTTGGAGGAAAAAGGGGAACGCTTGCAAGCCGAAGAACACCATCCCAACCGTGAAGCACGGGGATGGCAGCATCATGTTGTGGGGGTGTGTGGCTGCTTTGCTAAGGACGGACATGACTTTGCCTTCGTCCATGTTGACCCCTCCTGGTGTCAGCAGAAACCCTAGGAAGGTTACCGTAGTGACGTGAAAGGCACTCTTCTCAGCCATAAAGATGGTGGCCCTGTTGACTTTGGAGGACCTGTTGCACGTGTTCTGCAAGGGAGTGAGATTAAACAAGATATTGTCAATGTACACGATGAGGACCTGGATGATCATGTCCTAGAAAACTTCATTAATAAAGGACTGTAAGACCTCGGGAGCGTTGGTGAGACTGTAGGGCATCACCAGGTATTTGTGGTGACCCCAAGCGGCGATGAAAGCTTTCTTCCACTCATCCCCACTTCACAACTTAGGTCCGGTTTGGAGTAGATGGTAGCCTGTCCAACTTATTCTAGTGTGGCCAGAATCAGAGGAAGAGGGAAGCGATTCTTGATGGTAAGGTCATTGAGGGGTCGGTAATCTACGCAGGGATAGAGACTACCATCCTTTTTTTTTTACAAAAAAGAAACTGGATGCAGCTGAAGACATGGATGGACGGATGAATTCCATGTCGAGAGCATCTTCTATATAGGTGTCCATAGTCTCATGGACAAGTGGTAGATTTGAACCTTGGCGATGACCCAGGAAGGAGGTCGATTGCGCAGTCCCCTGGGCAATGAGGGGGCAGAATGGATGCCTTTTTCTTGCTGAAGACACTCAGGAACTGGGCATATACAGGTGGGAGGTGGGTTGGAATGGCAGACGCCGATCCTTCTATAGAGGTGGCTCAACAGGTTGTAGAGTCCATGCTTCAACGAATTGAGGTTGTTTTGTTTTACAATTATTGATTTACTTACCCCTTTTTCTCCCCAATTTCGTGGTATCTAATTGGTAGTTGGTCAAGATAATTTTGTTATTGTGTTCATTAACAAATTCAATTGTAATTACTCAGTCTGCTACAGTATATCAGGATTTGTAAGATACTGATATAAATGAAGACAGAGGCCCAGTCTACAATAGTTAAATGTTTATTCACGGGAACGTTCTGCTTATCGTTTCCTGTACATTGGTCTATATACCTCACATTTCATCATAAATGTCCCTCCTCCTCTCAGATACAATGCCAGCATAGTTCACAAGTCTTCTCCTACTCATGCACATTTTCTGCCAACTGTTAAACAATCTACGACAAGCCCAAGGTCTCTCCCCTCCCTGAGTGGGGACAGAATGTCCTGTAAGGAACACAGTATTCCAGCCGGTCTGACGATAACTCCATTCGTTTCTAACAAAGAACAGAAAGTCCTTGTTCTAATTCAGAACTAAAACTACACACATTATATTTAGTGTTATGATTATAATAAGATTCATACAATCATACAGTGACAGGGTAGTATTCTGTTTAGTTATAGTTATACGTTAAATGTATACATAATTTAGTCATTATTCATATAAATCCCATAATATAGTTATAGTCTTGTCTCGTCGCTGCAACTCCCATACGGACTCAGGAGAGCCGTGCGTCCTCCGAAACACAACCCAGCCAAGCCGCACAGCTTCTTGACACAATGTCAGCTTAACCCAGAAGCCAGCCGCACCAATGTGTCAGAGGAAACACCATACACCTGGCAACCGTGTCAGCGTGCACTGCGCCCGGCCCGCCACAATAGTCGCTAGTGCACAATGGGACAAGAACATCCTTGCAGGCCAAACCCACCCCTAACAGGTACAACGCTGGGCCAATTGTGCACCCCTCCATGGGTCTCCCGGCTGTGACAGAGCCTTGACCTGAACCCAGAATCTCTAGTGGCACAGCTAGCACTGAGATGCTGTGCTAATGCGATAAAACATTATCCTAAACATAAAGCATCAACTCTGTCCTCTGCGATGCTGTGCCTTAGACCACCGCACCACTTGGGAGGCCCTAATTGAGGCTGTTCTGTGGGCAAAAGTAATATACTCTCCCATCGCAACCTTGCTGCAGACACTCATCTGTAGGAACATCCTTGTGAATACATGTATATACTGTGGATATAGAATATATCCACAGCAAGAAAATCTAGGCTAATATTTTATATAGGATTATAATATGACGCAATATATTTGCTGTATAATAATATTCTCAACAACGGAATGGGAATATAAATATGAACGCAGTAGTGCACCAGTGGATTGTACTCTACTGTAGATCAGGGTGGTGTCATCGTTGAAGGGTCCAAAGGAGCCATCGATTCCTAAAGATGCAGAGAACGTCACCTTCGGTGTGTCTGTGAACTCAATGTCATCACAAGGTAAAAACGTTCAGTTGCAAACTAATTATCGATGCATGGATTCTTGGATTGTTAGCTGCTGTTAAGTCAACAACTGTGTAATGACAGCTCTGTAGTCTGTACTCTTTGCTGTACCTGAACCGTAGTTCTTCAGCTTGTCCAACTCGGCTCTCGCTCCTGTAGCTGGATCTCAGTGCTGTTTGACCTGGCATTAAGGGCCTCCAGTTCTCGGACTTGACCTAAGAGAAAAATACTTTATTACAACACACTAACTCCCATGACAACATTACCAGAAAACATTGTGTTGTTTTTGAGACATTAGGGTGGTCTTTCATACTGTATGTTTTGTTCTCTTTAGCTGTACCATACCTTGTTTTTTTTGCGTGACAGAGGTCATTTTAGACTTTAATGTAAAAGAGCATGTGCCAAAATGCTGCCTGCACAATGCTACTACTTCAACTTTATTCAGGTTATCCACCACAGCTCCTAGCTACTCCACTTATGTACCCCTGCTCTTCTAGCTGGATCTCAGTGTTGTTTGACTTGACATTAATAGACACACCAATAGAAAATATATCACAATACACTAACTTCCACTAACATGGTGTTGTTTTTGGGATATCAATTTACTTTGCTCTCTTCAGCAGTAACACATACTCTATTTTCACTGTCAGAGGACACTATAGACTTTTAAACAAGAGGGTCTGTAGCCTATTGTGCGTACGTACCAAAATGCTCCCTCCACAGTTGCACAACTTCAGTTCTGACACGTCAGCTCCGTCTTCAGTTCCCTGACCTCAGCCACAGTGCTGTTCAGCCTGACATGAAGGATGACCAATTCCTGGGCTTGCCCTGTAATCAGATGAATAGCCTTAAATAATAGCCTCAAGTTCACAGGTCAAAACACCATTTATTTTTGCTATTATAGATTTCCTATCTTCATCCTCCCTCCACAGCTTGAGTCCTTCAATTTTATTTTAATTTATTATTATTTTTAATTGAATATCTGAAAACATACAATATACTTGCAGTGAAGCCGCTCAACAACGACATCATACCAGTCATCCAACAGACTCCCATTCAGAGCAACACACGGAAGCATTTACAATTACATGTATGTGCGTGTGCTTGTATGCGTTTATTTGAATGAGTGTGTGTGTGTATGCAGGTGTACAAACACCTGCAGGGAATCTGCCTCAGGCAAACCATCATTAGCTGTTTAAACACTGCCCCTCAATGTCATTCAAACGTATTGTTCGTTAGGTTTTATTTAGACTTTATTTTTTACTTTGATTTTGACCATCATTCTATCTCCCGCACAGCAACTCCACTCCCACTTGTCTCCAATTCCAGATCCCAACCCTCAGCTTCCCTCAGTCCATCCCATCTATCTCTGCTGGCCACACTCAGCCCATCCCATCTATCTCTGCTGGCCACCCTCAGCCTATCCCATCTATCTCTGCTGGTCACCCTCTTCGGATTTCTATGCAACACATATCTTTCAACTATGCTGTGATGTTTAACGTACAATTTCAATCTATCTCATCGAATAGGATACACAGATTGCAAGTTGAAGATAAATACTTTTACTAAGAGTATTAGTATGTTAGCTATTGACCGACCCGGTCTCTCCAGATCGCCTAACAGTACTAATCCTAGGGTCAATTTTAGATCATGTTATGCATTCTCATCCATTGCTGAACCTGAGACCAGAAACATGCTACCTGAGGGCAATACCAAAATAATTGGTCTATTGATTCTGTATCCTCACAACAAAATCTGCAGAGCTTCGATGATTTTATGTCCCAAATATTCAACATTTTGTTGGTGGCAAGAATTCTATATAATAATTTTAGCTGAAAAGCACAAAGTCGTGAATCTTGCGTTGTTTTATATATCAACTCATACACCCTTTACCATGGAATCGGTACATCAAAGATCTCTTCCCAACTATTTTGCAATTTGTATGGCACAGTTGTCAACATCCTGGTCCTCAAATTAAACTAGTATACTTTCCTATTTCTGCTATTCTTATTCCTCTGGCAGTTTGGATCCTTTATATTGGGCAGACAGACCAGTTCCCTACCTCCTTCTGCTGCCACCTGCCTCCATTTTTGGGGTAATGCTGTAATCAATTAGTTGTACTCTTGGATTAAATTCTGATAACTCCTTGAAGGACATAACTCTACCATTCCAATTTACATTTCATTTAAGAACAAAATACCCTTTTCAAAAAAAAATCCGATAAATACAGGTATTTTATCAACCGGCACATTTGAGTTCACCCATAATATTTGTTCTATCTTTTCAGGGGGATGAAATTGCAATTGTAGCCAGATCTGCAATGTTTGTTTGATAAAGAGAGATACTTTGAAAATTAATTGAAAATGAATGAGACCTGGCAATCTGCACAAAGGCAAATGGGCAATTTTTAAACAACGGATGAGCTGGACTCACCTATTTTGTATCTTTGTAGTATTGTTTTCATTGCTATCTACCTGTACTATTAATTCATGTTTTTCCTTTGTTTGTCTTGTCTCTTAAGCCAGAAACTGCTTGTTTATTATTGATGAATATTGAATTGAATGACATCTGTAGGTACATTTAAAGGTATCCCAAACAATGAGGGGATTTGCTGAACTTTTATTATACTGGAAAAATTCAGTTATAAATGATTTTGTATTAGTTAACAATAAGTTGTCCTCCAGTAAACTTTGATTAAATTTCCAATATCCCCGTCCATGTGGAAGATCTAGAAGAGTTATGTGACTGCCAATTAGATGATGATCCGATCGCATTCTGTCTCCTATTAAAACTTTTTAAACGTTTGATGCAAGAGAGAAAGAGACAAGAAAGTAGTCAAGACGACTAACTTGATTAGGTCTTCTCCATGTATACCTCACTAATATTTGTGATTTCCTTAATGGCACAGTGCTAATAGTTTGTAGAGTGATTACCTTTACGGACCATTGAGGTACTTAATGCTGTGTTATAGCTCCTACCATAATGATTTGATCATTTGTTGCCTGTAAGTTCAATCAATTTGTATAAATGTTTTCAAAGAAGTGTGGATCATCCTGATTTGGACCATACAGATTAATTATCCAAATCTCTTTTTTTAGTCCACATTCATATTCAAAAGGATCCACCTTCCTTGCGAATCATTCCTGACTACTTGTACATTCAGATTGAAATGTTAGTTAATTAATATCACAACACCTTTTGAGTTCCTTTGTCAAAGACAGAAAATTATTTCACCACCCCATTCCTTTTTCCACACAACTTCATCCAAGGATGTAGAGTGAGTTTCCTGTGAACAGTACATGTTATATTCCTTTTCTTTTAGCCAAGGAAAGACTGGTCTTTTTTATGATGTGCTAAACCGTTACAATTATAACTGGCTATACTTATTTCTCCCATTACCATAACTAGATACTATTCTCATTCTAAATTGACCATAATTAGTGCTTGTGAAGTTTCTGCCATCAGAGGCATTATGACAGTCAAAATTAGAGCTTTCAAATGTCTGACATTTAGAATTCAAGAAATAGGTTCTAGCAATATCTGTTTTATTCCCTTGCCTGTGAGCCAATGCCACAGATGTTAGGAAATTGAGACAAGATATTATGTGTGTAGTAAATCTGAGTAAGTTGATGTGTATGATATTGGATGTGATTTAGTGAGAGTGTGTACGATGTCTGTATATGAGTAAGACTATAATGTGTGATGTCCAAATAAATAATAATTTGCATTGTTGAGTGTCTGTGTGTAACATGTAGTGTGTATAGCCTTAATATTCATGATAATCGTAATCCATATCGTATCACCCTGTTATAGTTGCATCATAATTACCTTTAACATCATTGACAGACACATCCCAGCATTTCCTTAGCAATTGATGTTTCACATGATCATGAAAGACACCTTGCATTACTCTAGAGACGGCTTCACTACATTACAAATGTATTCTGTACAATATGTTATTAATCCCCAATGCCCCTATTCTGATATCTTCCCCTTGCTTGTTGTAAATATATAAAAACTTAGACAAATACATAAAGAGACAAACAATAAACACATTAAATTATAAAACAGTTCAACAATAGAGGGAGAGAAGAGAAAAGAGAGAAAAGATCTACATATACACACCTGATATAGCTCGTAAGTCCGTATGTTTAAGCGAGCATATAATCGAGTACTACCGATCCCCGGGTGACCAGAGGAGGGGGACGTGTGAGCCCACCAAATTAGCCTGTCTCTAACCTCCAGCGGAACGTACACCAGTCCCGCTGGACACTGTGGTGGAGTAGGCTCAACATGCGATGCTCGCTCGATGTCTGCGTCCACCTCCCACCTCACAGGTGCCACTAGACAAGAAACTGGGAGGATGGGCACAGGATCGATGGCCCGCTACTCCGTATCATATAGTCGGGACAGTGCGTCTGCCTTAGTGTTCTGGGAGCCTGGTCTATAGGAGAAGGTAAACCTAAATCGTGTGAAAAACATGGCCTAATCGTCGGCTATCTAAGGCGTGCACCTGTGCACGAAACCGCGGTCAATAAAATTCCCTGCCACGCCTGAATCTACTAGCACCTTATGCCGGGAAAGAGGGGGGAATTCAGGAAAAA
Source organism: Oncorhynchus masou masou (assembly GCF_036934945.1). Taxonomy (NCBI): domain Eukaryota; kingdom Metazoa; phylum Chordata; class Actinopteri; order Salmoniformes; family Salmonidae; genus Oncorhynchus; species Oncorhynchus masou. The sequence continues at coordinate 55,984,183 of NC_088223.1, forward strand.
CAATCCATCCATACATGCAGGTGACCAACAGGGGGCCCTGGGTGAGCCTGGTGCCGACTCACCTGAGGTGTCCGAGCAGTGCTCGGCCTGGCGTCTCGACTCCATGGAGGACCCCCCCAGCACCGGTCAGCAGTGTGCCCTCTGCGACCACAGCTGGCACAGGAAAGGCCCCCTCCTCCGGTCGCCCTTGCTGCAGCACCTCCTAGTTCCATGGGCATTGGAGTGGTGGAGCTGGGGGATGGAATTGACAGAGCCCGATCTGGACATCCGCGGGTCGCCAGCAAGTTGTCCAACCGAATGGACAGGTCGATCAACTGGTCCAAGGAGAGGGTGGTGTCTCTACAGGCCAGCTCCTTACGGACGTCCTCACGCAAACTACACCTATAGTGATCGATCAAGGCCCTGTCGTTCCATTCCGCACCAGCGGCCAAGGTCCGGAACTCTAGAGCAAAGTCCTGAGCATGCCTCCTCTCCTGCCTCAGATGGAACAGCCGTGGCTGATAAAGGTGTGGGAAGGCCACCTCTCTCCCATCTCTCCATTGTCGCCATCACCTGATCCATGGCGGTCCCCAGCAGGTGTAACACTGCCGTGTGGTGTTGAACTCGCAACTCCACTGACCCTGGGAGTGTGTCTGCTCCTGCTTACTCCATAGTGGTGCGAGATTCTGTGATGAGGTGCGTCTCGGTGAGTGGTGTAGGAGTCAGGCGCAGGAGAGCAGGGCATTTTGAGAAATGTGTTTAATCATAAAGTCCACCAATACAAAAATGGCACAGACGAAAATCCCAAAACTACGCTCTCGAAGAATCAGAAACTAGTGCAAATGCAAGGAGGAACAACCTACACGTATGTAATAGTAGAAAACAATTCAGAAACTCGTGCTAAACGCACGGAGGAACAAACTCAGTTCTGACACTTACATACACGTGCGTAATAGAGAAAACAATAAACATCAAAGATAATCGAGCGCAAATTCACACAAGCTTAATCCCGCACGAACTAAGGCAGGCAACAGGTGCCCTATATACACACAGAAATAAACGCAAATGAAGCCAGGTGTGAAAAGGAACACAGACAAAACAACCAGAAAAGGAAAAGGGGATCGGTGGTGGCTAGTAAACCAGCGACGCTGAGCGCAGCGAGGAGTTACCTTCGGTAGAAGTCGTGACATTAAGCTCCCTTCCCCTGCTTTTGATCAACTCGTTTTTGTTGTTAGTGTTCAAATTTTGCGATGTCCCTCGGTCTTGTCGCTCTGGGCTCCAAGTCTGTGTACTCGGTGGAAAGCCTCCTTGTTTACAGTCTCTATAGGAAGTTTCAAGGCAGATTGCATTAATTCTTTGATCGCGCCCTCTGGATTATTGGATGCATCCTCAGGAATCACAGAAAAAAATATGATTTTCACGCATGCTACGTCCTGTATGTCTAGTAGCGACTCCATCACCCTGTTTTCTCTGAGTAGACAATCCATGTTGGAATCATGGATTTTTATCTTGGCTGTGAGTGCCTTGTTTTCTCCTTGGAGCTTGAGAATTTCACTCTGGCTAAACTCCAAACACCCCCTCAGCCCTGCTTCCTCCCCACACAACTTTTCCAGTGTTGCATAGATTCCAGCCAGAGCACTAGCCGCTAGTTCAATGGTAAGTAAATCGCCGTGTCTGTAGAGTAATCTGTTTTTCTCTTTTTATGTCGGGTTGAAGTTCTTTTGTGAGGTAGTCGGATCTTTCCATGATGGAGTATGTTGCTCCTCCATAGCGTAAAGCTGTCACGCCCTGACCATAGAGAGCCCTTGTTTCTCTGTGTTCTAGATTATATTTTCTATGTTGGTGTTTTTTGTATGATTCCCAATCAGAGGCAAATCTAATCAAAATCAAATGTATTTATATAGCCCTTCGTACATCAGCTGATATCTGAAAGTGCTGTACAGAAACCCAGCCTAAAACCCAAAACAGCAAGCAATGCAGGTGTAGAAGCACGGTGGCTAGGAAAAACTCCCTAGAAAGGCCAAAACCTAGGAAGAAACCTAGAGAGGAACCAGGCTATGTTGGGTGGCCAGTCCTCTTCTGGCTGTGCCGGGTGGAGATTATAACAGAACATGGCCAAGATGTTCAAATGTTCATAAATCAAATCAAATCAAATCAAAAAAAATTATTTGTCACATACACATGGTTAGCAGATGTTAATGCGAGTGTAGCTAAATGCTTGTGCTTCTAGTTCCGACAATGCAGTAATAACCAACAAGTAATCTAACTAACAATTCCTAAACTACTGTCTTATACACAGTGTAAGGGGATAAAGAATATGTACATAAGGATATATGAATGAGTGATGGTACAGAGCAGCATAGGCAAGATACAGTAGATGGTATCGAGTACAGTATATACATATGAGATGAGTATGTAATCAAAGTGGCATAGTTAAAGTGGCTAGTGATACATGTATTACATAAGGATGCAGTCGATGATAGAGTACAGTATATACGTATGCATATGAGATTCATAATGTAGGGTAAGTAACATTATATAAGGTAGCATTGTTTAAAGTGGCTAGCGATATATTTACATCATTTCCCATCAATTCCCATTATTAAAGTGGCTGGAGTTGAGTCAGTGTCAGTGTGTTGGCAGCAGCCACTCAATGTTAGTGTTGGCTGTGTAACAGTCTGATGGCCTTGAGATAGAAGCTGTTTTTCAGTCTCTCGGTCCCAGCTTTGATGCACCTGTACTGACCTCGCCTTCTGGATGATAGCGGGGTGAACAGGCAGTGGCTCGGGTGGTTGATGTCCTTGATGATCTTTATGGCCTTCCTGTAACATCGGGTGGTGTAGGTGTCCTGGAGGGCAGGTAGTTTGCCCCCGGTGATGCGTTGTGCAGACCTCACTACCCTCTGGAGAGCCTTACGGTTGAGGGCGGAGCAGTTGCCGTACCAGGCGGTGATACAGCGCGCCAGGATGCTCTCGATTGTGCATCTGTAGAAGTTTGTGAGTGCTTTTGGTGACAAGCCGAATTTCTTCAGCCTCCTGAGGTTGAAGAGGCGCTGCTGCGCCTTCTTCACGATGCTGTCTGTGTGAGTGGACCAATTCAGTTTGTCTGTGATGTGTATGCCGAGGAACTTAAAACTTGCTACTCTCTCCACTACTGTTCCATCGATGTGTTCCCTCTGCTGTTTCCTGAAGTCCACAATCATCTCCTTAGTTTTGTTGACGTTGAGTGTGAGGTTATTTTCCTGACACCACACTCCGAGGGCCCTCACCTCCTCCCTGTAGGCCGTCTCGTCGTTGTTGGTAATCAAGCCTACCACTGTTGTGTCGTCCGCAAACTTGATTATTGAGTTGGAGGCGTGCGTGGCCACGCAGTCGTGGGTGAACAGGGAGTACAGGAGAGGGCTCAGAACGCACCCTTGTGGGGCCCCAGTGTTGAGGATCAGCGGGGAGGAGATGTTGTTACCTACCCTCACCACCTGGGGGCGGCCCGTCAGGAAGTCCAGTACCCAGTTGCACAGGGCGGGGTCGAGACCCAGGGTCTCGAGCTTGATGACGAGCTTGGAGGGTACTATGGTGTTGAATGCCGAGCTGTAGTCGATGAACAGCATTCTCACATAGGTATTCCTCTTGTCCAGATGGGTTAGGGCAGTGTGCAGTGTGGTTGAGATTGCATCGTCTGTGGACCTATTTGAGCGGTAAGCAAATTGGAGTGGGTCTAGGGTGTCAGGTAGGGTGGAGGTGATATGGTCCTTGACTAGTCTCTCAAAGCACTTCATGATGACGGAAGTGAGTGCTACGGGGTGGTAGTCGTTTAGCTCAGTTACCTTAGCTTTCTTGGGAACAGGAACAATGGTGGCCCTCTTGAAGCATGTGGGAACAGCAGATTGGGATAGGGATTGATTGAATATGTCCGTATGGTCTGCGCATGCTCTGAGGGCGCGGCTGGGGATGCCGTCTGGGCCTGCAGCCTTGCGAGGGTTAACACGTTTAAATGTTTTACTCACCTCGGCTGCAGTGAAGGAGAGACGCATTTTTCTGTTGTAGGCAGTGTCAGTGGCACTGTATTGTCCTCAAAGCGGGCAAAAAAGTTATTTAGTCTGCCTGGGAGCAAGACATCCTGGTCCGTGACTGGGCTGGATTTCTTCCTGTAGTCCGTGATTGACTGTAGACCCTGCCACATGCCTCTTGTGTCTGAACCGTTGAATTGGGATTCTACTTTGTCTCTGTACTGACGCTTAGCTTGTTTGATAGCCTTACGGAGGGAATAACTGCATTGTTTGTATTCAGTCATGTTACCAGACACCTTGCCCTGATTGAAAGCAGTGGTTCGCGCTTTCAGTTTCACGCGAATGCTGCCATCAATCCAAGGTTTCTGGTTAGGGAATGTTTTAATCGTTGCTATGGGAACGGCATCTTCAACGCAAGTTCTAATGAGCTCGCACACCGAATCAACGTATTCGTCAATGTTGTTATTTGACGCAATACGAAACATGTCCCAGTCCACATGGTGGAAGCAGTCTTGGAGTGTGGAGTCAGCTTGGTCGGACCAGCGTGGTCGAATAATAATAATAAGGCAGAACAGTTGAAACTGGAGCAGCAGCACAGTCAGGTGGACTGGGGACAGCAAGGAGACATCATGTCAGGTAGTCCTGGGGCATGGTCCTAGGGCTCAAGTAGTTGAAACTGGAGCAGCTGGTAATCGTTGTCTCTAATTGGGGATCATATTTAAGTAGCTATTTTTCCCACCTGTGTTTGTGGGATATTGTTTTTGCACCTCGTAGTATTGTTCGTTTATTGTGTTTTGCTTTAAGTTTCATAAATATGTGGAACTCAACATCCGCTGCGCCTTGGTCCCGTTCTTACGACAACCGTGACAAAAGCTGTTGGTTCTCGTCAATTTCCCTCATCTCCTGAGTATCCAGGTTGGCTCTTTACTGCAACCAGTTGTTTTACGAAAAGATAACAATGAGTCTTTCCTACTACGTCGACAGGTGTCTGTAGTACAGCCAGCTTGCACTCGCAGCATCCACACAAAACAATGGAACACAAACTTGCAGTCCCAGCCATAAAGGCTAACCGCTTCGTTGAATCCTTAGCAACAATACTTTAGTTCTGATTAAAATCGATTTTAATTATATATTTTTAATATAAACAACAAACCGAGTGTAGACAGTACAATGTTCTGTTGCGCGCTATGATTGAGTACTTCAATTGTCAGCTTCACCATCTTCATCTTCTGTTCCTCCAGTTGAGTCTCAGTGGCATTTGACCTCATGGTCAGGGCCTCCAGTTCATCTGATTGAGCTTTAGAAAGCAGCCACAGTGAGTGGAAACAGATATTGGATGGCTTTGAGGCAGTTTAATAAATGTGGCCCCATGATATATATATATTTTCAGACCACAACATCCTCACCTTTAATCAACCTCTATGTACAATTTAATGACTGTTGGTTATTATGACCAACATACCTTCATTGTCTCTCTTCAGCTCCTCCACCTCAGCTTTCAGCTCAGTCAAATCCACCCCCTGTTCTCCCACCTGGGTCTCAGTGCTGTTGGACCTAGCATTATGTGCCTCCAGTACCATGCTTTGAGCTGAAATCACTGTCAAAAATGCTGTGCTCGTTATACAGGTAAAGATATAATCTCCCCATCAGTTCATGTCTTTAAACATAGTTGATTACCTCTGTTCTCCTTCTTCACCTTCTTCACCTCCTCCACAGCAGTCTCACTGGCCTTCAGTCTGCCCTGCAAGTGCCTCAGTTCAGCCAAGTTGGCTAAAAATATAATTATTGATTCAGTTTGGGAGGTAACCTTGTACTCTTTGCTGCAGTGTATTGTTCTCTATTCTTTTACATTACTTTCAGTCACCTTCCTCATTTCATTCACCTGTCTGTCATTGGCTGTTACCTTTTGCTTCCAAGGTTGTAATTGTACGACAAAACACGAATGGAATGGTGTTTCTCTAAAACAGAATGGACATGAACATGGTAGAGGCGAGATCAAACAACAGATGATGATGGATAATGAGGATGATAGCCACAATTACAACAGCGATATTGATAATAATATAAATAATACCTTGTTGTCATTCCTGAGGTCCTCAATGTACTGCTTCCCAGCTTGCAGCTGCATCTGTGCAATGCTCAGTTTAATTTCTAACTTAACCATACTGTTGGTGTGCTCCTGTAGCACTCTCCCGCCTGTCTCAAACTTTCCCAGCTCAGAGTGGGTGACGCTCAGCCTCACTGCCTGCTCTACCATCATGCTCCTCTGACTGCACCAAACGCTTACTAGCTCTCAGTCTAGCCTCCATGACCTTCAGTTGTGACCAAGCGGTTGTCAACTCCATTTTGTGCTCCACCGACACAGTCCCTAGTTTCTTCACTACTGCTCTCATCGCTCTCAGCTCAGTCCAGATGTCAGCTTGGTTGGTTGTCTGTTTGTCAGCAGTGGCACCAGCTTAATTTATTTTAGTCTCATCTTCATTGACCTTTATATGTCCCAGTGCTCCACATAGAGAGATCACCAACACCAGCCACACGACAACAGCCCTCATCTTGAGGTCTACTGCAGAGCCATTAGCTTCGAATGGCTGGTAATACCTTTCACCCTCTTCATATACACATGCTCCAGTTAAACATTGAATTGTATTTTTTTCTCTCAAGGGTAAAACTGAAGACATATGACCATGAAAATGTTCCTAGAAAAGGCCAGCTGAGTTCAGGTTGGTGTGTATGTGATAAATATGAAGCTGCTACCCTGGCTCTGGCTCTGGCTCTGACTAAGCTCTGAATGTGTACTTCATATCACATTGTCCCCGTGCGGAAGTCGCAGTTGCACAATTCCCACGCAGGAAAAATACAAAACATTGTTATTCAAAGGATAACTATAAGTTAATAACCAGGGTAATTACCTTGTACAACAGTAGAACAGACAATTAGACTGTACTTACCACTGTTAATTCAGTGGTATTTGTCCGGTGAAACAAAAAAAGATAGCAAAAACGCTTTACAGATACCTAAATGACCTTACGGTAACCCCATAGAAATGGATTATATTTCTATGGGTAAGTCGATGTAAAATACTGCTAGGTATTCAACTGTTAATTACACTGGTATAAGGTCTATGCAGTTTGTTGTCCTTTTTAGTGGTAAATGCAGGTGTCTCTGTCCTTGTAATAAAAAGCTGCATCACAACCTCACTCGAGAGAAGTAGGCTGTACAGCCATCGCACCACTAGAGGTCAGTATCTGTCTTGTCTTTCAGCAGTAAATCTGGGAGGTCTTGTATTGGTAGATTAGTGGAAAATAAACTCATTGTTTTGAGATTAACCTTTTCAAATTGCAGTAAGCAAAGACAGCAAAACAGCATCTACAAACCTTCAACAGATAGCAGTGGTGAAAGTATCAATTTTGAATATCTTTAATAAAACATAACAATTCAAAAGTAACTGCCATATCTGGCAGATGCTTCTCAAAAAGTCTAAGCCAGCAGGCAATGGAACAATATTTCACAGGAGATGAACTGATTTACATATTATTTGGAGAAATCATGGATTTGACAAGATATTTAAACGCATTCCAACTTCCTCATTCTGAGTGCACAGCAATAGCCCCCTCTCAGTGTTCTTAGGAGGATGAATGAAATATAGGCTACTGTCGTTTGGTAGAGGCTCAGAATTGAAACTGTGATTTATCTTGGAGTGACATATGGTGGGTTGTCTATGTGTGCTGGTGACACTCATACGAGATTATGATTCAGGCTCCTCTTACCAGCCTCTTTTCAGATAACGCTCTCAGAGAATGCCAAGAACGTCGTTTGTAGGATTTCAAGTTTTAAATACCAAATATCAGAGACAGTTGGGGACAACTCATAAATCACTGTTAGAGCTTAAATGTCAGACTCCGAGAGAGATTGAAGGAGAGCGAGGGAGAGAGAGAGAGAATGGGATGTTCGCTGTTATTATTACCTCGTATCTGAACCTGATGAAATGTACAGAATGTGGAGAGGAGAAACACCTTTTCCTCATACCTTAATTTTTTATCTACATCTGTTTCTCAGTCTCTGCAAAGCCAGTAGCTATCTTCTAATCATAGTGGTAGTCTTTCTCTCTCTCTACTCTCTCTATTTCTCTCTACTTCTCTCTCTCTCTCTACTCTCTCTCTACTCTCTCTATTTCACTCTTTCTTATGCACACACACATACAAACAGGCGTAAACATTTACCTATAAACCATGGACCATAGATTCAACCTGTATACAGCCTGAATGATGGGTATCAGTAAAAACCAAGCTGATAACAGGCTCACCTGGACCATTGACCTAGAGGGGCAAATCAGATGAGTTGGGATGGGAGGTTGGAGGGGGGGAACGTCGAATCAATCCAAAGCACTTATCATGATTGGGCTCCATTACAGAGATGACCGTGTGAAAGCCAGTTACATGACTAGCTCAATTCCACTCACTTTGCCACTCATCTCCCTTGCTCTTATTCATGGTATTTGCTCCTTTTTCAGAGAGAGAAAGAGATCTATGTGAAATCAATGCATCTATGCCCATTGTGGCCCTGATAAAGGCATTGTACAGGCCCACAAACACTCAGAATAGTGTACACAGGCACACACTCACACCCTGGTTCTGGTGGATCAGTTGGGTTTGATGCTTGCTGGATGTTGCCTTCGACGCTATCACAGTTCACATTAACATGCTCCCAGACCAACCAGACACTGTCCTGACATATCTCACTGAGTCAAAAGTGCTATTACTTTTCTGTCTAGCAACTCTCGTAAAAACCCTCGGCAGGACGGTGTGTAATTAATAATTCAAGCTTAGATATTACTAATGCGCCAGTAATTCGTTTTAACTATCCCATTCCTCAATAAGAATGACTACAATGAGGAGTACATTATTACGGCAAATGAATAGTTTAATATTAAACCAGCAGTAAAGGAACTCATCTAGCCACCTTCTAGAGAAACAGAGGAGCAGGATGAACTCTTAGCTCCTTCATCAACACTCATTTTACAGAGGTAAAAGTTGACCTCGGTTTGGAATTTCATGAAAAGAGCTTAAAAAACATGACAATGGCTAAGAAAGTTTTAGGTTAGAAGTTTGTTACCAAGAAGCTCTCCAACCTCATGTTACTTTAAAGTCATGCCTAGAATTATTTCACTGTTAATGAAAAATTCATTCATTTAAGTAAAACCCAGCAGTTCCTGAACCTAAACTCCTTGTAGATATTAGATAGAACATCACAGCCCAGCCTGCCTTGAGGGAAAACAACCCTTGGGTACGCCATTGGCTCACAGAAAAAAAATGTAACATTTTTAAAATTATTATTTTTTGTCTGCTTATTTGAGTAAATTACAAACCTACATTTAAGAAAAGTATAACATATATAAAGATTGCCTTCTCCTGTGCGTTCTCGCTACTTCCCTCATGCCCCTTTTCATGACAGTGCTAGCCAGGTGAGAGATTGAGTGCTTGCTAGCTATCGACCAGAACATTAAGCTAGCCATGACCAACAACACAAACAAACTTTACTAGTGAGTCGTAGTTATAAGCCCTGAGTGGAGTTACTAACGGACTATACTAAACAAAGTAAATGTACTGCCTGTGATGAAATGTTTTCCAAACACATCGCACTGGGAACAGACATCAGTTCAACATTTAGTTTTGATTTACATTTGGTTGAGTCAACTAACGTGAATTCAACAAAAAATGTCACCTTGTCATTGGATTTGTATGGAAGCCCTGAAGACCAAAACACATTTTTTTAAATTAGAATCTTAGTAAGTCATCCAAACGAGATAATTGAGATACTAAGTCGTTCAAACGAGATACTAAGTCATTTGAACAACTTATTATGTCTTTTGAATGACTTAATTGTTATTTTGTCTAATTAGGCCGAATTTCTGATGCAGCTTGTCAGACTGTGTAATGATTACTGCAGCCATTCATTCACTGATTCCATCCATTGATATGAGTATTCATTGACCGTTCTTTGATAGGCTAAAGCAGGGTTGATTTTGAATGTCACTGCTCAGTCACAGGCTCTGGGCATGCATGCTCTGCCAACCTGGACTTAGGGGTAGATGTAACATAGTAAACAGAAATCTGGGACACTCCAATTAGTATGATATGTTACTTTTCGTATGGTGTGTATTAATTTGTAGATCGCCATCATCCATTTTGTATGATACACTACAATACAAAAGTATGTGGACAAATGCTCGTTGAACATCTCATTCCCAAACCATGGGCATTAAAATAGAGTTGGTCCCCCCTTTGCTGCTATAACCGCCTCCACTCTTCTGAGAAAGCTTTCCACTAGATGTTGGAACATTGCCGCAGGGACTTGCTTCCATTCAGCCACGAGCATTAGTGAGGTCTGACATTGATGTGGTGCGATTAGGCCTGGCTCGCAGTCAGAGTGTTGATTCATCCAAAGGTGTTCGATGGGTTTGAGGTATGGGGGCATTGTCATGCTGAAACAGGAAAGGGCCTTCTCCAAACTGTTGCCACAAAGTTGGAAGCACAGAATCGTCTAGAATGTCATTGTATGCTGTAGCGTAAAGATTTTCCTTCACTGGAACTAAGTGGCCTAGAACGAACCATGAGAAACAGCCCCAGACTATTCCTCTCCACCAACTTTACAGTTGGCACTATGCATTTGGGCAGGTAGCGTTCTCCTGGCATCCGCCAAACCCAGAATTGTCCGTCGGCTGCCAGATGGTTAAGTGTGATTCATCACTCCAGAGAACATGTTTCCACTGCTCCAGAGTCTGTGTAGTTTGCAAGCCCTGCCACACCCGACAAGTGCCAGAGCCAGTGTAGTAGGATTCTATCTTAGTTCTGTATTGACCCTTTGCCTGTTTGATGGTTAGTCGGAGGGTGTTCGGGATTTCTTATAATTGTGCGGATTAGTGTCCCGCTGCTTGAAAGAGGCAGCTCTAGCCTACTTGTCTGTCTGAGCATGGGAGATAACTATTCCTACCGGTAAGTGCGGTCTAAGCGATTTCTTTTAGATTGAAAACTGTCAGTGCAGGCTGTATGTTGGCTGTTTATTTCTAATCTAAGGTCTGCTAGACCGAAAGCTTAACAAATAAACTGAAACTGGCATCAATTGTACGTGTGCACAAGTATCTTTCTTTGTATTGTACAGGGTGTACCAAATCACCTTTGATCAAATTGCTGAGAATTAACAAAGCAAATGTTAATTTGCTTCGGGCTACTGTGGGTGGGGTAAGCTAAATCATTACAAACAAATATGACTAATTAAAAGAATAGTGATAAAGGAAACAAACAATTCCAGGCAGAGCATGCCCAGAGCTTTCGGCTGAGCAGTACCAGATTTAAAAAAAAATCTTCTCAAATGATGCTCTGTTCCTAGATCCACACTCGCCCATTGACCTGCTCTGGCATTCAAAATCAGCCTTGCTTTAGGCTATCAATCATATCAATGGATGGCGTCGGTGAAGGAATGGCTGCATCAATCATTACACGGTCTGACAAGCTACATAACAAATTAGGCCTAATTGAACAATTCAATCAGGAATATACTTTTCGATAAGTAATTCAAAGTAGATACTAAGTCGTTCAAACGAGAATTCTGAGAGTCTATGTTTCTTTTTTGTTGTTGCCTTGGGCTACAGGGCTTCCGTGGATTTAAGTTCAAAAGTTGTGTTAAAAAAATACTAAATTCTCTTACGTTAAGGAAGTTTTGTAAATCCAAGCAGTTTTCCATGCTGATTCAACGTCATCACATATAAAATGTATTTGTGGAAATGACATGTAAACAATGTTGATTAAACCAGTTTTTGCCCAGGGGGATTGTTATGTGTACTTGGACACCGAGTCCCCACAATTTCCCACTCTTCAATGCCAAATAGCCTGAAGCCACAGAGCTCTCCTCACAGGCTCTATTTTCTTACATGGGAACATTGCAAACTGTAGATTGGGATGGGCGTGGTCTAGGGAAATTCCTTCTTATGATGTGAATAGCGACTGGGAGTGTAGTAACTCATATCATTCCCCATCCAACCTATAGCAAGCTATCTTTTATAATGTTATATATTTCTACCACTGGTGAATCATCACCCATGTTCATTAAGAAGAAACATTTTCCAAGGTTTTCCACCATGGAATCCATGTCTTTGAAAATATAATTATGACGGTTTTAAATAGCTTTCAGACCTTTATTAAAAAGAATAAAACAGCTATGTTGTTGCAATCTATTCAAACTTTTTTTTGCAGGGTGAAAACCACACTTCAAATTTGACTGGGGGTGTTTGTTGACTTTGTGGCTGACTTTATAACTGTAAGGGAATACCCCCCTGAAATGGACAAAAATTAATGGGAAGTCATTGGCATTGGACAAACCATATACACGGTGTCCAATACCACCCAATGTGGCGTTGATTCGTGTAAAGTTGATTGCAAATGCCATATGGCAAATGCCAGGTGTAACACTTTGAAAATCCAACAGGTGGCGAGTGCGCTCCACCGTGGTTTTTCATATTGCAAATGCAACCCAAGTCAACATCCAAAAGCAAAATTTTGAAAGTGCATTGTTTTTCCATAACCTAGCAAACCCTTGAAGTGCTTTCTGGACCGTTTTTCGAAATTCTTTTGATTTTTTTTGTCAATTACACATGTGTAAGAACTGTATGAATGTACCTTTGTCAAATTTTATTATCATAATTTTTGACATCTTTTTTACTTGAGCATAAGGCATGTTTTGTCCATTTGCAATATGATTTCATAGGAAGTCAAAAGTCAAAAATAGCAAAATTTGATAAAAAACCTCACACACCCTTAAAAAAGTGCTTTCTGGACCGTTTTTCGAAATTCTCTCGAATTTTGTGTCAATTACACACATATAAGAACTATATCAACATACTTTAGTCGTATTTTATTATCATAATTATTATTTATATTTTTACTTGTGCATAAGGCATATGTTTTGTCCATTTGCAATATGATTTCATATGAAGTCAAAAGTCACTCTTTTTGGGGCCAAATGCCATAAGAAATTTGACATGCTCAAAAATACTGCAGAAATGCAAAATTGACTGGCCTGATGAACACAGGATGGCTGGGCAGTGATAGTTGTTCCTTTCCATCACTCGTTGTGTTGATTTCATCATGTCCATTTGGTGAAGTTTTTTCCACTATAGAATCATATTGCAAATGCACGTGCATTTGCAATATGTTTCAATGGGCATTTACCATCACGAATTTGTCATGCTACAAAAATCCTGCAGGAATGTGAAATTGACTGGCCCGATGAACTCGGGATGGCTGGGCAGTGATTCTGGTTCCTCTCAAACGCTCATTAGGGTTGATTTCAGAATGTCACTTTGGTGATGGTACCTCACTGTTTAAACATATTGCAAATGGACAAAAGTCACCAGCAAGTCACCATCCATCAGTCAATTAGCTATCATTCTGACACCAAACTGATACAAACTGACACCAAACCCACTTTTTCCAACTCGTTTAGTTGGCTACTAAACGAGTTGGAAAAAGTGGGTTTGGTGTCAGTTTGGTGTCACCCCATTCTTGCTGTGTGTGTGTGAGAGCTTTTCTTTGACATCTGTTGGGAGAAATGACTGATTTACAGTTCAGGAGGGTTACCTCGTCACACAAATTAAGTTTTAAAAAGATGTGACTTTTTTAACCCTTCAAAACAGGGTTGATTTCAGAATGATTTTTAGGGTTGATTTCAGAATGTCACTTTGGTGATGGTACCTCACTGTTTAAACATATTGCAAATGGACAAGAGTCACCAGCAAGTCACCGTCCATCAGTCAATTAGCTATCATTCTGACACCAAACTGATACAAACTGACACCAAACCCACTTTTCCCAACTCGTTTAGTAGCCAACTATCACATACTACAGAGATGGCCCAAAATTTACAACGCATTCTATTCAAACCATAATAAAAACGTAAAACACGTAGTTACGTTCCAGCTGCGGGTCCAGTTCAGATGTCATGTGTAGGCCTAGCTGAGGTGACCCCGAATCCCACGTTTCGACATGATAGGTCATTTGGTGCCCGAGCAAAACCCTAATTGGTGCTGAAAATCCACTTTTTTCCATGACTTGCAACGGGGTCCTTGAATGAGCTATCGGACAGAAACGTTGGGGTCCGTCTATATGGGCCAAGGCGGTCGTAATGCACCTCGTCTTGCGACTCTGGGACATTTCAAAATGTCGTAATTTTCGTGATGCAAAAATGAATTGAAGTCATTGCAAATGTACGAGGCTGTTTCTCAGTCTGAGAACCTTCTAGAGCCACGTAACTCACCACTCACCATCGACCTGAGGTCTAGAACAGAATTCCAAAGTTTCGGAACTCTAGGTCTGACGGTTCTTTAAAAGTTCCAACAAGGTTAACTAATGCAGGCAGTGTAGGTCTCTACGCACCCCAATGTGTCCTTCCTTCCAAGCTGTGTGTGTGGTCCGCATTTTGGTCCGCCTCTCTTTCCCCAGAAGAAAACCATTACAGGCAGTGTATGAATATACACTTTTAGGGCGATTTTAACCACTTCCGGTTGGTCCAGGAAGCTTAGAATCAACACAGGTAGACCTCATAGTGGCCTGATGGACTGTTTCCGAAGACAGGTTCATACATTCATAACACATATAGGCTTCAGGTTGAATTTAGGGGTGCAGGAAATGTATTCCTATGGGGAGAGAAGTCAATGCAAACTCTTTGAAGTAAACACCTTATTTTAACTATTAAGGGTTAATGCCACACGGTCAAGGTTAGGCTTGCAAGGATCGGGAGGTCCTTAGGAACGTACCTGAGGTCAAATTGTGCTTCTCACCCTAACGGTTCTCTCACTGTCACCCAAAAGCAAATGACGTTGTGGGGCAGGCTTCATTTTGGGCCTACTATTCTAATGGTCGCTGCGCTTAGACCGAGCGAGCTACGGTCAAGCGGGATATCTCGTTGAACTCGGCACGGCCTAGGGATTATGGTAATGCCATTGCCTGCTCTCTGTGTCTTCAAGCACCGCACTTTGTCACTCCATCCTTCCTGTGTGTGTGTGAGGGAGCTTTTCTTTGAGATATGTTGGGAGAAATGACTGATGTACAGTTCAGGAGGGTTACCTAGTCACACATATGAAGTTTTGGAGAGATTTGACTTTTCTAACCCTTCAAAACAGACAGTGTGACCCAATTAAATGCACTTCCGGTTGGCACAGGAAGCTATAAGTAAACACATATCTTGCTTGGGGTATTCTCTTACAGAATCCTGAGTTTAAAGTCTTTATGTTAAGAATTGACTGATCTATACAGGGTTGAATGCAGTCATTTTCACATTTGCAGGTTATGTACATCAAAATACCTTTTGGGTGAATTTAACCTCTTACATCTATGGGGGCGCTATTTCATTTTTGGATGAAAAACGTTCCCGTTTTAAACAAGATATTTTGTCACAAAAAGATGCTTGACTATGCATATAATTGATAGCATTCGAAAGAAAACACTGACGTGTCCAGAACGACCAAGATATTCTCTGTGCGTGCCCTAGAACGTGAGCTTCAGGCAAAACCAAGATGAGATGGCATCCAGGAAATGAGCAGGATTTTTGAGGCTCTGTTTTCCATTGTCTCCTTATATGGCTGTGAATGCGAGAGGAATGAGCCTGCCCTTTCTGTCGTTTCCCCAAGGTGTCTGCAGCATTGTGACGTATTTGTAGGCAGATCATTGGAAGATTGACCATAAGAGACCACATTTACCAGGTGTCCGCCCGGTGTCCTGCGCCGAAATTGGTGCGCAAAAGTCACCTGCCAGTATTTTTCCATGGGATACAGAGAGGAAAGCAAGCTTCCACGAACTGCATATCAATGAAGAGATATGTGAAAAAACACCTTGAGGATTGATTCCAAACAACGTTTGCCATGTTTCGGTCGATATTATGTAGTTAATCCGGAAAAAGTTTTACGTTGTAGGTGACTGAATTTGCGGTTCGTTTCGGTAGCCAGACGTAATGTAGAAAACGGAACGATTTCTCCTACACACAGACGCTTTCAGGAAAAACTGCGCATTTGGTATGTAACTGAGAGTCTCCTCATTGAAAACATCAGAAGCTCTTCAAAGGTAAATTATTTTATTTATTTGGTTATCTGGTTTTTGTGAAAATGTTGCGTGCTAAATGCTACTCAAAATGCTATGCTAGCTTTGCATACTCTTACACAAATTAGTCAATTTCTATGGTTCAAAAGCATATTTTGAAAATCTGAGATGACAGTGTTGTTAAGAAAAGGCTAATCTTGAGAGCAGACGCATTATTTTCATTTTATTTGCGATTTTCAGAAATCGTTAACGTTGCGTTATGCTAATGAGCCTGAGGCTTTAGTCACAAACCCGGATCCGGGATGGGGAGTTTCAAGAAGTTAACCACTTCCGGTTGCTCCAGGAAGCTTAGAATCAACACAGGTAGACCTCATAGTGGCCTGATGGATTGGCATTGAAGACAGGTTCATAAGGCATTATTAACTCACATAGGCTCCAGGGTGAATTTAGGGGAGCAGGCAATGTATTCCTATGGGGAGAGATGTCATTGTAATCTGTGAGATCAAAAAACCCTGTTTTACTGTTAAGGGTTAATGCCACACGGTCAAGGTTAGGCTTGCACAGATCGGGAGGATCTTAGGAACATTCCTGTGGTTGAATAGTCCTTATAAACCTAACGGTTCCGCCGCTGTCACCGAAAAGCAAATGACGTTGTGGGGCAGGCTTCATTTTGGGCCTACTTTTCTAATGGTCGCTGCGCTTAGACCGAGCTAGCTACGGTCAAGCGGGATATCTCGTTGAACTCGGCACGGCCTAGAGATTATGGTAATGCCATTGCCTGCTCTCTGTGTCTTTAAGCACCTCACTTTTTCACCCCATTCTTGCTGTGTGTGTGTGTGAGAGCTTTTCTTTGACATCTGTTGGGAGAAATGACTGATTTACAGTTCAGGAGGGTTACCTCGTCACACAAATTAAGTTTTAAAAAGATGTGACTTTTTTAACCCTTCAAAACAGACAGTGTGACCCAATTAAAGGCACTTCCGGTTGGCACAGGAAGCTATACGTAAACACATGTCTTGATTGAGATAGCCACTTACAGAATCCTGAGTTTTAAGTCTTTAAGTTAAGAATTGACTGATCTACACAGGTTTGAATACAGTGATTTTCATAATGACAGGTTATGCGTTTCAAATCAAATCAAATCAAAATCAAATCAAATTTTATTTGTCACATACACATGGTTAGCAGATGTTAATGCGAGTGTAGCGAAATGCTTGTGCTTCTAGTTCCGACAATGCAGTAATAACCAACAAGTAATCTAACTAACAATTCCAAAACTACTGTCTTATACACACAAGTGTAAGGGGATAAAGAATATGTACATAAAGATATATGAATGAGTGATGGTACAGAGCAGCATAGGCAAGATACAGTAGATGGTATCGAGTACAGTATATACATATGAGATGAGTATGTAAACAAAGTGGCATAGTTAAAGTGGCTATTGATACATGTATTACATAAAGATGTAGAAGATGATATAGAGTACAGTATATACGTATACATATGAGATGAGTAATGTAGGGTATGTAAACATTATATTAGGTAGCATTGTTTAAAGTGGCTAGTGATATATTTTACATCATTTCCCATCAATTCCCATTATTAAAGTGGCTGGAGTTGAGTCAGTGTGTTGGCAGCAGTCACTCAATGTTAGTGGTGGCTGTTTAACAGTCTGATGGCCTTGAGATAGAAGCTGTTTTTCAGTCTCTCGGTCCCAGCTTTGATGCACCTGTGCTGACCTCGTCTTCTGGATGATAGCGGGGTGAACAGGCAGTGGCTCGGGTGGTTGTTGTCCTTGATGATCTTTATGGCCTTCCTGTAACATCGGGTGGTGTAGGTGTCCTGGAGGGCAGGTAGTTTGCCCACGGTGATGCGTTGTGCAGACCTCACTACCCTCTGGAGAGCCTTACGGTTGTGGGCGGAGCAGTTGCCGTACCAGGCGGTGATACAGCCCGCCAGGATGCTCTCGATTGTGCATCTGTAGAAGTTTGTGAGTGCTTTTGGTGACAAGCCAAATTTCTTCAGCCTCCTGAGGTTGAAGAGGCGCTGCTGCGCCTTCTTGACGATGCTGTCTGTGTGGGTGGACCAATTCAGTTTGTCTGTGATGTGTATGCCGAGGAACTTAAAGCTTACTACCCTCTCCACTACTGTTCCATCGATGTGGATAGGGGGGTGTTCCCTCTGCTGTTTCCTGAAGTCCACAATCATCTCCTTAGTTTTGTTGACGTTGAGTGTGAGGTTATTTTCCTGACACCACACTCCGAGGGCCCTCACCTCCTCCCTGTAGGCCGTCTCGTCGTTGTTGGTAATCAAGCCTACCACTGTTGTGTCGTCCGCAAACTTGATGATTGAGTTGGAGGCGTGCGTGTTTCAAAACACTTTTAGGGTGATTTTAACCACTTCCGGTTGCTTCAGGAAGCTTAGAATTGAAACAGGTAGACCTCATAGTGGTCTGATGGACTGTCATAGAAGACAGGTTCATAAGGCATTCATAACCCACATAGGCTTCAGGTTGAATTTAGAGGTGCAAGCAATGTACTCCTATGGGGAGAGAAGTCAATGCAAACTGTTTGAAGTAAACACCTTCTTTTAACTGTTAACTGTTAATGCCACACGGTCAAGGTTAGGCTTGCACGGATCGGGAGGACCTTAGGAACGTACCTGAGGTCGAATTGTGCTTCTCACCCTAACGGTTCTCTCACTGTCACCCAAAAGCAAATGACATTGAGGGCCTTCTTTTTTTCAAGGTCGCTGCACTCAGAGCGAGCTACGGTCAAGCGGGGCGTCTCATTGAACTCGGCACAGTCTGGAGACTATGGTGATGCCATTTTTTGTGTTGATTTCAGAATGCCATGTTGGTGATGGTCCCTCTCCGTTTAAACATATTGCAAATGTACAAAAGTCAACTAGCAAGTCAGTGTCCATCAGTCAATTAGATGTAATTCTGACACCAAACTGATATCAATTGACACCAAACCCACTTTTTCCAACTCATTTAGAAGTCAACTATCACATATGTCAGAGCAGGCCCATAATTCACAGCTCCTTCAGTTTAAAACATAATAAAAACATAAAACACATAGTTACGTTCTAGCTGCGGGTCCAGTTCAGACATTATGTGTAAGCCTATGTGAGGCGACCCCGAATCCCGAGTTTCGGCTCGATAGGTCCTTCGGTACCCGAGCAAAACCCTAATTGGTGCTGAAAATCCACTTTTTTCCATGCCTTGCTACGGGGTCCTTGAATGAGCTATCGGACAGAAACGTTGGGGTCCATCTCTATGGGCCGAGCCGGTTTCAATGCACCTAGCCTTGCGTCTCTGAGACTTTTCTAAATGTCATCATTTTCGTAATGGTCAAAATGAATTGAAGTCATTGCAAATGTACGAGGCTGTTTCTCGGTCCGAGAACCTTCAAGAGCCACGTAACTCACCACGCACTATCCACCTGAGGTCTAGAACAGGTTTCTAAAGTTTCAGAACTCTAGGTCTGACGGTTCTTTTTTAGCTCGAACAAAGCTAACTATTGCAGGCACTGTCTGTCTCTACGCACCCCAATACGTCTCTCCTTCCAAGTTGTGTGTCTGTGTGATTTAGTTTTCCTTTGACATTTTATGGGAAAAATGACTGATTTACAGATCGTGGGGGTTGCCTAATCACACATATGAAGTTTTGGACAGATCTGACTTTGTTAACCCTTCGAAACAGCCCCTGAGACACCAATTATGGCAGTTCCGGTTGGCACAGGAAGCTATAAGTCAACACATATCCTCATTGGGGTATGCTTTTACAGAATCCTGAGTTTTAAGTCTTTACGTTAAGAACTGACCGATTTACACAGGGTTGAATGCACTATGTCTATCAAACTGCAGGCAGGGTATGGATATACACTCTTAGGGTGATTTTAACCACTTCCGGTTAGTCCAGGAAGCTTAGAATCGACACAGGTAGACCTCATAGTGTCCTGATGGACTGTCATCGAAGACAGGTTCTTAAGGCATTCATAACCCACATAGGCCTCAGGTTGAATTTAGAGGAGCAGGCAATGTATTCCTATGGGGAGAGATGTCATTGTAATCTGTGAGATCAAAAAACCCTGTTTTTCTGTTAAGGGTTAATGCTACACGGTCAAGGTTAGGCTTGCACAGATCGGGAGGACCTTAGGAACGTACCTGAGGTCGAATTGTGCTTCTCACCCTAACGGTTCTCTCACTGTCACCCAAAAGCAAATGACGTTGTGGGGCAGGCTTCATTTTGGGCCTACTTTTCTAATGGTCGCTGCGCTTAGACCGAGCGAGCTACGGTCAAGCGGGATATCTCGTTGAACTCGGCACGGCCTAGGGATTATGGTAATGCCATTGCTTGCTCTCTGTGTCTTTAAGCACTGCACTTTGTCACTCCATCCTTGCTGTGTGTGTGTGTGTGTGTGTGTGTGTGTGTGTGTGAGAGAGCTTTTCTTTGACATCTGTTGGGAGAAATGACTGACTTACAGTTTATGGGGGTTGCCTAATCACACATATGAAGTTTTGAAAAGATCTGACCTTTTTATCCCTTGGAAACAGCCACTATGACACCATTTAAGGCACTTCCGGTTGGCACAGGAAGCTATAAATAAACTCATATCCTGATTGGGGTATGCCTTTACAGAATCCTGAGTTTTAAGTCTTTATGTTAAGAACTGAGTTATTTACGGAGGGTTTAGTGAGTGTGTGTTATTTCAGAAAATCATAGAAAATCACAGAAATCTCGCAGAGCTCCGCAGCACACTTTAAAAAGATTCGTATGAACACCCTGCAACTGGATCTGTAACTTTTTAAAAAAACAACTATTTTTGAACATCACCAATTTGTCATTGTACAATTTCTCTTAAATTACGATAGATAAATGGCTGGTTCTTTTTTTATTGACACCGGAGGCTCCTTGACTTTGACGTGAAGCGGCAAAATTATTTCTCTATTTTCATTTTGGACCTTTAATCGCAGCACAATGGCAATAACTCAAAACCGTTGAGGCCTAGACGCCATCTTGTTCGGGGCCAACTGCCCATTATGCCAAACCTACGCTCACCAAGGTTCGGCTTCAAAATATTTTCCGTTTTGGAGATAAGGCCCCGTCGTGATTCGTGATGTTTTGTACATTTGCAATATGATTGCTTATGCCCTCTTGTGGGATTTACCGGGACAGCGGAAAAATGACCAAAATTTGATTATTTTATAAAACGGAAACCGAATGTCCGAGAAAGTTTGTTTGATGACTTCCCGGTAGGTCCGGCCCTGCCGCTCGGCCCGACGCCGTCCGCGAATTTTAGAAACGTTTTCGGACGTCTAGTAAGGGACTGTACATTTGCAATTTGGACTTTCTCACTAACCATACAGCAAATGTCAAAATGTTCCCTTAATTAAGGTATGTGTGAGTGGGTAGATCCAATCGTCTGCAACGACCCTGCTCCTGCTTTCATGAGTCTGGACCAGTATTATGTTTGAGGGTTCGAGGCTTTTCCTTTTTAGTCAGAACACATTTCCATGTCTTTAAAAGCTGCTTTGTGGCCAGTCTGGTGTCTTTTTAAAGGCTACATCGTTCTCCTTGATTCTTCCTTGTATTGCTCTTTCAATCAGGCTTTCTTTCTCACTCCTCTTTCCTACTCAGTAGGTGGCTTTAAACAGGACCATCATACTCATTTCTTGCCATGCAATTTATTTGAACATTGATTTACCAAATGAGGGGGTTTATAAGTAAGATCCTATGAAGCTATTCAAGGGCTGGGGAATTTATAGGCATTACACTGGACACCTATAGAGGTAATTTTCAGATCGGCCAGTGGGAAACTGGGCTCTTAGAGAGGGGATAATGTTATAGCGTTTATACGACTACACTATACAGTACTTATACACAGCAGTCTGTGGGGCTTGGTTTGACGATATAGGATCAGCCGTATGGAGCACCCAGGATCAGGTAATGATTCCCACGTGAGATTAACCAATGGATGAGTTGCCAAGTGAGATGGGGGTAGCAGGAAACCTTTGGCCCTTGTCCAAATACCCATACTTGTGTCCTAATTAGTAGGCCGTTTGAGTTTGTGAAAAAATACATTATCGAGTAATGTTTATGATGAGTATTTCTGTAAATTGATGTGAATCTCTGCAAAATCACTGGATGTTTTGGAACTACTGAACATAACGTGCCAATGTATACTGAGATTTGTTTATATAAATATGAACTTTATCGAATAAAACATATGTATTGTGTAACATGAAGTCATATGAGTGTCATCTGATGAAGATCATCAAAGGTTAGTGATTAATTGTATCTCTATTTCTGCTTTTTGTGACTCCTCTTTGGCTGGAAAAATGGCTGTGTTTTTCTGTGACTTAATCATATGGTGTGCTTTCGCTGTAAAGCCTTTTTGAAATCGGACACTGGTGGGATTAACAACAAGATTATCTTTAAAATGGTGTGTAAGACTTGTATGTTTGAGGAATTTTAATTGGCGCCCTGCACTTTCACTGGCTGTTGTCAAATCGATCCCGTTAATGGGATTTCAGCCGTAAGAAGTTTATTTTACCTTTTATTTCTTTCATCACATTCCCAGTTGGTCAGACGTTTACATACACTCAATTAGTATTTGGTAACATTGCATTTAAATTGTTTAATTTGGGTCAAACGTTTCTGGTAGCCTTCCACAAGCTTCCCACAATACGTTGGGTCAATTTGAACCCATTCCACCTGACAGAGCTGGTGTAACTGAGTCAGGTTTGTAGGCTTCCTTGCTCGCATACGCTTTTTCAGTTCTGCTCACACATTTTCAATAGGATTGAGGTCAGGACTTTGTGATGGCCACTCCAATACCTTGCCTTTGTTGTCCTTCAGCCGTTTTGCCAGAACTTTGGAAGTGTGCTTGGGGTCATTGTCTATTTGGAAGACCCATTTACAACCAAGCTTCAACTTTCTGATTGATGTCTTGAGATGCTGCTTCAATAAATTCAAATAATTTCCCTACCTCATGATGCCATCTATTTTGTGAAGTGCACCAGTCCCTCCTGCAGCAAAGCACCCCCACAACATGATGCTGCCACCCCCGTGCTTCACGGTTGGGATGGTGTTCTTCAGCTTGCAAGCCTCCCCCTTTTCCCTCCAAACATAACGATGGTCATTATGGCCAAACAATTCTGTTTTTGTTTCATCAGACTGCGTTTTTTTGACGGAAATGCCTTCTCGAACATGTGAACTTTCATGTGCCTTAATACAAAACTTATATGCGATCTGTAAATATGAAAACAAATGTTAAATTATGAGCCTAGAAAAAGGAAGAAACCTTCCCGCTAGCCATGATTGGCTAAGACAATGAGTGGGCTGGACATGCTGAGAGATGAGTTTGCATTGGTCTGCCATAAATCACTCTTCTGTCTATTTGAGCTGGTCAGTATGTGTAGGTAATCCTGTCTAACCCGGCTTAAAAAAAAAATGTATGGCGCAGTAAAAATGCAAAAGTGTTGCTCTTCACTTTCTGGAGGACCGAGTTTTGAAATCAGTGGAATTCAAGTATGATAGCGATGGAGAAAACACCTGTCTCCGGATTACATTTTCAAACTAAGGGCAACCATGGAGTCCGTGACAGGAGATGCATCCATATATGATGTACACAGGTAAGATTGTCTAGCTCGTTACATTTTCATATATTACTTGTTTCTAATTTTGACAGAAAGTGGATTCCATTCAAGTTAAAGTGTACTGTTAGCTAGCTGATGTTGGCTGGCTGTCTCGCTAGCTAACGTTACATGTATGATATTATTATTTGTATCTCAGTCATTTGCTTGCCTAGTTATAGTCTAATGTGAGCTAGCTAGTATTGAACCTGGTTGGTTAGCTACCTGCAGGGTAGTAACGTCATGAATTGGGATTATGGTTAATTGTTTAACTGGCTAGCTAGCCTTAACAAAAGTCTCCACTATGCATGTAACCATTTCGGGTGCATTCGTAAATTAAGTCTGGCCATCTACTCCAATTTCAGAGCATTCACGTCTGAGTGTGCCAGAGCGCAGAATAACTGATGAATTTACGAACGCTCAACACCGTTGAATATGGCAACGCTGTTAAATTGTTGGCAGCAGCACAGTTACAGTCACCAATGCTCTGGATAACATGAAAACAGCCTAATCAGCTCTGCTAGGGCAAGTAAAATTGTCATAGTTTGGGTGGGGGCTAAAGCTTAAGAGGGTGTGAACAATGCTTAATGGGTGTAGATAAAGAAGAGCTCTCCAGTAGGTAGCAAAACATTCCAAAGTCATTTTCTCAAAAGTGAGGTTACAAGTTTATCAACTTTCAAAGCAGAATTACTTTCCCATTGTTCCTCAAATGCAGTGTATAATATCTCATTTTGTAGCTCTGTCTCTGCTTCTATCCACTGCAAAAACACAATTTCAAATTTTGCTACATAAGACCGAATCAAGGCGTTCGGTCACATACAGTATGTGTTATTTCATAGTTTTGATGTCTTCACTATTATTCTACAATATAGTAAATAGTACAAACAAAGAAAAAACCCTGAATGAGTAGGTGTGTCCAAACTTTTGACTGGTACTGTATGTTACAGCACTTTGGTTTTACTAACAAATATGTTGAAATCAAAATTCTGTTTCTTCCTTCCTATTTAAATAGGATAGGTGGACTATATTGGCTCCAGTATAGGTCAAATGAGTTTTTCTGCCTATAACCATCCTGAGTAGGCTTATCACTCCATTCCTATTCTATTCAGAGTTTACATAAATTAATCAAATTGGATGTGAGCTATTATCTGTTTGGTTAATGCGATGCATGTCTGTTGAATTTGGAAAAATCCATCATCACTGAACCCAGCCCCACCTACTCAGCCAGTAAGGAGCTGCTACTGCCTTGCGGCCGTGGCATACTACTTTTTCTAAAACAGTATGTGCTAAATAGTATGCAACAATGAGTACCTATTAGGCAGTTTAAGAATGTCGTACGCTAGTATGGGTATTCAGACACGGACAATGAGTGGTGAGAGGAGGGGTGGAGGACTGTTGAGCCACATGAGACAGGGAACATCAGAGAAGTTGAGAGAGGTTGACTGACTTGTCATGGCCCAGTTTAAGGTGGTATATGAGCGTGTGATCAGTAAATTATTGGGTGTGGTCAGGTGGGAGACATTGTGAGGATTGAGTTAAATGGTTTTAGACCAATTGATGAGGGTGGTGACTGAATAAATCAGGCTGGTGACTGAATTAACGGATATTGAGGTCATGAGAATGTTGAATTCATGCTAGATTTGATAACATACTCATGCTTAGCTTCCTGGAACCGTAATGACATTTTACCTCAGGTTGTCAATAGAGGGCACTATGGCATTATGCTCCCACAGTTTTTATTCAGAATAGTTCTAAAACTGTTTTTCTTTCTGAGCACAATAATAGCTGTCAGAGGAATCATAATGTCAAGCACAGGAGGCTGAGTTGAGAACGGCTCACAATAACGTCTGGAATGGTGTAAATGGAGTGGTATCAAACACATGGAAAACATCTGTTTGATGGGTTTGATACCATTTCATTGATTCCGTTCCAGCCATTACTATGAGTCTGACCTACCCAATTAAGGTACCACCAGCCGCCTGTGGTGTCAATCTGTTCATTTAGGTGGAATGGCAACTATATTGTTCATGTCTTTATATGAAAATACCTTAGATAACTTTTGGATTACTATCATTAGGGATTCAGCTTGTGAAATACCAGTAATGCTATTACGCCATTTCATAGAATATATGTTTATAACCCTGACAAAGACATTACTTAGCATTTATTTGTCTAACTATATTTTAGTTTTGATATGATGAATATCTGAAATGAAGTGTGTGATACAATCTGTTAGTTCTGGATACCCTATTACCACTTCTAAGAGACAGCAGCTCCATAATCATGACAAATGTGTCATCTCAGAAATAAATTGTCTAGTTAAAATACAAGTGCAAATTAAATTTCTTAACAACTGAAATTGAGTTTGCACAGTAACTGTTACGCCCTGACCTTAGTTATCTCTGTGTTCTTTATTATTTTGGTTAGGTCAGGGTCTGACTAGGGTGGGTATGCTAGTTTTGTCTTGTCTAGGGTTTTTGTATATCTAGAGTTTTGTAGGTCTAGGTATATGTATGTCTATGGTGGCCTGATATGGTTGCCAATCAGAAGCAGCTGTTTATCGTTGTCTCTGATTAAGGACCATATTTAGGTAGCCATTTTCCCTTGGGTATTTGGGTTCTTGTTCTATGTTTAGTTGCCTGTCTGCACTATCCATATTAGCGGCACGTATTGTTAGTTTGTTCAGTGTTTTGTTTTTTATTAAAGAAGAATGTACGCATATCACGCTGCGCCTTGGTCTCCTCCTTACAACGAACGTGACAGTAACTTACCAGTTATTTGGCATAAAACATGTTTCAGTGTGGGAGCCGGATGGCATTTTATGTGTCCCACTTTTGAAGGATTCGACAATGAACCAACAATTGATGCAGTGCTAGTTATCTCAACAGTTCAAGACCAGGTTCTAACGTAATAAATAAGTCTTACTCACTTTGTGTGGAAGCACTCCAACAGGAGTTCAACTACAGGCTGCAATTGATTTATGAGCTAATTAAATGGCAACCGGAGACCCTGAGTCAGTCCAAAAAATGTAATTACATAAGTTCTCCAATCACATGCATACACCTATATGCACGTAAATACCAATATGCAGACATATGTGAAACCCTTCTCATTCCTCTAGTTGAATGCACACACACACACACACACATACACATTCCCAGAATGTCCCGCACACTAGGTTTGAGAGAGCAGAAACAAACAAACACATTAGCCATTATTAAGTAACTATGATGTAGTTAACATTTTACAGTGTAATGATCTGTATCATTATGAGAAAGTTGTAGCAAACTGTAAAATGAAACATAAACACAAACTCTTGAATTCCCTTCAAATTGTTGAATTGTACATTTTAAAGAAATTGACAAAGCACTTTTGTATGAAATAGCCTTTTGTATAATGGCACCGGAGAGGATGGCTGATGTTTTATGTGCTCCTAACAAACTGTTTTTTTGTGTTGTTTGTAATTTGTTTAAAATTATCTTGGATATAATGTTGCTGCTACGGTCTCTTATGACCGAAAATAACTTCTGGACATCAGAACAGCAACTCCTCACCACGAACTGGAAGAAGCTTTTTCCTTTAATAACAAATCTGACAAGTCCGACGTGAAGGAAAAACGGCTTTCCCGGGAACAGGCCCAAATCCCTGTCATTTGCGTGAAGAAAAGACAGAGAAAAAGGTGCGGAGGTTGGACTGCCTTTTGAGAATTCATAGGTGAGCGAGTAAACCCCCACTGCCCTCCGTTCTATTGGCAAACATGCAATCATTGGAAAATAAAATCGATGACCGAAGAGCAAGATTAAACTACCAACGGGAAATTAAAAACGATAATATCTTATGTTTCACCGAGTCAAGGGCTGAACGACGACATGAACAACATACAGCTGGCGGGTTTTACACTGTATCGGCAGGATAGAACAGCAGCCACTGGTAAGACAAGGGGTGGCGGTCTATGTATATTTGTAAACAAAAGCTGGTGTACGATATCTAAAGAAGTCTCAAGGTTTTGCTTGCCTGAAATAAAGTATCTCATGATAAGCTGTAAACCACACTATCTACCCAGTTTTCATCTGCATTTTTCGTAGCAGTCTACATACCAACACACTGACGTTGGCACTAAGACCACACTAAAAGAGCTGTATACTGCCATAAGCAAATAGGAAAATACTCATCCAGAGGTGGCGCTCATAGTGGCCTGGGAATTTAATGTAGGGAAACTTAAATCCATTTGACCAAATTTCCATCAGCATGTTAAATGTGCAACCAGAGGGAAAAAAATTCTAGACCATCTTTACTCCACACACAGAGATGCGTACAAAGCTCTCCCTCGCCCTCCATTTGGCAAATCTGACCATAATTCTATCCTCCTGATTCCTGCTTACAAGCAAAAATTAAAGCAGGAAGCACCTGTGACTCGGCCAATAAAAAAGTGGTCAGATGAAGCAGATGCTAAGCTGCAGAACTGCTTTGCTAGCACAGACTGGAATATGTTCCAGGATTCTTCCGATGGCATTGAGGAGTACACCACATCAGTCACTGGCTAAATCAATAAGTGCATTGATGACGTTGTCCCCACAGTGACCGTACGTACATACCCCAACCAGAAGCCATGGATTACAGGCAACACCCGCACTGAGCAAAAGGGTTGAGCTGCCACTTTTAAGGAGTGGGACTCTAACCAGGAAGCTTATAAGAAATCTTGCTATGAACTCGGACGAACCATCAAACAGGCAAAGAGTCAATACCGGACGAAGATCGAATCTTACTACACCGGCTCGGCTGTGGTAGGGCTTGCAAACTATTACAGACTACAAAGGGAAGCACAGCTGAGAGCTGCCCAGTGACACAAGCCTACTAGACGAGCAAAATAACTTCTATGCTCACTTCGAGGCAAGTAACACTGAAACATGCATGAGAACATCAGCGGTTACCAGAACATGTACTGTGAGCATGCGCTGACCAACTGGCAAGTGTCTTCACTGACATGTTCATCCTCTGTAATAGCAACATGTTTCAAGCAGACCCCCATAGTCCCTTTGCCCAAGAACAATAAGGTAACCTGCCTAAATGACTACCGACCCGTAGTACTCACTCTGTAGCCATGAAGTGCTTTGAAGGGCTGTTCATGGCTCACATCAACACCATCATCCAAGAAACCTTAGACCCACTCCAATTTGCATACCGCCCTAACAGATCCACAGATTATGCAATCTCTCTTGCACTCCACACTGCCCTTTCCCACCTGGACAAAAGGAGCACCTATGTGAGAATGCTATTCATTGACTACAGCTCAGCGTTCAACACCATAGTGCCTTTGAAGCTCATCACTAAGCTAACGACCCTGGGACTAAACACCTCCCTCTGTAACTGTATCCTGGACTTTCTGACGGGCCACTCCCAAGTGGTAGGTAGGTAACAACACATCCAACACACTGATCCTCAACACGGGGGCCCCTCACGGGTGCGTGCTAAGTCTCCTCCTGTACTCCCTGTTCACCCAAGACTGCACAGCCAGGTATGACTCCAACACCATCATTAAGTTTCCCGATGACACAACAGTGGTTGGGCTGATCACTGACAAAGACGAGACAGCTTATAGGGAGGAGGTCAGAGACCAGGCCGCGTGGAGCAAGGACAACAACCTCTCCCTCAACTTGATCAAGACAATGAAGATGATTGTGAACTACAGGAAAAGGAGGACCGAGCACGCCCCCATTCTCATCGACGGGGCTGCAGTGGAGCAGGATGCGAACTTCAAGTTCCTTGGTGTCCACATCACCAACAAAGTAACATGGTCCAAGCACACCAAGACAGTCGTGAAGAGATCATGACAAAACTTGTTCCCCCTCAGGAGAATGAAAAGATTTGGCATTGGTCCTCAGATCCTCAAAAGGTTCTACATCTGCACCGTCGAGAGCATCCTGACTGGTTGCATCACTGCCTGGTGTGGCAACAGCTCAGCCTCTGACTGCAAGGCACTACAGAGGTCGTACGGCCCAGTACATCACTGGGGCCAAGCTTCCAGCCATCCAGGACCTCTATACCAGACAGTGTCAGAGGAAGGCCCTGAAAATTGTCAAAGACTTGAGCCACCCTAGTCATAGACAGGTCTCTCTGCTACCGCATGGCAAGCAGTACCGGAGCACCAAGTCTAGGTCCAAGAGGCTTCTAAACAGTTCTACCCCCAAGCCATATCACTCCTGAACATCTAATCAAATGACTACCCAGACTATTTGCATTGCCCCCCACCCCCTCTTTTACACCCCTAACACACATTGCAAAAGACAATCAGACATTTGTCATGTAGAAAATCCATCCTCCTTTTCTATATTGCAATGATAGATTGTGTGCTGAAATGGCAAACTCATGTCCTCTCTCTGAACAAAGGCATAATCAAACAGCTTTGTTTGTGATTCACAGAATACCACTGTACAATGTGTTCCCTCCTCTCTTCCTCATCTTCCTCATGCACACATGTTCATGTGCGCCCCCCCTCCACCAACACACACAGACACACACAGCATGACTACACCTCCACACCCCTCCCGCAACAGCTCATCTCACAGGTTGTATTTTCTGGTTATCTCGTTATGACCGACCTTGTGTGTGAGGATCTCATTAAGGCTGTTTTGTTGGTACAGATTGGAACTGTTGTATCAGCTATGGTGACGCTAGAGGCACACACAGACCCCCAGCAGCGAGACAGAATCTGGTCAGTGGATCCCTACCGCCTGTCTGCTGATGACATGTCTCAGTAACACAAGATCAGTTCATCCCTATGGCGTACTGCCTCTCAGCTCCCTTCCCTAGCAGCCCTGTTTCTATGTCTGATGACATCGCCCCGTAACCCAACACACTGCCTTGTTTTTTGTTTTTTTTCTGAACCGAGTCTCATGATGTGATGCAATACATTGCAATTTAGAGTTATTCTCTTAAAAATAGAAAAATCAAAAGGAGAATACTAAAATGCTACGTCAAGACTGTGTACTGTTTAATAGTACATTCCAAAGGCTTCTGTCTCAAGTCAGCTTTTAATGATTTGAACCCATAGGATATTCTTGTCTTTCCCAGTCCAATTTCCCCTAGCTCACTGAGCCAACACTTATGTTGGTATGGTTGGTACTCATGTTTTGGGGACCACATTTCTCAGTAGATAGGCCTACCTGTTGACCAAAACAACTGTAACCTTGACTTCAAATTTCCTGAATATGTCTTATCGACAAGCACTTGCAGTTGGATTGCTCTCAGTCTGAGGCAGAACACCGCAAGTACATCCTCTAAACATTTGTAAAAAATCTTCAAGTGGAGGAATTCAAAACCCCTTCCAAGCTTACATACAGCACTTAGTTAGATCATGTTTTGGTATTTACCTCCTGTACGATAAATCAGCTGCTGTGGATCATATCCAATGCTCTAAAGTCACATTTTTTTGTTCCAGATTGTGTTTGGCATTTTCAACTTTGTATTCAATTTTGCAATAGTGATGTGGTGATTTTAATCTCTGGTGCTGACAACCACAATCTGCTGTATTAATCTACTACATCTGATGATTTACAACCACCATCACCATGACAGCCACACTCTGCTGTATTAACCTATTATATCCGAGGAGGTACAATCACCATCACCATAATATAATCTAGGTATGGCAGGCAATCCCTGTTACTCCCTGTTGCACTATGACTTAACACTGATGTGACATGTAAGTAGACTGGCGTAACCTCACTGTTCCTTCATTTCCCACTGGGCGTGACTGGGTGACAGCCTTCTCCATAATCATGATGGCCATACCGTTATCCAACTGTAAAGGCTCAGACTGATATGAACGCTCTTTTTTGAATAAATGGTACATCCTCAGTTGTGTAAGGTTGGCTCACTGCTGTTACTGTAAGCTATGTCTGTTGCGCCGTTTGTTAACATCGAGTATGCTTCAGCAGGAAATTGATTACTCTGCTGGCCTGAGGTCTTTAGCTATTGTTTTGGGAGAGGGGATAGGGTGTCCCGAGATCGTTGAGGGTTCTCCCCATCTGAACCACTTACCCTCCATTTTACCAATGAGCTCAAAGCAGTGTTCTTGTACTACAGCATTTATGTGACTGTGTTATTGGGTAAAAGTCTACAGTT
Source organism: Oncorhynchus masou masou (assembly GCF_036934945.1). Classification (NCBI taxonomy): domain Eukaryota; kingdom Metazoa; phylum Chordata; class Actinopteri; order Salmoniformes; family Salmonidae; genus Oncorhynchus; species Oncorhynchus masou. Next base: position 56,016,022 of record NC_088223.1, read on the forward strand.
AAACCAGCGAGGTTGGTTGGAATTGTTTTCTGTTGAAATATCATTTATTGCGCTGATAATGATCGCATTGTTCACAAATATGGGACATCCAAAGTGAAATATACTGGTATTACATTTTGGCGAGGGTGTCTGCCAATAAGCAATAAAAAAATACATATTTATTGTTCTCTATGGTTGGAAGGGTGTAGTGACGAGATTGAATAGTTTATTCCTTAAGCTATTCATTCAGTGGAATCAGAGAGGGGAGGGAATCATTTCAGACATTCAGAGGGGCGAGTGTTCTCTTGAATTACCTATTAACCTTTGGGATTTGGCCGTGCAGATGAATCGTGGTGTCAGTTTTGTATGCATGCTGCCATAGAATCATTAGCTACAACAGTCCCCCGAGCGAGCGCAGGTGTGGAGACTAATCAGTAACTGTAATGGACGTTTATAGACCGTAATGGACACACTTCGTAACTGTCACTCTCTCAGGATAAGGTGAGGGGACCCGAGCCTGGGAAACTGAGTACACAGTATTGTCTGAATGTGGTGAGAGCTTGGGTGATGTATTTGTCAGCATATCAGTGTGTGTGCATGTATAGCCTACGTCTGTCTGTCTGTCTGTCTGTCTGTCTGTCTGTCTGTCTGTCTGTCTGTCTGTCTGTCTGTCTGTCTGTCTGTCTGTCTGTCTGTCTGTCTGTCTTCCATGCTAAAAAAAAAAAAGTATAGTCCCAATAATACAATACAAAGGCTCAGGACTTTTCAAAATTGTATTACTGCATAATTTGCATAAAAGTACAAATATCTGCCTATTCTTCTACCAACTGAAGCTAAGTGAGTTGTTCATAATTAGTGGAACTTGGTAAGCACTGTTCCCAGACGGCTGTATGTAAGAGCACCTGTGTTAGATGTGTCATCTTTATTAGCTGGAGCATGGTAAGCCTAGCTCTCCATGCACTAATCCCCAGCTAAAGAAACAGCTTTCAAGGATTTAACATCAAAAGTAAACCCTTGCGTGCCGGCGGGGGAGCTTTCACCAGAGTCGGCCTCAACTATCTCCCAAGTATTCCAGAGGCTCAGGGATAAAGTGGAAGTTAAACTTAACTTACTCTGTGTTCTTCCATAAGTCTTTGACCTTGTTCTCAGGTCCCATAATAATCCCCTCTCAGATGTGTCTGAATCCGTGCGGGTTTGGGGAGAATCCGTGGGGTAATTCCAAAGGGGTGGCGAATGGATGTTTCTCCAGGACCAACGGGCTGCTATTCCCCCCAGCCATGTAGGGCTTAATCCTACCTACGATCTGCAGGTCAGATCACTCACAGTTAAAATGTGTCCAGTACCACCACCTTTCAATCATTTCCGTAACCTCCCATAGTTAGGCTAAGTGTTTAAAACCAGTAAGAGGAATATGATATTTTAACATACGTCTCTCTAGATTATATGAGGCCACAAAAATATCACTATTCGAGATATTATATATACACACATCTCTCTCTAGTGTGATAGATTAATTAATTTGAATTTATCAAAGCTTCACAAAAAGCAATATTTGGTCATATCCTGGCAGCGTCTTCACTTTGTAGCTAAAAACATTTGAGAACAGCGCACAAACAGTAGCTTGCTGTGGCAAAAAAAGCCCTGAAGTACAATGGATTACACATCTACCTGAGGTTAACACTTGTGTGGTGTTCATGTCTTTGTTATTCACCCAATATTAACAGGTCTGATGGATCCACAACGTTATTGGGTTTTTAAAACAATACAGCAATAACAATTTGTAAAAAACGTAACACTTAGATGTTGACTTATCAATTACAAGTATCAATTACAAGCAATATAGACAGCATACATGGTTAATATTTGCCATTTACCTCTGCTAGATCACATTTATCAATAAAAGCGATATACATTTTTTTTATTGATAAAATCTGATTTATGTAAACAAAAATCTAATATAATCAAGACATAATGGAATAAATCATGTTTATCTCAAAACAAATATAAAGTTAACAAGGTTTTCATCACTATTGAAGAAGGACAAATTGTATGTCATGTCTTTACTATCATTTAATGAAGACTTTTAGTTTTTTTATCAAAGATTCTCTGTAATAAGTATTACGCGATCAAACTGATTAATCATGTAACTGTAATTAACTAGGAAGTCGGGGCACAAAGGAAAATATTCAGATTACAAAGATTCCTAATATAACCTTTCAGATATTTTCATATCAGATCCATAGTCTTCTAATTAATGAATTATTTACTTAACCTCACGTTAGTCTCATTCCAAATGTCGTAAATTGTTGGTTATCTGCACGAACCCAGTCTTCACTATGAGTCATCCATACATATATTGTCTTAATTGTCTCAATTGTCTTATTACTAACTAAGTAATTCACAGAAATGCATAAACAACACAAACAAAGTAATATGGTTACAAGAAATGATAGGAGAATGTGCCCTAGTGGTCTAAACCGGCATGACGGCTTGTTAGACAAAAGGGAAGTGGGGGTCGACTGAGAAGTCACTACAGAGTTAATAATTATAACAATTGAAATGCTATTCCTTTGCACGTGAACGCTCACTCATTTGGGAACAATTGCAGTCAAAATATATATTTACGCTCAGTATGTCGTCTTGATCGCTGTTGAAAAGTTAGTTTCTGTTGGAGAGTTTTCGTGCACTTTCTCTCTCTCTCTCTCTCTCTCTCTCTCTCTCTCTCTCTCTCTCTGTGGTTAGGATGGATCGCTCAGAGTAACATTCATTTGTTTCGTTATAGAATAGATGTTTCGGCGGATGTCGTTCTTCGCGTTCAATGATACCGAATTCCTAGCTGCAGACTAGTAATTAATATCGAGAACTTGTTCTTATTCTGTCGGTATCGATAGTCTAAGAGTTTAACCACGTGGTATGGTTAAAAGATTCAGCAATGGTCTGCAACCTTTGTCCTCCCATAATTGAGAGAAACATGGTCTACTTTGAATTTCTCAAAGTTGGGTTTTATTCGGAATTGCAGAAAAGGTGCTGTCCCAGGATGCCTGACCCTAACTGGGCTCATGGGCGGTCCTCTGATTTAGTTCAACTCAAAAGGGAAATGGAGTTTCCTTCATTAAACAGTCCAAAATCACATTATACAATTTTACAAACAGTATCATCCTCACTCATTCATCTTATGCAACAATTAGATATAAACCTCATATCTGAGGCTATTATATATACAGCGTTATGGTAATGTGGCTGCACAGTCTCCCATGAGCTTTCCCAAGTTGTAACAAACGGACCAGTTCATAGCTGGATTCTTCACCGATCTTTTATACCTTCTCCAGAACGTAAACGTTGTTCGGACCTCAAGGTGGAAGAAATTCCTTTGTTCTCTTACCAATGCCTTGCCCAGCTCCTCGAGAACGATCCGTCTCCTCTGGAGATTCCCTCTGTTCCAATCTGGGTTCAACGCCATCCAGATGACAAATGCGTTGTACGCCGAGATGTCCAAGTTATTGAAAGATTTCCCAAGTTGCCAGCACAGGGTTCTTCTTTTGCAGCTGTAGCCAGTCACTAGTTTGTCTTGTGCACCCCTCCTATTGTGTCATTGATTTATGGTTTTTGATGTTCCTGGCCGCAGATTCTCCCATCAATATACAGCGTACTCATGAGTACCACATTTTTGCCTTTCTTTGGTACGTAGGACACTAGGGATGTGTCATTCGTGAACACAAATTTAGAGGAATTGATAGGCCTGTTCAGTGTATTCAACAGCTGAGGTGGGAGCTCTGGTTTGTTTTCATACTGTTCCTACCATCGTCAGCTTCCTCTTGAGGAGCTCTTGTCTCAACTGGCGCGAAGTAAAAAAGTTATTGCATGTGATGTTGTGGACACGGAATCCCTGTGTGACATCCAGGACAAGCCGCATCCATTGGTTCTTCTCAGGGGATCCTCCATCTGGCTTCCCTGTACACACTTCCAAGTTCACAATCATATGATGAAGCAGCAACACAGGCAGCCCAGATCTTGATTCCGTATTTTGCCGGTTTAGACGGTATGTACTGCCTGAAGGGGCAGCGGCCCCTAAATGGCATAAGCTGCTCATCAACAGTAACGTTGGGCCCAGGGTTGTAAAAAAGGGGAAGGCGGTCCATCAACTTGTCCCATCCCGTCCGACCGATGCCAGGGTGATCAGAGGAGGGTGACGTGTGGGCCCAATAGATCAATCAGTCACGGACAGCAGATGGAACGTACAGGTGCCCAGCTCTGTGCGTAACGCCCGCTCGCTATCCGCATCCAGCTTCCACACCACCAGTGGCACCAGGCAAGAGGCCGGAAGTATGGGAGTGTGATCCATGGACCGCTCCTCTGTGGCATATCTCTGGGACAGTGCGCCTGGAAGATGCAGCATTTATCATCCCGTACGGTATGATGAGGTACTCATAGTGCCCTGAGGTGGTACTAAATGCCGTCTTCCACTCGTCCCCCTCCCGGATACACACCAAGTTGTAAGCGCTCCTGAGATCCAATTTGGTGAAGAAGCGCGCTCCGTGCATTGACTCGATCGCACTGGCGATAAGAGGCAGTGGGTAGCTGTACCTCACAGTGATCTGATTTATACCCCGATAGTCAATACAAGGGCGTCGACCTCCATCCTTCTTCACAAAAAAGAAACTCGAGGAGGCAGGTGAAGTGGAGGGCCGAATATATCCCTGCCCCAGGGATTCGGACACATATGTTTCCATAGCCGCCGTCTCTTCCTGTGACAGAGGATACACGTGACTCCTGGGAAGTGCTGCGTCTACCACAATCCCCCCGTCGATGGGGTGGTAATTGAGTCGCCTTGTTCTTACAGAAGGCGAGAGCCAAATTGGCATATTCTAAGGGGATGCGCACGGTGGAGACCTGGTCAGGACTTTTCACCTTAGTCGCACCAATGGAAACCCATACACACCTCCCTGAGCACTCTCGTGACCACCCCTTGAGAGCCCCCTGTAGCTACGAAATAGTGGGATCATGACAGGCCAACCAGGGTAGCCCCAGCACCACGGGAAACGCAGGAGAATCAATAAGGAAGGGACTGGTCAGGACTTTCCACCTTAGTCGCACCGATGGAAACCCATACACACCTCCCTGATATGCACAGGGAAGGGCATATCCACAGGAACAAGGGGAAACCCTAAACTATGGGCAAATGAACAGTCAATAAAATTCCCAGCTGCACCTGAATCCACGAGTGCCTTATGCTGGGAATGCGTGGAAAACTCAGGAAATTTGATAAACAACATGTGGGCAACAGGGGGCTCTGGGTAAGTCTGGTGCCAACTCACCTGGGGTGACACGATAGTGCCCTGCCTGCTGCCTCAACTCCCTGAGGAACCTCCCCAGCACCGATCAGCAGTGTGCCCTCTGCGGCCACAGATGGTGGAGGGAATGGCCCCTCCTCCGGTCGCCCTATGCCCAGCTCCATGGGTGTCCGAGCGGAGGTGCTGGGGGATGGAACTGACAGGCTCCGATCCGGACCTCCGCGGGTAGCCAGCAGGTTGTCCAGCCGGATGGACAGGTCCACCAGCTGGTCCAATGTGAGTGTGGTGTCTCGGCAGGCCAACTCCCACCGGTAGTGATCGATCAGGACCCCGTCGTTCCATCCCGCGCTGGCGGCCAGGGTCCGGAAGTCCAAAGCAAAATCCTGTGTGCTCCTTATCCCCTGCCTCACGTGGAACAGATATTCACCCGCCGCTCTACCCTCAGGCGGGTGCTCAAAAACTGTCCGAAATCGAATGGTGAACTCTGTGTAATGGTCCTCTCAGGCAAAGACCTGGAGTAGGCCAACGCCGTATGGAGTGAAGGAGATGCGGCGTTGGCCCACTCCAGGTCTTTGCCTGAGAGTCAGGCGACAAGGGCGGACACTCTCTCACATCCCGAAGGAGCCGGGTGGATGGCCGCTAGGTAGAGCTCCAGCTGGAGTAGGAACCCCTGGCATCCGGCAGCCATCCCATCATACTCCCTCGGGAGCGCGAGCCGAATCCCGCTGGGACCAGGTGAAGGAGGGGTGGACAGTGGGGCCTGCTGTAGTGGGGCTGGTGGAGGTGCTGGATGACCTTCTCCTCTCTCCCAACGATCCATTGTTTGCAGCACGTGATCCTTGGCGGTGTCCAGACGTTGCAACATGGTGCTGCTGGACGCGCTCCTCTACTGCCAAAGGGAGGGCGTCTGCTCCTGCTGACTCCATTCTAGGTGAGTCATTCTGTTATGCGGTCTGTGTGTAGCTGGTGTAGATGAGTCAGACGCAGGACAGCGGATATGAGTAAATAAACATACTTTATTCAAAATATACAAATGCGATACAATAAAGAGAGCCCACATTAACCCTCTGTACTACATACAATCAATTACTCACAAACAGACATGCGGGCACAGAGGGTTAAATAATGAACAAGTAATTGGGGAATTGAAACCAGGTGTGTAAGACAAAGGCAAAACAAATGAAAAGTGGATCGGCGATGGCTAGAAGGCCGGTGACGTCGACCACCGAACACCGGTCGATCATGGAGAGGGGCCGACTTCCTCAGAAGTCGTGACAATGTTGAAAAAACAGGCCCAGGGAGGAGGAAGGCAATACTTTGTGTTTAATTCTTACTTGATTTCACCAACACACACACACACACACACACGTTTCCACACTTTTACTACCCTTGGGTCCAGTGGACCCAAACACCACATATGTAATATAAATGTGTAGGGGGGTGTGTGCACTCAATGAAAATGTGTTCTTTTACATGTTCAGGAAATGAGACAAGGCCAATGAGTCTCAGGTTGAAAATAAATACAATAAAACATAATTTTTATAATTTTTCTTTTAGTTAACATTGAAAATGAGTTAACACTCCCATCAGGTCATCGTAAATAAAAATGCCTATTACATGTAGCCTATTATGTGTTGTGTTTTGGGTTGCATGTTGTCACAGAACAGAGGTTTTGTGCAGCTGCAGTGCCAATGCACACTTCTTCTCTTTTCACAACACAGATTGGGTACCAACATTAAATTGTCATTCACATTTTTTCTGGATATTACCCCACTCAATGGTACTGGAAGAGAAGCCAACAGGAACAGTTCAACGGACACATGTCATGTCGGCAAAGTATTGCGAAAGAGATGTGGCTTTCTCACCAAGGTCTCGATCTACTTAAAAGCCCTTGATTGACTGTGGCCGCCCTGCTACAACTCCACATTTAATCAACTATATTTGTAACTCCAAAATAAAGTTTCAATTCACTCCAAATGCTTTATCTATCCCCGTGGCATTGATATGCAAATATACACGGAGTGGTTAACATTCTTGCCCATGTACTTGCCCATATTCTTGTGTCATTCATTATGTGACCTGTGCACCTAATAGGTGCATAACAGCATAACACCCAGTGAATAATGTAGCCTACATATTATGCTGACATTTTTTGCATCAACATTCATGTTCCGCGTTCATTAACCTTTTTCCTTTACCCCTACATTCCAGATAATAACATGCAATACATTTTTTATGGTTTATATCATCCTCCGTTCTTCCGAATAACATTTGAACAGCGGTCCTGGAAAGTGGATTTCTATTTGAGAGATATCCAACTGAAAATATTTACAGTATGTTGAGATAATTGATGCCCCTAGGGGACTGATCCCAGACAAATTTCACCCTCATTCTTCAGAGGTTTGTGACACCTATGGCAACCAAATAATTGTCTGTCTGTCTTTATTTTTTTTAGTAGTGTAGTGTATTTGCTAACGCCTCAATCATACTGGCAGAGTCACTGCATCAATGCTTCATAACATTTTATGCAATTACACAACTATACTGGATGCATGTATTTGCCACAGGTGTTGCAGTCAGTCGAAATGTCGTTAGATTTTTGTTATTGTCGCTGTATCCTCAAAACCCTTTGTTTTTGACACAAATAAAAACCATATTATTTCATTTCAGCAGGCTATGAAACAAAGAAAATGCATTTCGAAAGAACAGATGATCATATTTTTGTTGAATTAGGCCATGTTACAGTGTTCAGTAGGCTATATGGCTATGTGCCATATCACGTAGCCAACTGGGGAGTTTTTTTTAGGATAACAAATATATTTAGTGAAGCTAAGCACGCTAAAAAATCTGGTTCAGTCTACTTTCCACCAGACACTGGGGGATGAATTCACCTTTCAGCAGGACAATAACCTAAAGCACAAGGCCAAAGCTACACTGGAGTTGTTTACCAAGAAGACAGTGAATGCTCTTTAGAAAACATTAGAAAAAGTTAAACATCGCCTTTGTTCATATTTCCATGGAAGCTGATACAGCACCAGGGTACAAAGATTATCTTAGGGTCATTTTTGACCCGGCTGTTATAAAATAATTTACACACCACAAAAACCACAAGGGCACACACACACACATTGAGAAAACTTGCTTGTGCATGTGCAGCATCTCTCCTCCACGACCCCACATGACTCAAGTTCACAGAATTAAAAACAATTTCTAACAAAATAAACATTTCTTGAAAGCATTGTTTACTAATGGGAATGCAGTCAGTCTATAAAGGTACTGCAGATGACAGTACCCCCCAGTTGTCTCTTTGCTGAAGCCATGAGTGCACGTTTCAGTGCCCAACATGTCGTAGATCTGATTCTTTCAGAAGTCCAGGAGGAACAAGAAAACAAAGATTTAGAAGAGGGGGGGGAATCTGAAGAAGAAGATGCACGATGCATCATCTTCAGATGAAGAAGAAATCCCCCAAGCTGAAAGAGACAATTTTTTGTCAAAGAACAGCAAAATATCATGGTCCTTGTCACCATATGACATCCATGGCAGGATAGCAGCCCAAAATGTCATAAGGATGACCCCAGGGCCCACAAGACATGCAGTTGCCCATGCCCAGGACATCACCTCAACGTTCTACATGTTCATCACACCAGCCATTGAAAGAATCATCCTGGAGATGACAAATTTGGAGTGTTTCCGTGAATATGGAGACAACTGGAAAAGGATGGATGAGATTGACCTGCGTGCCTACATAGGGCTGCTAATCTTAGCGGGTGTGTATAGGTCCCGAGGTGAGGCTACATGTAGTCTCTGTGATGTAGAGAGCGGAAGGGTGATTTACCGTGTCACGATGCCACTGAAAGTCTTTCACACTTTCTCAAGAATGATACGCTTTGATAACGTTTTGATGAGTCAAGACCTGCAAGACGTGTGAGGGACAAACTGGCGGTTATACGAGAGGTCTGGGGGAAGTGGGTGGAGCTTCTGTCATACCTCTATAACCCTGGGCCTGAATGTGATTGTTTTCTGTGACACTGATACTAATTACTGTTAGTAATCTCTTTTGTCAAAAGGTTTCTGTCCTTTCCAGCAGTATATGCCCAGCGAGCCAGCAAAGTATGGCATCAAGCTATGGTTGGCCTCTGACGCACAATCCAGCTATTCTTGGAAGATGCAAGTCTACACAGGGAAGCCAGCCGGTGGAGGCCCGGAGAAGAGCCAGGGGATGAGGGTTGTACTTGATGTGACAGATGGACTGAGGGGACACAATGTAGCGTGTGACAATTTCTTCACCTTTTATGAACTCAGCCAGCAGCTCCTGAAGAGTAAGATCACCATGGTTGGCACAGTTAGAAAGAACAAGCATGAGCTTCCCCCTGCACTTGTAAGAAGAGAGGCCTTTTCATCAAAGTTTACCTTCACCCTCACCACCACTCTAGTTTCTTACCTCCCAAAGAGGAACAAGAATGTGGTCCTCCTGAGCACACTGCACAAAACAGCTGAGATCAGTGATCGTGAGGACAGGAAGACATCCATCATCCTGGACTTCAACCACAACAAAGGAGGTGTGAACAACCTGGACAAGGTGATTGGAACTTACAGCTGCAGGAACATGACTGCCTGCTTGCCCCTGGTCATCTTCCATAACATTGATGTGTCCTCATACAATGCCTTTGCGATATGGAACAAGATCAACCCTACCTAGATGCCTGATAAGCGAAACAAGAGGAGGGTGTTCCTGGAGCAGCTGGGAAAGGCACTTGTAACCCCATGCATTCAAAGAAGGGAGCACCTCCACTGCACAGCAGCCTCTGCAGCACTTGTGAAAGCTGTTAACGGGGCTGAATCTTGTACTGATCCACCCAAGGCTGCAGCTGGGGCAGGCAAGAGGAGGAGATGCCAATTTTGCCCCCCAAAGAAGGACTGTAAAACAAATACTATGTGCTGCACATGTGAGAAATACATCTGCAAATCTGCAAAGTCTATGCACACACACTTGCATACTGTCCTACATGTGCTAATTAGACTTGGTTTATTTATGTTCTTCACATTTTGTTTTGTATCTTATCTTATTTTATTCATATATATTGTTGTTGTTTAAACACCGTTGGAGAAGACTAGTATTTTGTAGTTTAATTCCTCATTGTACAGCATATAAGAATATATCACTATGTTGCCAAAACAATTCAAGACTGTTATTGTTTCCCTTCAATACAATGCATTCAAAACTACTTTCTGCACTTTTCTGCTACTTTCTTAGGCTATACAAGTGATATCTCTTGCTATTTTTTTTTACACCTATGCAATACCTTCAGCAATAATAATAATAATAAACCTCTACTTTAGTAAAGAAAACAATTATAACAGGTGTGTTGTCATGAATTGAGTAGTGTCCACTAATTAAATGTAGTCTTTCTGCATTGTGAAGAGGGAAAACACAGATATTCACAAAGTTTGTGATGAATGACAGGTTATTTCTTTATGCAAAATAGAGTTGGGGTTTAAAATTCAAATAAGCCGCTTTATTTTAGGGGTTTAGTGAAGGCTGGTCATTTTTTACACTTAGGACAAGGGGGGCATACAGAATGTTAAGACCACGCAAGGGTTAAATCTGCTTAAAATCTATTGCAAGACCTGAAAGTGGGTGTCTAGCAACGATCAACAACCAATTTGACAGAGCTTGAGGAATTTGAAAAGAATTCTGGGCAAATGTTGAGCCATCCATGTTTGAAAAGCTCTTCGAGACTTACCCAGAAAGACTAGCTTCTGTAAACCAAAGGTGATTCTAACATGTATTGACTCATAAATGTTTTACAAATATTATACTTCCCCCCCCACTTTGACGTTAGAATATTTTGTGTAAACCATTAACAAAAAATGATAAATCCATTTTAATCCCACTTTAACACAACAAAATGTGGAAAAAGTCAATGGTTTGAATACTTTCTGAAGGCACGTAAAGGAAGATAGTTTCAGTGCTTGCTTTGTTATCCAACTGATCGTGTCCTTTCTGCATCATGTGACCCTCATTCATTGCTGCTTGCAACTACTGTATATTTATAGGTGATAGTATATGCTGTCACAATACATTTGTAGATGTTATCGAAGAAATAACATTTATGCTACTTGGCAAACAATTAAAACTTTTTTAATTAAAAATGTTACTGGATATGTGTGCAAAAGCAGTTCAACATTCACCTTTTGCTACTATTTCTCTCAACTCTACTCATACAATTAGATGCATAAATCGGATATATGCAAGACAAATGCAGCGTCCCATTGGAAATTAATGTACTTCTGGTGTACCAAAACACAAGGACGCTGCTGTGACTGACGCGTAAGAGTTCATTAAGTGAAGTGGAAATTCTTACTAGTATGTACTGTACAATACAGACATTCTGCATTCCACAGTCACCCACAGGTTGCGTGGGCAGATGGATAATGGAGGTTAGCTGAGCTCAGACAAAACTTGCTAATGTGATCTCCCACGCTCTCAAAATGCATGTCACACACACACACACACACACACACACACACACACACACACACACACACACACACACACACACACACACACACACACACACACACACACACACACACACACACACACGGCTCCTTGCAGGTTAGCAGAGTTGGTCTCTCATCACAACAGGATCTACATGGTTGGCTTACATGCTTTTTATTACTGTGTTATCCTCCATGTTGGAGTTCAAGAGGTGCTCTGGAGTTCAAGCGCACTGAGGCTAAAGTGTTTTCTCCTACAGAGACCCTCACTGAGTGTGCTCTATGGAACAAAGCCCAGTAATCCATATTAGATGCTCCGCTGGTGCTCTCTCCTGTTGCGTGCGTGAGTCATTGGGCATTGCAGAGCTTGATCTGGACTAAGCACCATGCTGGGTGATTGACAGGCATATTGCTGTTGTCCTCTCGCCCTGTGTTGTTGTTGTCCAGAGGCTCAGCAGGAGCTGTTATTTACAGCCATGGTCTTTGGGTTCCTGGGGGATGGAAGTGCGGTGGGAGTGGGCGGTGGCTCCGGGCTGGAGCGAATACCTATAATTTCTCTAGAAAGTACAATCAGAGCCCATGTTTTCTCAAACGAGGGTCTTCTGCACTCCACAATAGGGGTCTGTGGGTGCAAGAGGGCAACCAATGAATATTAACCAGTGTTCCCACACTGGAAACAATAGTCAATGTGAACCATTACAGTAGTTTTCATCAATCTACCATTTCCTCCGATGTTGATAGAGCATGGCACTTGCAACCCCAGGATAGCGAGTTTGATTCCAGGGACCACCCATATGTAAAATGTATGCACACATGTCTGTAAATCACTTTGGCTGAAGGCATCTGCTAAATGGCATATTATTGTTACTTTTATAATTGTTATTTCACTGCTTATCCACCTCCACCTCCTGTGTTGCTCATCCAGTACACGTTATCCTATCATTTCAATTGTATATTGTAGGCATATTTAGATTAGAGTACCATGAGGACACCAAACCTACAGGTGGTTTTCAGTTTGAAGGAGGCACATATTTGATGCTGATGGCCGAAGAGTGGATTTTTGCCCACAGATGAGAAATTAAACCTTTTTCATAGTCTTTCTAACTATACTCATTGATGCATGGGAAAGTGAAGCAGTTAGATTTTTTTTAAAAATCCGACACAGTTTTGTATTCCAAAAACAACACACAGGGCTCAACGTAGATTGATGTCATTGTCGATGTATTTGCGTATCGATGAATAATCTCAATCATAATTTACAGTATCGTACTTTCTTTCGCAACTGATTGCGACGCAATCCACTGACTATCATATACCACGATGAAGCACCTTACTTCTAAGAAACCTGTCGTTAAATATAGATGTCAAAGAAACCAGATTAGGGTAAACCAATCACCTCCTTGTTCAAAGCGGTTTCTTTTCGCCTCCAACTGGCAAAAAAAAATAGATGTATGATTTAAATTGTCTATTGGCATGACAATATGGATGTGCGCCTGCTTCTACTAAAGGTTTTCGATTGGCATACTATGGCATTGTTCTCCTGTTTCTGGGGGTTGCCATGGAAACCAATGTAATAATCACAGTGGCGCTGTTACAAGGTTCCCAACCACAGGGAACATGAGGGGGTGGGGGTGAGGATAGGACGAGGGAAGGGGGTTGTAGTGTTTAAATGTCGTTTATAGACATGCTCACACACATACACAATGAAAACATGAAATTCCATGAAGTGAGCCTGCAGGTTATTACTAAACACTTGGGTTTGTACTGAACAGACTAGTGAATCTTATGGCTTCTGGTGGAATGGTATTTAAGCCCGACACTTCTCCTGGATCCTCTTGCTTGGTTGGTCATGGTCAGAGAATGAAGACGCAACATTTTCCATTTAACTTGTGTCGCCTAGTTGATTTATGGAATCGTTTAAAAAAAATGTTATTATGGTTCCAATTCAACAACAGAACACACAACACAATCATAACTGAGTAAATAATTCTGGAGGTTACAGTGTCCTGTCCATCACCCAACAGTCTGTATACAGAGTTATTCTTTTTTTTGGGGGGGGGGGACTTTAAGACGAGAAATTGAGTCACCTTAGTGTGTCACGTATCCAGTGTGCCCAGCGGGGCTTTGGGGACAGTGCGTGTGGTAAACACCTAACCACCATCGCAGAGGATTCAATTTGAGGCGACGTTGCAGATTGGCCACACGCGACTCAGAGCAGATGGTGGAGAGCAGAATAGACTCTGAGAAAGCAAGATTAGCCCTGCCAGCCCGAGAGCAGGGGAGAGTATCTGAGTCGCACAGATAGGGGAGTTTCAGGCACCTCTCCTCGTCCAATCAGATAAGGCTGGCCTGCGGAGCGGTGATTTATTGAGTGCGTGGAGGGGCCTGACAGCCACGGCTCTCATCAGACGGACTGAGACGTAATTAGCCGGAGCACGGTGATGATGCAGCTGTTTGCATGGGGAGGAGAAAGCTATACCGGGAGTACAGGGGCCCACACAGCTTTCTCAGAGACGGAGCGGCAAACAGCGTGCTGCTCCCACGACCTCAGAGGGTATTTAGTAAATAGCTTTACTGAGTCCAGAAAAAGGCAGACTACACATTCGCTTCACTGAAGATAATTAAAAATTGGAAAACACCCTCTCTCTCTCTCTCTCTCTCTCTCTCTCTCTCTCTCTCTCTCTCTCTCTCTCTCTCTCTCTCTCTCTCTCTGTTCTTTCGGAGTTGTCACTGAGTTGATCCTTTATTCACTGGACAGCTGGTAGAGAGGGACAGGACAGCAGTGCAGTAGCCTGTAGATTTGATTTGGCCAGGCAGAGCAGTAGAACTGGCTCCATGAGTTATTTTCCCATTTGAATGTAATGAATCTTCAACAAGGTGCTGAAAAGGGAAAGGCCTGTGTGTACATCTTCTCTGCATGGCTGTCTCTGTTTATTAGCACGCGCCACTTGGGGTGGTGTTGCTGTGTGGCTGCATGGCCACTGAGAGCTTTGATGTGAAGATTAATGGCTGACTGTGTGCAGGATGTTGAGGGATATCGATCCCAGTTAGGTGAGATACACAGTATCCATAGGAGAAGACTTGCCTGCAGTGAAGTGGCACATTAATCTGAGAGGTCAGAGACTCCATTCATCACTTGAACTGACCCCCTGTCTCTGTTTGGGAGCCATTTTCATTTTTTCTAGCCACTTGAAGTGTCCAGTATTAGGTCCTAAGTACCTTTGGTTTGAGCTTTGAGGCTTGATCTTGTTGGCATTGTCTCTATCCCTTTCTCATTACTTGGTAACAGTAAAATATCATGGCCCCTGCAGCTTAAAAGTGAGTATGTGGCCTTCACAGCGACATAACAACGCTTGAGATGAGAGGATGATGGTGTATAGGGATATGAATCTCTCATTTAATCGATCATATTAACACAATAATATCTGAACACAATAAGAAATGAGTATCTGTATGAGAGAGAAATGGAGATATGCCCATGTCTATACTCAGTGGGTGTTTCTTATTATGCAGCAATAACAGCCAGCATTAGATGCCTTGGCCATGCTGAGGAGGATGAGAGCAGCTCCTAATGAACATTTGGGGATTAATAATGACTAGGTTATTAGTCCGCTGCTGTATTATTCATGCCTCTCTCATTAACAGCCAGTCTTGTACAATGAATATCACATCTCAGTCCAGTCATAGCCCAAGTTTAAACATTCTGACCAATCTAATCAAATCAAATGTATTTATATAGCACTTCGTACATCAGCTGATATCTCAAAGTGCTGTACAGAAACCCAGCCTAAAACCCCAAACAGCAAGCAATGCAGGTGTAGAAGCACGGTGGCTAGGAAAAACTCCCTAGAAAGGCCAAAACCTAGGAAGAAACCTAGAGAGGAACCAGGCTATGTGGGGTGGCCAGTCCTCTTCTGGCTGTGCCGGGTGAAGATTATAACAGAACATGGCCAAGATGTTCAAATGTTCATAAATGACCAGCAGAACAGTTGAAACTGGAGCAGCAGCACGGCCAGGTGGACTGGGGACAGCAAGGAGTCATCATGCCAGGTAGTCCTGAGGCATGGTCCTAGGACTCAGGTCCTCCGAGAGAGAGAAAAAAAGAGAGAAAGAGAGAATTAGAGAGAGCATACTTAAATTCACGCAGGACACCGGATAGGACAGGAGAAGTACTCCAGATATAACAAACTGACCCAAGCCCCCCCACACATAAACTACTGCAGTATAAATACTGGAGGCTGAGACAGGAGGGGTCAGGAGACACTGTGGCCCCATCCAATGACACCCCCGGACAAGGCCAAACAGGAAGGATATAACCCCACCCACTTTGCCAAAGCACAGCCCCCACACCACTAGAGGGATATCTTCAACCACCAACTTACCATCCTGAGACAAGGCCGAGTATAGCCCACCCAAGGGGGAGCGACAACCCATACAGGAAGATCCCATCAGTGACTCAACCCACTCAAGTGACGCACCCCTTCTAGGGACAGTATGAAAGAGCCCTAGTAAGCCAGTGACTCAGCCCCTGTAATAGGGTTAGAGGCAGATAATCCCAGTGGAAAGAGGGGAACCGGCCAGGCAGAGACAGCAAGGGCGGTTCGTTGCTCCAGAGCCTTTCCGTTCACCTTCACACTCCTGGGCCAGACTACACTCAATCATATGACCCACTGAAGAGATGAGTCTTCAGTAAAGACTTAAAGGTTGAGACTGAGTTTGCGTCTCTCACATGGGTAGGCAGACCATTTCATAAAAATGGAGCTCTATAGGAGAAAGCCCTGCCTCCAGCTGTTTGCTTAGAAACTCTAGGTACAATTAGGAGGCCTGCGTCTTGTGACCGTAGCGTACGTGTAGGTATGTACGGCAGGACCAAATCAGAGAGATAGGTAGAAGCAAGCCCATGTAATGCTTTGTAGGTTAGCAGTAAAACCTTGAAATCAGCCCTTGTCTTGACAGGAAGCCAGTGTAGAGAGGCTAGCACTGGAGTAATATGATCACATTTTTTGGTTCTAGTCAGGATTCTAGCAGCCGTATTTAGCACAAACTGAAGTTTATTTAGTGCTTTATCCGGGTAGCCGGAAAGTAGATCATTGCAGTAGTCTAACCGAGAAGTGACAAAAGCATGGATACATTTTTCTGCATCATTTTTGGACAGAAAGTTTCTGATTTTTACAATGTTACGTAGATGGAAAAAGCTGTCCTTGAAACAGTCTTGATATGTTCTTCAAAAGAGAGATCAGGGTCCAGAGTAACGCCGAGGTCCTTCACAGTTTTAATTGAGACGACTATACAACCATTAAGATTAATCGTCAGATTCAACAGAAGGTCACTTTGTTGCTTGGTACCTAGAACAAGCATCTCTGTTTTGTCCGAGTTTAAAAGTAAAAAGTTTGCAGCCATCCACTTCCTTATGTCTGAAACACATGCTTCTAGCAAGGGCAATTCTGGGGCTTCACCATGTTTCATTAAAATGTACAGCTGTGTGTCATCCGCATAGCAGTGAAAGTTAACATTATGTTTTCGAATGACATCCCAAAGAGGTAAAATATATAGTGAAAACAATAGTGGTCCTAAAACAGAACCTTAAGGAACACTGAAATTTACAGTTGATTTGTCAGAGGACAAACCATTCACAGAGATTAACTGAAATCTTTCCGACAGATAAGATCTAAACCAGGCCAGAACTTGTCCGTGTAGACCAATTTGGGTTTCCAATCTCTCCAAAAGAATGTGGTGATCGATGGTATCAAAAGCAGCACTAAGGTCTAGGGGCACGAGGACAGATGCAGAGCCTCAGTCTGATGCCAATAAAAGGTCATTTACCACCGTCACAAGTGCAGTTTCAGTGCTATGATGGGGTCTAAAACCAGATTGAAGCATTTCGTATACATTGTTTGTTTTCAGGAAGGCAGTGAGTTGCTGCGCAACAGCCTTTTCTAACATTTTTGAGAGGAATGGAAGATTCGATATAGGCCGATAGTTTTTTATATTTTCTGGGTCAAGGTTTGGCTTTTTCAAGAGAGGCTTTATTACTGCCACTTTTAGTGAGTTTGTTACACATCCGGTGGATAGAGAACCATTTATTATGTTCAACATAGGAGGGCCAAGCACAGGAAGCAGCTCTTTCAGTATGCAGCTTAAAGGTTTAGAGGCCATGATTATTTTAATCATTGTGTCAAGTGATATAGTACTAAAACACCTGAGTGTCTCTGATCGTAGGTCCTGGCAGAGTTGTGCAGACTCAGGACAACTGAGCTTTGAAGGAATACGCAGATTTAAAGATGAGTCCGTACTTTGCTTTCTAATAATCATGATCTTTTCCTCAAAGAAGTTCATGAATTTATTACTGCTGAAGTGAAAGCCATCCTCTCTTGGGGAATGCTGCTTTTTAGTTAGCTTTGCGACAGTATCAAAAAGGAATTTCGGATTGTTCTTAAATTGGAAAAATGGGATGATCGAGCAGCAGTAAGGGCTCTTCGATACTGCACAGGACTGTCTTTCCAAGCTAGTCGGAAGACTTCCAGTTTGGTGTGGCGCCATTTCCTTTCCAATTTCCTGGAAGCTTGCTTCAGAGCTCGGGTATTTTCTGTATACCAGGGAGCTAGTTTGTTATGAGAAATGTTTTTAGTTTTTAGGGGTGCAACTGCATCTAGGTTATTGCGCAAGGTTAAATTGAGTTCCTCAGTTAGGTGGTTAACTGATTTTTTTCCTCTGGCGTCCTTGGGTAGACAGAGGGAGTCTGGAAGGACATCAAGGAATCTTTGTGTTGTCTGTGAATTTATAGCACGACTTTTGATGTTCCTTGTTTGGGGTCTGAGCAGATTATTTGTTGCAATTGCAAAAGTAACAAAATGGTGGTCCGATAGTCTAGGATTATGAGGAAAAACATTAAGATCCACAACATTTATTCCATGGGACAAAACTAGGTCCAGAGTATGACTGTGACAGTGAGTAGGTCCAGAGACATGTTGGACAAAACCCACTGATTCGATGATGGCTCCGAATGCTTTTTGGAGTGGGTCTGTGGACTTTACCATGTGAATATTAAAGTCACCAAAAATGTGAATATTATCTGCTCGGACTACAAGGTCCGATAGGAATTCAGGGAACTCAATGAGGAACTCTGTATATGGCCCAAGAGGCCTGTAAACAGTAGCTATAAAAACTGATTGAATAGGCTGCATAGATTTTATGACTAGAAGCTCAAAAGACAAAAACGTCATTCATTTTTTTGTAAATCGAAATTTGCTATCGTAAATGTTAGCAACACCTCCGCCTTTGCGGGATGCGCGGGGGATATGGTCACTAGTGTAGCCAGGAGGTGAGGCGTTGTTCAACACAGTAAATTCATCAGGCTTAAGCCATGTTTCAGTCAGGCCAATCACATCAAGATTATGATCAGTGATTAGTTCATTGACCATAATTGCCTTTGAAGTAAGGGATCTGACATTAAGTAGCCCTATTTTGAGATGTGAGGTATCATGATCTCTTTCAATAATGACAGGAATGGAGGAGGTCTTTATCCTAGTGAGACTGCTAAGGCGAACACCGTCATGTTTAGTTTTGCCTAACCTAGGTCGAGGCACAGACACGGTCTCAATGGGGATAGCTGAGCTGACTACACTGACTGTGCTAGTGGCAGACTCCACTATGCTGGCAGGCTGGCTAACAGCATGCTGCCTGGCCTGCACCCTATTTCATTGTGGAGCTAGAGGAGTTAGAGCCATGTCTATGTTGGTAGATAAGATGAGAGCACCCCTCCAGCGAGGATGGAGTCCGTCACTCCTCAGCAGGTCAGGCTTGGTCCTGTTTGTGGGTGAGTCCCAGAAAAAGGGCCAATTATCTACAAATTATATATTTTGGGAGGGGCAGAAAACAGTTTTCAACCAGCGATTGAGTTGTGAGACTCTGCTGTAGAGCTCATCACTCCCCCTAACTGGGAGGGGGCCAGAGACAATTACTCGATGCAGACACATCTTTCTAGCAGATTTACACGCTGAAGCTATGTTGCGCTTGGTTATCTCTGACTGTTTCATCCTAACATCGTTGGTGCCGACGTGGATAACAATATCTCTATACTCTCTACACGCGCCAGTTTTAGCTTTAGCCAGCACCATCTTCAGATTAGCCTTAACATCGGTAGCCCTGCCCCCTGGTAAACAGTGTATGATCGCTGGATGATTCGTTTTAAGTCTAATACTGCGCGTAATGGAGTCGCCAATGACTAGAGTTTTCAATTTGTCAGAACTAATGGTGGGAAGCTTCGGCGTCTCAGACCCCGTAACGGGAGGAGTAGCGACAAGAGAAGGCTCGGACTCTGACTCCGACTTGTTGCTTAATGGGGAAAACCGGTTGAAAGTTTCTGTCGGCTGAATGAGCAACACCGGTTGAGCATTCCTACAGCATTTCCCTCCAGAAACTGTGAGAAAGTTGTCCGGCTGCGGGGACAGTGCGAGGGGATTCATACTAATGTTACTATCTGTACTTACTGGTGTCACAGACGCTGTTTCATCCTTTCCTACACTGATATTACCCTTGCCTAACAATTGCGTCTGAAGCTGGGCTTGTAGCACAGCTATCCTCGCCGTAAGGCGATCGTTCTCCTGTATATTATGAGTACCGCGACTGCAATTAGAATGCATCATGTTACTTCTTAGCTTCGGCTGTTGGAGGTCCTGACTAACCATGTCTAGATAAAGCGTCCGGAGTGAAAAAGTTGAATGAAAAAGGTTGAGGGAAAAAGGTTGAGGGAAAAAAACTAAAATATAAACGGTAATTAAAAAGTTAAAACCGTAAAGATGTCAGGTAGCAAAGTAAGGTAGGCAACAAAACGCACAGCAACACGTAAACAAGTCTGCACGTTGTGACTAGAGAGGGAGGAACAGAGGGAGGACAGCCATATCTGTCAGCCTGACACACAATCCACTTTTCATGAAAGTCTCTGTTGCGTGTGTGATGCTATTTGGATAGAGAAACAAGACGGGAGGGGGGGGGGGGGGGTGTCTGTTTATGTAATCAAGAAAAGTGTCCTGGGGGCATTAAAACCACAAGGTAGACGTCCATGTTATGGCTCTTCTCAATGTGCCAACTGTAATATGGGATAGGATTGACATGCTGATGATTCTGACAGTGTGGTCCGATACTAATTCAATGCTTCAATTTCCATCCTTTAGGGAGCACTAATGCAAGCTTCGTCTGCAACACTGGCCTTCTCTCTGGTCACACACATCTCAACACCACCATAGAAATTCACCAATTATTCTGGAAAATTAATCGCCTAAATGCCAGATTGGCTTATTTAGCTATTAGCCTCACAGTGCCTCCAGAAAGTATTCACACCCCTTAACTTTTTGCACGTTTTGTTGTGTTACAAAGTGGATTAAAACTGATATATATATATATATATATATATATATATATATATATATATATATTTATATATATATATATATATATATGTATATATTATTTTTTTGTGTCAACGATCTACACAAAATACTCTAATGTCAAAGTAGAAAAAAATATTTGGGGAAAAAAATATGAAAAATAAGACAATAATATACTGTCTTGATTATTTAAGTATTCAACCCCCTGAGTCAATACAAGTTAGAATCACATTTGGCAGCTATTATAAATGTGTCTTTATGGGATAGTCTCTAAGAGCTTTGAACACCTGGATTGTACAATATTTGCCCGTATCCTTTTCAATATTCTTCATGCTCAAATTAGTTGTTGATCATTGCTAGACAACCATTTTTAGGTCTTGCCATAGATTTTCAAGCATATTTAAATCAAAACTGTAAACTCAGACACTTAGGAACATTCACGGTCTTCTTGGTAAGCAATTCCAATGTAGATTTTGTTATTGTCCTGCTGAAAGGTGAATTGATCTCCCAGTGTCTGATTCTTTTTTATCCTGAAATACTCCCCAGTCCTCAAGCATAACCAATACCCATAAAATGATCCAGCCACCACTGTGCTTGAAAATATGAAAAGTGGTACTCAATAATGTGTTGTATTGGATTTGACCCAAACATCAAGACATACACTTAATTTCTATGCTAAATGTTTTGCAGTTTTCTCCTATCACAGCCATTCAACTCGGTAACAGTTATAAATTCACCATTGTCTCATGGTGAAATCCCTGAGCGATTTCCTACCGCTTCGGCAACCAAGTTAGGAAGGAAGCCTGTATCTTTGTAGTGACTGGTTGTATTGATACACCATCCAAAGTGTAATTAAAATGGGGCGGCAGGGTAGCCTAGTGGTTAGAGAGTTGGACTAGTAACCGGAAGGTTGCAAGTTCAAACCCCCAAACTGACAAGGTCGTGTCGTTCTGCCCCTGACCAGGCAGTTAACCCACTGTTCCTAGGCTGTCATTGAAAATTAGAATTTGTTCTTAATTGACTTGCCAAGTTAAATAAATAAAAATTATGTTTGCCATGCATGTATATTCAATGTGTGCTTTTTTATTTTTACCCATCTGCCTATAGGTGCACTTCTTTGTGAGACTTTGGAAAACCTCCCTGTTCTTTGTGGTTGAATCTGTGTTTGAAATTCACTGCTTGATTGAGGGACCTAGATAATTGTGTGTATTTTGTACATTCAAAAATCATGTTTACACCATTGTTGCACAGAGTGTCCATGCAACTTAAAGTGTGACTTGTTAAGCACATTTTTAATCCTGGACTTATTTAGGCTTGCCATAACAAAGGGATTGAATACTTATAGACTGGAAACATTTCAGCTTTTTATTTTTTAATGAATTAGTACCTTAAAAAAACCATTCCACTTTGACATTATGGGGTATTGTGTGTAGGCCAGTGACAAAAAAAATCTAAATGTAATCAACTTTAAATTCAGGCTGTAAAACAACAAAATGTAGAAAAAGAAATGGGGGGTAACTTACAGGCTGTCACGACTCCTCTCCCCGTTCGGGCGGCGCTCGGCGGTCTTCGTCGCCAGTCTACTAGCTGCCACCGATCCTTTTTCCTTTTCATTTGGTTATGTCTGTCTTGTGTTTCACCTGTGTTCTATTTGTGAAATTAGAGGGGGGAGTATTTACATCTCGCCATTTTCTCTGGGTTTTGTGTGGGATTGTTTCGTTTGCTGTCATTTAGTTTTGGGTTGCGTTTTTTGGGGTTCTGCTGAACAGATGGGTTTCCCCCGGACGGTGTCTGGGTGGTTTGTGGCTACTGTTGTAGTCCTGTTTTTCCTGTTCTTTCCTGTCATTTATGAACATTTGAACATCTTGGCCATGTTCTGTTATATTCTCCACCCGGCACAGCCAGAAGAGGACTGGCCACCCCACATATGCTACCTCTAATTCTCTCTTTCTTTCTCTCTCTTGGAGGACCTGAGCCCTAGGACCATGCCCCAGGACTACCTGACATGATGACTCCTTGCTGTCCCCAGTCCACCTGACCGTGCTGCTGCTCCAGTTTCAACTGTTCTGCCTTATTATTATTCGACCATGCTGGTCATTTATGAACATTTGAACATCTTGGCCATGTTCTGTTATAATCTCCACCCTGCACAGCCAGAAGAGGACTAGCCACCCCACATCGCCTGGTTCCTCTCTAGGTTTCTCCCTAGGTTTTGGCCTTTTTAGTGAGTTTTTCCTAGCCACCGTGCTTCTACACTTGCATTGCTTGCTGTTTGGGGTTTTAGGCTGGGTTTCTGGACAGCACTTTAAGATATCAGCTGATGTACGAAGGGCTATATAAATAAATAAATAAAAATTATTATTTTTTGACTTGTTAATTAAAACGCCCTTTTCGAAACTTACTCTCTCCTGCACCTGACTCCAGACCCACATCTTCTTTGGGAGATAAATGACACAGGCAACTATTGGCCATTAAGTTACTGTATTTCATATTGCAGTATAACTACTGTAATCTAGATACAGAATAAAAGAAAGTACTGTGTAATGACACACAGTAAAATACAGTAAAATACGTACAGTTGAAGTCGAAAGTTTATATACACCTTAGCCAAATACATTTGAACTCAGTTTTCCACAATTCCTGACATTTAATCCTTGTAAAAATTCCCTGTCTTAGGTCAGTTAGGTTCACCACTTCATTTTAAGAATGTGAAATGTCAGAATAATAGTAGAGAGAATGTTTTATTTCAACTTTGAATTATTTCATCACATTCCCAGTGGGCTAGAAGTTTACATACACTCAATTAGTATTTGGTAGCATTGCTTTTAAATTGTTTAACTTGGGTCAAACATTTCGGGTAGCCTTCCACAAGCTTCCCACAATACACCACCTCCTTCTGATGGTGGTGTAACTGAGTCAGGGTTGTAGGCCTCCTTGCTCGCACACGCTTTTTCAGTTCTGCCCACAACTTTCTATGGGATTGAGGTCAAGGCGTTGTGATGGCCACTCCAATACCTTAACATTGTTGTCCTTAACCTCTCTGAACCTCCCATTTCGGATCCGGGATAATTGTCATCTGCAAGGCTGAATAGCATAGCGCAACAGTCAAATAATATTACTAGAAAATATTTATATTCATGAAATCACAAGTGCAATATTTTGAAACACAGCTTAGTCTTTTCTTAATCACCCTGTCGTCTCAGATTTAGAAAAATATGCTTTACAGCGAAAGCAATCCAAGCGTTTGTGTAAGTTTATCGATAGCCTAGCATAGCATTATGTACACTTAGCATCAGGAAGCTTGGTCACGAAATTCAGAAAAGCAATCAAATGAACCGTTTACCTTTGATGATCTTCGGATGTTTTCACTCACGAGACTCCCAATTACACAGCAAATGTTCCTTTTGTACCATAAAGATTATTTTTATACCCAAAATACCGACGTTTGTTTGTCGCGTTATGTTCAGAAATCCACAGGAAAGAGTGGTCACGACAATGCAGATGGAAATTCCAAATAGTCTTTTTATAATCATTCCTCAGGTTGTTTTTAAAATATATATTCGATAATATATCAACCGAGTGTGTAGCTTTTTCCATAACAGCAGGAGGAACAATGGCGGTTTTAGTCAATTGCGCACCAACTCACTCTGAGAGCCCCCACCTATCCACTTACGCAATGTGATCCTTCACGCTCATTTTTCAAAATAAAAGCCTGAAACTATGTCTAAAGACTGTTGACACCTTAGGGAAGCCACAGAAAAAGGAATCTGGTTGATATCCCTTTAAATGAAGGACAGGCACGCAGAGGAAGACAGAAGTTTCAAAATAAGAGGCACTTCCTGATTGGATTATCCTCAGGCTTTCACCTGCAATATCAGTTCTGTTAAACTCACAGACAATATGTTTACAGTTTTGGAAACGTTACAGTGCTTTCTATCCTAATCTGTCAATTATATGCATATTCTAGCCTCTGGTCATGAGAAATAGGCCGTTTACTTTGGGAACGTTATTTTTCCAAACATAAAAATAGTGCCCCCCTAGCTTCAAGAGGTTATTAAGCCATTTTGCCACAACTTTAGAAGTATGCTTGGGGTCATTGTCCATTTGGAAGACCCATTTGCGCCCAAGCTTTAACTTCCTGACTGATGTCTTGAGATGTTGCTTCAATATATCCACATAATTGTCCTCCCTCATGATGCCATCTATTTTGTGAAGTGCACCAGTCCCTCCTGCAGCAAAGCACCCCCACAACATGATGCCACCACCCCCATGCTTCATGGTTGGGATGGTGTCTTTTGGCTTGCAAGCCTCCCCCTTTTTCCTACAAACATAACGATGATCATTATGGCCAAACAGTTCTATTTTTGTTTTATCAAACCAGAGGACATTTCTCCAAAAAGTGTGATCTTTGTCCCCATGTGCAGTTGCAAACTGTAGTCTGGCTTTTTTATGGCGGTTTTGGAGTAGTGGCTCCTTCCGTGCCAAGCGGTCTTTCAGGTTATGTTGATATAGGACTCGTTTTACTGTGGATACAGATACTTTTGTACCTGTTTCCTCCAGCAACTTCACAAGGTCCTTTGCTGTTGTCCTGGGACTGATTTGCACTTTTCACAACAAGTAAGTTCATGTCTAGGAGACAGAACGCATCTCCTTCCTGAGCGGTATGACAGATGCGTGGTCCCATGGTGTTTATACTTGCATACTATTGTTTGTACAGATGAACGTGGTACCTTCAGGCATTTGGAAATTGCTCACAAGGATGCATCAGACTTGTGGAGGTCTACAATTTCTTTGAGGTCTTGGCTTATTTCTTTTGATTTTCCCATGATGTCAAGTAAAGAGACACTGAGTTTGAAGGTAGACCTTGAAATACATCCACAGGTACACCTCCAATTGACTCAAATGATGTCAATTAGCCTATCAGAATTTTCTAAAGCCATGACATCATTTTCTGGAATTTTGTTGTTTAAAGGCACAGTCAACTTAGTGTATGTAAACTTCTGACACACTGGAATTGTGATACAGTGAATTATAAGTTAAATAATCTCTTTGTAAATAGTTGTTGGAAAAATGACTTGTGTCATGCACAAGGTAGATGTCCACACGACTTGCCAAAACTATAGTTTGTTAACAAGAAATTTGTGGAGAGGTTGAAAAATGAGCCTTTATGGCTCCAACCTCCAAGTGTACTTAAAACTTGTTAAGGATAGGGGGCGGTATTTCCCCTTTGGATGAATTGCGTGCCCATAGTGAACTGCATAAAAATCTGTCCTAAATTGCTAATATATGCATATTATTATTATTATTGGATAGAAAACACTCTGAAGCTTCTAAAACCGCTTGAATTATGTCTGTGAGTATAACAGAACTCACAGGGCAGGCAATCTTCCAAACTAGTTTTGGAATCCTGAAAGTTGGGGCAACTCGCCCCATCCCTTCCCAACAAGTTATGGATCTGGAAACACTTCCTATGTCTTCCACTGTATTAATAATAATGAGTGACTGTATATGAGTGACTGTATTACACTGTAAAAAGTAAATACTTCTTTAATCATAATGAATGAATGAAATTCATTGTAGGGAGATGGTGTTTGTATTTCACAGTATTTTACTGTAATTACATGGGATTGGTGTAAGCGGGTTGGCTGCTAGGTAATGTGTTTACCTAGCAGCCAATACTTATTTGGTGTTGTATGTAACTTTCAGTTTATTCTATTGTGGTTATTCTATGCAAACATAAATGGCACCGTAGATATGTCTTTATACAATTTGTCATCACTGATTATTTGGATAAATCACGATTTTGCAAGTGTTAGCAAAGAGAGAGAGAGTGGATCTCCTTGTTTGGGTTCCGCTCTCCGTTCTAGCATCACTTCATATGGACCCAGAACTTAATTGAGCAGCTGACCAATTACGCAAGACTTTAGTTGTGTGTTAACCACGATTAATTGCACTTCTATAGGCCTTCACAAATGCTTGCAAACTGCCAGCAACTACAGGGCAAAACAGATCAAAAGGACATGGCAAAATGCTCAACCACCAAGTCTTGCTGCCACTACAATCTGTCCCCTATACTTTTTTGAATTGGTGTGGCACTACTACCACATACAAGTTAAATTAGTACAACAATAGCACCCAGTAGTGCTCAAAAGGTTTTTGGCGCTCCAAGAAATACAGTACGGTATTGTATTCATTGGGATGGAATAAAAGTTCCAGAGAACAAGTATTTGATACACTGCAGATTTTGCAGGTTTTCCTACTTACAAAGCATGTAGAGGTCTGTAATTTTTTTTATCATAGGTACATTTCAACTGTGAGAGACGGAATCTAAAACAAAAATCCAGAAAATCACATTGTATGATTTTTAAGTAATTAATTTGCATTTTATTGCATGACATAAGTATTTGATCACCTACCAACCAGTAAGAATTCCGGCTCTCACAGACCTGTTAGTTTTGATTTAAGAAGCCCTCCTGTTCTCCACTCATTACCTGTATTAACTGCACCTGTTTGAACTCGTTACCTGTATAAAAGACTCCTGTCCACACACTCAATCAAACAGACTCCAACCTCTCCACAATGGCCAAGACCAGAGAGCTGTGTAAGGACATCAGGGATAAAATTGTAGACCTGCACAAGGCTGGGATGGGCTACAGGACAATAGGCAAGCATCTTGGTGAGAAGGCAACAACTGTTGGCGCAATTATTAGAAAATGGAAGAAGTTCAAGTTGACGGTCAATCACCCTCGGTCTGGGGCTCCATGCAAGATCTCACCTCGTGGGGCATCAATGATCATGAGGAAGGTGAGGGATCAGCCCAGAACTACATGGCAGGACCTGGTCAATGACCCGAAGAGAGCTGGGACCACAGTCTCAAAGAAAACCATTAGTAACACACTACACCATCATGGATTAAAATTGTGCAGCGCACGCAAGGTCCCCCTGCACAAGCCAGCGCAAGTCCAGGCACATCTGAAGTTTGCCAATGACCATCTGGATGATCCAGAGGAGGAATGGGAGAAGGTCAAGTGGTCTAATGAAACAAAAATATATCTTTTTGGTCTAAACTCCACTCGCCGTGTTTGGAGCAAGAGGAAGGATGAGTACAACCCCAATATCACCATCCCAACCGTGAAGCATGGAGGTGGAAACATCATTCTTTGGGGATGCTTTTCTGCAAAGTGGACAGGACAACTGCACCATATTGAGGGGAGGATGGATGGGGCCATGTATCGCGAGATCTTGGCCAACAACCTCCTTCCCCGAATAAGAGCATTGAAGATGGGTCGTGGCTGGGTCTTCCAGCATGACAACGACCAGATACACACAGCCAAGGCAACTAAGGAGTGGCTCCTTAAGAAGCATCTCAAGGTCCTGGAGTGGTCTAGCCAGTCTCCAGACCTGAACCCAATAGAAAATCTTTAGAGGGAGCTGAAAGTCCGTATTGGCCCGAAACTAGAAGGATCTGGAGAAGGTCGGTATGGAGGAGTGGTCCAAAATCCCTGCTGCAGTGTGAGCAAACCTGGTCAAGAACTACAGGAAACGTATGATCTCTGTAATTGCAAGCAAGGGTTCTGTACCAAATATTAAGTTCTGCTTTTTGGATGTATCAAATACGTATGTCATGCAATAAAATGCAAATTAATTACTTAAAACTCATACAATGTGATTTTCTGGATTTTTGTTTTAGATTCCGTCTCTCACAGTTGAAGTGTACCTGTGATAAAAAATGACAGACCTCTACATGCTTTGTAAGTAGGACAACCTGCAAAATCGGCAGTGTATCAAATACTTGTTCTCCCCACTGTATAAGCAGTTGAAATATAACATGAGGCTGTAGGAGTCATGCCTATCGTCATGCACAGTTGTCATGGTGGAGCAGCATATGAAAAATACATGCTAGATGGCTTTTAAATTCAACTCAAGTAGGAGACATGGTCACGACAATCATGAAAAGGAGGTGAAAGTCAAACCCTGGAATCACACTCGGCGTACATGCATCATACACATCTGTGCTTCCATTATTACCACATCAAAAGACCCAGACACAAAATCACTATCATTTTACCCTGGTGTTATATTATCCCAGTTACAATATGTGAGACTATTAGCATACCATATCAGCAGCTCCGCCCCCCTCAGGTTGAGGTTGAGGTGCTCTCTGAGAGAGAGACAGCTGAGAGGGAGAAAGGAGGGGCTGGGTCACACTGATCAAACTGTCGCTTTGAGCAGAACCACACTGGGAATCAGCCTGTGACAGATTTATGGGACTATGGCAGTGCAGTTTGCATTTCCATTTCATTTGTCGTCCTGTGGAACACACGCCTCAGATTCTCTGTCATCTGTGATTTCTGCCAAGGCTGGGTAGAACAAGACCAGGTGCACGGTGATGATTGTAAGCCCCACCAATGATCCTCTAGTGGTCATATTTCACATCCCACAAGTGGGGCGGGGGCTCCCCCTCTGCATGGAGCTGAACTGGGCCAGGTTCTGCCTCCTGCTACTCCCCTGCTGGGGGAGTTGTGCTTAGTCAGGATAGGGGCCTAATGGATCATAGCAGCAGTTCCCAGGATTCCCTAAGTCGGAAGTGGATCATAAACAGGGCTTTGGAGTTATGTGTGACATCACATTCCAAGTCATCAGAGCTGGTCCATGAGGAATGGCGGAGGTAATGAATATCCATGATCTATAGATGAGGCTGACAGGAATTCACCAGATTATAAATCAAAGCCAACACCTGGATGTAAAATCAGAGGATGCAAAAAAATACAATCATGCCATTTTAATGGCCAAGTATTGTGATTTGTTTGCCACAGTAAAATTGTACTGACAGTACTTTTCTAAGAGTGTGTGGAATTTCATATTGTATCACTGTCCTTATAACCCAGGGGATAACAACAGCTGCTGGGAAATATACAACATCCTAGATCAAAGATACAGTTAGGGTTATTAGTGTACCCCAAAAACAGGGAAACAGTCTAATTAACAAAAACCAGTAGAGATAATAGCTAGAATTTGAATCTAAAGATGACCAAAATGACTCTTCTACAGCTTACTGTTTTTGTGTCATCTGTTTCTGTGGAGCTGAATGGGGTATATTGCACCATTGAGCGTGTTGCTGCGGTCTTGCAGAGGTCACGCTCCAGTGTATTTTGAGCTTCACGAGACATTGGGTTACAGACCCCATTACAGTCGATGGCTATTGGAGACAGACTTGTCCTTGTCCCTAAGTGGATCAATGGTCCTGGATCACTACGGTGGCGAGGGGAGAAAGGACAGGCCCGGCCGCCCTCAATGGTACAGGTGTCTGGAGATTCAGCAAGTTGCCAGAGACAGTTTATTGAGAGTATACCCACGGGGCTCTGTTATCTGATGGAAGCGTTCCAACAGCTTTCCACAGGCTAAAAGGCTTGGAGAAGTCACCCGTTTACCTCCGCCCAGAGGCTTGGGACGCCCGCTTTGTTTACCAAGGCTCAAAGGTTTGGAAAGGCCACATGTTTATTATGGACCAGAAAGGGCTTAAAGGTCACTGGCCCACAAAGCAAACTAACATATGCAAAGTGACAGTACTGCTGATGATTAGCTGTATTAGGAGGGGGTGGGTGAAAGGAAGCCTGGCATCAAATCAGTCTGATTATGGATGGTGACATCATGTCATGTTCACCTTTAAACGGATGACATTTCTACCTCT
This sequence comes from Oncorhynchus masou masou, assembly GCF_036934945.1. Lineage (NCBI taxonomy): Eukaryota > Metazoa > Chordata > Actinopteri > Salmoniformes > Salmonidae > Oncorhynchus > Oncorhynchus masou. The sequence continues at coordinate 56,046,870 of NC_088223.1, forward strand.
TTATTCAGCTCACATTTCAATCAGAGTATATGAAAAATATATCCCTGCATGGTTACCATGGAGATGTAGCTCTTTTAGCATGAGCAGAACCCCAAACCGGAGCTACTCACAGCTCATTCATTTGATTTGATATGACTACGTTGCAGCCCTCTCATCTCTCTACAATGATTAAATTCCGCAAGGAACAGCCACTAGGATCACGTACCTAAATATGAGCTCTTTGCACCTTTATGAAGAACAGCTGTTGCATGTGTAAATCCCTACCATGGTTTGAGGCTCCCTCATTGGAATGTGTGGTGTTTCCCCCTGATCAAAGGGACATCCAGACTGCCCCCCAACATGGTTGTCATGGGAACAGGTGTCACATGACCCAAAGTGAGACAAACTTTGGATGAGAGAGGGTTGGCCCTCTGGGGGGAGTCAGTACCCTACTCGTTTCACCTGACACGGTTACCTAGGAAACAAGGCACTGAGACAGGAAGCTAGGGGGAGCAATGTAAGCCTTTGTTTGTTTGGATAACAGCAACGAAGCTACTTGGACTCCAGACGTCTTGCTCTGTACTTGGGGGTGCTATTAAAGTGGGGGGCGGGAGGGGGGTGTTGTGTGGAGGGCAAGATCAGGCTGAAATCCCTCTACCAGCTGTGGATTTGTTTCTACATCCCAGCTGGATGAAGAAACAATAACCAACATCATAAATGATTCAGCTGTGCTTGTGAATACATCTGGGTATCCCACTCACCCACTGCCTGCCTCTTATTCCACTTCCCAGTGCAAAGTTCCTGTTGATATCCTCAACAATAAGTCATGTAAGAACACATACTCAGTACCATTATCTATCTATCATACAGTACATGCAATGAAAGAGTTAACTACCCAGGGTAAACTCCTCTGACTAATCTTCATTAAAGCTCATGTCATTTGGTCTGTAGTTATATTTATGTCTATATTTGAGAGGACGGTCATGTGGGCGTCAATTTCTGTGAGGACAGGAGCTTGGGAGCAGGGCTGTGAACAGGGGCTTCTCTGTGTTTCTCCTGAGAGCACAGAGTGCAATTATTGAACATCAAACAACAGGGTTAGGAGGTTATTAATAAGAGGGGATGTTAGACGGTCCTACAGGACTAATATTTACTGTTGATTTGGACGGCACCCAAAATGAGCCTGACAGCCTCTCAATAACATTGACAACCCTCAGACTGATGGGGGCGGGAGTGGGCATGCCTTGGGATATTTTACAGGTCCCGCTGCTTGCCAGTCATCCAGAGAACCAGTCACTGTCAGAAGTCTGTGTCTTATTTAGCTCCTTTTTGTGTGCGGTGTCTGTGGATGTGATGAAACTGACAGATTATTCTGATGATTTGGGTTAATTGGGATGTTCTGGAGGATGATGTCTTTGCTCTCTGATTGGTGGCTTGAAAGTCATTTTTTGGGATGTCTGTTTACTAGCAGATGAGGCTCCTCTGGTAAAATTTACTTGGTGACTTTACTGTCAGAAATATGTGTAAGAATATCTTTACTCTGCTTGACACAAGTCAGCGAGTCGGGTGCGTACAAACAAATCACTTCTTGCTGAGGAGCCTACCTGCTTATACTTTGTAAGCGGACAGAGGGCTTCGAACATGCAGACTACACAATTTCATCTGATTGTTTGTGAGGATTATCCCAATGGTAAATGCGGATCTCGTGCTGTCATCATCTCATTAGGTTTTCTTTGGTCTTCAGTGGGATCAGGAGACCTGGGGAGAAGCAGCCACGTCAAGGCATCAGGTAGATATCAGATAGCGCTCCCCTGTTCAAGTGCTATCTCAATAACAAGTGACCCACTTATTTAAATTGCTTACCCACAAACACAAAGGAAAAAATGATAATAGCACGCAGCCTTGCTCCTGCACCTTCGTCTCAGGACTTAAATAAGGTGCATCTCTCCATCAACAATAGCTATTTGATGAAGGCATTTTCTCACATCAAAAGCATGAAAGAGAATAGATTACGAGTATTAAACTCTAAAAATACTCTAAGTTCAAGTACAAAAGGCAAAAATCCAAGAAATGAATCAAACACTGACATACTTGACCCAATATTTTTGTGATGGAAAGCTGTCGCCAATGTTTAGGTATGTTATGATTCAGCAACGCTGTTTCCAGCCTTGTTGGGTTCTCTGAGCGATGACATTTCAACATTTCTGACATATTTCAGTCATACAATACATACATGGTCCAATTAAATAAACCAACACAATGTGTTAAAATACCAACCTACATGAAATGTGTGTATCGCTAATATAGAACTTCCAACAGAGACAGTAAGGACCTTTGTGAGAGATCTGACATTCTCAACTTCCTGATGCTGTCCCTGTAGGCCCTGTGTGTATAGACCAGCTTTTGGACAGTGGCCTGTGACATTTAGACAGCTGGCACATTGGAGCCTTTTCTATGGGCCTTTAAGCATTTCTCATTAGTCTCATTTCATTTTCATCTGACAGATTAGAAACAGTGTTGTCAATACAGAGAGTTAAATATCAAATTCCTCGAAATAAGATTCTGCAAAAACTCATATCCAAAGTCAATAACTAGCCGGTCAGATGAATCTCTCACCTAATGGTAAATAATAGTCCCTCCATGACAACATATCCATCATAAGCAAATTATGATGATGTAATCAGTCCTATTGATTAAGGAGCGGTACGAACGAGACTACTTGTAGGAAGTGGTTAAACAGATGCTCAGCTCGGACCACCTACATTCGTCATATATGTCCGTTGACACTGTAGCCATTCAGGGCAGATCTGATGGAATTGATTTGAAATACAATTTTCAAGTTAACTTGAGACTATTGAAGAATGGGGAAAGAAAATGATGGTTTATTATTTGACATATTCTAACATTTACACAATAAACAAAGAGCTAACATCAGGTGATCTATCAAGCTTTGAGACCTTGATTATATTGGGGAGGCAGCTAGCCTAGTAGCGTTGGGCCAGTAACCGAAAGGTTGCTAGATCAAATCCCCGAGCTGACAATCAGTTGTTCTGCCCCTGAACAGGCAGTTAACCCACTGTTCCTAGGCCGTCATTGAAAATAAGAATTTGTTCTTAACTGACTTGCCTGGTTAAATAGACAGACAGATGAATTATATCTCTACATTCAATAACTTGTATCTATATAAAATGTTTTACTCTTATAAAATCCCTATCATGAAAAGCTTTAGAGGCCTTTAAAGTATTGGAAAATAAACACCTTTTCAAAGATGTAAGTTATTGATAGCTGAGAGGACATATTTACATGCATTTGCAGTAATAGCTGGATCTGAATTTCAAATAGGTTTAAATCATGAATGTTTCTAGCCTTAAGGGTAATGCAGAATGTAGCATGATTAATGAGTTTTATATTGACATGTCTAGTGAAATGTAGGACAAAAAGAGAGATGGGGAGGGTGAAAGGAGAAAAGATTGAGAGCAGTAGAGGAAAATAGGGAGAGAGGGGGAGAGCGAGGAAGAGAGAGAAGGGGGAGAGAAAGGGGAAGAGAGTGGGCGGGGCTCAGGTGGAAGTTGTGTTCTTTCTGACATACCTTATGAGTCACCATGAGCACTATAATTATGTTATGTCATAAACTGAGGCTATTTTATTCCACACAGTACAGTTACATTTATTTATAGACCTTTTCAACAGAAATTCTGGTGTGTTTGTAAACAACAGCTGTTCTGTCTTGGCTGTAAACAGCTAGCAACTAAGCTAGCTAACTTATTCTAGTTGTTGTCTCAAGGTCAACATTTTGACCATAGTAATCGCGGGTGGGATGGTCCTTACATCCGGTGACAAATCTATTTTTAGAAAATTAAAGTTGATAGATTATCCAAAGAAGAGTCGTAGCTGCCATCATTACCTGCATGGATAGTAAAGTTAGCAGTAGGAGGTGGTGGTGCCAGGATGATGTGTAGCACACGGATAGGTTGTTTATCAAGTTAACCGTCTATTTGAGATAACGTCAGCTAGCTTACTACATATAAATAGGATAGACAGCAATCCAATATTTGTTTATTTTATCACACAACCTTTAGCTTGATCTGTTAAAAACAACAATGTTAGCTACCTAGCAAGTAGCTAAGATGGCTAGTTAATGAACAGATGTTCTGTCCCGAAGAGAGAACTATGACAATACAAAACACAGTTGCAACTAAATACCACATTTTACAGTACCTTCAGATATTATTCATACCCCTTGACTTATTCCACATTTTGTTGTTACAGCCTGAATTTAAAAATGATTACGTATATACAAATATAAAAAATTCTCAGCCATTTATACCCAATAACCCCATTTGTAGAAATGTTTGCTAATTTCCTGAAAATGAAATGCATACCTATCTCATTTACATAAGTATTCACACCCCTCAATCAATACATGTTAGACACACCTGTGTTAGAATCACATTTGGCAGCAATTACTGCTGTGAGTGGTACTCAGTGATTTGTTTTATTGGGTTTGCCATAAACATAACACTTTGTATTCAGGACAAAAATATTCATTGCCTTGCCAGATTCTTTGCAGTATTACTTTAGTTAGTGCCTTGTCGCAAACAGGATACATATTTTGAAATATTTTCATTCTGCACAGGTTTCCTTCTTTTCACTCTCTGAATTAGGTTTGTCACTCCCTGATCTGTTTCACCTGTCTTTGTGATGGTCTCCACCCACCTCCAGGTGTCACCCGTTTTCCCTATTATTCCCTGGGTATTTATTCCGGTGTTCCCTGTTTGTCTGTTGCCAGTTCATCTTATCAAGTTAACCAGTGTGTTTTTCCTGTGCTTTTCCTTATCTCTCTTTTGCTAGTCCTCCCAGTTTTGACCCTTGCCTGCCTTGACTCTGCCTGACCATACTGTGTGAATCCAAGATGTAGTAGCAGCCAGATGTCTGTTGTCTTGTCCCGTCCCATCCCATGTAAATATATTTATCTTCGTATATATTCTGTATATATTTTTAAAATCTCAATTCCCATCTACGGACTGAACATACTCTCCTGCAACCCGCCTCACCCAATGTGGTACGGATCTGCAATTTATTTTTGCACTTTAGATCCGGAACCCCCATCAGAAGCTAGCCAGCTAACTAGCTAATTGCTAGTAGTCAGTTAGCCACTGCTAGCGGTCATCACCGTTAAGTCGGACATCAGCCTGGTCAATTCCTGCCAGTCTGTACAGCGCAATATCAACCCAGAGTGTTTCAGACTGCTTTTTCTTTACCTCATCTCCACATCTCCTGATTCCAACCGCAAGCTCTGAACCTTTACACCGGATCAACGCAGCTAGCTAGATGCTATCCGAATGGCTACTCCTGGATAACATCTCTGTCGCGAAGCAAGCAACAGTTAGCCTGGAGCTAGCCCCATCTCCCAGCTAGCTGAAGAGGTCCATCAGCCAATTTCTTGGGATATAATATCTATTTGGCCAATTGGCCTGGACCCTTTTACTGCCGACACGGAGCCCCGCTCATCCATCATGACTGGTCTGCCGACCTAACCGTCCGAGGGGTCTCAACAGGCTCTTCCGTCGCGGCGTCCCCCAAAGGCTTTCTGCTAGCCCCGGCCCGCTAGCTGTCTGAATTGCTATGTCAGCTCGCCTAGCTACTCACTGGACCCTCTAATCACTCGGCTACGCATGCCTCTCTCTAATGTCAATATGCCTTGTCCATTTCTGTTTTGGTTAGTGGTTATTGTTTTATTTCACTGTAGAGTCTCCAGCCCTGCTCAATATGCCTTAGCTAGCCATTTTGTTCCACCCCCCACTCATGTGGTGACCTCACCTGACTTAAATGGTGCTTCTAGAGACAACCTCTCTCATCATCACTCAATGCCTAGGTTTACCTTGTCTGTACATTATGCGTTGATATCTAGTCTTCCACGCCCAGAAATCTGCTCCTTTTACTCTCTCTTCCGAATGCACTAATCGACCAGTTCTTATAGCCTTTAGCCCCACAGGCCCTGTAGAACATAGCTACACTCCCATTCCCCAGGCACTCTCATCTGTTGACTTCTGTAACCGTAAAAGCCTTGGTTTCATGCATGTTAACATTAGATGCCTCCACCCTAAGTTTGTTTTATTCAATGTTTTAGCACACTCCGCTAACCCGTATGTCCAAGCCGTGTCTGAATCCTGGCTTAGGAAGGCCTCCAAAAATCCATAACTACAACATTTTTGACAAAATATAATTGCCAAAGGGGGCGGAGTTAGCCTGCAGAGTTATGTCATACTATCCAGGTCTGTGCCCAAACAATTCGAGCTTCTACTTTTTAAAATCCACCTTTCCAGAAACAAGTCTCTGACCATTGCCGCTTGTTATAGACCACCTTCTGCCCCCAGCTCTGTCCTGGAAACCATATGTGAATTGATTGCCCCCATCTATCTTCAGAGTTTGTACTGTTAGGTGACCTAAACTGGGACATGCTTAACAACCGCACTTGTGGTACCTCAAATTCCTAATAGTTGATTTGATAAATAACAGTCATCTGATTAATGAAAGTAAAGTCACGACACCGGTATGTGTCTTTTTAATTAGACAATGAGGCTAACCATGTTGAAGGATACCAGATTTGACTCAATGAGCCTAACCATGAAGGATACCAGATTTCACTCATGAGGCTAACCATGTTGAATAATACCATATGACTCAATGAGGCTAACCATGTTGATGGATAACATATTTGGCAAATAATGAGGCTAACCATGATGAAGGATAAGATTTGACTAATAATGAGGCTAACCATGATGAAGGATAAGATTTGACTAATAATGAGGCTGACCATGATGAAGGATAAGATTTGACTAATAATGAGGCTGACCATGATGAAGGATAAGATTTGACTAATAATGAGGCTGACCATGATGAAGGATAAGATTTGACTAATAATGAGGCTAACCATGATGAAGGATAAGATTTGACTAATAATGAGGCTAACCATGATGAAGGATAAGATTTGACTAATAATGAGGCTAACCATGATGAAGGATAAGATTTGACTAATAATGAGGCTGACCATGATGAAGGATAAGATTTGACTAATAATGAGGGTGACCATGATGAAGGATAAGATTTGACTAATAATGAGGCTGACCATGATGAAGGATAAGATTTGACTAATAATGAGGCTAACCATGATGAAGGATAAGATTTGACTAATAATGAGGCTGACCATGATGAAGGATAAGATTTGACTAATAATGAGGCTGACCATGATGAAGGATAAGATTTGACTAATAATGAGGCTAACCATGATGAAGGATAAGATTTGACTAATAATGAGGCTGACCATGATGAAGGATAAGATTTGACTAATAATGAGGCTGACCATGTTGAAGGATAAGATTTGACTAATAATGAGGCTGACCATGTTGAAGGATAAGATTTGACTAATAATGAGGCTGACCATGTTGAAGGATAAGATTTGACTAATAATGAGGCAGACCATGTTGAAGGAGATCAGATTTGACTTCTACAGCTACTGGACATGCCGTCATGAAATGGATTAATGCAAGCCCTACCCTTGTAATGAAGATAGGCCTTCAGAATGACATGCACAGGAGAGATGCATTATTCAAAAATATAATTATCATGAGGGTGTGCAGAACTGAATGTTTTAAGGTTAATTTGATTTAATTTAAAAAAAAAATATATATATATATATATATATATATATTTGCTTCATGTTATGTATCATCCTGGTGTTATTAATATGCAGTTCAACATTATCACCAGAAAGTGTCAGCGCTAGCATTTGTATTAGTCTAGCTTTATTACATGTGAAAACAAATCACTAGCTAGCTCTCGTGACGCAATGGCAAGAATACATGCCTAGCGAGTCATTACCACTACAGTATGTTTCTTAATTGAAACTAAGTGGGCAATACAACTGGGTAAAATATAGTAGCGTTTGAGGAAGCAGAGAAAAGAGGTAGGAGAGAGACTGGTGAGGGGCAAGATTGAGGTTGATAGTGGGGTCACTTTTGACGTAAACAATGTGGCGTCAAATTGAACTTGTATGCTAGCTACATTTAGTTTAGTTATATTGTTGCTGTCTTGAGAGGAATCCATCCGTCTAGATGGCTAACAAGATAAGCTGATCTTTGTCTACCTTCACATCACACTAGCTCTGTTATTTGCTGTGCTAGCCAAATGTAACACCTCCAGAACAATAATAATAAACCGGAAATAATGTTATGTGGAGTGGAACAGGGGAACCCAAGAGCAGACTCAGATGAGGGGATAGGATAAAGTAACCAAGGTATTTATGTAAACACGGGGGGAGATGGAGTGCAGGTCAGGCGGGTTGCTGGGAACCAGGCGCTGAGGCTGGAGCGAGAGGGGTTGAGACAGGGTAAGCAGGTCCGGAGGGGAATCCAAGGGAGCAGTAGAGTGGGGGAGCCGGGACAGAGTAGCAGGATGAGGAGATGTGGGACTGAAGACAGGGACCAGAGTCAGAGCGGGCAGAACTGTAGCGGAGAGGAAAACGGGTCAGGCAAGGAAAACAGGATAACAGGATCTGAATAGTAACAAACGGCTAGAAAAGTAGACTGACTGAGCAGAGATTACGATCTGGCAGTGTGGAAGTGGCAGGACTGAGTATTTGTAGAGGTCTTGATTATGGAACAGTTGCAGCTGGTGGGGGTCTGCTCTGACTCCAGCATGATGTTTACTGGGGAACCTCTGTTGCACATACATATGGAACGTATTATTTTTTTGACTGTTTAAAAGGTCTAATAGTGATTATCTTAATGGCTCAGAGAATATCAGCTTCCTCTCAACACTGAAAAAGAGAACAGTTCTCTAACACAAACATTTTCAACAGCAGGAACCTTAAATCCTCAAAACAGTTTTTTTTATCAGTATGTTGTTCCGGTCTTTGGAGAGCTCTGGAATGGAGGGCATTGCTTTGTATATGAGATGTCATAATAGTGAAGGTTAAATTAATAACCCCCCCCCCCCCCCCAAAAAAAAACAACAACAAAAAGGGTTATTTTTGTCATTAGGCCATTGTTGATACAGTCCAAAAACATTTTGGGAATGTGTCATCAGTGGACTAATGAGTGGATTATTCCTTTAAAGTAGAGGATTATGGGCTGACTCCATCCCTCATCAGTGTTCACTCTTGTCTCGATCTTGAGGTCTATTTGTCCATGGTCAAATACAAAGTGTTGTACTTGATAGTCTGGTCACCATGTTGTATTATATGAATCAGTCATATTCTCTTACGAGCAGGTCTATCATCATAACATCCAAATAATACAAGATTAGCATGGCATCTCAAATATAATGACCTAAGACAGTGCATGTTTACAGTAAATAGCCAATATCTTCACTGATATGTAGTGCTCTCTGAACAGGTCATTGAAGCTGACACTTACACAGGCCTACATAATCAAATCAATGCGCCGAATACAACGGGTGTAGACATTACCTGTCATGGATCGCTAGGAGTGGTGGGTGTGGAGTCAGGCGCAGAGAGCAGTGCTTCCAATGAATATGTTTTATTCAGCTGGGTCCAGCCAACAACCAGGGAAAGTGACCAATAAACCGATAACTCCCCCAACCAGGGAAAATAACGGACAGCAAACACATAAGAGCAAACCAATAATACACCACTGACATAAAGGTTAAGCCTGCACAAAAGCAGGTGGCACCTGGGAGTTTAAATAGCCCATAATTAACAACAAATAAGATACAGGTGAAAACAATGAAGACAAAACCAACAGAAAAGAAAAATTAATTGGTGGCAGCTAGTAGACCGGTGACGACGACCGCCGAGCGCCGCCCGAACAGGGAGAGGAGCCACCTTCGTTGGAAGTCGTGACCTTACCATGAAATACTTGCTTACGAGCCAATGATGCAGAGTTAAACAACAACAACAAAAAATATTTAAAAAATGTCATATAAGGGGAATAAAATACACAAGAATTGAGCTACAGTCGAAGTCGGATGTTTACATACACCTTAGCCAAATACATTTAAACTCAGTTTTTCACAATTCCTGACATTTAATCCTAGTAGAAATCCCTGTCTTAGGTCAATTAGGATCACCACTTTATTTTAATAATGTGAAATATCGGAATAATAGTAGAGAGAATTATTTATTTCAGCTTTTATTTCTTTCATCACATTCCCAGTGTGTCAGAAGTTAACATACACTCAATTAGTATTTGGTAGCATTGCCTTTAAATTGTTTAACTTGGGTCAAACATTTCAGGTAGCCTTCCACAAGCTTCCCACAATAAGTTGGGTGAATTTTGACCCATTCGTCCTGACAGAGCTGGTGTAACTAAGTCAGATTTGTAGGCCTCGCTATTTCAGTTCTGCCCACACATTTTCTAAAGGATTGAGGTCAGGGCGTTGTGATGGCCACTCCAAAACCTTGACTTTGTTGTCCTTCAGCCATTTTGCCACAACTTTGGAAGCATGTATGGGGTCATTGTCCATTTGGAAGACCCATTTGCGACCAAGCTTTAACACTGATGTCTTGAGATGTTGCTTCAATATATCCACATAATTCTCCTCCCTCATGATGCCATCTATTTTGTGAAGTGCACCAGTCCCTCCTGCAGCAAAGCACCCCCACAACATGATGCTGCCACCCCCATGCTTCACAGTTGGGATGGTGTTCTTCGACTTTCAAGTTTCCCCCTTTTTCCTCCAAACATAACTATGATCATTATGGCCAAACAGTTATATTTTTGTTTCATCAGATTAGAGGATATTTCTCCAAAAATTACTATCTTTGTCCCCATGTGCAGTTGCAAACCGTAGTCTGGCTTTTTAAAATGGCGGTTTTGAAGGAGTGGCTTTTTCCTTGCTGAGCGGCCTTTCAGGTTATGTCGATATTGGACTTGTTTTACTGTGGATATAGATACTTTTGTACCTGTTTCCTCCAGCATCTTCACAAGGTCCTTTGCTGTTGTTCTGAGATTTACTGGCACTTTTCACACCAAAGTAAGTTCATCTCTAGGAGACCGAACGCGTCTCCTTCCTGAGCTGTATGACGGCTGCGTGGTCCCATGGTGTTAATACTTGCATACTATTGTTTATACAGGCGTTTGGAAATTGCTCCCAAGGACGAACTAGGCACGTGGAGGTCAACACATGTTGTTGGAGGTCTTGGCTGATTTCTTTTGATTTTCCCATGATATCATGCAAAGAGACACTGAGTTTGAAGCTAGGCCTTGAAATACATCCACAGTTACACCTCCAATTAACTCAAATGATGTTAATTAGCCTATCAGAAGCTTCTAATTATATAATTTTCTGGAATTCTTCAAGCTGTTTAAAGGCACAGTCAACTTAGTATATGTCAACTTCTGACCCACTGGAATTGTGATACAGTGAATTATAAGTGAAATAATCTGTCTGTAAACAATTGTTGGGAAAATTACTTGTGTCTTGCACAAAAGTAGATGTCCTAACCGACTTGCCAAAATTATATTTTGTTAACAAGTTACTTGTGGAGTGGTTGAAAAACTAGTCTTAATGACTCCAACCTAAGTGTATGTAAAACTTCTTCTTCTTTAAGAGGCTTCTCTGTCCTCCACTCGTTACCTGTATTAATGGCACCCGTTTGAACTTGTTATCAGCATAAAAGACACCTGTCCACAACCTCAAACAGTCACACTCCAAACTCCACTATGTCCAAGACCAAAGAGCTGTCAAAGGACACCAGAAACAAAATAGTTTACCTGCACCAGGCTGGGAAGACTGAATCTGCAATAGGTAAGCAGCTTGAATTAAAGAAATCAACTGTGGGAGCAATTATTAAGAAATGGAAGACATACAAGACCACTGATAATCTCCCTCGATCTGGGGCTCCATGCAAGATCTCACCCCGTGGGGTCAAAATGATCACAAGAACGGTGAGCAAAAATCCCAGAACCACACGGGGGACCTAGTAAATGACCTGCAGAGAGCTGGGACCAAAGTAACAAAGCCTACCATCAGTAACACATTACTCCGCCAGGGACTCAAATCCTGCAGTGCCAGACGCGTCCCCCTGCTTAAGCCAGTACATGTCCAGGACCGTCTGAAGTTTGCTAGAGAGCATTTGGATGATCCAGAAGAAGATTGGAAGAATGTCATATGGTCAGATGAAATCAAAATATAACTTTTTGGTAAAAACTCAACTCGTCGTGTTTGGAGGACAAAGAATGCTGAGTTGCATCCAAAGAACACCATACCTACTGTGAAGCATGGGGGTGGAAACATCATGCTTTGGGGCTGTTTTTCTGCAAAGGGACCAGGACGACTGATCTGTGTAAAGGAAAGAATGGGGCCATGTATTGTGAGATTTTGAGCGAAAACCTCCTTCCATCAGCATGAAACGTGGCTGGGTCTTTCAGCATGACAATGATCCCAAACACACCGCCCGGGCAACGAAGGAGTGGCTTTGTAAGAATCATTTCAAGGTCCTGGAGTGGCCTAGCCAGTCTCCAGATCTAAACCCCATAGAAAATCTTTGGGGGGAATTGAAAGTCCGTGTTGCCCAGCAACATCCCCAAAACATCACTGCTCTAGAGGAGATCTGCATGCAGGAATGGGCCAGAATACCAGCAACAGTGTATGAAAACCTTGTAAAGACTTACAGAAAATGTTTGACCTCTGTCATAGCCAACAAAGGGTATATAACAAAGTATTGAGATAAACTTTTGTTATTGACCAAATACTTATTTTCCACCATAATTTGCAAATAAATTCATTAAAGATCCTACAATGTAATTTTCTGGATTTCTTTCCTCATTTTGCCTGTCATAGTTGAAGTGGTACCGATGATGAACATTACAGGCCTCTCTCATCTTTTTAAGTGGGAGAACTTGCACAATTGGTGGCTGACTAAATACTTTTTTGCCCCATTGTATATGTGTGTTTACGTATGTGTGTACAGAATGTTTGTGTGTTGTCTGTATGCACTTGTGTGTGTTTGCATTCTGTATGTAGTGTATGTGAATGTGAGTGGGTTTTGTGTGAGAGTGTCAGTTGAGAAGGTGAAAAGCTTCAAGTTCTTTGGTGTACACATCACTGACAGTCTGAAATGGTCCACCCACACAGACAGTGTTGTGAGCAACCTCAGGAGGCTGAAGAAATTCGTCTTGGCCACTAAGACCCTCACAAACTTTTACAGATAAATAATTGAGAGCATCCTGTCGGGCTGTATCACCGCCTGGTGGCCATCAGAGTGTTAAATAGCCATCACTAGCCCACAATCACGCGGTTACTCAACCCTGTGCTTTAGAGGCTGCTGCCCTATATACATAGACATTGAATCACTGGTCACTTTAGTAATGGTACTCTAGTCACTTTAATAATGTTTAAATACTGCTTTATTTTTTAATATGCACATATGAGTGGTGCAGTGGTCTAGGAAACTGCATCTCAGTGCATGAGGTGTCACTACAGCCCTTGGTTCAAATCCTGGCTATATCACATCCAGCCATCATTGGGAGTCTGGTAGGGAGTCACAATTGGCCCAGTGTCGTCTGGGTTTGCCTGGGGAATGCCCTCTGTTGACATACCATTGAGCAGGGCATTGACCCTGTATACTTCTGTGTGTCTGAATGCGAGCCTGTTGGATGTGTGGAGTAGTGGCTTCACTGCAAAAATATACAATCTTTAGGATTCAATAAAACATTTTTTTTTAACTATTTAGGAGTGTTGTGGCTACTGTATGTAGCTGTCTTATGGCTTGGGGGTTGAAGCTGCCAATGCGTGCTCTCCCTTCTTTCTCCTGTAGTCCACAATCAGCTCCTCTGTCTTATTGATGTTGAGGGACACACTGTCACGTCCACGACCTCCTCCCTGTAGGCCAGTGGTAAGCAACCCATATATACATACATATATAAGCCTACTGTATGCAACATAAGCCTATGCAACAATTAAAAACAGTTCTGAAGCAATGAGGTTTGTGCAGTTGGCTATAGGCCCAATACATTATTACTGCAAATTGGCTACGCTTGAATTGCACTGCCAATGTTGTTCTTCTCAGACCATTTTGAAATTATATTTCAAAATCTTAGCTATTTGATCACACTGGTAATAGATCATTTGTTGTATTACTTGTGAGGCACAGCTGAGTGAGCAGAATAATTCGCTTTTTTATTTTACTGGACTGATTGCCTGCATCTGATGGTCAGTCTGAGGGGAGGGAGGGATCAGCGGTGAGGCTGCCTCTCATCCAACTCACCATCCCTCCTCTCTCCCTCCCTCCACAGAGAAAAGGGGACAGCCTTCCAGCTGATGGAAAAACTTAAGTCACCCGGCAGTACTCCTGCATCATGTATCAATTCATGTTGTTACGACTGACCAGAAAAAGTTAAATATTCCTTGATGTTAAAAAAGACACAGGTCGCAAATAATAACAATGTAAGCTCATCAAAACACGCACCGCCCCCAGGTGGTAAGGGTAGGAAACAACACATCCGCCACGCTGATCCTCAACACAGGGGCCCCTCAGGGGTGCGTGCTCAGCCCCCTCCTGTACTCCCTGTTCACTCATGACTACACGCCCAGGCACGACTCCAACACCATCATTACATTTGCCAATGACACAACAGTGGCAGGCTGGATCATCGACAACAACGAGACCTGGCCGTGTGGTGCCAGGACAACAACTCTCCCTCAACGTGATCAAGCACGCCCCCATTCTCATCGACAGGGCTGCAGTGAGGCAGGTTGAGAGCTTCAAGTTCCTTGGTGTCTAAATCACCAACAAACTAACATGGTCCAAGCACACCATGACAGTCATGAAGCGGACACGACAAAACCTATTCCCCCTCAGGAGACTGAAAAGATATGGCATGGGTCTTCAAATCCTCAAAAGGTTCTATAGCTGCACCATCGAGTTAAATAAAGGTAAAATAAAAAAATAAATAGTCACTTTAATTAACTCTGCCTGCATGTACATATTACCTCAACTAACCGGTGCCCCTGCACATTGACTCTGTACCGGCATCCCCCCTGTATATATTGTTATTTTTTACTACTCATCTTTAGTTACTTGTTACTTTTATCTCTTATTCTTATTTTTTGAAACTGCACTGTCGGTTGGGTGCTCGTAAGTAAGCATTTCACTGTAAGGTCTACACGTGTGACTAATAACATTTGATTTGATTATAAAACTGTTGAACAAATTGTTAACTGTGCTGAATAACAACTTACACACAAACTTACTCATAAAAAACAGCAGCTCTTTGTCGAGTCTCTCTCTAGTCATGGTTTTAAAAGTTTTGAAATCTCACATGATCAAATTTGCAAGGTTTCTTTTTTACAGTTTATGGAGCTTGGAAACTGCAGACACAGTGATCTGAGCTATCTGATTGGCCAGCGGTAGGCCTATAGCTGCACTTGATATGCTCTCTGGGCCTGATGGGTAGGCAGAGTTCTACCTTCAGACACATGAAATGGCTCAAAATTGGTGTAACGGTTGTCGTTGGTGGAAGAAGGAGAGGACCAAGGTGCAGTGTGGTACGTGTTCATGATCTTTTAATTTACACTGAACACTAGAACAAAAATAACAAAACGGAACAAACAAAATAGTCCTGTCTGGTGCAGAGACAAAGACAGAAAACAATTCCACATCACTCAAGGGCGAAAACAGGCTGCCTAAGTATGGTTCTCAATCAGAGACAACGATTGAAACCATACCAGGCCAAACACATAGAAATACAAACACAGAATGCCCACCCCAACTCACGCCCTGACCAAACTAAAATAGAGACATAAAAACAGAACTAAGGTCAGGATGTGACAGTACCCCCCCCACGAAGGTGCGGACTGCGGCCGCAAAACCTAAATCCATAGGGGAAGGTCTGGGTGGGCATCTGTCCACGGTGGCGGCTCTGGCGCGGGACGTGGACCCCACTCCACCTTAGTCTGGGCCCACTTAGGTGGCACCTTTGGAGCGGCGACCCTCGCCGCCGACCCCAGACTGGGGACCCTTTCAGCGTGCCCCGAATAGATGGGAGACTCTGGCAGGGCCAGGGTGAAGGGAGACTCTGGCAGGGCCAGAGTGAAGGGCGGCTCTGGCAGCGCCGGAGTCAAGGGCGGCTCTGGCAGCTCCTGACTGACGGGAGGCTCTGGCAGCTCCTGACTGACGGGCGGCTCTGGCAGCTCCTGACTGACAGGCGGCTCTGGCAGCTCCTGACTGACGGGTGGCTCTGGCAGCTCCTGACTGACGGGTGGCACTGGCAGCTCCGGACAGACGGGTGGCTCTGGAGGGTCCGGACTGGAGGGAGGCTCTGGAGCGTCCCGACTGGAGAGGGCTCTGGCAGATCCGGACTGGAGGGACACACAGGAGACTTGGTTCTTAGAACAGGCACAGTACTCACCAGGCTGGAGAGATCTACTGGAGGCCTGGTCCTTGGAGGAGGCACAGGATAGACCGGTCCGTGGAGGCGCACTGGAGGTCTCGAACTAATGGCCTAAACAACCCGTTCTGGCTGGATGTTGATTTTAGCCCGGCACTTGCGGGGCGCAGGCACAGGATGCACTGGGCTGTGCAGACCCACGAGAGACACCGTACGTAGGGCTGCTGCCATATAACACGGACCGAGGAGACGCACTGGGCTCCAGATGCGCTGAGCCGGCTTCATCCCTCCTGGCTCAATGCCCACTCGAGCACGGCCGATACGAGGAGCTGCGATGTAGGGCACCGGGCTATGTATGCACACTGGGGACACCGTGCGCTTCACCGCATAACACGGTGCCTGCCCGGTCACTCTCTCTCCACCGTAAGCACAGGGAGTTGGCTCAGGTCTCCTACCTGACTTAGCCACACTCCCCGTGTGCCCTCTCCCAAGAAAGTTTTGGGGCTGCCTCTCTTGCCTGTTGTGCTGCCGTGCTAACTCCTCATATCGCCGCAGCTCGGCTTTAGCTGCCTCCAGCTCTTCCCTGGGGGGGCGATATTTCCCAGCCTGTGCCCAGGGTCCCTCACCGTCCAGAATCTCCTCCCAAGTAAGTCCAGGAGTCTAGAACCCTTTGCTCCTGGTTACCACGCTCCTTGGTCCCGTTGTGGTAGGTAGTTCTGTAACGGTTGTCATTGGTGGAAGAAGGAGAGGACCAAGGTGCAGCGTGGTACGTGTTCATGATCTTTTAATTACACTGAACACTAGAACAAAAATAACAAAACGGCACAAACAAAACAGTCCTGTCTGGTACAGAGACAGAAAACAACTACCCACCATCAAGGGCGAAAACAGGCTGCCTAAGTATGGTTCTCAATCAGAGACAACGATTGACAGCTGCCTCTGATTGGGAACCATACCAGGCCAAACACATAGAAATACTAACATAGATCAAAAAATAGAATGCCCACCCCAACTCACGCCCTGACCAACCTAAAATAGAGACATAAAAACGGAAGTAAGGTCAGGACGTGACAGTGGGAACACTTTGCCATCCCGGCGCTAGGGCTGCTGAATAAAGTGCACCTACCCTCAACAGCGTGAAATGAATAAAAAAATAAGAACGCAATGCTTTATTGTTGGCTATTTTACAGACATGTTTGGTGATCAATTAAGAATGGCCTGGTTATCGACCAGTCGATTGCGATCTTCCGGTTGGTGACCACTGCTGTAGGCTGCCTCATTGCCATTGGTGATCAGTCCTACTACCGTTGTGTCATCAGCAAACTTGATGATTGTGTTGGAGTCGTGCGTGGCCACACAGTCCTGGGTGAACAGGGAGTACGGGAGTGGACTAAGCACACACCCCTGGGGGGGCCCCATGTTGAGGGTCAGCGTGGCAGGGGTGTTGTTACCTACGCTTACCACCTGGGGCTGGCCAGTCAGGAAGTCCAAGATCCAGTTGCAGAGGCACGTGTTAAGTCCCAGGGTCCCGAACTTGTTGAGGAACTTGGAGGGGACTATGGTGTTAAATGCTGAGCTGTAGTCTATGAACAGCCTATAGATGTTTGCTGAAATGTGTATGGAGAGTAGGGCCAGTGAGTCCATTCCGCTAGTGCTTGACACAGCAATGAAAACATCATCAGGAGCACAGGGATTACAGCTCTAGGCACATCATTGATCTCTGGGAGAGGAGGGCCATCCCCTCACTGCTGAGGAATAATAGCAAAACTTTTACCCTGGGCTCTAATCGATAAACCAGGAGGAGCCTCCTCCACTCCCCTCCCTTCGCTCCACTGTGGCCCAGGCACAGCAAAGAACTCCCATTAGCTTTGATCTGGATGGAGAGGTTCTCCCCCATCCATCCCCATCCTAATAGCCTTTATTGCCCTCAAATAGGCAGGCCACTGACTCACATTGTAGATATATATCTACTGTGTTTGATTAGTAATGTACCAATTGTCAATAACATAACCACATTTATTTGAGAAAATCAAGAAAGCAGTCTGGGAAGAACAGATGCATAATTCATATTTGTTTTGAACTGGGCTCATGAATCTGGCATCCCCTAAATAATGCATGACTTTGCGTCTTTGTTAATAGGGTTTGCACTCAAAGTAATGTGCTTTCCTCCATTCCAAAGGGAAGAATCTAGCCAGGCCTGGGTATTGTGCACTATTGATTTCCCTAAAACCCCCATGTGCCAGAAGACATTAGTCAGCTCTGGCCAGGAGCCAATTGGTCTGCATAACTGAGGGTCCAGCGTGGTGCTGTTGGAAGGTGAAGGATATTTTTAATCTCATATATGCAGCCTTTGTAAATCGGATTATTGCCATAATGGAGAGGAATAGCTCGACCCAAGAGATCAATAAGGTGAAAGATATACAACCACTGCCAATAATGACAAATCTGCATTCGGAATTACAATTAAACTTCTCCATGCCCGAAACAGATGCATAAAACCCCAATTAGATTTTGACAATCCTGAATGGCATGAACCATTCACCTCAAACTATCAGTATTTAGAATATCCCCTGGTTACTGGAGCTTGAAGGTAAAGTTGTGCAAATAACAAATAATTTAATGAATTCCATTCATGTACATGATGGAGCTGAAATAAATTGCTTTAATGGGTATTTAAATGAACAAGGGAATTAAGATTATGTACTAGTACAAGATAAAAAATAGCACCATTATTTGATATTGACACCATACAGCTAAAGCTATACAGCATTGTTTGAAAACACACAGGATTACCCATAAGTAAAAATGCATCCCAATCAATATTAGAGAATCAGATTCTCCAAAGCGATACAGTAGCCTACAGTATGACATCAAGCTCTGTTTTCTCCTGTTTACTGTGTGTTCAAACAGTTAACATTGCATTTGTATTATTTGATTTCATCTTGTTGAACTATTTTCACGAGTCAGGGCTATTTTTGGATGCCATGACACAAACACAGGTTTTATTTCGTGTTTTTTTTTACGTCAAAGTACTGATCATTGTGTCTGTCATATTCACAAACAGAGAAAGGTAAGTCAGTGGAGCACATTTCCACAGGCTCACATTCACAGGTATAAACACATTGAAGCACAGTTGGTGTCTTTTCTCTCCCCATTATTTCAGAGCTGAGTTTAATCATATGGGGGGAAGTAATGAGTCGACCTAATCAAGGACTTCCGCTACTCACTCAACAATAATTACACAGTCAGACCCACTGCCATGCTGTACGATTTATGACAGGACATGATAGATATTAATGGATTTTTTAATTGGTGCATATGTTTATGAAATTGGCTGTCTGGCTCTGACATCACAGGCTGTCAGGTAATGCAAACCTTCTCCAGACACTGCTCAACTGAGGCATAAAAATATAGTATTTTTTAAAGCTTGGTCCATGTGGCATGCGGTGGTTCCTGGGTATCAAGTTTTGCTATTAGAAAGGTAAAGTCATGGCCACTTTAAAAGGGGTTTAGCTCTTGAGAAAGACATGGGTTTTCTGGTCAGTAGTTATTGGGAACTACAGGTAACTATCATAATAATGGAAACACTTGAGTAAATGGGGGACACAGTATATTGAAAGCAGGTGTTTCCACAGAAGTGTGGTTCCTGAGTTAAGTAAGCAATTAACATAAGGTCATGTATAAACATGCTGGGCAGGCCAATATTTTGGCTGCGATGGCTATGATAATGCCCCCATCCACATGACCCGAGTGGAGCTGAATGAAAACTATGTTTAATATAAAAATAAACTACATTCAGCAATCTGACTCCGTTATTATGTGAATAAATGCAACAGACCCTGTGCGTCTCTGGAGGAATCTAGTCAAGGAATTAAGCCCTGCATCACCTCTTATGTAGGACTAGAATGAACACGTGTCTTTCTTGCACCGTTATGCAATTATTAAGTTATTAAATTACAGATCGCTAATCCTGGGAACCAATGTTCTAGCATTAATTTATTCCATGTACTATGTGTAGCATAAATAATATTTACCAATAGACCTACTAAATTATGAACGTATAGTCAATCAAAGAATTACTCAGTAAAACGAGGTCAGCATTTATTCAGTTAAACGAATAGGATTTATTTGTCACAAAATAATGAACACCCAAACAATTACATTCTACATAAAATACATGATACTTTACAGAATACACAGAGTAAATGACTATCCCCGAAATAAGACTTAACGTGGTCACACGTGTCTTCAGTTCAGAATAATCTAAGAGAAAATAATGTGAGTCTGATACACACAGGAGCTCGGAAGCAAGATCTGATAGTATGAGCGAATTCATTGCCCCTTTCAACCCAATTTGAGCACAAAATCTCCCACAACCTGAATTAAAATGTATTTTCACTTTGCTAGTTAAAACAAAAGGCAGGAGAAACACACCCAGATTCCAATCGAATCACCACATCTTGAAACTGTATAATAGGAGTGTACCCTTGTGTCGCTCCTCTTTGAACTGTCCGTCGTCCGACGAACAGAATAACACAGTTTCCGTGTACCAATACATCCATTGCACTTACAGTACAGTAGAATATCAACATTCATAACTCTCGAAACAATCCAAACATGACAGTTTAATTCACACAGTTGCATTAATTCCGTTGATTAAGATTTTCATCAGTCTTCACACCTCTCCTGGCGTCAGTGACACCAGGACTTCCGTGGCAACGTCTCGTCCCAGGAGATTGCCACAGCGAAGGTGTGTTTCTCTTCTGTGAGATGCAAATATACGGCCATCCATCTAAACAATGTATTGAGTTCTCATGCTGGGCCTCGTCACCTGTAAGTCGCTAGTCGTGAGTATCACCTTCTTTCTACACGAATGGTCACTCAATGGTTTGATGGGCATGAAAACAATGTAAACCATATGCCATGGCCATCTCAGTCACCAGATCTCAACCCAATTGAACACTTATGGGAGATTCTGGAGCAGCGCCCGAGACAGCGTTTTCAACCACCATCAACAAAAAAAACGAATTATGGAATTTCTCGTGGAAGAATGGTGTTGCTTCCCTCCAATAGAGTTCCAGACACTAGTAGAATCTATACCGAGGTTCATTGAAGCTGTTCTGGCTAGAGGTGGACCAACACCCTATTAAGACACTTTATGTTGGTGTTACCTGTACATTACAGATCTATATCTATTCTACCCTGCCTTTGAAAGCCAAGTTAACAAACAGATTACCGACCATTTCGAATCTCACTGTACCTTCTCCTCTACGCAATCTGGTTTTAGAGCTGGTCATGGGTGCACCTCAGCCACGCTCAAGTTCTTAAACGATGTCATAACCGCCATCGATAAGAAACATTACTGTGCAGCCGTATTCATCGACCTGGCCAAGGCTTTCGACTCTGTCAATCACAACATTCTTATTGGCAGACTCAACAGCCTTGGTTTCTCAAATGATTGCCTCGCTTGGTTCACCAACTACTTCTCCGATAGAGTTTAGTATGTCAAATCGGTGGGCCTGTTGTCCGGACCTCTGGCATTCTCTATGGGGGTGCCACAGGGTTCAATTCTTGGGCCGACTCTCTTCTCTGTATACGTCAATGATGTCGCTCTCGCTGCTGGTGGTTCTTTGATCCACCTCTACGCAGACGATACCTTTCTGTATACCTCTGGCCCTTCTTTGGTCACTGTGTTAACAAACCTCCAGATGAGCTTCAATGCCATACAACTCTCCTTCAGTGGCCTCCAACTGCTCTTAAATGCAAGTAAAACTAAATGCATGCTCTTCAACCAATCGATGCCCGCACCTGCCCGCCCATCTAGCATCACTACTCTGGACGGTTCTGACTTAGAATATGTGGACAACTACAAATACCTAGGTGTCTGGTTAGACTGTGAACTCTCCTTCCAGACTCACATTAAACATCTCCAATCCAAAATTAAATCTAGAATCGGCTTCCTATTTCATAACAAAGCATCCTTCACTCATGTTGCCAAACATACCCTCGTAAAACTGACCATCCTACCGATCCTCGACTTCGGTGATGTCATTTACAAAATAGTCTCCAACACTCTACACAACAAATTGGATGCAGTCTATCACAGTGCCATCCGTTTTGTCACCAAAGCCCCATATACTATCCACCACTGCGACCTGTATGCTCTAGTTGGCTGGCCCTCGTGTCATACTCGTCGCTAAACCCACTGGATCCAGGTCATCTACAAGTCTCTGCTAGGTAAAGCCCCGCCTTATCTCAGCTGACTGGTCACCATAGCAGCACCCACCTGTAGCCCGCCCTCCAGCAGGTATATCTCACTGGTCACCCCCAAAGCCAAATCTTCCTTTGGCTGTCTCTCCTTCCAGTTCTCTGCTGCCAATGACTGGAACGAATTGCAAAAATCTCTGAAGCTGGAGACTCCTTACCTCCCTCACTAGCTTTAAGCACCACCTGTCAGAGCAGCTCACAGATCACTGCACCTGTACATAGCTCATCTGTAAATAGCCCATCCAATCTCCCTCATCCCCATACTGTATTTATTTATTTTACTTGCTCCCTTTGCACCCCAGTATCTCTACTTGCACATTCATCTTCTGCACACCCTACCATTCCAGTATTTAATTGCTATATTGTAATTACTTTGCCACCATGGCATATTTATTGCCTTACCTCTCTTATCCTATCTCATTTGCACATGCTGTAGATTTTTCTACTGTATTATTGATTGTATGTTTGTTTATTCCATGTGTAACTCTGTGTTGCTGTATGTGCCAAACTGCTTTGCTTTATCTTGGCCAGGTTGCAGTTGCAAATGAGAACTTGTTCTCAACTATCCTACCTAGTTAAATAAAGGTGAAATAAAATTAAAAAAGAAAACATTCTGTTTATTAACTGGAGACGAACATTTAATTTACAGGATTACTCAAACTTGATCTATGAGGAAGTGCTAATGTGGAAGTATACAGTGTTAACATTGGACACTCGCCTGGTCTTAGATGTGTATGTACTTAAGCCAAGTCCTCTAGCTAATGCCAAAGAGGATAGTTGGCTAATCATTGTCAGAAGAGTTGGCTAAAGCACTTACAGGTCTAGAACCAGGCTGATTTGACAGATGCAGACTCCTCTCAGTGTTGTCTATTCTACTAGTAAATATAAACTATTTTCTCCATAATTTAACTGCTTTAATGCTCTTACAATTGTCTTGGATATTGTGGCCAGATAACAGGACTGTTGGGATAAATTAACACTAATGCTGGCTTCTTCACTCTGTTTCTTTCAGGCTTGTTTCAATTCATCAAAAGGCCAATAAGAAGCCAACTATATTAACAGCAACAGTAACCATAATTTCAATTGCACAATGCTATTCTGCAACATTTTGAAAATAATTTAGCTGTTGAGAATACAGAACTGTGCAACAAAGGAAAAGGTAATTGGATGCACAGCAACCCTTTCATAGCTTTAATTAATACTCTTAGTACACCAACATCAATGAAGACGTGGATTTCTGAGAAAAATACTGCTAATATCCCCTTGCTGCAGAGGGGAGAGCTGAGCTGCAGTTGGGCAGGCAGTGGCTTCCTTGGGCTCCACCCAGAAAGTCACAGGAAGATAAAGGCTCAGTGTTCTGCCTGAGTGGAATCATCTCCTCCAGGCCTCCACATCTGCCCCCCAGGCTCACAGTTTCTCATTAAAGGCAGACAGAGGAAATATTTTTCAGTGTTTGATGGGTGCCAGACGGACAACATGAGAGCAGAAACAGACTCTAATTCCATCAGCAACCAGCACACAAAGGGCAATGTGGCTGAACATAAAATCAGAGAGAGAGGCAATATAATAACATAAATAATCTGGGGTTTATCACTGATGCTCTGAATGTAAAGACTGAAATCAGGCCGTAATAGGTAATAATAGACATAGGCTACCGAACACCGAACAAATTCCCGCAGACACACACACACGATGCCAATTTATCAAAGGGGTACCCGTCTGATATGGATTTGTGATTTACAGTGTCCTTCACACCTTTGTTGTGAAAAACAGCAAGATTTCATGTGTTCCTGTTGTTTTCTCACATTTTCAATTATTTTTTCATAGTGTTGCTTCAGAGTCACATAGAGAGAGACTGAAGCAACATGAGGGAGCGCTGCTCCATTGGAGTTTATGGACCATGACATAGAACATTAGCCTTTTATCTTTCCTACCAACCCAACTGTGCTGTGCTGGCTCAGATATTTTATTTCCACATTGTCCTTTTTAGCACGGATCCAGCAACTATGGTGGATTCGTAGCCAGTTCAACATCGTTTAGCAAAGTTTGGCTTGGGTCAGTGGTGGGGACAGGGTATATGTATGTCCATCTTCAAATTGCTATGGATAGATTGGAATGCTTCACAAATATACACAGACAGGAAGTGACCCTAATCTGTATGTGTATTGCCTCTGTCTTCTTCAGCCCCACTGACTACAGAACCACTGTCAGACACTGAGTTTGTTCTAGTCTGGAATGAGTTTGGCCTCGGGCTAAACTAGAGCTAAAATCAGTTAGATACTTCTTTAGTCTTTGAAAGGTTGACAATGTGTGGTTTCCACTTCTTTGGGCACTGGGTACTTCAGGAATTGCATTCTGATTATACTGTGATCGAAAGTCTTCAAGATGAAGGAAAGACATGAAAAATAAAAAGG
Source organism: Oncorhynchus masou masou (assembly GCF_036934945.1). Lineage (NCBI taxonomy): Eukaryota > Metazoa > Chordata > Actinopteri > Salmoniformes > Salmonidae > Oncorhynchus > Oncorhynchus masou. Next base: position 56,071,882 of record NC_088223.1, read on the forward strand.
AAGCATTTAGAGCGCTTTGAGCCAATGACTTCTCCATATTATCAATACATTATAATTACAACATGGGCCCCTATCTGGGTCTACAGTTGAAAAGAGGGAAGATACCCATGTGTCTAACTAACACCTGACTGTAGTTATAATGTAAAACACCTAGGTATAATACCCATCTATCTATTCTAGGTGGTCTCCATCATAGGGATTTAAACAAATGTGGAAGCATGCCCGACACACGGTGGGCCTTGATCTCAGTTCCCTCTCATCTGGAGCCAGTCAGGTGGTTATCAAGGCCAAGAAGTCCCAGACTAATGGCACATTTCCATATAGGATTTTCCCTGGTGTTTTACCCAAAAGGCTCAGGATCTACGTTGGCCGGCACCTGTGTCACACTGGGCTGCGGCTCCAGCAGACCTGCTCTCACTTGGGGCCAACTAAATGTGAACTTTAACACCTTCTCACAAAGAAACAGTTTTGATTATGCAGAGGTTGTTGATTCTGCTCTTCACAAGTCCTCGCTGTCAGCCCTAGCTATGGAAACACAATTTCCATAGTATATTTCCCTAGTGTAACACTGGTGTTCGAGTCGAAAAGCAGCATAACAGAACAAGCAAAACCCGCCTGTGAGCCAAGTCTAATTAAAAATGGGAGGCCAGATGTTTTGCCTCTACTGTGCCTTTTCCCAAATGCTTCCCCTTGGCAGCTAAAGCTTCCCTGCCAACCTGAGACACATTTTGAAGTTCATTAAAGCAATATTATATGCTTTTACTCTCGGGCAAGCAGAGACGCGGATGCTTCCAATTTTGTTGAGGACATAGTGTTCATGTTTCAAATAGAGCAGTTGGTAAAACAGGTCTAGACTTAATCCCTTGATAAGATAATTCTGAAAGTTATTCACCATGGGAAAATATGTGTTTCTTCCTCTTGGAATGTGTAATGTCTGACAACAAGTGTGTAGTTCACCTGCTGACAAAAGTGGGAGAAAAGCCTAATATTATTCAACATTGTTCAACAAAGTTCTGTTACCTTTACCTTTACTTGATGTCATAACCATGTCATAATATGTCATAACAGCTGATATATCTTGTCATGGCCCATGTATTTACACCTGTTGTGACATATATTGTGTTAAATCTTTGTTGTTGTAATTGATAATTTACAATCATGTTCTTTCATGATTTTAAATAACTTGTAGAAAATACACTTTATGACACTGTCATGAAGCGCTATGACCATCATAATCAGACCTATCACGTACAGGCCCTTATACCAGTCAAAGAGGGTGTTTTGTCCTGCTCCTGGAATCTGCTCATGCATTCATCCCAGTCATCAGCAGCAGTGCAATGGTGTAGGTGCATGTCTGACAGCCATGTGTGCACAATTACAATGCTAATTGAATATGGCCAATATATTTTTTTATTATACTATGGTATTTTATTAAGGCTATTGTCGTGTCTTTGGCTATGATGGATTAAGTGATATGACATGCTATTCTATAAAATAATTTCTCCGTAATTAATATTACCTGATTGAGCTAATCATGTAAATGTAATTAACTTGAGAGTCGGGGCACCACAACATAATATTTATAGAGCTGTTACCTTCCGAATAAACTCTGAAAGACCTGGTAATATTTTACATCAATAGCAGTCAATATTAATCGTCACCTTAATTCAGTCTCACAATTCTTGGTTATCTGCACGAACCCTGGCTAACAAGTTGAATCAGCAATACGAAATTGGGTTTAATTATTTATTTACTAATCACACAGAATGACATATACACAAAATTAATCAACTTGATTACAAATTACGTCATAAAGGAAAACGTCCCTAGCGGGCGGAAGAGATATGACAGCTTGTTACACAAAAGAAAAGGGGCTGGGCTTGAGTGAAAGAGCTGGAAGACTGAGGAACAAAGGGCGAAGCTGTGCTATTGTAAATACAGTATCTTATGCAATCTAAATTACTACCCATTTGGAAAAGGAAAATGCAATAAATATTTACTCTTAGCTGCGCTTCGGTAGGTTGGTGGTAGATGGAAGGCCGTGTTACCCAACTGAGTCCTTTGAAGAATGTCTCTGCTGGTAAATTGGATACGCTGTAGTAACGTCGTTGTGTGGTAGTCTGGATACTCTGTCTGTTCCTTCCTAACCTGCGTTTGCAGCTGCTGTTGCTAACTCAACGGCTAGGAGGTATCACTTCTGTAGTGAATAAGAGTTCAAAGTTCATACCATTCGCAACCAAAGCTCACGCTGATGTTGGCTTCGTTCTGTAGTTATTATCTGAACCATTCTGACATCGGACCGTTGTCCTCACATCCTCATCCTCATATTGTCGTCAAGACTTTATATAGGAAGGGAGAGGAGTGCGTGTTTGACAAGTTTTATAGCCCATGTCCCTTCACAGGGGCGGGCACTGATTGAGAAGAGCCCTACCTTATGAAAACTCAAATCTCAAATTTTAGAAGCTAAAATCACATTTCATCCCATCTCGAATAATTTCATATTCAAACATTTAAATTGAACAAAAATTCCATGTGAATCCGATACCTCTGATGTGTAGACTTTCCACTGTAGAGTGTATGTCATCTTATCATTGATGAGAATGTCTCAGATGACAACCGAACTGACATCATATTCATTAAGTACCACCGCATATGTTAAATTGGTCGGATTACCAGAATATAGTTAATTTCCCCCCACCTTCTGATGTTCCCAGAATCTCTATGTTAACCAAGGGTTTTGCAAATGTAACATCAGTAGGGTAGAGTGAGGAAAAAGGGGGGAAGATGTAAAACCTAAACCTACCATCAGGCCAACGTCATGACAGTCCCCCCATGTTGGGTTCAATCTTGCGATTAACCTGCATCTTGCAAACCAACATAAAAATGATCGTGGGTTGTCCTGGTTGTGGACCATCGTTGTGGTCCCCATCTGGTGGTCGACCCGGGTAGGGTTTCTGCAAATGAAGAAGTCCGCTCCATGGCAGGACAGCAGATGTCCAGTTGGTGATCGCTGTTGCAGTCCCCCCTCTGGTGTGGTTGACCTGGGTAGGGTGTCTGCAAATGAAGAAGTCCGCTCCATGGCAGGGCAGCAGATGTCCAGTTGGTGATCGCTGTTGCAGTCCCCCCTCTGGTGTGGTTGACCTGGGTAGGGTGTCTGCAAATGAAGAAGTTTGCTCCATGGCTCGGCAGCAGATGTCCAGATTGGGATCGCCGTTGCAGTCCCCCCTCTGGTGGTCGACCCGGGTAAGGTGTCTGCAAATGAAGAAGTCCGCTCCATGGCTGGGCAGTGGATGTCCAGATTGGGATTGCCATTCCGGACCCGTCGTCTGGTCGTCCAGACTGGAAGATCTGGGCAGTAACTTAGGCAGATGTTAACAACGCACACACACTCATGAAATATATCATCACATTTCTTCCCAAATGAGCGGCGTGGTGGCACTAACTGATGGTTGTATAGGGAAGTTGTTTATGGCTCTATCACTTTCTACGTGCCGAAGAAAATGAAACAAAATTAATGAAAGCATAAACAAAACAAATATAGTTATGCCCCGTTAATCATCTAATTGGACTGTATTCTATCTACGTCCATGGTCTTGGCAAAATGACCCTATCCTGGCATTGTCTAAAAAAATGACCCTATCCGGGGTGTTGCTTAGGGTACGATCCTAAGTTGATAACTATATGATAAGTCTACAGCTGTAAGGCACTAGTTTTAGGCAGTCTACAGGGATGACCTATGGACTTCTGGGAAGAAAACTGGTGAGTGCTATAGCTGTAGAGTTAAAGGCCTCAAAATAAATGTTCAACTTTACTAAGGCTGGAATTTTGCAAGCACACATGTCAAGGGAAGGAAACCAAGTATCCTGGCAGATTACAACTTGTTCAGAATGAGTCTGACGTAGTCAGGTCATTTTCAGATCAATGCCTGGAGGTCAGTCAGAATTGGTGTCGAGAGAGTCTGTAGTATTTTCACTACCAGTCACTGTCTTCCACTATTGTAGTGGCGGTAGGTATTCAGAAGTCTACTTCATAGCTATGTTATCCAAGGAGGAGCTAACCGCATGATGGAAGTACTCTTTAAGTATTAGACCAGTCGTACGTGGTGTGATCGTGGTTCATGACTTCTAATAAACTTTTCTCCTGAACAGAGAGTTCTATTTATTAGTGGCGTATTTTAACCATTGGAAGAATGTAATGGAGATTCCCTTCCCCGTGTTGCACTCTGAGTGACTCCTATGTTGCTATTATCAATAGCAATTTAACTTGTGAGGTTACTAAATCCTCTTACTGAGTGTTGCTGGACTGACTGTGGTATTGGTACTGGTACTCAAGGGGTCCAGTTGTGCTACTGATTTATTCTGAAATGTTATCCTACAGGAATACATGATTAGAGCATTTTACTAGTTGTCTTGTAGTGACTACTACACATGGCAAGGAATGATTATTGTTGCCATTTGTTTTGGAGGTGGACAAGTCCACTGGACTTCCTTTATGACCAGTGTTGTACACCTCAGTACTATCTTAGATGTGTTCTAAGATAATTCCCGTCTAGGGGCCTGTTTGCTCCTTTACAACTACATTTGATTTATGCTCTGGCGGCCTCTTACGGTGTTGTCCGTAATCTCGACCCCCCCCACCGTCCTCGATGAGGCTCATCATGGGTCTGGGCTACTATTCCCCCCTTTGTGTCTCGGGACCCCTCCACCAGCGGATGGTGTTTGTATCCGAGGCCCAAACGAAAAGTTCTGACCCTATGTGCGAGTTGTCAGTGGCCACGTTATTATGAGAGTGGCTGTAACCTTTCAACCAAATCTCCTGGTGTTTGTGCTTCAACACCCTCAGTGGCTGTAAAGGTCTGTCAGTCACCACCGCGTCCGCGTGTGGCAACCTCTTCAGTACCTCTGAACTGAGACGAGGATATTGGTCTGTGATATCGCAAAATGTTTCACCAGTGGGAGTCATCGGGTCAGTTGCTGGACTGACTCCATTAGTGTCATTGTCAGGGTTGACAGTCCCTCACAGAGCGTAAGGTGTGTCATCGGAAGCAGAGTATACTCTGCGCATCAATGTTTTTCTTGCTGAGACGGCCGCAGTGTTTGTGGAAGTGTCCGAAGGGCAAGAGAAGTCCATCTCAACTACCGTATTGCACGACTGCAAGGAGGAGGGAAGTTGCTCATTCACAGAGACAGCTGGCTCGAAATCATGACAAGGATGGTCAATCAGATTGGCTGATGGAATGTGTCGAGATATCGAAATATCTCCTTGGATCGGATTCTGCCCCAAGAGGTTTCTAAACGTCTATTTCCCAAGGGGTGTTTTTGACAGATACCCCTCGTGAATGACTGCATTGCAGCTAGCGTTAGGGGAAGACAGTGTGGTTGGTGGAGAAGGCACTGTAGCCTGTGACCATACCTGGATGGTTTTCCAATCCATCATTGGGAGTAACCGATCCATCAAGTCTGCTTCAAGTAGCAGGGGTACAGTTTTGAGGCTGGTAACATACGCAGGGTAGATGAGCGATATGTCCTTGAAGTGTAGTTTCAGCATGACTCTCAATGTGAGAGGCGAGCTAGTCTGAGTGACCCCTCGAAGTGTAGTGTCACATCGTTCCACTTTTAACCAACGTTTAGTTGGCTTCAAAGCCCTTTTTATATCATCAAACAATGTTTGAGAGATGAGTGATATTGTCGCACCTGAATCAATTAGCGCATGACAAGTTAAGCAGTCCTCCAGGACTGTTTCCAGGTATGGTCATTTCGATTTGTGTTTAGTGGACATATAGAGTGATCGTTCGCAACAACTTGATGTGTCAATTCTGTTCTAGGTGGAAGCAGATCGACTTTTCAGAATTTGAGTGGGCTTGGCTTTAACAAAGCGTTTGACCTTTTTCTTCGCAACCTTTGTATCTGAGTCTATAGACAAAGCCCGTGGGCTTGTTTCTTGATCAAGCGGGCCCTGGATAGGGTCTTGAATGAGAGCGGGAGAGATTTGAATTTTAACGTCCTTGCTATGAGTGTCCTGCGGACCTGGTGTTCTGTAATTCCCCGTCTAGTCCTTGTGACTTATCTTTTACCCTTTTCTCAAATGTTTCTCGCTTTAGTTCTTCACGTAGTGGAACTTCCAGAGAACATTGGACTACGTTTGATCATCCTTCAACCCTTTGTTACCCTTGTGCTCTGACACTTTGTGTGGGTTGGGTGCAGGAAAGTAGTGAACAGGTCGATTGTAGCGGTAGCGCCATATTACTCAGTGCCGAATGGCCGAGAGGAGAAGACTGAGGGACACTTAATTGTAACTCCCAAACCCGCATGCGGGAGCGTAATCATCGCCTGAAACTCATTAGCATAACGCAACGGACATAAATATCCCTAGAAAATATTCCTATTCATGAAAATCACAAATGAAATATATTGAGACACAGCTTAGCCTTTTGTTAATCACCCTGTCATCTCAGATTTTCTAAATATGCTTTACAGCCAAAGCTAGACAAGCATTTGTGTAAGTTTATCGATAGCCTAGCATAGCATTATGCCTTGCTAGCAGCAGGCAACCTTGTCACGAAAATCAGAAAAGCAATCAAATTAAATCGTTTACCTTTGATGAACTTCGGATGTTTTCACTCACGAGACTCCCAGATAGATAGCCAAAGTTCATTCTTTCCCAAAATATTATTTTTGTAGGTGAAATAGCTACGTTTGTTCTTCACTTTTGGCTGAAGAATCGCCTGGAAATTGCAGTCACGAAAACGGTAAAAGTATTCAAAATTAGCTCCATAATATCGACAGAAACATGGCAAACGTTGTTTATAAGCAATCCTCAAGGTGTTTTTCTAATATCTATTCGATAATATATCTGTTGGGACAATTCGTTTTTCAGTAGGACCGATTGGAGTAATGGCTACCTCTGTATTTTACGCGACAATCTCTCTCGGAGCCACCATGTGACCACTTACGCAATGTAGCCGCCTACGGCTATCCTTCAACATAAATGCGTAAAACTAAGTCACAATGCTGTAGACACCTTGGGGAATACATAGAAAGCGTAAGCTCGTTGATGGCACATTCACAGCTCAACAGGGACTCATTGGAACGCAGCGCTTTCAAAACCTGGGGCACTTCCGGATTGGATTTTTCTCAGGCTTTCTCCTGCAACATCAGTTCTGTTATACTCACAGACAATATCTTTACAGTTTTGGAAACGTTAGAGTGTTTTCTATCCAAAGCTGTCAATTATATGCATATTCTAGCATCTTGTCCTGACAAAATATCCCGTTTAAAACAGGAACGTTTTTTCCCAAAAATGAAAATACTGCCCCTAGAGTCGCAACAGGTTAATGGAGGCAATGTCTGAAACCTATCATCTTCACTCCTTTGAGTGCAGGGCTCCGGTTGCTTGGATGGGTAGTCACGCTGTGGAGCGTGACCATCCTGGATTTCCTCCATATAGTACCTAAGGGTGGTATTCTGCTGCATTGCAGAGTCCACTTGAGGGCTTAGAGTACTGATTTTGGACACGTGAGTGTTTCGGTCTCAAACTTATCTGTCATGGTTTGCAGATAGAGGTCTTGAGTATGGAGCGAGAGATTCAGTGATAAGATTTCTTCCTCTTGCTTAGAAATCAAGATTTCCATCTTCATCACCCGAGTTCTCTCATCATTCATTTGGTCAGCGACTTCAATGAGTTCTGCTGATTTGTCATCCAACTTAGTCATTGTGTTCATCAATTGATTGTCTTTGGTCTGCAGAATTTTGAGTAGAACCGTGTTACTCTGAGTAACGTTCAACAAAACTGCCTGCATGTTATCAAATTGCGCGCACCTGTTTGTAGATAACTAAACATATTTATCTAGTTTGGAGTGGACTACATCGTATTTAGTTTTGGCTAAATCGAGTTGTTCCTGTTCCTGAAGAGTTTGTGCTCGTTCATCGTCATAAGTATTTGCAATGACTTTTAATTGATTTTCAGATTTCAAACGCAGTTCCTCGACTAGCAGAATGTTTTCATTTCCTGCTTTTGTCAATAGTTGCTGAGTTCTCTCCACCTGTCCCCTCATGTTAGCCATGTCTGGCATGTGCTTCAGCTGTGCACTGTGGTATTGGGACGGATGTCACATTTGTATGGCGATACATCAGTGCAAAAGTGGGGAGAACCGTCACAAAGCCTGTGTTTGATGGTTGATTTTGGAGAGCGTTCGCAATTTCGGCTGTTTTTCGCTCATGGCATAATTAGGGTTGGTATTGCTGCTGAGGTCAGAGATCAATCCTTTTATGGGTGGAGGTTCACTCATTAGCGGAGGAGTGGTGACCACCTCCTTTGATAGCTTGCACATTATTAGAAACATTTAGAGGAACATTTTTCCTTTTTTTCTTTTCAAAGTTTGGGTTTGGAATTCATTGGAAAATGCAAAGACAAGTTTAATCTATTTATAGACTTTGACAAACCATCAGTACCGTACCAGTAATGTGGAAGTTGGACGTGAATGAATTTGCAAAAGCAAATTGAATTAATTAATCAATGCCAATGATTAATCCTACCTGGGTAGACTACCTGGGTATTAAACTTTAATTAACCCGAGAAGTTGCTTCATCTAGGTTAATATGAGAAGTTTTAAAGTGCCTCATTTGATTGGAAGAACATTAAGTTATGTTCAACAATTTAACTTATTAAATTGAATGAGACCATAATCCATACAATCTCCATTGATTGGATATCATAAGTGTAAACAGTAGATCAAATGTTGGGAACATTCAACACTGTGGTACACTTCTCCCTAAGGCCGAAACCACGTGGGATTCCCGCTGGGGCAGGGTTTCTGTCAGTATTGGATTACTGAATGGTTTTGCAAAAAAACAAATCTTACTGATTGATCCATTTAATGATAAATCAGACCTGTATAGGCTATTTGGGAATTAAACTTGAATTAACCTGAGAAGTTGCTTCATCTTGGTTAGTTTGGAAAAAGTTTACAATGTCTTATTTAGAAAACTCATCAATTTGGATATTATTTAAAATATCTATTTCAGAATGTAAATTTCCAGATTTACACTTATTAGTTCATTTGGATAAGACATTGATATCCATCCGGATATCATAAGGAATGACTTGAGTGTGACCTGAATAATTCTTCATGAACGAATATACTGGCACAAATGAATAATGACCGAGCCTACCCGCGTCTGAAACGCGCCAGGCCCTGCGTTTGGCCAAACACTCTATTTCTCAGATTTCTTTAATTGGCTTTCTCAGCCCTCATACTGAAATGTAATTCGCTTACGTTACCCACTGATTACGTCAGCGAACGTGAACACGGAGGCGGGGAATCTTCAGCACACACACACCCAAAAATGCTTGTCATTAACACTCCAAAAATGTGTACTATAACTTGGTATATTATGTAATCTGTTTTTCAATTTTATACAGGCTGAATCAATCAATGTCACACATGTATCTTCATTCAGGCAATGAATACAGTAGCGTAGTGGGAGAGTTATGATTGGATATTGCAAGTGATGGTTGAACACATTGTCAGAAATGCACCTCTTGAACTGTGTTCCAAAACATTTCAGAATTTCAGAACATTACAATCCCACTAATACTAGGATAAAAGTGAAGGAGCGTTATCCCGTTTCTTCTGCCCAATATGACAAATGAGCATGTTTGTGGTGGTGTGCTGTAAGTAACCCATGCCATCTGCCATCCCCACAGTCTCCTGTGGAGAGATCATTAATTACCCCTTCCTCTCAGTAGGGAGGTGGGAGGTAAACACTTACTTAAATAGCTTAAATGCTCGCCAAGATATCAAGAGTTATTTAATTAATTCACTCATTAATTATTATCAAAAGTATTGTTACAGTACTGAATTAAGTCCACATCCAAAGTAAGGCTATGCCCCATACTTAAATGTCATTTACATACTGAATGAGACTTTACAATGTCTTGTCTTCTTTCATAATGCATTACAACTATTGCATTATAAGGCATTGTCTGTCTCGCCCAAAAAAACACACAAGGTAAAACTACCATGCCATTCTGTCTGGTGGATCCTCTGTGACCCTGTTCTCCTCAGTAAAAAACGTAGGCTATGCATATACCATTAACTGGTTCATGTTGAACTGTGGAGACACAGTCCCAGTCAATGACAGCTACCAGTCTGTGGTTGAGTTCTACTCTGATCTGTTCCATGAGCATATTGAAATCTTATTGCCTGGAATGCTGACTGAGGCTGATGAGAGTGTAATACATTGCATACCTCTGCACTCTGCAGTTCATTGTCTTAATTAGAGGCAGAGTTAGTGTCTCTATAACACAGCTCATCTTTCTTTCCAACACTTTTTTTTTCTTCTTCATCTTTTTCTCTCTTTTTCTCCCAGAGAGGGGGGCCGGGCAGTGATGTCAGAGCAGGGCTGTTTCCGTGGCAATGAGTTGTCAGGGATATGAAGCAGGGCGCTCTTTTTTTCCTCCACATATCCCTGCTTCCTAAATAAGGGCCGGAGACCAGAGGGAGCTTCTCTGGCACTAGTGTCTGTGGAGACAGTACCCTGGGGACTCCGGAGTCACAGATCCAGTGTAAAACCCAGTGTGTGGAGAGGTTCTCCCTAACTGCAGGCTGGGGGACTGGCGTAATTAGCCCTTTAGATGTCGTCTGTTGAATAAGAATGGGGCTCCGATGCGCTCAGAAGGCACTGGTCTGAAGGGTTTATTTAATTTGCCAGGCACTAACGAGAAAAATAAATGCTCAACTCTCTGCTTTTGTGGGTGTGCCGATTTGTTTCCCTCTGATTGCTGTGTGCAGTTTAATACCCTCTTTCATCATGCATTTCAGCAGGCCACAAAGCGGCTCTCTCTTTCTCCAGTAATGTGCAACGCTATTGAGCTTTTCCTACCAAGATCTCCCAGTTGTTTTCCCTCTAATCAAATACATTTTCTAAAAACAAGAGTAGATATAAGTCATAATTTGCTTTTCTCTCTCTCTCTCTCTCTCTCTCTCTCTCTCTCTCTCTCTCTCTCTCTCTCTCTCTCTCTCTCTCTCTCTCTCTCTCTCTCTCTCTCTCTCTCTCTCTCTCTCTCTCTCTCTCTCTCTCTCTCTCTCTCTCTCTCACCCACACACACTTACTTTCTGTCAGGCGTACACACCTCTTTGCTGCCCATGCTTTATGAACTGTGAAGGTTTGTCTGCTGTGCGGAATTGAAGAGTAGTCGAAAGTAGCTCTCCATGGTGCTGAACTAACTGCTTGTATTGACCAAGGAGCTCTTTTACTGTTCATTAAATTATGGTTGCTACTTGTATGTTAAAGAAACATCGCAATGCATCCATTGTGCATCAACAAAACATCCATAATCTAACTTTGGTGAAAGAGACTTCTTCTTCTGTATTTTTGCCTGAACTACAGTAATACCAATTAAATGAATTTAAATAGCTAATGTTATCTATTGTCCCTGAATTTGTAAAAAAGGACAAAGCTGAGATATTTGTCATTTTGTTCCCCTGCTGTTAATTATGAACTGAAAATGTCACATTTTCTTTCTATTGATTTACGAAGAGTTTAATTGGTTTCTGTTCTAATTATCTGGCTCCATGTTGTGTTATTTCAGAAGCTAATTTACAGATAAGCCTAGGTTTGGGTGGGGAAAGGAGAATGTACCTGACTTAAGGAAAGAGAAGCTAATTACCAGTATTGTGTTAAGACTCTAACCCTTCTCCCACACATAAGTCTTCCTAGCCACCCTATCAGCCTGTCTCACAGCCCTTTCTCATTACCCCCAACCCCCCTTTCCCCCACCCCTTACCTCCACCCCATCTCACTGCATTGTTTTCCTATTTAGACACCAAATCCGACTCATCAGACAGGTTTTTACTGCCCAGTGCTGTGCTCCCTAGTCAGGACCCCAAATCAGCTCTTCACAAAGGAACCCAACATGTTCCATTTGAGTTCTCTATCACTCTCAGCTAAAGAAAATAAAACTGCAATATAATTATTAGGGGGGGGGGCAGCTATATTGCTTTTACTCTCCAAGGTTGACTGCATGATTTCCCTTTTGGAGCTCTGGAGATGCACCACTTGCCATTTCCTACATAATGGATTTAAAAAAAAAATCAAAATGCATCTTAAACAACGGATTCTATCATTGTGTCATGATTTCATGCCTCCTCTGACAGGAGAAATGGCTCTTTGATGGTGTCTGTGCTCTCATGTGAGCATAATTGTTGGGATTATAGAGGCCTGTATATGTCACATGCAAAGTACACTCTACAGCCTGGGAGACGTGCAGCCTTTTTTCAGCTGGTTAGCAATATTGATTGTGCCAGATATCTGGGTAAAGAAAATTATATTCAACCCACCTATGAATTACATAAGAAATGTGGCTAATAAACGTGCATGCGTGTTGACAGGCCTCATTTTGACATTCATGTGGAATGAAAACTAAAAGCTGAAAACCTTCATCCACAGACTGTGGAATAAAATCAAAGACGTTAACATGTACACAACACAGGAATTAACTTTTCTCTCTGTATCTCTCTGTTAATGTGTGTGTGTGTTTTTGTGTGTGTGTGTGTTGTCTCTCTTTCCTGCACACACATGCACGCAAACAGACAAAAACACACACACACACACACAAGCACGATACAACAGCCCACTCACCCACAAATTGTCATGAATCTCCATAGACACCCATGTTTGCAGATATTATACATTTAATTAAATGGCTCTTTTGCAGCGGAGATTAATTTAATGATCTGTTCATGTTTAGTATAGGCGACTAATGGACCCTCATCCCACACACTTTAAATTAGATTCAATTGTTGGTTATATTTTCAAATGAATTCTGTGGTCAGTGTGGCTCTAATGATGTGTTTTTACAGCTCTCCATAGTGCCACAATGTTTTGACAAAACTGCACTAGATAAAGGCTGCATACTCTGTAAGTGGGACTGTTCATCCCTACGGATACAGTCAATCTTTCCCGTATTGGTTAACAGTGAGTGCTGACAAACAACCCCGAATGGGCAGTCCTACATCAAACCTTACAGAATCAGCACAAACAGACAGATAAGGAAAGGTATACTGTTTCATCCCAGAAATTGGGCAGTCCTGGCATTGCGATCATGAATATTGACAGAAAATACAGAAAATGTTCCTGCTGCTCATTTTACGATGTCCGTCTGCATTGGAAATCTAATTCATTCCTCCACCCTGGATGAACATCTCACCAGCCTGACAAGAGTGATGGATTGCACTTGATATTCATTTTCCCTCATGTTATGCAATCTTCTATTCCTTTGAAAATATATTTCTGCTTTCTTTTTGGGGCACATTCTGTCTACCTTATAGTGTCACCACAAGGTCAGAAACATACACTGAACAAAAATATAAACGCAACATCCAACAATTTCAAAGGTTTTACAGAGTTACATACCGTGTAAGGAAATCAGTCAATTGAAATAAATAAATTAGGCCCTAATCTATGGATTTTACATGGCTGGGCAGGAGTGCAGGGTATATCCAACCGGCCTCACAACCACAGACCATGTGTAACCATGCCAGCCCAGGACCTCCACATCTGGCTTCTTCACCTGGTGAATCAGAGCTGCTGTTGCCAGAGAATTGAATTGAATTCATTTCTCTACCACAAGACACCTTCAACGTCATTTAGAGAATGGGGAATGGGGGAAAACTAATTATGAATGGCTGAGCCTACACCCACCCACTGGCCCTGGCTAATTCGTCGTCCCCCCCCCCCCCCCCAAAAAAAGGCTGTATTACAAACAGAAATACCAGTCAGTTTCATCTGCTGTCCGGGTGGCTGGTCTCAGACGATCCCCCAGGTTGAAGAAGCCAGATATGGAGGTCCTGGGCTGGTATGGCCAAATTCTCTAAACGACGTTGGAGGCATCTTATGGTAGAGAAATGAACATTCAATTATCTGGCAACAGCTCTGGTGGACATTCCTGCAGTCAGCATGCCAATTGCATACTCCCTGAAAAACTTGAGACATCTGTGTCATTGTGTTGTGTTACACAACTGCACATTTTAGAGTGGCCTTTAATTGTCCCCAGCACAAGATGTAACAATCATGGTCTTTAATCAGCTATTGGATATCCCACACCTGTCAGGTGGCTAGATTATCTTGGCAAAGGGCAAATGTTCACTAACAGGGATGTAAACAAATGTGTGCACAAAATTTGAGATAAATACAATTTTGTACATATGGAAAAATAATTTGATATTTAATTTCAGCTCATGAAACATGGGACCAACGCTTTACATGTTGCGTTTATATTTTTATTCAGTATAGTTATCATGATAGTCAGTATAACCATTCTCATTTACACAGAGACTAGATGTAGTACGTCATTCCTTATATTTTATTTTTGTAATTTTTAAAATCCTTTTTCTCCCCAATTTCATGAAATCCAATTGGTAGTTACAGTCTTGTCACATCCCTGCAACTCCAATAAAGACTTGGGAGAGGCGAATGTCGAGAGCCATGCGTCGTCCGAAAACACGACTCTGTCACGCCCTGAACTGTTTCACCTGTCCGTGTGCTTGTCTCCACCCCCCACCAGATGTCGCCCATCTTCCCCACTCTGGGTATTTATACCTGTGTTTTCTGACTGTCTGTGCCAGTTCGTCTTGTTTGTCAAGCTTAGCCGCGTTTGTCCTGTGAGCTCATGTCTTTTCCCTGCCTCTCTTTTCTCGTTCTCCTGGTTTTTGACCCTTGCCTGTCCTGACCCTGTGTCGCCCGCCTGACCACTCTGCCTGTCCCTGAGCCTGCCTGCCGTCCTGTACCTTTGCTCCACCTCTGGATTACTGAACTCTGCCTGTCCCTGTCCCTGAGCCTGCCTGCCGTCCTGTACCTTTGCTCCACCTCTGGATTACTGAACTCTGCCTGTCCCTGTCCCTGAGCCTGCCTGCCGTCCTGTACCTTTGATCCACCTCTGGATTATCAACCCCTGCCTGCCTTGACCTGTCATTTGCCTGCCTCTGGTGTTACAATAACCATTGTTACTTCACACAGTCTGCACTTGGGTCGTACCTTGATTCCTGATAGACCCTGCCAAGCTGCACTGCTTCTTGCCACTCTGCTCCCTCAACCCGGAAGCCAGCCGCACCAATGTGTCGGAGGAAACAGCGTCCAACTGGCGACTGTGTCAGCATGCATGAGCCTGGCCCACCACAGGAGTCGCTAGAGCACGTTGGGACAAGGACATCCCGGCCGGCCAAACCCTCATTTAACCCGGATGACGCTGGGCCAATTACACGCCGCCTCATGGGTCTCCCGGTCGCGGCCGGCTACGACACAGCCCAGGATCAGTCTCCGGATCTGTAGTGATGCCTCTAGCACTGCGTTAGACCGCTGCCACACTCGGGAGGCCCTAACATTTTTTAATGACTGGGAACCAAACTCATATATTTTATGTGGTCAGGTGAGTGATGATAAATGTCTCTACATATTTAATTGACATTGATTTCAGTTGGAAGGAGAGAGAGAGAGCAAGAGAGAGGCAGACAGACAAAGAGACGGACAGACAGACAGGTAGACAGACCCACGCACTCCTAGGTGGAGACGGGGTGTATTTTTCTGCAGGTGGAGTTTAGCAGGGTCAGGGCTACATTAAGCTAGCTAATATACCCTTGGCTGGCTGTTGGTGTGTGCTGTGTTTATGCTGACCAAACAAATTTCACCCCAGCCTGGAGAGAGGCAATCAGCAGTGAGGTCGACAGCACTAATCGATTACTAGACCCGAGTGGTTTTGGGTGATTATATATAATTTGTATGTATTGTGTTTACTTACTTAAGTGTATGAGACTCTAATCAAAGCCATTCTACTGATACACAATGCAGATGCTGCTGAGCTGAATGCTATGCCTTTTTTCCCCGAGTCACTGATTTTATGATCACAGATAACACTTCATCATTATTCTGACAAAACACTGACAGAACCAAAATGACTGGAGTGGAAACTTGATTCAATCTTGATATCATTTAGGCTAGTTGTCATATCAATCAAATGAAAGGGGTAATTTCATTCACTGTGCTCAGCTAACCGTCAGAAACATTATGAGTTCTAAGGGAAACAAAAGCAAATTCATTTCAGTTTAACTGAAAGCAGAATCCAATTTCAAACCCTGCAACTTTTTATTGATTTATAAACAATGTGATATATAAAAACACTGTCCAGACAACAGACTCACCCTGTAGGAGCTTTGTGTGAATGTTGGGGTCTGAAGTGAGTCTGTATGTTGGTAAGGGTGTGTGGATGTTGGGGTCTGAGGTGAGTCTGTATATGGGTAAGGGTGTGTGGATGTTGGGGTCTGAGGTGAGTCTGTATGTGGGTAAGAGTGTGTGGATGTTGGGGTCTGAGGTGAGTCTGTTTGTGGGTAAGAGTGTGTGGATGTTGGGGTCTGAGGTGAGTCTGTTTGTGGGTAAGAGTGTGTGGATGTTGGGGTCTGAGGTGAGTCTGTATGTGGGTAAGGGTGTGTGGATGTTGGGGTCTGATGTGAGTCTGTATGTGGGTAAGAGTGTGTGGATGTTGGGGTCTGAGGTGAGTCTGTATGTGGGTAAGAGTGTGTGGATGTTGGGGTCTGAGGTGAGTCTGTATGTGGGTAAGAGTGTGTGGATGTTGGGGTCTGAGGTGAGTCTGTATGTGGGTAAGAGTGTGTGGATGTTGGGGTCTGAAGTGAGTCTGCATGTGGGTAAGAGTGTGTGGATGTTGGGGTCTGAGGTGAGTCTGTATGTGGGCAAGAGTGTGTGGATGTTGGGGTCTGAGGTGAGTCTGTATGTGGGTAAGAGTGTGTGAGGGCATGGTGAAAAGATATGTTGTGATGGTGGTAAATACACTGAGTGAATAAAACATTAAGAACATCTGCTCTTTCCGTGACATACACTTTTGACACTTTGTAGAGTCCATGCCCTGATGAATTGAGGTTGTTCTGAGGGCAAAAAGTGTGGGGGTTGGGGGGGGGGTCTTCCTAATGTTTGGTATCCTCAGTGTGTATAGACATTCACACTTGTCTAACACTGTTTGAGGGCGTGAAGGATTAATGCTACCCATGTACCAACTCTGTTCTGGTGGTTTTTAGTTAAAGGATCATACATTTATTTACTTGGCTTGCTCAGCTAGATGAGTGCCATCCATTGATTCAACCATTAAGTCTTGGGGATATTCAAAGGCATATATGGCTGTCATGAGTTGATGCATGCATGCATGCTTATGTATAGAAATTAGGTACTCCGAGCGTCAGTAGTGTTAAGGACGTTAACGGAAACTCCTTTCTGTGAATTCTATGTCTCGCTGTCGCTCATTGTCCCTGTGCCTTCATGCAGATTAATGTTAGGGTGAAATCAAGGTACAAAAGACAGGAAGAAGTGCGCTGCAGGCAGGTACTTGACTGTTCAACACTTGAGTCATTTTCCTCTAAAGTGGTGTTCCTGTTCATGGAGAGTCGCGGGGGAATGGAGATGGTCTTGTTTAGGATTATGGGAAAACGTGTAAATGAATTAAACAGCTGCCTAATGCATCTCTCATCTCTCTCCCTAATGGAGATGTATTGCATCTTAGTGGAGAGAATATCAGCGAGGCCGGGGCACGGCGGTAGGAGACTGGGGTGTTTGGGCTGGTGTTGCTGTAAGGCATGTGGCTGTGAAGTGGGCAAGCAGAGCTGTCAGGTCAGCTGAGTTGGAATGTATGTACTGGGTGGATGAAATGTCAGGGAAGTGGCATCTAATGGGTGTTTCAACCTTAAGGCTGTGAAGTTTTCTCATGACGTGTTGGTGTGGAGGTGTTATAGAGGTTTTGGATGATGTCCGTGTGTGAAGTGTTGCTGAAGGTCCAGGAAGGGGTAAGAGATTGTGGCTGGTTGATTGGTATTCTTCACATGGAAGATTAACTCAGAGAACCTGCAAATAACAACAACAGCACCACAGAAAAAGGACACTGTGTGTTGACTTCAAGAATTAGGCTGTCACGGACACAAATATGTGGCAAAACGAAGGCACAATATATCATTACCCTATTGTGATAATTGAATGCAGTGTTGGTATCATATGTTGGTATCCCAATAAAAAAAATTGCCCACTGCAAATGTAGTCCATGCACTCATAAATAAATCTATGCATAATGTGGAAAAATAGCCTTGCTTTTCAGCCAATTCCTTTCTTAATTAGCTGTATTACACTACTGTTTCTCAGCTTGAGGGTGTCCTGTTGTTATCAAAGCATGGAATTATTTCTTCACACATAACTAACACCTCTGTTTATTTTTAAGCTCCTCACTGAGAGACGCTAATTATCAAAGGATAAACTCTCCTTTCCCAGAATGCCTCAAAAATGGGGATAAATAGTGGACCTATTATTTTGTGATGTATGGAATTAATTATTTTCTGGTAAGGTCAGAATCAGCTTTGAGGTTTAACACTTCATAAAAAATGCTATATTTTGTGGTAAAAAGTAATGCAGTTACAAATTCGTTGGTTATAAAGGTTCAATGAGTTTTCTACATTTTGTTATGATAAGCTCCCCTGATATTCTGTGAGTTTTCTCCATACAAAATGTTGAATTCCTCTGTCTTTTAATAATTCCTGAAGATCTGATCATATTTTGTAAAATAGTCTGGTTTTGAAGAGACCACAGCTCTTCTGGCTGTAACACTGTTTGATGGGATATACATTATTACACATTATAAAACATTTTAGTGACAAAGATAGCTCACTTCACTTCTATGTGATAGGTGATTTTGTGGCTGCTTTACATGATCTGAGATGGAGATAGATATCACCTCAATGAATATAGGAATGATAAATGCTGTGTTATACTTCATAGGTATGGCGCAGAGGAGAGTAAGTCATGGAGAGACTGGAGGAGAGGATGATTGATACATCTTTGAGCGAGCGAGGGACACACTGGCAGAGAAAGACAGTGATTAAGATAGTCTTTGAGTGTTAGAGCACGCAGTGGAAAGTGAAACGGAGTGATTTAAATTGAGTTAGAGTGTTGTTCCTAATGACGGCAAGACAAGTCAAGTGAGAGAGAGTGTACCAGAGAGATAGTATAGCTGCACCCCTAAACTAATCCTAACACTGGCCCTATCACCAGACTTAGTTCAGGTAGCGCCCTACCTCTTGTTGACGCTCTGACTGTAAGCCACGGGTAGGTAATCCTGAAAGGAGAGATACAGTATAATTAATGCTATTTAATTATGCATGCAAATCATTTTATTGGATGGATTCAAGGACCTGGGCACATTTGAAAGCTGTTTGCACTTTACAATACTGCATGCTTCATAAAAGTGCATTTGAGAGTAAAATAACTGCTGTTGAATATCTTCAATTATTCTCGTACAGTACTAAATCAAACATGGAAATATATGTACTGTATGACAAATATGTAAATAGCACCTCAGTGTGCACTAGTCTTTCTCAAATAGGTTTACAACTTACTATGTATGAGAAGGAGGTTCCATTTGACAGAGGTTAATGGTCTGTCATGACCAGACGCTGGAATACTGTAGGTATGTCAGATCATTTGCGAATCCATCTGTCTTTACCTCGTGCGTCACGAGAAGAATGTTCCGTCATTAACTCCGACAACTCTAATCAACGATGTGCTTGACAATAAACAGGGAGCCAAAGTGGAAAACAGTCATGTGGTTGTTGATGCGATAGAGCCCGTTGATTAAGATGGAAACACACATCTCAGCAGTCAGACCGCTCAGTGTAGAACTTTCTTCTCACCTCCCTCGCATCTCCCCAAAGGCGCCCTCTCAGCACCAAGAGTAAGCCATCAACACACAGTTCACTACAGACCTAGAGACTCTCTGTACTCTTAGTGAACACTAGACAGCCACATAACGACACATATTCGCTCTACAGTGCCATAACATCGAAATGCTTATAAACTCAATCTTTCATTTCCCATGTTCTTCAATTCCAAGTAACATAAATATACCCTGTGTGATGCAATGAAAGCAGCTCTGTTCACAGTCTGTGTCTCTACAGGCTGCTGCTTATTGTGAAGTCTGAGAGGTCAATAGCATGGAGAGGATGAATGGGCCTATATGTTGACATAGCTTTTGCAGAGGCATTGTCTTTTTCCCCAAGTAGAGTGTATCAGAATATCTGTTGGCTGAAAATGAAAGCAGGTTGTGTTGCTTTATTCTGCATCCAAATACATCTCTCACTGACTGAGAAGCTTTAGGCTGCCAAGGGGGAGGCATTTGGGAAACGACACAGAGAAGGCAAAACATCTGGCCTCCACATTTTAATTAGAGCTGGCTCACCTTTGGGATCTCTTGTCCTTGAGGACCACCTGACAACAATGTGTTAAAATAACTGCTAACGTGTGCGTGTGTGTTTGAATATTTTGTGTACAACTGCTTGACTCCTTTGCAAGAGTTTCATTCCGAAAGGTCAATTTGTGTTAAGTCATAAAAAATGCAAATCCCAGCCAGCAGCGAGCCTATCGACATTTTACTCACTGAAAGTGCTTTGCTGATCAATTTAAACATTCTTTGAAATTTCAACCAACCAGTATGGTGTGAGTTGTCATTTCCGAGCTCCTCAGATCCAACAAATGTCTCAAGAATGCTGCATAGGGCTCATGTAATGATAGGCTCACAGCAGCAAGCTGGTTTGGTAGAAGACAGGAATGGGAAATGCCAACGCACATCCCAGGCAGGGAGAGCAAGTACTGTAGATTGCATGAGGCCTGAGATGTCTGTATCAGCACTGACATCAGCTGGCCCAAGTCAAGCCAACTTGCAACTTCCAGAAGACAAATCAAATCCAAGTGCCAGGCTATACTGCCAAGTGCCAGGCTATACTGCCAAGTGCCAGGCTACAGTGTTCTCCCTCAATGTGCCGAACTGGTTCAACACTTCTATATGCTTCACAAGTTACAGAAAAGTGGAATTAGAGAGGCTTTATTGAGATTGGATGAGGATGATGGCACTTCACAATTTGACTGAAAGTGAATAATTGTGGATTTCAGAGCTGTCCTCAGTAAACCCTTGGGCTATAAACCAGCACTCCTTTGACTGCCAGTCTTTTGTGATCCACTGCTGGAGTCCTAGACCACCTATTGGGATATTTTGTTGGTGGATGTTGTACAGTTAGAGTTTAAAATGGTTGCTCCCAATTTAACGTTGCCTTGGTTATACTGACAATGGGAGTCACACTGTTAAATAGTTATAGCTAAATTTGTTTTTTGATCAATTCACAACTCCATGTAGTCTTTGAGGCATGATAACATGCCTTGTTTGAGGGTGAGTTTCAACGGTGCTCCAGTGAGAGCTGTCACTCAGTGCCGTTCTGAAGCAGACACAGACGTAGATGGGGAATGAGGAACTTTTCATGTTTAATTAATAATGCTAATGAAACTTAATTAGCACAGCTTATGAAAAATGCATTCAAATGAGAGATGCGCTTTATCCTTAAATAACAAGCCTCCTGTGCTGGATTTGGTGTCCTATTTCATGCTAATTAGACTGCACTAGGGACCGTTAATTTAACGAGCGAAGATCATTTTAATCTCTGGCACAGTGGAGGGGCCTAAGACCTGTGATTGTGCGGGAATGTCTCTGTGCATGTGTGTGAATGTCTCTGTTCATGTGTGTATGTCTCTGTGCGTGTGTGTGTGTGTATGCATGTCTCTGTGCATGTGTGTATGTCTCTGTGCATGTGTGTATGTCTCTGTGCATGTGTGTGAATGTCTTTGTGCATGTGTGTGAATGTCTCTGTTCATGTGTGTATGTCTCTGTGCGTGTGTGTGTGTGTGTGTATGCATGTCTCTGCGCATGTGTGTAAATGTCTCTATGCATGTGTGTGTATGTCTTTGTGCATGTGTGTGTATGTCTCTGTGCATGTGTGTGAATGTCTTTGTGCATGTGTGTGTATGTCTCTGTGCATGTGTGTGAATGTCTCTATGCATGTGTGTGAAGGTGTGGGTAAGTGGTCGTGTTTATGTATTATGTGTGAGTAGTTTGGCAGGGAGCTGTATTTGCAGATATCATGATTCACACGGCCGTTCACAATTCTGACACGAACTTGGCACAATTCCGTCTATTTCTAGAAGGTCTAGAATATTTTCAATGACAGCCAATGTCTTTTACTCCAGTTGATTATGGACTATTTATGAAGTCAACAAAAGAAGCATATATCAGAATCATTACAAAACAATCGTATATGTGTGCATAAATGTCTAGCATTTTCTTTACTCTACTAAGCATGTACAAGTGGAATCATCTGCAAAATATTTTTTTTCAAGTTGTTTTTGTTTCACACTCCAATTAGTATTTTCATTAGTGAGCTAGGTCATCGGAGAGCTCTTTCAATGTGTGAATGAGACAAAAGCTGTCTTGAGCTCAAGTGAATTGGAAAACTGCTAAAATGGACCCGGAAGGCATTATATGCCCTAATGCTGCATAAATACTGTGGCTGTATTCAATTGTTCATATTTAAAAAAATATATTTCTAGATGCAACTGCTACTACTGCCATCATCAGTCTAATTATGGCAAATTACTGTCACACATGAAAAACTTTCTTTTGCAACTTAATCTACCCAGAAATTATAATTGATAGTCACCAACATTTTCACTTTCTAAGCATCCGTTCTGCAAGATCTTTATGCAGGGGGCATTTGAACATCTCCTAAGAAGTGGTTGGCAGGCAGGATGGCAGTTCACAATTTGTAGACCTACTGCAGAAGGTGGTAGACTGTCACATTGAGTGTGTCGTTGTCTCAAGTTTCCTAAAAGCGCAGCGACAGCCCAGCTCATCCGTGGAAAATGCCGTTACGCCCCGTAGGGAAGGGCTTGTGATCGGCTTCCTCTCTGTGTGATCCTACCCCCAAGGCCTGATTCTATCTCAACATAAAGCCATTAGCCAGATCTGCATCGCAAGATGTGCATTGCCTACGGCCATTTACGTCTCTAGAATTATTGCAAATTAGCCCTGGTTTAAGAATATAGCAAATACTGGCTTTATTACAAATATATGACAAAACCCAAAGCTGATGTGCTATCACTAAAATAACTTCACATAAAACTGCACAATTAAAGATATCAACTATCGATCGACTACGACTATATGAGGGTGTGTGTACATGTGTGGGTGTTTGCATGGTGCACGCAAGTGTGTGCGTGTGTACTTCTGTGTGTGTGGGTGGATGGGTTGGTGGGTGAATTGGTGTGTGTGCACTCTCTGTTACATGGACTGTCAGTTTGGCAGACGCCTGCAGGGGTTGGTGTGTTGCCATGGTGACATGAGGAAGGCATGAAAGAGCAGCAAGGTTTGCCCAACAGGACCAAATTCTATTGGACTGAAGAAATTAGAGGCTTTTCATTTACATCTCCTCAACTTCTTTGTTAATAATAATCCTCAGCTTTAGAGAAACTCTGCATGATTTAAAAACAAGCGGCAGGCACGATACAGTACAATGGAATATAGTCTACCTTTGCTGAAAGAAGTAATTAAAATGGCTTTACGGACCAGGACAACACATTGTTCTGTTGCTGAATTATTCAATAACATCTTTATGTTACTGATGGACTTGCCCCTACCATGTTGCATATCATTGAGTAGATTCTCACTCACTGGTGTAACAAATAGCCTCTTGCAAGGCACACCTCAAAATATGTTAATGAGCAAGGAACAGCAATACCATGCACCCACTAGTGGTCAAAAAGTTTTTGGCGCTACAAAGATACGGTACGGCACTGTATTTTGTGGAGTGTAATTACTCTGTCCAGTGTCTGTGTTCTTTTGCCCATCTTAATCTTTTTTTTAAATCGGCCAATCTGAGATATGGCTTTTCCTTGCAACTCTTCCTAGAAGGCCAGCATCCCGGAGTCGGCTCTTCACAGTTGACATTGAGACTGGTGTTTTGCAGGTACTATTTAATGAAGCTGCCAGTTGAGGACTTGTGAGGCATCTGTTTCTCAAACTAGACACTCTAATTGACTTGTTCTCTTGCTCAGTTGTGCACCGGGGCCTCCCATTCTTCTTTCTATCCTGGTTTGAGCCAGTTTTCGTACTGTGAAGGGAGTTGTACACAGCGTTGTATGAGATCTTAGGTTTCTTGGCAATTTCTCACATGGAATAGCCTTAATTTCTCAGAACAAGAATAGACTGATGAGTTTCAGAAGAAAGCTCTTTGTTTCTCTTTGTTTCTGGCTTGTAATTGAACCCACAAATGCTGATGCTCCAGATACTCAACTAGTCTAAAGAAGGCCAGTTTTATTGCTTCTTTAATCAGAACAACAGTTTTCAGATGGGCTAACATGATTGCAAAAGCGTTTTCTAATGATCAATTAGCCTTTTAAAATGATCAACTTCGATTAGCTAACACAACGTGCCATTGGAACACATTAGTAATGTTTGCTGATAATGGGCCTCTGCCTCTGGCTTCCGTTTCCAGCTACAATAGTCATTTACAATGTCTACACTGTATTTCTGATCAATTTGTTGTTATTTTAATGGAAAGAAATTGCTTTTCTTTCAAAAACAATGACATTTCTAAGTGAACCCAAACTTTTGAATGGTTGTGTAAGTTTACTGTTGATAATACCTCAAATGACCATATACATTAAAGTTTTTGGTTACAGTGTATGTAAAAAATGTGCATTTGACTTTTATTGTCATTTAGCAGATGCTCTTATGCAGAATGACTTACAGTAAATGCATCCATCTTAAGATAGCAAGGTGAGACAACCACATATCACAGTCAAATATACAGGATACAACAATTCCAGTCCAGCTAAACAATGTATATACAGCATTTAGCAAAAAAAAACATGTTTTCATACACATCTAAAACCTATGAATAAAACATTTGAAGGTCCCACACCCGCCCCCTTAAGTAATTATTTCATATGAAAAAAAATAGTCGATATATTGTTTTAGAAAAAAAACAACTCTTCATTTACAGGGAGAAGCCATCATGTATGACACATTCAATAATTGGTTTGCCATTTTGAATTTATTGGGTAGGTGTATGAAAGTGAGATTCATAATCAGGATTAATTAGGATGACAGGGAAAAAAGAAAAACACTTTTCTACCCTTTGTTGTTTTTTGTTCTTCCTGACAGGTCTCAGCTGTCTTTTCACAGCACCGCTGCACTTTTCTTTCTCTACCTAACACTTACCCAGCAGGCAGTACCATGGCCCTCGGTCTTGGGGCCGCAATTCCACATGCTTTTTAATAGGTGTTCTAATCTAAACTACGGAGAAAGTACAGTATCACAATGATGCTTCCGGGATGTCCTACCATGCCATTATTTGGTCAGCTTATTTAACTTGTATTTTTTTAATGTAAGGATGGCGATGACAATGTTTTACATTTACATTAAATATGACATTTTAGTCATTTAGCAGACGCTCTTATCCAGAGCCACTTACAATCAGTGCATTTATGGGAGCGTCGTGAGAGTTATTTTAAGATACTCCTATTTTCTAGAGATTATCATATGACTCCTCTGTGCCTCCTAATCAACAGGATATCCTTAAACATGGCTTTTCAGGACTTGATAAGGATGCCCATTGTCTACAGGGCTTGGGTAAGGAGCAGGCACAGAGGCAGAAGAACAGTCAGGGTTATTTATAGCCTTCCAAGACGATACATGAATAAAGGCTGCATGGTCTGATATAAATAAGACATAAATACTTCCAAAACCGAGACTTTTTCTTCGTGGATGTGATGTCTGCGACAAGTAAGCATTTATACTTTATAATGCTTTTGTTGACATATGCATTTGGTCACAGTGTGATTGGCGGCTAAAACTCATTTTTAGTAAGCCGGTAGCCAGGTGCTGGTCTGTGGATGGTGCTTCGGCACAGATCCTTGTGCAATTGCATCATTTCCTTGTTGCGGCCCCTTGCGGCTATGCAGACACACACACAGCACCCCTCCTCTCCCCACCTCTATCCCCACCACTCCATTGATATAGGGCAGCCATGTGTGTCTGGACAGGGGGTAGCGAGGGTCCAGCACATCTGGCCATCTTCTCCATCAGCTGCCATGTTTACGGAAAGGTGAGAATAAGGACATTATCTCACATGACGTGACTACATTTATCAGAATTACTGGAGTGGAATTTGATAGCTTTGACCCTTTTCTCATTTTACAGTAGAAATGAAGGCCTAAGACACAACTTTGGATGTGTTTGTGTATTCATTGACCTGTAAGTGTAAGGATGACTTTCTTTAGTCTGACAGGGGATTTCTTTTAGGTAAATAACCGTTTTTTAAAATAGGAGTGGTCTTGTTCAGATTGATACTCTCTCTGTTAGTGTGTATGAGGTACATCCCTAAGCAGTAGGTAATACACTGACAGCCCGCTCCAGACGGTTCGCATTATGAGATCAAAGCGGTATTGCGCAGAGCACACAACATCAAAGCAGTAGCTTCCATGTACCCCCGTTATCGCCAAGCACGCATTACCCTTCTGTGTTCACACCTCTTTATTTCACACACAAATATCTGGGTCTGCCGTACCAATCTTTCCAACGATACATTGTAAGTGAAGGGTTATCGGTCTGAAATTAGACATGGCAACATATTGGTATTCTCATAGGCAAAATCAACACGCACAGAGGGGTATACGTTATGAACATGAACCAGGCAAGCTATTGTGTACCCCAAAAATGGGTTATTTTGGCATTGTGATCTTGTTATTGTTGATGTGCCACAGAGACCACTTGACGGCCAGAAAAGTTTACAGTTGAACAAAGTTCTCCGTCCTGAGTCACTGCATTCAGGAGATTAACAGCGAAGCATAGAAGTTCATAGATGTATGTGGTAGCTATAAAGCTTTCTGCATGCTTAGGAGTGATAATGCAGAAGAAGACTGGCATGATGCTATTTTGGAATCTGTCAGTGATAAGGTGTGGGATATGTCAGAGACAGGGATGTGTGGGAAAATGATAGACCCCTGCAGATGCAGAAATACACATAGGTGAGATATTAATTGTTAGAGTTTCATCTGTGCCAAGCTTCTGGTTGTTGTTTTTTTGCCAAGTTTATACTGCATGGAGTTTAGTTCACTTGTAAAACACCACAAGAGGACATTACCCAGTATTCAATACAGAGACCTATTTGTTTCTCTGCAGTTAGCCATCTACAGTATTTATCAATATATAACTACCAGCACCCAAGAATGATACATACTCCATAAATTAATAGGGTTTCCAAGGGGCAGTATTAATCCAAGGCAAAAAATAGGCTTAGTAAGACTAATGATATCCAGAACTACAAGAATGTTAGGAAAGACACTGTATTTACTAATCCATTCAAATCTGTGCTATTGATATAAGGCTTCTGCTGGCAAACCATTTTGAAAAGGAGGACCAAAACGTTAAGCGGCTTAATTTGCTGTTCCTTTTTTTCTGGGTTTGCGCAATGTTTGGCGTATGAGAGTAAATGAGTGCAGGAAACAAAAGAGCCCCCACTGGTTCACTATCAGTCATGTTTCTCTTTTCGCTGTGCATCAGTTGCTGTGGGGATCATGGAGATTTAATCCTACTAAACAGCCCGATGGCAGATAGCCCGGCAGCTAAAGAACAAACGTCTGTGAGACCAGTAAACACACAGCTAAAAAAGGAAGGGGAGAATTAGCTTGCAGCATGTTCACACACTTGCAATACATTATTGCACAACGCTAACCCGAAAAGAGAGTTATGTATGCATTATATATAGTATGCAGCACAGAGGCCTACTGACCAAATTAAAGTTGGTGAGAGCAGAGAAGAATACGAGAGGAGAGAGGAGAGGTGAGGCATCACACAAAGGTTTCAGGGGCTGTAAAGTGCGGCCTTAACATCTCCCATGTCTTTGGGTTTTAAATAGCATTTTTCCGATCACTGAAGGACACACCTGATGGAAATGTGTCTTCTGCATTAATCCAATATATTACACACACACACACACTGAACTAAACGCTGTGTGTGTGTGTTTCCCCTCTTTGGTTGTTCTGTTTAGCATAGGGTCTCTGAAAAACCCACTGATCACAATGTGACTGCTGCTTTGTGTCTCTCAGAGATGCCTTGTGTTATGTCATATGTACATATTTCTTTTTTGGGCTCCCGAGTGACGCAGTCTAAGACACTGCGTCTCAGTGCAAGAGGCGTCACTGCAGTACCTGGTTCAAATCCAGGCTGCATCATATCCGGCCGTGATTGGGAGTCCCATAGGGTGGCGCGCAATTGGCCCAGCGTCCTGCAGGTTTGGCCGGGGTAGGCCGTCATTGTAAGTAAGAATTTGTTCTTAACTGACTTGTCTGGTTAAATAAAGGTTAAATAAATGTACAAAATAAAAAAATGTTCAGATCCTTTCCATAAGCCTCAGGACTTCATTCTCTGTGCCTCCCCCTCCAGTTTCTTATCCACATTTAACCCACATTTTACCCTGTTTAGTAATATGTGGTCTTAGTGGTCTAATGCCCCTCTCACACCCTTTTAATGAGCCACGTATCTGACTACCCAAAGTGGCATTCCACCGAGCCTTTATAGGTGTCTTCGATTGGTCTAAGATCTCCCCCTTACTCTCCACCAACATGGTCCTATTAAACCACTCCTCTTCCTGTTCAAACTCCTTCCAACAGCAAGTCCACATTAACTAGGCTATTTTTCATCAATTCTGATGTTCTTCCCAGATTCTCCAGATTCTCTCCTGTTCCTGGCAGAGGAAATGCCCAGTGCTCATTAAAGCTTAATACATTTTTAAATACTCAATCAGAGGTTGGGTGGAGGAGCAGCACAGTGTTTTATCCATTCCAGTGTCCTAGTGCCTATGTTAGTACCACAGCATCACACTCCTGATTAAAGTCCCGTAGATCACTGCATTGTTCCCTTTTTTGTTTTCAAAACTCGACAACACAAGGTTCCAACTTACCTAACTGTTAACCCCCTAGAGTCAATGTCCGCGCCCCGCTGAACTCTAATCAGCATACTAATACAAATCCCTATAAACATATGTCAGTTTAAGCAAGAGATATCTGCATTGGATGTGTGTCAATCCAACGCATCCACCGATGTTGCACCTCCGCATCTGCAGTGAAAAGTGACAGAGCTGGAGTGGTGTTTGGCAGACCATGAGACCTCCAGACAATCGGTCTTCTCACAAAATCGGCTGTAGAAAAACATGAAAACTCGTTCACGAGGTTGGTTAACTCTTGAGGTTCCTCGGGTCTCCACCAAACTAGGTAAATCCGCTTTTAGTTTTGAAGTACCTCATTGCTGGAACAAATGACAAAAACATTACATTTGGATGTTATGGTGTTGCTCAGGCGATTTAAAAATATTGATTGGGGACCTACTTATTGAGGAAGGTAACAGTTTTTCTTGAATATTTGTGTTGTGCTGTATTTTACTGGTTGATATTGTATTGCATGTTTTATGTTGTGTATGCAAGGCTCCCTTGTGAAAGAGATCCCTGGTCTCAATGGTGACTCCCTGCTTAAATAAAGTTGAAATACAAATAAATAAACTGGCCCCACCACGACAAGGCCAAACCTGCCCCCCTGTTTTGATCAAGTTTATATTCTGGCCCCATAAAGGAAAGCAGCCGGAAGCAGAAGCCGTAAATAAAATAAATGGCTATAGGATGCCATAACACGAGGCCATTTGAAATAGAGGAGGACGTGACAGTCATTTAAAACCTCATCTGGCTGCCCTGACATGACATTTCTCAGCAAGAGTAATTGTCAGGGGATACTGCCTGCTGGTAAAGGTATCACCCCTGTCTAGGGGAACCTGTTTCAGATATTTTGAGGAAAAATCCCATACACATCTATCTCCCTGCTATAGACTAACACACGCTCATTGAGTCTGTTGGCGCCTCCTCCTTATTGTTTTCCACCCCTGTCTTCGCCCATCCTTCCTCCATTCTTTATCCCATTGTCTTTTATTCACTACCAAGCTTCTCTCACCAAGGCTCTGTGCTTTTCTCTGGAAAAAGGGAGGCACATGTGTGAGTGGGCAAGCATATGTGAGGAAAGGTGATTACTGATTGACAGCTACTGAACAGATTAGAGGGTAGCCTAAATCCTTCAACCCTTGAAGCTGTCAATCAGGGATCTCCCTGCCAAGTCCCCGTCTGTAGCTCTGCCTAAGCTTTGATCTGGTCAAAGAATCTCTGCATCGAATCAGATAATAAGGTGTCATATGAGGAAATAAATCTATAGAACATTCACACATTGCATTTGTTTCTTCATGACATCACAGGGTGTATGATTACCAGTAGCAACTCCTACATTGATAATCAACCTGGTATTGTCGTGCATGATCCAAAAGGAGGATTGGCATGCAAGACATTTAATCAGTGTGCTGAGTGCTGACAGCCCGCTCATGTAATGATGCTATTGATTTTTACAGACCCTCCATGGTTGGCTGCTTGTAAATCATCTCTTGTAAATCATCTTGTACATTTGCACAAAAATGAAAGCAATATAATCATCACTAAGAAACATCAGCTGTTTCTGTTTCCTATTCTTATTATGCCGGATGACAATGAAGGTTTCGTTTTCTAATTGATCAGACTATAAACAATATAGCTTGTAGTCATCCAAACACAATATAGTTGGTGTCTGATGTCTCTCCCTGCCAAAACCAATGAGCATTATAGACTGGCATGTGTGCTGCGTATAATAAAGAGTGCCATTTTCAGTGATAATCAACGGATGCCCTCTCTCCTCTTCCTCTCCTGTTTCAACAACAACCTTGTTTTTTTTACCCAGGCTGTTCGACACTACTTGGAGCACAACAACATGACTGTTTGGACATGAGACATAACACAACATTATGCCAGTAGTCCTGAGGTAAACAGAAACACCAACAATAACACCCAGCTCTACTGACTCCTACCATACATAACTTGACACAAGACAACCCCTGCATCCCATCTCCAGGGCCTGTACAGATTATTTCCCTCTAACCATTTAGCAGGAATTAAGGATAGTCTTTCTTTGCATTTAAACTACACAGGTATTTAAGCACACAGACTTGTGAAGGCTATTAGTTGGCTTGCATACAGTGCTTTCGGAAAGTATCCTGGCCCTTTGACCTTTTCCACATTTTGTTACGTTACAGCCTTATTCTAAAGTTGATTAAAGAAAACATGTTCCTCGTCAATCTACACACAATACCCCATAATGACAAAGCAAAAACAGGTTTTTAGAAATGTTTTCAAAAAGCCAACTACCTTGTTTGCATAAGTATTCAGACCCTTTGAAATGGAGCTCAGGTGGATCCTGTTTCCATTGATCATCCTTGAGTTATTACTACAATTTGATTGGAGTCCAGCTGTGGTATATTCAATTGATTGACATGATTTGGCAAGGCACACACCTGTCTAAATAAGGTCCCACAGTTGACAGTGCATGTCAGAGCAAAAAACCAAGCCATAAGGTTGAAGGAATTGTTCCTTAGAGCTCAGAGACAGGATTGTGTCGAGGCAGAGATCTGGGGAAGGGTACCAAAACATTTCTGCAGATTTGAAGGTTCCCAAGAACACAGTGGCCTCCATCATTCTTAAATGGAAGAACCAAGACCACGACTTGTCTGCCTAGAGCTGTCCGGCGGCCAAACTGAGCAATAGGGGAGAAGGACCTTGGTCAGGGAGGTGACCAAGAACCTGATGGTCACTCTGACAGAGCTCCAGAGTTTCTCTGTGGAGATGGGTGAACCTTCCAGAAGGACAACCATCTCTGCAGCACTCCACCAATCAGGCCTTTATGGTAGAGTGTACAGACAGAAGCCACTTCTCAGTAAAAGGCATATGGCAGCCCACTTGGAGTTTTCCAAAAGGCATCTAAAGGACTCTCAGATCATGAGAAACACGATTCTTTGGTCTGATGAAACCAAGATTGAACTCTTTGGCCTGAATGCCAAACGCCACTTCTGGAGGAAACCTGGCACAATCCCTACGGTGAAGCATGGTGGTGGTAGCATTATGCTGTTTTTTAGTGGCAGGGAATGGGAGACTAGTCAGGATCAAGGCAATGATGAATGGTAAAGTACAGCGAATTCCTAGATGAAAACCTGCTCCAGAGCGTTCAGGACCTCAGACTGGGGCGAAGCTTCACCTTCCAGCAGGACAACGACCCTAAGAATACAGCGCAGGAGTGGCTTTAGGACAAGACCCTGAATGTCATTGAATGGCCCAGTCAGAGCCCGAACTTGAACCCAATCGAACATCTCTGGAGAGGCCTGAAAATAGCTGCAGTGACGCTCCCCATCAAACCTGACAGAGCTTGAGAAGATCTGCAGAGAAGAATGTGAAAAACTCTCAGGTGTGCCAAGCTTGTAGCGTCATACCCAAGAACACTCGATGCTGTAATCACTGCCAAAGGTGCGTCAACAAAGTACTGAGTAAAGTGTCTGAATACTTATGTAAATGTGATATTTCAGTTATTTAAATAAAATACATTTGCAAAAAAGTATAAAAACCCGGTTTTGCTATGTAATTATGGGGTTTTGTGTTGTGTGTAGATTGATGAGGGGAAAATAACTATTTATCTGTTTGAGAATAAGGCTGTAACGTAAGAAAATGTAGAAAAAGTCAAGGGGTCTGAATCATTTCCGAATGCATTGTAGCTCTGGTGAGTGTATGCTGGTTGAATGCTGAGGGCAAACTCATCTGGAAAATCACAATTTCTGTTTTAATGTGTTGCCCTCTTCCTTTCCTTTGGGCCTTCTCTTATAATATGCAGATACTGTTTGGGCCGTCAGGAGAGCTGTGTGGAGAATCAAACAGCACTGTAGTCTTTCAGCTAATCAAGAGATCAAACCAGCCACTGTCTCATCCCACGTCCTGTCAGACCCAATTCTGCCTGGACCGTCTGCTTTGGTTTCATTTCTGCACTCATCTCTCTCCACCTGCTTTTGTCAATCCAAAACAATATCTTCATTTCAGCTGCGATCACTAATGCCAAGAGGGATTGCACAAATTGACGTTGAATGACGAGAATCAGCAAAAAGTTGACTTTCAAATCAAATCAAATTTTATTGTCACATACATGTGTTAAGCAGATTTGATTGCAGGCATAGCATAATGCTTGTGTTTCTAGCTCTAGTAAAGGAATGGAGTTAAGAATATATACATATTTGGGCGAGCTCAAAGGCGGTCAAAACATGCAGACGAATAATACCGGTAAAGTTTGTCAAAACATGCGAAAACGATGTCTATAATTAATCCTCAGGTTGTCAATTGTTTAAATAATCAATAATATTTTAACCGGACAATAGCGTATTCAGTAGAAAGGAAAAACAATGAAGGGTGTGCACTCGGTCACACGCGCAAACCAGCAACCAGCAGGTCTCATTCTTCTTATTTTTTCAGAAAACAAGC
Source organism: Oncorhynchus masou masou (assembly GCF_036934945.1). Lineage (NCBI taxonomy): Eukaryota > Metazoa > Chordata > Actinopteri > Salmoniformes > Salmonidae > Oncorhynchus > Oncorhynchus masou. The sequence goes on from NC_088223.1 coordinate 56,105,222, forward strand.
CTGAAACAATGTAAAGACTGTTGACATGTAGTGGAAGCCATAGGAACTGCAATCTGGGTCCTAACCCATTAGATACTCTATAGGCATTCAATTGAAAATACATTTAAAAAATCCCACTTCCTGGATGGATTTTCCTCTGGTTTTTTGCCTGCCATATCAGTTCTGTTATAATCACAGACATTATTTTAACAGTTCTGGAATCTTTAGAGTGCCTTCTATCCGAATCCACCAATTATATGCATATCCTAGCTTCTGGGCCTGAGTAACAGGCAGTTTACTTTGGGCACGCATCTCATCCAGACGTCGAAATACTGCCCCTAAGCCATAAGAAGTTAAACAAATCATGAAATAGCCCTTTGTGATAAAGACACATTGCAGAAGACCATCAGACATTTTGTCATGCAGAAAATCCATCCTCCTTTACTATAGTACAAAGTCAGAGTGTGCTGAAATGGCAAACTCATGTCCTCTCTCTGAACAAAGGCATAATCAAACACATTTGTTTGTGATTCACAGAATACTACTGTACAATGTTCCCCTCCTCTCTTCCTCATGCACACGAGGAATGTTTCCCCTCCCCCATACACACCCACACATGCGTGCACACACACACGCAGACACACACACATGCAGACACACAGACACACACACACTTTACAGTACATCATTAGAAAGTATTTTTAAGTAATAAGGCCCGAGGGGGTGTGGTATTTGGCCACGGCTAAGGGTTGTTCTTATGCACAACGTGGTATATTGGCCATATACCACGAATCCCTGAGGTGCCTTGTTGCTATTATAAACTGGTTACCAAGGTAATTAGAGCAGTAAAAATAAATGTTTTGTCATGCCAGTGGTATACGGTCTGATATGCCACTGCTTTAAGCTATTCAGTATTCAGATTTTAAACCACCCATTTTATAATTACATTTAAAGGTTTAACTACAGGTGATTGACAGTGGAGTTGGCTACCATTACCACACATTGTACTGAGAATGAGTCACCAGTGAAGCACAATCAGGACACAAAAACTTCCTGATTCTAAGAAAGTGTCACGCGTTGGAGTAATTTGTGTTCAGACATTATCACAACCATTAATTCACCTGTTAAGTGGCTGTTAAGACGTCCACTACAGTAGATCTTGAAAAAAAAAATCAACACCTGGCCAAAGAGAGGGATTGTATATTTTACATACGTAGGAGCTCAAAATCTTTGAACGTCTCGGGACTGTAATCAGTGAGCATTGTCACCAAATGATTGTACATACTGTGCCTTCAGAAAGTATTCATACCACTTGACTTATTCCACATTTTGTTGTGTTGCAGACTGAATTCAAAGTGTATTATAACTATTTGTCTTTCACCCACACACACTACGCTATACGGGCAAAGTGAAAACAGGTTTTTAGAATCTTTTTTGAAAATGAAATACAGAAATATCAGATTTACACAAGAGTTCACACCCTTGAGTCAATGCATGTTGGCAGCTATTACAGCTTTGCGTCTTTCTGGGTAAGTCTCTAAGACCTTTGCACACCTGGATTGTACAATATTTGCCCATTTAATTTTTTTCACAATTCTTCCAGCTTTGTCAAATTGGTTGTCGATCATTGCTAGATGATCAAGCAGATTTAAGGCAAAACTGTAACTCAGCCACTCAAGAACATTCAGTGTCTTCTTGCTTATTTAGGTTATGGTCCTGCTGAAAGGTGAATTAATCTCCTAGTGTATGTTTGAATGCAGACTAAACTAGGTTTTCCTCTAGGATTTTGCCTGTGCCATTCCATTTATTTTTTATCCTGAAAAACTCCCCATTACTTAACGATTATAAGCATACCCATAGCATGATGTCACCATCACTATGCTTGAAAATATGGAGAGTGGTACTCAGTAATGTGTTCTATTGGATTTGCCCCAAATATAACACTTTGTATTGAGGACAAAGAGTTTCGCTTTCCAAAATGTTTTTGCAGTACTACTTTCGTGCCTTGTTGCAAACATGATGGATGATTTGGAATAGTTTTATTCTGTACAGGCTTCCTTTTCACTATTTAAATTAGGTTCGTGTTGTTGAGTAATTACAATGTGCTTGATCCATCCTCAGTTTTCTCCTATCACAGCCATTAAACGTTATAACGGTTTTAAAGTCACCAATGGCCTCGTGAAATCCCTGAGAAGTTTCCTTACTCTCCGGCAACCAAGTTAGGAAGGACACCTGTGTCTTTGTTGTGATTGGGTGTATTGGTACACCATCTAAAGTGTAATTAATAACTGCAACTTGCTAAAAGGGATCTTTTTAAAAATCTTTATTTAACTAGGCAAGTCAGTTAAGAATAAATTCTTATTTACAATGACGGCCTACCCCAGACAATGCTGGGCCAATTGCGCATCACCCTATGGGACTCCCAATCACAGCCGGATGTAATGCAGCCTGGATTCAAACAAGGGACTGTAGTGACACCTCTTGCACTGAGATGCAGTGCCTTAGACTGCTGCACCAAATCTAATTAAACAATAGTATTGCACACAGAGATAATACAATTCAATTTATGTGACTTGTTAAGCACATTTTTACTCCTGAATTTATTTAGGCTTGCCATGGCTTTTCAGCTTTTCATATTTTATTAAACAAAAATATTGAAAAATATAATTCTACTTTGACATTATGGGGTATTGTGTGACAAAAATCTAAATGTAATCAATTTTAAATTCAGGCTGTAAAACAAAAACAAATGTAGAAAAAGTAGCGGGGTGTGAATACTTTCTGAAGGCACTGTAAATGTCCACCTAACGTTTAATTGCTTTAACACTGAACACAACCGGCACAGAACCAGTTGTCTATATCCTTAATATGGATGGAAACTATTGTGAAGTACTTGGGAAAGTGAGAGATTGCCAGGCAGGACCTACTGTATCATGTCCACACACAGGTCTTCCTGCTCATCAACACAGTCTACATTGCTTTCAGGAAGTATTCAGACACCTTGACTTTTGCCACATTTTGTTTCTTTACAGCCTAATTCAAAAATGGATTAAATTGTTCGGGTTTTTTCCAGCAATCTACACACAATACCCCATAATAACAAATCACAAACAAGGTTTTAGACATTTTTGATAATTTATAAATATATATATATATACATATATATATACAGTATATCACAAAAGTGAGTACACCCCTCACATTTTTGTTAAGATTTGAGTATATCTTTTCATGTGATAACACTGAAGAAATTACACTTTGCTACAATGTAAAGTAGTGAGTGTACAGCTTGTATAACAGTGTAAATTTGTTGTCCCCTCAAAATAACTCAACACACAGCCATTAATGTCTAAACAGCTGGCAACAAAAGTGAGTACACCCCTAAGTGAAAATGTCCAAATTGGGCCCAATTAGACATTTTCCCTCCCTGGTGTCATGTGACTCGTTAGTGTTACAAGGTCTCAGGTGTGAATGGGGAGCAGGTGTGTTAAATTTGGTGTCATCGCTCTCACACTCCCTCATACTGACTGGTCACTGGAAGTTCAACATGGCACCTCATGGCAAAGAACTCTCTGAGGATCTGAAAAAAATAATTGTTACTCTACATAAAGATGGCCTGGGCTATAAGAAGATTGCCAAGACCCTGAAACTGAGCTGCAGCACGGTGGCCAAGACCATACAGCGGTTTAACTGGACAGGTTCCACTCAGAACAGGCCTCGCCATGGTCGACCAAAGAAGTTGAGTGCACGTGCTCAGCGTCATATCCAGAGGTTGTCTTTGGGAAATAGACGTATGAGTGCTGCCAGCATTGATGCAGAGGTTGAAGGGGTGGGGGTCAGCAAGTCAGTGCTCAGACCATACGCCGTACACTGCATCAAATTGGTCTTCATGGCTGTCGTCCCAGAAGGAAGCCTCTTCTAAAGATGATGCACAAGAAATCCCGCAAACATTTTGCTGCAGACAAGCAGACTAAGGACATGGATTACTGGAACCGTGTCCTGTGGTCTGATGAGACCAAGATAAACTTATTTGGTTCAGATGGTATCAAGCGTGTGTGGTGGCAACCAGGTGAGGAGTACAAAGACAAGTGTGTCTTGCCTACAGTCAAGCATGGTGGTGTGAGTGTCATGGTCTGGGGCTGCATGAGTGCTGCCGGCACTGGGGAGCTACAGTTCATTGAGGGAACCATGAATGCAAACATGTACTGTGACATACTGAAGCAGAGCATGATCCCCTCCCTTCGGAGACTGGGCCGCAGGGCAGTATTCCAACATGATAACGACCCCAAACACACCTCCAAGACGACCACTGCCTTGCTAAAGAAGCTGAGGGTAAAGGTGATGGACTCACCAAGCATGTCTCCAGTCCTAAACCCTATTGAGCATCTGTGGGGCATCCTCAAACAGAAGGTGGAGGAGTGCAAGGTCTCTAACATCCACCAGCTCCGTGATGTCGTCATGGAAGAGTATTCCAGTGGCAACCTGTGAAGCTCTGGTGAACTCCATGCCCAAGAGGGTTAAGGCAGTGCTGGAAAATGATGGTGGCCACACAAAATATTGACACTTTGGGCCCAATTTGGACATTTTCACTCACTTTTGTTGCCAGCGGTTTAAACATTAATGGCTGTGTGTTGAGTTATTTTGAGGGGACAGCAAATTTACACTGTTATACAAGCTGTACACTCACTACTTTACATTGTAGCAAAGTGTCATTTCTACATGAAAAGATATAATCAATATTAACAAAAATGTGAGGGTGTACTCACTTTTGTGATATACTGTATATATACACACACAGTTGAAGTTGGAAGTTTACATACACCTTAGCTAAATACATTTAAACTCAGTTTTCACAATTCCTGACATTTAATCGTAGTACAAATTCCCTGTCTTAGGTCAGTTAGGATCACCACTTCATTTTAAGAATGTGAAATGTCAGAATAATAGTAGAGAGAATGATTTATTTCAGCTTTTATTTCTTTCATCACATTCCCAGTGGGTCAGACGTTTACATACACTCAATTAGTATCTGTTAGCATTGCCTTTAAATTGTTTAACTTGGGTCAAATGTTTTGGGTAGGCCTCCACAAGCTTCCCGCAATAAATTGGGTGATTTTTGGCCAATTCCTCCTAAGAAGGCTGGTGTAACTGAGTCAGGTTTGTAGACCTTGCTCGCACACACTTTTTCAGTTCTTCCCACAGATTTTCTTTAGGATTGAGGTCAGGGATTTTGTGATTGCCAATCCAATACCTTGACATTGTTGTCCTTAAGCCATTTTGCCACAACTTTGGCATGCTTGGGGTCATTGTCCATTTGGAAGACCCATTTGGACCAAGCTTTAACATCCTGACTGATGTCTTGAGATGCTGCTTCAATATATCCAAATATTTTTCCTACCTCATGACGCCATCTATTTTGTGAAGTGCACCAGTCCCTCCTGCAGCAAAGTGCTCTTCAGCTTGCAAGCCTCCCCCAGTCCCTCCTGCAGCAAAGTGCTCTTCAGCTTGCAAGCCTCCCCCAGTCCCTCCTGCAGCAAAGTGCTCTTCAGCTTGCAAGCCTCCCCCTTTTCCCTCAAAACAAAACGATGGTCATTATGGCCAAACAATTAAATATTTTTTCGTCAGACCAGAGGACATTTCTCCAAAAAGTACGATATTTGTCCCCATGTGTAGTTCCAAACCATAGTCTGGCTTTTTTATGGCGGTTTTTGAGGAATGGCTTATTCCTTTTCTGAGCGGCCTTTCAGGTTATGTCGATATAGGACTTGTTTTACTGTGGACATACATACTTTACCTGTTTTCTTCAGCATCTTCACAAGGTCATTTGCTGTTTTTCTGGGATTGATTTGAACTTTTCACACCAAAGTACCTTCATCTCTAGGAGACAGAACACATCTCCTTCCTGAGCGGTATGATGGCTGCGTGGTCCCATGGTGTTTATACTTGCGTACTGTTGTTTGTACAGAAGAACGTGGTACCTTCAGGCTTTTGGAAATTGCTCCCAAGGATAAACCAGACTTGTGGAGGTCCGCAATTTTTTTATGAGGTCTTGGCTGATTTATTTTAGTTTCCCATGATGTCAAGCAAAGAGGTGTTGAGTTTTGAAGGTAGGCCTTGAAATACATCCACAGGTACACCTCCAATTGACGCAAATGTTGTCAATTAACCTATCAATAGCTTCTAAAGCCATGACATACATTTCAGGAATTTTCCAAGCTGTTTAAAGGCACAGTCAACTTAGTGTATGTAAACTTCTGACCCAGTGGAATTGTGATACAGTGAATTATAAGTGAACTAATGTCACGCCCTGATCCTTTTTTATGTCTCTATTTTGGTTTGGTCAGGGCGTGAGTTGGGGTGGGGATTCTATGTTTTTCATTCTGTTTTGTTCTGTGTGTTGTATTTCTATGTGTTTGGCCTGGTATGGTTCCCAATCAGAGGCAGCTGTCAATTGTTGTCTCTGATTGAGAACCATACTTAGGTAGACTGTTCCCACCAGTGTTTGTGGGTAGTTGTTTTCTGTTTTTGTATTCTGTACCAGACAGAACTGTTTCGGTTTTGTTCATTCTCTTTTGTTGTTTTTCATTCAGTGTTCAATTCATAAATAAAGATGAACACGTACAACGCTGCACCTTGGTCCTCACCTTCTTCCACCAACAGCCGTTACAACTAATGTCTGTAAACAATTGTTGGAGAAATTACTTGTGTTATGCACAAAGTAGATGCCCGAAACGACTTGCCAAATCTGTGGTTTGTTAACAAGGAATTTGTGGAGTGTTTGAAAAACAAGTTTTAATGACTCCAAACATCCAACTTCAACTGTATATACATATATATCTATTTATATATCACATTTACATAAATATTCAGACCCTTTACTCAGTACTTTGTTGAAGCCCATTTGGCAGCGGTTACAGACTAGAGTCTTCTTGGGTATGACGCTAAAAGCTTGGTACACCTGTATTTGGGTTGAGTGGGGAGCATTGCTGCACAGCTATTTCCAGGTCTTTCCAGAGATGTTCAATCTGGTTCAAGTCCGGGCTCTGGCTGGGCCACTCAAGGACATTCAGAGACTTGTCCCGAAGCTACTCCTGCATTGTCTTGGCTGAGTGTTTAGGGTCGTTGTCCTGTTGCAAGGTGAACATTTGCCCCAATTTGAGGTCCAGAGCTCTCTGGAGCAGGTTTTCATCAAGGATTACCATCTTTTCCCTGATCCTGACTTGTCTCATAGTCCCTGCCGCTGAAAAATATCCCCACAGCATGATGCTGCCACCACCATGTTTCACCATAGGGATGGTGGCAGGTTTCCTCCAGATGTGATGCTTGGCATTCAGACCAAAGTGTTCAACCTTGATTTGATCAGACCAGAAATTCTTGATTCTCATGGTCAGAGTCTTTAGTTGGCTTTTGGCAAAATCCAAGAGGGCTGTCTTTTACTGAGCAGTGGCTTCCGTCTGGCCACTCTACCATAAAGGCCTGATTGGTGGAATGCTGCTGAGATGGCTGTCGTTCTGGAAGGTTCTCCCATCTCCACAGAGGAACTCTAGAGCTCTGTTAGAGTGACCATCAGGTTCTTGGTCACCTCCCTGACCAAGGGTCTTCTCCCCCGATTGCTTAGTTTGTCTGGACTGCCAGCTCTAGGAAACATCTTGGTGGTTCAAAACTTTGATGGAGATTGATGGAGGCCACTGTGTTCTTGGGAACCTTCAATGCTGCAAATATGTGTTGATACCCTTCCTCAGATCTGTGCCTCGACACAATTCTGTCTCGGAGCTCTACAAACAATTGCTTCCAGCTCATGGCTTGGTTTTTGCTCTGACATGCACTGTCAACTGTGGGACCTTATGTAGACAGGCGCGAGCCTTTCCGAATCATGTTCAATCAATTGAATTTACCACAGATGGACCCCAATCAAGTTGTAGAAACATCTGAAGGATGATCAATGGAAACAGGATGCATCTGAGCTCAATTTTGAGTCTCATAGCAAAGGGTCTAAATACTTAGGTAAATAAGGTATTTCTGTTTTTAAATGTTAATACATTTGCAAACATTTCTAAAAACCAGTTTTCACTTTGTCATTATGGGGTTTTGTGTGTAGATTGCTGAGGAAATTATTTAATTTATATATTTTAGAATAAGGCTCTGGAGCAGGTTTTCATCTAGGAACTCGCTGTACTTTACCGTTCATCTTTGCCTCGATCCTGACTAGTCTCCCATTCCCTGCCACTAAAAAACAGCATGATGCTACCACCACCATGCTTCACCGTAGGGATGGTGCCAGGTTTCCACCAGATGTGGCGTTTGGCATTCAGGCCAAAGAGTTCAATCTTGGTTTCATCAGACCAGATAATCGTGTTTCTCATGATCTGAGAGTCCTTTAGATGCCTTTTGGAAAACTCCAAGTGGGCTGCCATATGCCTTTTACTGAGGAGTGGCTTCTGTCTGTACACTCTACCATAAAGGCCTGATTGGTGGAGTGCTGCAGAGATGGTTGTCCTTCTGGAAGGTTCACCCATCTCCACAGAGAAACTCTGGAGCTCTGTCAGAGTGACCATCGGGTTCTTGGTCACCTCCCTGACCAAGGTCCTTCTCCCCTATTGCTCAGTTTGGCCGCCGGCCAGCTCTAGGCAGACAAGTTGTGGTCTTGGTTCTTCCATTTAAGAATGATGGAGGCCACTGTGTTCTTGGGGACCTTCAATTCTGCAGAAATGTTTTGGTACCCTTCCCCAGATCTCTGCCTCGACACAATCCTGTCTCTGAGCTCTACGGACAATTCCTTCAACCTTATGGCTTGTTTTTTGCTCTGACATGCACTGTCAACTGTGAGACCTTATATAGATAGATGTGTGCCTTGCCAAATCATGTCCAATCAATTGAATATACCACAGCTGGACTCCAATCAAATTGTAGTAATAACTCAAGGATGATCAATGGAAACAGGATCCACCTGAGCTCCATTTCAAAGGGTCTGAATACTTATGCAAACAAGGTAGTTGGCTTTTTGGAAACATTTCTAAAAACCTGTTTTTGCTTTGTCATTATGGGGTATTGTGTGTAGATTGACGAGGGACATGTTTTCTTTAATCAATTGTAGAATAAGGCTGTAACGTAACAAAATGTGGAAAAAGTCAAAGAGTCTGAATACTTTCTGAAGGCACCGTATGTGTCTCTCCTCCTCGAGATGTCTTCACCACCAGTCAATCATTAGAGGCTTGTAGTAACGCATGCAAATGTTTAAAGAAGAATAGTGTGAGAGCCACAGGCATTGTTGAAGACCTGCATCTTGGCGACGTGTCACTTTTTGACCCCTCAGGTGTGTGTGGGCGGGAGCTCCGCCGTGATTGGCTACGGGCTGCTTTGCGTTTGAGTGGCAGCCCCTAATGAGAACCCTGGAGAGGTAACCCGACAGCTGTTTGTTTGCAGCTAATGAGAGACTGGAGGAGGAGTGTGGATCAGAGATGGGAACTCTCTGATAAAGGCTACCTTTACCAGGGCTGGAAAGAGGGGAAATAATGTTTCCTCTAGAGGAAGATGTTCGGGGCTCTCCTTTTTGTCAGAGCAGTATGTTTGAGTCATTGCTCCTGGGCCATTGCTTATGCTCAGCAGCTGCTGTCGGGGTTGGGGGGTGGGACACGGAGGCTGGTTCGTGGAGAGGGACATGGTGTTCCCAGTTGGGTAATGATGATTTATAGCCCAAAGCTATGCCATGTTATATAACTAAACCCACCTGCATCTTCTAATTGATGACACACATTATTAGGAGTTTGTGAGGTGCAGCACTGCAATGCCTTGGTCAATAAGCTGCTGCTAGATGCCTGTTCACAGAGGCCACTGATGTCCACCCCCTTAATCAAATGGGGAATAGGATACACATGAGTAGGCAACTATAGATATACTTCGCCAACAAATCATCACATCAAATAAAGATTTCACATTTACAGTAGCCTACAGTACAGTAGCCTGTTATTTCAGACGAGATGTCAGACTGGTTTATTCATTATTATTTTTTACAGTGACAGAGATGTTTCCCCCTGTAAACTAGTTGCCTGAGGGTGGCGCCAAAAGAGCAAATAGTGCCCCTTGTGCTTTCCTCTGTTGAATTGGATTCCATTACAATCAAACTAATGCCAAAATATGATACATTGAATATATCAACAGCTAAATAATCACCTATGTGAGTAGATGGTTTTAGAAGTTTGAGAGAAAAAAAAATATCATGAGGTTAGGGTACTGACACATAAAACCACACCTGAAACCTCTCCATAGAAACTCCCATCGGGAGATCGACTAACACGTTTGTGTATGAGCTCAAGTAGCCTAAAATCAATATTAATTTCAGTCACCGTCGGTTTTAACATAAATTGTCTAAGTCCCACCGTTATGATTTAGGTAGTAAATCCGTGTTTCCGTCTCGAGTGTTCAGCCTGTGGCATCCAGTGATGTGGATGAGAAGTTGCTGAGGCTGAGACAGAGAGCGGAGTTCGGTGGAGCCCCACCTCCTACCACGCTCTTGTGCGCGGTCTGGAGAGCAGAGCAAGTGCTGAAAAATTATCCTCACTTGATTTCTCATAACAAATACGTGCTTCGTTTACTCTACGCGGTGACATATTCCGTTTTGTGATTAAGACACGTGTGACATTTTAAATACTTTTTAAAATATCGTTCAATCTGTATTTCGTGGTGTGTGGGTTTTACGCACGACATTCGCATAGCTTGAGAAACTTGGACTAAAGGGATAGATAGATAGGTTGAAGATGAGTGCATATCTTCGCTAAGGTGCAGTTGCAACAGGATTTTAGAGTAGAGAAAAGCAATTGAACGTCGTGGCCAGAAGCATAGAGTTCATAACTACTGGTTATTATCTGTAAAAACGAAATGAATTAATTCTAGCTTGATTTGTGTTATTTTTCGTGGTCAGAAAAAAATCGCGTTTTTTTGACAGCGGTAGAATGGAAGGCTGCAGAATGACATGGGAAAGGATCCATCGAATTTGAGGGTAAAGTTATCAATGGTACTAATGGATTTGCTCTCAACTGGTGATTTTTTTCGTCGTCGTGATACAGTATTTGGATTGAGTCATTGATACTGAGGTTTGAGGGTTATATACCTGCCTCTGGGACGACAGAAGGAAAAAAAACGAGACAATCGCACCCTAAGAAGTCTTTGGCAAAGGTAAATTAAATATATTGACATACAACCAGAATAGTGCTTTCCAAGATAAACGCATGTGCAGTATGTCATGTTTAAAAGTCAAACGTTTCTTAGTAAAGGTTAATTGCCTCTTTCTAAATAGGAAAGTATGTCTGATCATAAGATATTTGTTTGCTGTATGTATAATTTCTAATACAATATACACTCATTCATTAAATAGCCTTGTGTACATTTAAACAAATTTAAAAGATGGGTAATTCAAACCACTCCCCAATAGTTCGTTTTCCTGCGAATCCGATTAACCAGGTGCAATAGCTTGAATCGGACACTTGTTTGACTAAAAGCCCTTAAACGTCTGGAGTCGTCACTCTCTCTTTCTCTCTCCCTCCCCGCAGTAAAAGCAAGAGATGCTCTTATCGACCAACTATGCATACTGACCAGCCATACAGGCTATATTCGTTTAGCATCGTCTATCAATATTTCGTTCCCACTTCCCACATATTAAACGTCAGTTTGACAGTCTACATGACTCCAGACGCAGCTCTTTTCAGTGTATATTTAAAATTTTCAGAGACTGAGCGCATTTCTTTAGTGATACACGCCTATGTTTGTCCATACCCTCCCAAATATTGACAAGCAGTACACATGGGCAGAGTATGGATAAATATTGCTCCTCATGGTGATTAGTATTATTGTTGTCTTGTCATAAAAAGTAACTATGCATCTAACTTCATATAGATTATTAGAGATTACTGAGAGGCAAGGGAGCAGTATGTTATGCAGTCTATTGCCTTGCTACTCAAATCAATATGAAGTGTATAGACTAGTTCTTCTGGAGATAGATTCTCAGACTTAACTATGACAGGGTTCCCTTTTCAAGAATTGTGTTTTAATAATTTTATTTGTGTTTATTGGTGAGCTGCTTCTTGTATGTTTTACAGTCGGCATAAAGTGATATATTTCTGCACATATTAGATGTTAAGCATGGGTATGGCTTGAAGCTAAAGCCAGTGCCAGGGAAAGAATTTTCATCTTGGGCCATTCACACACATTGATTCAATCAGACCGCCATGTCTCTGATGTGCAATCTTCAGACATTGATTTATCAAATTACTTAGAATTCCTATCCATTCCCAAAAACGTCACTCAACTACAATGCATACTTCTAAGTTTGACAGTTAACGTATGTTTGAAACACTTTGCGGGATGAAGGCCTACTGTACGTACACATGCTTATTCATGACTTAGCTCAAGCTTTCAATGCATGATATACACAAGCCTTTGAGCTACACTCACATTCCTCAAATTCAGCTCTGTGTGTTTGTGACAAAGTGATTTCAACCCTTATACTCCTACGGTAGCAAGGTGATTTGAAGAGACATGTGTTGCCATATGGCATGAACCCAAGGAATGAAACCATTAGTGGCATAGCAATATAGGCCTACTGTACTGTGTTTGAAATGGAATCATTGTGAGACAGAGGAATGATGAGTCAGTTAATGATGAATTGCTGCTGAGACTTATCCCAGAACCTGTTGCAGTCTGATGACCATGATCTGTCAGTGACCAGGCTGTGGGGAAGAGAAAAGGTCACTGCCACACAGAAGGCTGATGTCACCAGGATGCCTTGTAAAAGCTGTTGATAAAAGCTGTTTGTGCTGCAGCTGATAATGACAATGGCGGACAAACATCAGGATTAGATCATTCTTATGTCTATAATTGTTAATTGCATGCCAAAGGTTATATTCTCTATGGCATTTTGATGAATGGAGAGCCATGATTCTAGGGCACTTCAACACACAGAATCACTGGACTGCAATTATGACCCAGTAATGGCTTGTGCTATGGTTCTACATACATCTGGACTGGGTTCTTCATACATCTAGGAATTAGAATACTAGAATGGACATTAACCTTCTTATGATGGTTCAAAGGTCAACCATGTTGGTCTGGGAGTTGGTCAACCATGGGTTGCCAGTGCTGTAGTAAGATATTGTGTAAAACAATGAATGTGAAGACTGCATCTGCAATGTACATGTATGTATGTATGTTAGCTAGCCAGCCAGTTTTAGAGGAATGATTCCAGAATGTAAAAAAGAATACTGCCAACATTCCATTCAAATAATGCAGTCAATCCACAGCCATATACTGGCTCAAATCAGTTCATGTGAAGACAAGTTGTAAATGCAACAACAAGTACTGATATTGTATCATATAATAGCACTCACAGCTTTCCAAGAAAACACAATCTGAGACATTTATGGTCTGTTTGTAAATATTTTAGAAGCTATTTGTACAGAAAATGTGTATAAAACCCATATTAACTGTATTTTTAGTTTATAGTATTTATATATTAGGTGCACAATAATTCAATTAGACAATTTCTGATACATCACATGCCTTACTTTTATTTGCCTGCATATGTAATGCAGGAAATGCATCAGCTATGCCTCTACTGCCATTAATTTCAATAAAACTACTTTTGGACTTGTCACTGACCATGATGGCTGCTATTTCACCCCATTGTGGAACTTTGAGGGTTTTTGACGTATCCCCTCTAGTAATTTAATAGGATCTCTATGGAGTACTTGATATTCTTCTTCACATATTTTGTCTCACTCAATACGATAGCAATCCAATGTTATGCATATTCTAAACTCTTGGATTATGTTTTATTCATGTTTACTTAGAAATATGCTGGAACTGCATGAGTAATTTAATATCACAATTACATCAGAATTATTATTATTATATTATTTTTGGGGGTGAAAATAACACAAGCCATTGACCTCATTACTCGTTCTGGCTTTTCCAAAATCCCAGTGCTGTTGAACTCACCCGCTGTTGAGGAGATACACACAACTTGCAGTGCTGCAGCCCTCAAAAGCACACGTTATTACAGTCCAGGTTGAGTTGTAATTGTGTATCTGCTCTTATCCGTTACCTGAAAGTATACAGACTCTTATCTTAAATGGAAACTGGGCTTAGACTCTTCAGTGGAGTAGTCCACTCATAGGTATGAATAAGCTATGTATGTTACTCTGTATATTGCTTCTGTTATTGAGGCTTCCATAGACTCTTATCTGACAATGAACGTGTGACTATAATCCGAGTTGTGTATGTGTGTACCTGATCTGGAGACTGTTGAAAGAATATTGTTGCAATTATCTCCTTGGAAGTGATTATGTGATCACTTCTAATGGGTGTTTGGAGTCTCTTATCTAGAGGAAAGTGTGGTTATGGCTTTATTAAGGAGACATTTTAAAGAACCTCTGAGAGACATTCATTCACTGTATGGAGACTCCTGAAGGGCCATATGACACTTATTGGGAGTGAGTTTTATATGATTAGCCTGACTGGGTGAGTGGTATCTTTTTTTCCCTTTAGTATTTAGGATCTCTTGGGATCTGTTTTAGATACTGTATTGTCATCTGAGAAGCGTTTTAATTGTTTTCATGCAAGTCAATACAGTACTGCAGTCCAATGCTGCTTTCATCATGCTCCTTTGTGAAGCAACACTTTCAAAGGAGATATTGTTATGGGTCATTGCTGTTGAACTTGATGACTGTCTTCCTCAGCAATTGTGGACATGGAGGATGAGGGTGATAATGTGCTCTGGGTTAACTAGCTGTCATTGAGTTTATTTGTCTCCATATGTTTGTCACCACAAGCTCATCACATTTAACAGGACTATAGGCTGGAAAAGTAATGTATTCTCTGATCTCCTCCAATTTAGTTTATTTATAAAATCTTAATAGATGGCAACATATTTAGTTTCTATGTAGCTGTAGTCTTAGTTGTTTGTTTTTTTACGGTGCTTTACGATATACTCTTTAAACATGCTTTTACTTCATGTGCTGTCATTCAAGCCACATCGACTGGAGGCTGCCCTGCAAATGTAAAAAGGACACATCAATAACTAAGCAATTAGTCCATCAATAACGTGCACTTCCAATCTTAACGGATTCAAAGGAATTGGATTTCTAATTGGTATTCTAGACATGCTCATGTTTTGCTGTTTAGTTTTAACATGTATTTGCTTTGCAACATTGTTGCATGCAAAGAGGGGCAGAAAAATACTGGCTTATGGCCAAAAATATATGCAGCTATAGGATCACTAAATTTGTTCACAGATGCTTTTTGACACACACACACGCACACACTCACCCACATACTGTACACAGTTTTTCTATTCTTGTTGGGTCACAGGGTAACATTTATTTCCATTCAAAATCCTATCTTAACCCCAACCTTGACCCCTAAACCTAACCCAAACCCCTAATTCTAACTCTAACCCAACCGCTAAGCTTAAAGCCTTGTCCTCGTGGGGACATGGGAAATGTCCTTGTTTCCTTGTTTTACTATCCTTATGGGAACTTTTGGAGATTTCAGGGCCAGACCCCCCCCCCCCCCCACACACACACACAAAAACATAAACTCACAAGAAACATCCTCTCACTGTCAACTGTGTTTATTTTCAGCAAACTTAACGTGTAAATATTTGTATGAATATAACAAGATTCAACAACTGAGACATAAACCGAACAAGTTCCACAGGCATGTGACTAACAGAAATGGAATAATGTGAACAAAGGGGGGCCAAAATCAAAAGTAACAGTCAGTATCTGGTGTGGCCACCAGCTGCATTAAGTACTGCAGTGCATCTCCTCATGGACTGCACCAGATTTGCCAGTTCTTGCTGTGAGATGTTACCTCACTCTTCCAAGGCACCTACAAGTTCCCGGACATGTCTGGGGGGAATGGCCCTAGCCCTCACCCTCCGATCCAACAGGTCCCAGATGTGCTCAGTGGGATTGAGATCCGGGCTCTTCGCTGGCCATGGCAAAACACTGACATTCCTGTCTTGCAGGAAATCACACACAGAACGAGCAGTACGGTTGGTGGCATTGTCATGCTGGAGGGTCATGTCAGGATGAGCCTGCAGGAAGGGTACCACATGAGGGAGGAGGATGTCTTCCCTTAAATGCACAGTGTTGAGATTGCCTGCAATGGCAACAAGCTCAGTCCGATGATGCTGTGACACACCGCCCCAGACCATGACGGATCCTCCACCTCCAAATCGATCCCGTTCCAGATTACAGTCCTCTGTGTAATGCGCATTCCTTCGAAGATAAACGTGAATCCGACCATTACCACTGGTGAGACAAAACCGCCACTCGTCAGTGAAGAGCACTTTTTGCCAGTGTCTGGTTCAGTGATGGTGGGTTTGTGCCCATAGGCGACGTTGTTGCCGGTGATGTCTGGTGAGGACCTGCCTTACAACAGGCCTACAAGCCCTCAGTCCAGCCACTCTCAGTCTATTGCGGACAGTCTGAGCACTGATGGGGGGATTGTGCATTCCTGGTGTAACTCAGACAGTTGTCGTTGCCATCTTATACCTATACCGCAGGTGTGATGTCCAGATGTACCAATCCTGTGCAGGTGTTGTTACACGTGGTCTGCCACTGTGAGGACGATCAGCTGTCCGTCCTGTCTCCCTGTAGCGCTGTCTTAGGCAACTAACAGTACGGACATTGCAATTTATTGCCCTGGCCACATCTGCAGTCCCCATGCCTCCTTGCAGCATGCCTAGGCCCGTTCACGCAGATGAGAACGGACCCTGTGCATATTTCTTTTGATATTTTTCATAGTCAGTAGAAAGGCCTCATTAGTGTCCTAAGTTTTCATAACTGTGACCTTAATTGCCTACTGTCTGTAAGCTGTTAGTGTCTTAACGACCGTTCCACAGGTCGTTCCACATTGAACAAGCATGGGAAACAGTGTTTAAACCCTTTACAATGAAGATCTGTGAAGTTATTTGGATTTTTACGAATTATCTTTGAAAGACAGGGTACTGAAAAAGGGATGTTTCTCTTTTTTGCTGAGTTTACATACTAACATATAATAGCAGTTAAACGTTTGGACACACCTACTCATTCAGGGTTTTTTTCTTTATTTTTACTATATTCTACATTGTAGAATAATAGGAAAGACATCAAAACTATGAAATAACACATGGAATCATGTAGTAATCCAACAAAAATCGATTTTAGATTCTTCAAAGTAGCCACCCTTTGCTTTGATGACAGCTTTGCATTCTCTCAACCAGCTTCACCTGGAATGCTTTTCCAACAGTCTTGTAGGAGCTCCCACATATTCTGAGCACTTGTTGGCTGCGTTTCCTTCACCCTGCAGTCCAACTCATCCCAAACAATCTCTATTGGGTTGAGGTCAGGTGATTGTGGCGGCTAAGTCATCTGATGCAGCACTCCATCACTCTCATTCTTGGTCAAATAACCCCTACACAGCCTGGAGGTGTGTAGGGTCATTGACCTGTTGAAAAACAAATGATAGTCCCACTAAACACAAACCAGATGGGTTGGCATATCGCTGCAGAATGCTGTGGTAGCCAAGCTGGTTATGTGTGTCTTGAATTCTAAATAAATCACAAACAGTGTCACCAGCAAAGCACCCCCACACCATAACACCTCTTCCTCCATGCATCACGGTGGAATCCACGCAAGCGGAGATAATACGTTCACCTGCTCTGCATCTCACAAAGTCACGGTGGTTGGAACCAAAAATGTCAAATTTGGACTAATTTGACTGAAGGGCAGATTTCCACCGGTCTAATGTCCATTGCTCGTGTTTCTTGACCCAAACAAGTCTCTTTTTATTATTGGTTTCCTTTAGTATTGGTTTCTTTGCAGCAATTCAACCATGAAGGCCTGTTTCACGTAGTCTCCTCTGAACAGTTGATGTTGAGATGTGTCTGTTACTTTATTTGGGCAGCAATCTAAGGTGCAGTTAACTTTAATGAACTTATCCTCTGCAGCAGAGGCAGCTCTGTCTTCCTTTCCTGTGTCGGTCCTCATGAGAGCCAGTTTCATCATGGCGCTTAATGTTTTTTTCTGACTGCACTTGAAGAAACGTTCAAAGTTCTTTACATTTGCCAAAATGACTGACTTTCATGTCTTACAGTAATGCTGGACTGTCGTTTCTCTTTGCTTATTTGAGCTGTTCTTGCCATTATCTGGACTTGGTCTTTTACCGAATTGGCCTATCTTCTGTATACCACCCCTACCTTGTCACAACACAGCTGATTGGCTCAAATGTATTAAGAAGGAAAGACATTCCACAAATTAACTTTTAACAAGGCACACCTTTTAATTGAAATGCATTCCATGTGACCACCTCATGAAGCTGGTTGAGAGAATGCCAAGAGTGTGTAAAGCTGTCATCAAGGCAAAGGGTGGCTACTTTGAAGAATCTAAAATCTATTTGAATTTGTTGAACACTTTCTTTGGTTACTACATGTATTATTTCATAGTTTTGATGTCTTCACCATTATTATACAATGTAGAAAATTGTAAAAAATTAAGAAAAACCCTTGAATGAGTAAGTGTGTTCCAACTTTTGACTGGTGCTGTACATACATGCATACATACATACATACATACATACATACATACATACATCAGCATGCAAAGGCTTTAAAGGCTACAAGGACCTGTGCTGGAGCACTACAACAATATAAACCATCCCAATGAACTGTCTCATCCTCTTTCAAGTTACAGCGAGAACTCTTCTCACACATGAAATAATTGTAAAAGTGTAAAATCATTTGCAGTCTTAAAAATAGTGTATTCTTTAGCTTGGAATATGGATCAAAGCAGAAGCTAAACTAGCGGGGTAGTGATTAATGGGGTGGCGTAGCAGGTTAGAAATCAAACATGAACATTACAGTGTGTAAATTAGCCCATAACAGCAGAGTAGGATGGAGATCTCATCTGCTCAAAAGTAAAGCTGCATTTTGTGATAAGGCGCAGGCCAGGTTACAGATCAGCAACATGTTCCACATGAAGCCAAACACTGATGTGCTGCTGCCTCTGGGTGCTGCAGCTGGAGCCTTAGGTGGGTCAGACCTCTCTCGTATTAGATCAGTCAGATTATGCATTTTCAGTCTTGTCTTTTATATCATATCGTCAAGGTTTCGTAAACATACTGTATGGTTTGTTCAACAGTGTTATTTTTTTTTTTTTGTGGCGTTGCATTCACAAGCTGCTTCTATACACATTTAATGATGTCTAGGAGGCTCAACCTTGAACCGTGGCACTGTACCCTGTCTTTGAGGCTCTGCATTGAATTATACAGCTGCCGTAATGCACACTGGGCCGCTCTCACTTTATCTTCTGTGTAAATTCTGTCTGGAAATCAATTCTTTAAAATATATATATACTTATGTAGCGCTTAAACAAGTTTTCAATACTGGCTGTTGCTGTTTTCAATATCCGCAGCACTGTGCTGAAGATCTGATTTAGTGAATGAAAACAGTTACAAACTGTCTGCAAAAGCTCAATTTGGTTTAATTAATGTGGCAAAAATAAGGAGGGGAAATCACCCAACATGCCGAACTGTTGTTACACGATTCCACATTTAGATGAATGACATTATCATCCCTATTTGTTAAATTGTTCCTTTCAAATAGAAGATTGGGTGCTCATTGCTTTATAAATTCCCTGTAAGTCACTAAGTCAGTGGAGAAAATCTCCAACATCTGAACCATTATTTTTCAAGCATGGCAAAAATGGTCCTTAGGAGAAACATGTTATGCTCATTGTTCATGTTTCCTGGGTTTTGTCCTGTTGACAGGGGAAAGATAATACTTGCTCTCTAAACAAGGATATTATCTATTCCAATGGGGAGAGCTTGTTTTTAGTAAATATGCCATATATGATGAATCGTTCCTTGTATTGTCATTGCAGAAGAAACATTATTTTCACATACCTGGGAGAATACATTGTTTTCACTAACGTTAAAACCCCTAGAATTATAAAATCTTAATTAAACCCCAATGAAGATACTATTTATATATATATAGTATCAACAGTTTCCCGTGTGTATCAAGAATAGTCCACCACCCAAAGGACACCCAGCCAACTTGACACAACTGTGGGAAGCATTGGAGTTTAAATGGGCCAGCATCACTGTGGAATGCTTTCAACACCTTGTAGAGTCCATGCCATGATTAATTGAGGCTGTTCTGAGGGCAAAAGGGCGGGGAGTGCAACACAATATTACAGAAATGTTCTTAATGTTTTGTACACTCAGTGTATATACATACCATATGTATAACTATGGCTGTTGATTAACTATGTTGTTTCAGAGCACAGTCAACATAACCAATAAACCTTAAGCCCAAGTATAGTTTTTCATCTTTAATGTGTTATTTATTTTTTATTTTATTTTTTTGCTGGCAGGTAATCTGGTGACGGACTTCATGGAACTGCACTTGGGAGCAGTTCTGTTGTGGGTCCTGGTGTTGGACTGCTGTGGTTGCGCTGAGGCTGGTATCCTCTACCGGGTCCAGGAGGAGCAGCCCCCCAGCACGCTGATTGGCAGCCTGGCATCAGACCAGGGCCTGCCCGACACTGGTCACTTGTACAAGCTGGAGGTGGGCTCTCCGTACCTGCGAGTGGATGGGAAGACAGGGGACATCTTCACCACAGAGATCCCCATAGACAGGGAGACATTGAGGGACTGCCGCAGTATTGTCAGGGGCAAGCCCTGCTTCCTGGAGTTTGAAGTGTCCGTCACAGACCTAATCCACAACCAGAGCCCCAGGCTCATTGAGGGCCGCATCGAGGTCCAGGACATCAACGACAACACGCCGCAGTTTCCCTCCCCCGTGCTCACCATCTCTGTCCCAGAAAACACCCACTTGGGAGCTCTGTTCTCCATTCCCCTGGCCACAGACAGGGACTCGGAGAGGAACGGGGTGGCCGACTACGCCCTCACCGCTGGGCCAGACGCGGTGACGCTCTTCGGCCTGCAGGTGGCGGAAGACAGGGGGGAGAAGCTGCCCCAGCTCATCGTCCTGGGCAGTCTGGACCGGGAGCTCAAGGACTCGTACGACCTGACAATCAAAGCTGTGGACGGAGGTAACCCCCAGCGCTATAGCAGTGCCTTGCTGAGAGTGGTGGTTGCTGATGCTAACGACAATGCTCCGAAGTTTGAGAAGGCCACGTACGAGGCAGAGGTTTCAGAAAACAGCCCTGTGGGACACTCTATTTTGCAGGTAAAACATTATTTTAATATTGCAGAGTGATCAAGGTGTTGTTTACGCTACCGTATAGATTGGATACAACTTTGACTGTGAGAAAACTAAGTGTTTTATATCCACAACTCATTAGGGTCCAACATGCGGTGCTGGGTTTCTAGGTTTTTACCATGATGAAATGCCTGAATGAAGTTACTGAATTTGCAATTTCACAGTGTAGTCTTATTGAACTGCTGCCAGAAGCAGCAAAGCTTAGCCAATTTATTGAACGTTTTTTGAACAATTAGCCCACTCAATAAAGTTTCTTCCCGAGCGGGTATTTTGGTTGACAGTTTCTAAGTCAAAGAAACCCTCAGTGTACATTTATTTTCATTACACATGTGTCTCTCTGAAGCTAGGATGGTGTGTTTTCATATTATTGCAAGATATGTTTATAATATGCACATTTAGACTCCCTTGCTGTTAACTAACTTCAATGACATCGGGCTGTAAACCTAAACCCCTTACCCATACCTCCATATGCCAACATAACCCCTGAATTCTTACCCTGATTCCAACCTCTAACCTAATCCTTTGTCTCTGATTGCAGGTGAAAGCCAATGACTCTGACATGGGCCCCAATGGAGAGATAGAATACACACTACACCAGGCATTAGACCCAGTGCCAAAACTCCTGCGAATTGATCGCTCCACTGGCATCATCTATGTCAAAGGGCCCTTGGATCGGGAAGAAATCAGCGATTTGACATTCTACGTAGTGGCCAGGGACAAAGGTCCCCAACCCAAAAGCTCCAAGACCTTTGTGACAATCCAGGTGACTGACCAGAACGACAATTCCCCTGCTGTGGAGATCCGTGGGATCGGCCTGGTGACCCACAGTGACGGGGTGGCCAACATATCAGAGGACATGCCAGTGGGCACGGCGGTGGCCCTTGTCCAGGTGTCTGACAGGGATGAGGGGGAGAATGCAGTGGTCACCTGTGTGGTGGCGGGGGACGTGCCGTTCCAGCTGCGCCCGGCTAGTGACTCGTCCACTAACAAGAGGAAGTATTTTCTGCAGACTACAACCCCCTTGGACTATGAGAGGGTCAGGGAATACCGTGTGGAGATTGTGGCTGTTGACTCTGGCAACCCAGCTCTTTCTAGTACTAACTCATTGAAGGTGCAGGTGACTGATGTTAATGACAACTCCCCAGTGTTTTCCCCAAACCTGTTTGAGGTTGCCTTTGCAGAGGAGAACCAGCCAGGGGACAAGGTTGTGGACGTGGTTGCCACGGACGCTGATAGCGGAACTAACGCCGAGCTGGTCTACAGCATCGTAGCAGACACATCTACCAGGGGCCTGTTTGAGATTGACCCCGATTCAGGGGAGGTGAGGGCACGGAGCTCACTGGACAGAGAGCATAAAGAACGCTATGAGTTCCGGGTCACTGCGTCTGATAAAGGTTCTCCCAGTCACAGAGGAACAGCAACTGTCGTGGTCAAGGTGCTGGACCGCAATGACAACGACCCCAAGTTCATGCTAAGTGGCTACAGCTTCTCTGTTCTGGAGAACATGCCCCCACTCAGCGCCGTTGGCATGGTGACTGTGCTGGACATGGACCAGGGAGAGAACGCCAGAGTGCAGCTCTCTGTGGAGCCAGACGGAGGGAAGTTTGTGATTC
The DNA here is from genome assembly GCF_036934945.1 of Oncorhynchus masou masou. Lineage (NCBI taxonomy): Eukaryota > Metazoa > Chordata > Actinopteri > Salmoniformes > Salmonidae > Oncorhynchus > Oncorhynchus masou. The sequence goes on from NC_088223.1 coordinate 56,128,076, forward strand.
AGAATGGAACAGGAACCATCCTGTCCAGCATCTCCTTTGACCGGGAGAAGGAGAGCAGCTACACCTTCCGTCTGAAGGCCGTAGACGGGGGAGAGCCTCCCAGGTCCTCCTATGTAGGCGTTACCATCAATGTCCTGGATGAAAACGACAATGATCCTGTGGTCACCAAGCCCTCCAACTCCTCCTTCAGACTCCTGTCCCCTCTAGCTGCCCCAGAAAGCCGTGTGGAGCTAGTGGAGGCTGAAGACCTGGACACTGGGCCCAATGCAGAGCTGGTCTTCAGCATTACTGGAGGAAACCCTTATGACCTCTTCAGCATCTCCTCCACTACTGGGGAGATCACCCTGGCCAAGGAGCTGACCCGGAAACATGGTGGGCTCCATCGCCTGGTGGTGAGGGTGAGTGATGCTGGTAAACCCGCACGCCACGCCACTGCCATGGTGCACATCTACGTCAATGAGACCATTGCTAACGTCAGTCTGGTGGAAGCACTGGTCGGACACAGTCTCTACACCCCTCTGGAGACAGACATTGCTGGTGACCCTGACTACGGTCTGGCAGCCCAGCGCAGTAACATTGTGTACGGAAGCCTGGCGGGAGTGGCGGGCGTTGTCATGGTGATCGTAGTGGTGGTGTTTATCCGCCACCGCATTCAGCGGGAGACAAAGAGCGGCTACCAGGCTGGCAAGAAGGAGACCAAGGACCTTTACGCCCCTAAGCAGGGGCCAAAGAATGGCAAAGGCAAGAGGGGAAGGAAAGGAAAGCCCTCCAAGTCCCCCAAGCCCTTGGGAGAGGAGGAGGAGGTCAGTCTCCAGAAGAGTCTCAAGTTCAACCTGGATGGGGTCAACGACAGCCCCAGGATCCACCTGCCCCTGACATACCCCCCAGGCAGCCCTGACCTTGGCAGACACTACCGCTCCAACTCTCCCCTACCATCCATCCAGCTGCAGGCCCAGTCTCCGTCGGCCTCCCAGAAGCACCAGGCAGTCCAGGACCTCCCTGCAACCAACACCTTCGTAGGGACTGGAGGAGATGACAATTCAACAGGCTCAGACCAGTACTCGGATTATAGCTACAAGGCCAGCCAGCCAAAGTACAACAGCAAGCAGGTAAGAGCCAGAGCTTCGAAAGCAAAACAATAATTTGTTTAAATTGCCTGTGACAAAGGTAGGAGGTGGTGTGTTATTAGTGGAGTGGCTGTGATATTTAAGGCTATGGATGGGGGCCATTAACGTTGGAAATTCCACCCCAAAAACAATCAAGCAGCCGTTTCAGAATGCTGTTGGCTACCTGCTTTTCATCGCCTGATTTAAACACACAATCAGTAACTAAAAAAGGCTTTAGTAATTAGGAAAACGTCCATCCATTTGGAGGTAGAAAGGGCACATGGAAGTAATAAGAAACTGCTTTTGGTCTCCTCTTTTACCAGGGTGGAGATGAGTCTCCTTCCCCTTCTCCCCCCTCTTCCCCCTCTTCCCATGGGTTCATTAATCTAGCTGGTGAACGGAGGAGGTGAGGTAGAGGGCGAGGTTCATGTCTGAGTGACTTACTCTTACACTTCTGCTTGACCTCACGCCCTGTGGTCCATAGAGGTCACATGCTCTTATCTTCTCACTGCACTGCACTCCACTTCACTTGGCTTGGCTCTGACCCTTCTACCATTGCCATGGAAACAGAAATATTAATAGGCTCAGAGAGGATTAGAATGCAAAAATAAATTAGGAAGAGTATGTCTGTATGTCTCTGTGCATATATGCGTGCTTGCTTGAATATCTGATTGTGTGCCCGTGTGTGTGTGTGTATCTACAAGTGTCTATTAGCTTAACCTGACCTGCGCGGTACAATATGTTCAAGATCCTATTATTCAAGGGAAATGGGTGACTGGGCTCTGAATATGTGTGGGACACTTTGAGGATAAGGAAGCTTATCTCCAGAACCCAGTCAGTCACCACTGGTTGGCTAGTGGCTGGTGGGTAATTTCAGCAGATGTTGCCTGACAGCTTGGACAATTGCGAGCCCCTGTGGGTTAAGAGAGTCAGTAGTGTGTACAGTCACCACTGTCTCAGTGATGGACAGCATATACGAGCAAAGTGACAATGAACTGTAGCCCTGCAGTGGGTTTGCATGTTTGGGTCTATGTGAGTAAGTCTGTGTTTCCAGGTGGGCTTTGTGCTTTGGTTGTATTTGAGGACATACATGTCTAATCTAGCTATATGCTACTGCTAGTGTCTGTGCTGTGTGCACCTGTGCATCAAGCTAGCCTCCTCACCTCTCTCTGTTTGCGTTTCTCTGCATGAGTGTGTAAAGTGTTTCAAAACATGTGTGAGTTGATGGAAAGGTGCTGCAAAAACACGGACAGATGTTAAAACTCGTGTGACATACCTCAGCAGATGTTACCTCATGTATGGCATCCCCTCTCACATCAGGAAGAACAGATTGACCAAAATAAATAATAAAGTTGCTGCCTATTGGAGTGACAGATGTGGAGTGGAGAGCTTACTCTAGTCAACCATGCTGGTCTAAACAATGACTCACATTTTCAGTGGGGATGTGCTCAGGTGTCTGTGACTAGAACTGAGCTTCTCAATGATTCTTGGCAGTGCTGAATGTAAACACACTGGTGCTACCATTCGCTGTCAGCACATATTCATATCTCTGGCAGTTTCACCTCTTCTCTTTTTAGACCTAGCTCCAATAACTGGATTTGGGACGGTGTTTCTCAATATGCATACTATCATGCTCTGAGCATGAAAATTGGAGCACAGGAGTGTCCGAATCAAGGTACAGTATGCGAAACGGAGCACGGCTAGCACTTCTCTAATGCGTACTCCGTTTCTACATATTTTGCAGCATGCATCAATTCAAGCTTCAACAGAAAGTATGCAAAGAAACAAAGAAAAATTATTGCAAAGAAACGTTAAAAAGGCCGGACATTATTTGAGCTGAAGTGAGAGACTTCGGAATGAAATGTTGCCTATTCACATCTCATATGATGCATGACTACAATATATTATCTTGACACCTGCCTACAATAGCTATGGACTTGCGTAAATTGCAAGCCCATAGTAAGTCAATAGGGCTAACTGACTAGCTACTACTGTTAGCTAGCCAAATAGCCACAAAGAATTATTAGCTAGCTAGCTACCCATGAAGAATCTACCCATTCATTTTAGGTCCTGCTTGCCTGTTAAACTATATTAGCTACATTAGTTAGCTACATTATTATGATTCACATATAGCTAGCTGATAGTTAAACTTTTGCTTTGTGTATATCTTGTTTCGTCTCTATTGCGATTGTCCTGGCTGGAAGAAGGTTCAGTGAATGGGTAAGTCCATAGTACATCCAATAGGGCTAGCTAGCTCGCCACTAAGAATTGGCAGCTAGCTACCCACGAATAATGTACATCTAACTTGCATAACATAAGTTTTAGGTAAATTGTGACGGTTTAACTAGCTGGCTAGCTAGATTATTACGACTCACATAGAGCTAGCAGATAATTATGAAGTAAAATATTTGCTTTGTGATATGTTGGTTTTTCTCTATTGTTGCCATTGTCCTGGCTGGAAGAAGGTTCAGTGAATGGGGAGAGGTAGGGAGAGTGTGAGTGCTTTACAAATGTAATGTTTTATGCATTCTCCACACTCTTATCCTCACAAGAACGTACTCAAGAGAACATCCTTGGAGAATGCACTTCCAGCATGAGAATGTGGAGCAGGGTAGTATACATATTGAAAAACACCGTTAGTGCACAAGACATTAGGAACGTAGACTGACCAGGTAAATCCAGGTGAAAGCTATCATCCCTTATTGATGTCACTTGTTAAATCCACTTGAATCAATGTAGATGAAGGGGAGGAGACAGGTTAAAGAAGGATTTTGAAGCCTTAAGAGAATTGAGACAGTTTCCCGTGTGTATGAGGAATGGTCCACCACCCAAAGGACATCCAGCCAACTTGACACACTGGTGGGAAGCATTGGAGTCAACATGGGCAAGCATCTCTGTGGAACGCTTCCAGCACTGTGTAGAGTCCATGCCCCGACAAATTGAGGCTGTTCTGAGGGCAAAAGGGGGTGCAACTCAATATTAGGAAGGTGTTCTTAATGTTTGTACAATCAGTAATCAAGTAAACAACCACTTAATTTCCCAGTGGCGTGATCTGGTCTGGACAGAGCTGTGTGAAGCCTATGGCTATGTCCCCAATCCAAAGGCAGCTGCCTGATGCCTACCTGCCTCACCTACCTTTGTAGGTAGCACTTTTCCAGTTGGCAACTGCTGATTGGGATGGGATTCTAAGGCAGCATCCGCGAGACATTTAGTTGCATTGTAGCCACTGTAGCACCGTGAGCAACTAGTGCTAGCAATTCAGTGAACAACTATCCCAAAATGGAAATATCTGACACAAATAAAAAGTAAACAAGTTACAAAATGTATCTCCTCAGTGCCAGTTCATGAATTAAGTTGACACCAACCAGAATACTTAGCCTACAGTATAGGGTCCTCCTCTAGCATATTGCTTGGTCTGCAGCTCCATCTTTGTGGAATGTGGACATGACAGGTAAGCTTGCATGCATGATACAAACTACAGTTTTTTGAGATAGCTAAGCTATTTTACTGACTGTTTAAGAATGATTAATAGCCAGAATAGTAGTGCTTCACTGTGAAGCTATTACTGCGTTAGAGCTGCTAATGTTTTATTCTAATGAGTAGGCTTGCATTGTGATTCCTAAACTATCACACCCGCACATATTATTAAATGACTCTGATCTCAAGAACATGATTTTATATTTGTTGATAACTAATATTGAAAGGTGATATGATGCAATCTAACTAGATTAAAACGATACTTCCTCCTAATGTTAGCTAAATGCATTGGATACCCCAAAAATATAATGGCATGTGATAAAGGATAACATGTCCAATATAATTATATAAATGCACATCAAACAGGAATATACAGTGCATTTGGAAAGTATTCAGACTCCTTGACTTTCTCCACCTTTTGTTACATTACAGCCTTATTGGAAAATTGATTAAATTGTTTTTTCCCCTCACCAATCTACAAAAAAATACCCCATAATAACAAAGCAAAATCGTTTTTTTAGAAATGCTTGCAAATATATTACAAATAAAAAACTGAAGTATCACATTTCCATAAGTTTTCAGACCCTTTACTCAGTACTTTGTTGAAGCACCTTTGGCAGCAATTACAGCCTCGAGTCTTCTTGGGTATGATACCACAAGCTTGGCACACTTGTATTTGGGGAGTTTCTTCCATTCTTCTCTGCATATCCTCGCAAGTTCTGTCAGGTTGGATGGCGACCGTCGCTGCACATTTGGAGACTTGTCCCGAAGCCACTCCTGCATTGTCATGGCTGTGTGCTTAGGGTCGTTGTCCTGTTGGAAGGTGAACCGTCGCCCAAGTCTGAGTTCCTGAGCGCTCTGGTTCAGGTTTTCATCAGGATCTCTATACTTTGCTCTATTCATCTTTCCCTCGATCCTGACTAGTCTCCCAGTCCTTGCCGCTGAAAAACATCCCCACAGCATTGTGCTGCAACCACCATGTTTCACTGTAGGGATGGTGCCAGGTTTCCTCCAGACGTGGCGCTTGGCATTCAGGCCAAAGAGTTTTATCTTGGTTTCATCAGACCAGACAATGTTCTTTCTCATGGACTGAGAGTCTTTAGGTGCCTTTTGGCAAACTCCAAGCAGGCTGTCGTTCCTTTTACTGATGAGTGGCTTCCATCTGGCCACTCTACCATAAAGGCCTGATTGGTGGAGTGCTGCAGAGATGGTTTTCCTTCTGGAAGGTTCTCCCATCTCCACAGAGGAAATCTGGAGCTCTGTCAGAGTGACTGTCATGTTCTTGGTCACCTCCCTGACCAAGGCCCTTCTGCACTGATTGCTCAGTTTGGCTGGGAGGCCAGCTCTAGGAAGAGTCTTGGCGGTTCAAAACTTTTTCTGTTTAAGAATGATGGAGTTCAATGTGTTCTTGGGACCTTCAATGCTTCAGAAATGTTTTGGTACTCCTCCCCAGATCTGTGCCTCCGACACGATCCTGTCTCAGAGCTCTACACACAATTCCTTCGACCTCATGGCTTGGTTTTTGCTCTGACATGCATTGTCAACTGTGGGGACCTTATATAGACAGGTGTGTGCCTTTCCAAATCATGTCCAATCATTTGAATTTACCCCAGGTAAACCCCAATCAAGTTGTAGAAACATATCAAGGTAAATGTGAACAGTGTAACGTAAACAGGATGCGCCTGAGCTCAATTTCAATTCTCATAGCAAAGAGTCTGAATACTTATCTAAATAAAGTATTTCTGTTTAATGTTTTAATACATTTGGAAAATTTTCAAAATACTTATTTTCACTTTGTCATTATTAGGTATTGTGTGTAGATTGATGTGGATTTTTATTTATTTAATCAGTTTTAGAATAAGTTTAACGTAAAGAAAATATGGAAAAAGTCAAGGGGTCTGAAAACTTTCCGAATGCACAGTATATTCAATTAAATGAATGCAGCATTGTAATATTATTGATGTCTTTCTCTTGCAGAGGATTAGTCAGATGAACTGCAGTCATCAGATGCCCAAGACTCCAAACATGTGGAGACATCAGCACTTGTCATTTTCAATAAACGTTAACATTTGTATTGGTTTTCCTGTATCTGTGCATGAGTCCTTAAAACACATGCCATTGTACAAAAGAAGCAATTCCCAAGTGAGGGACATCAATGAGATTAACTTCCAACATACATAAGCTTGTTCAATACATGAGGGCACATTGTGTCATGACAACCATAGGTTTTTGTTTTTACAGACAGGCCAGGAGTTTACAGTTTTCTGTTCCCTAGCCCTTCACTAACCTATGTCAACTAATGGTGGTCTACATTGGAAACTTGCACACAGTGCATACCCCTGGGACAGAAAATCACATCTGTATTTTAGAATGAGCTTCAAAAGTTACAATTTCCTGACAAATCTGCATGATAAACCATAACATGGGTGAATCTATTTATCTCGAACGTTGTGATGGTGCACATTCCTGAATAAAATCCCGGAATATGGTGATTATCCTGTTTGCTGAGAGGTTCCCGACAAATTATTTACATCTGTAGGGTGTCAGGGCGGGATGTCCTTCAAACCCGGAACAAGCAGAGACGAGAGGGGAGAAATTAACCTCACTGCTCAAATATCAGTGCTGGTTCAAGTTGCTGAAGCAACAACTACCTGTATTAATGTGCAATAGTTTTGTTAACAGTTTTGCATATTTTTAAGCTTGATCAAGTTGTTTACACTAAGAGTATAATAACTTAGCCTCTAGTGTAAACTAGTAACACCAACCCAATGGTGCAACAAAATAGGGAAAGGGAAAGTGACAAGAGAAAGTTAGCTAACGTTAGGTAAACAGACACTGTATGCAGAGTCATCAACGGAATGCACAAATGATTTGGCTGGCTAACAAGCCTAGTTTGAACAGAACACAGCTGGCTGCATTTCCTATCATTTTCATCAGATGTTGTTAATAAAATGTCGTATCTCCAAACAAGTCCAGAAACATTTTCTCCTGCCAAGCCATTGCAATGTGGTGCCCACTTTAGTCCCTGAAAACAGATGGGAAAACATTATTTGCTGCATGTCTTCAGCTGGCTAGAAAGTTCCCCAATTCATTATTTAAAAACTGTCTGGGTCTTCACAATTGACGCAATGCTCAATCTATGATTAGGCCAAGTTAGTTTACATGTTTACATGTTCAGCTATCGCGTCCGGCGTGTTGGCAATGGGCTGATTAACACCAGTTGATAAACATCATAGGAAAGTGATCTGTTCATCATTTTAACAAAATGTTGATGTTAAATAAACATTATACTTACATTAAGTTATTCCTTATTCTTCTGAGAAATGTTTTCCCAAGTGGGGACAACATTTGGGGAATTTTGGGATGCTGCCTTCAAAATCACCCCAATGAAGGTACCTTAGAAGGCAGCATTTTAAGTTACTTTAGGATTGGTACATGCCAATTTTGATGTCCTGCCTAGACATTCTGCCTCAAAGAACAGCTTACGTGTGTTTGTGTAAGTGATTGAGGTTGACGTTAAGGCAAGGTGGGGTCGTGAGGATGGGTTCAGGGATGCATTTATAGGTTTTCCCAACGTGTTCTCCCTCACTCCGAATGTGTGAAATTACATGATGGTTGCCGGGGAGACCATTAGCTTACATTGAGCCCAGTGTTGATAATTAGCCCATTCAGGCCAAAGATTGGACACCTTTTTACATAGCATTTTAATGATGTGTCCCTCCTCCTTAGGAGAGAAAGAACCAGTGTGAGAGATATTAGCACACAGTGAAAGATCAAGGGAAAGGCCTTCCCAGTTCATTTTTAAGTGGGCGTGATGAGCGCTTGTGAAGCCGTAAATCTGTACTTAAATTAAATCCACACAATTAAAATGCCTTATTAGTCAGAGATAGCTGAGTGTTGTCCCCCTGTGGGGCTCCGCCTTCATCTCGGCACTGCAGTGGGCAGCTAGCTAACTCCATCTCCAGCCAACCTGAAGGATTCTCACAGAGGATTCAGGGCTAGTCTTAATTAACCCTACTTCATTGTTCAACTGGCCATACACTGGATGAACTCTAGGCATCCCTGTGAGCTGGGATTAACCCAATTTGGGTTCGCTATCTGAGAGGTGCAGAGATGCATTTCAGGGGGCGAGGCCACAAGCAGAATCTCCTCATCTCCACAGATGGTTTACAACACGGTCATGCCTAATACTCTGTTTCTTGCTGTCTTCCTGAGACCTCAGAAACCCTCAGATCAGAGAACATCCATGATGTATTTAATTGCAGTCGTTCTCTCACTCTCTTCTGCTCCCTCGCTTATTCTCTCTCTGTTTTTCTCTCCTCTAACTATTTCTCTCTTGATCCATCCATCTGGAAGTCACCCTTATCAGACACATAGTCACACACCCACACTCAGACACATGGTGCAGATTCATCTTCTAATATCTGACTCAGAACACTCCAGACACTTCCCACTCACATCCTCTGTAGCAGAACCTAGTCAGGGAACAACGTAGAATTAGGAGGAAGTATTTGGTAGCAGACGAAGACCCGCCTTCACCCTGAGGGGAACAACAGCAATTATCTGCAAATATTTTGTTCGTAGATACTGGAGATACATGTCCCACTGAGGGAAATTCACCAGGTAATGACTCATTCTAATACACCTGGAGCTACAGCAAGCCTCCCACTGGGGTGATAGAGTCAACACAGTGAGGACAAGGAAGACAGCCGAGAAGCAAACAACTTCAATTAGCACACTGGCTCTAATGAAAGTGGGGGTCTTTGAACCAGGACAAAGGGATTGATTTCATTGGCATAGGATTTTTAGACAGAGTAGTCTAGGTTTGCCATCTGAGATTGCCTGGCCTGGCCTTGCATTAAGGGATTAGCAAGTGTGCAACCTCTCTGAGATGGACTTGTCTGGGCTGGGTGGACTCTGAGACGGTATGTTGGGTGTAAATGGTGAGAATGTAAAGTGAAATCACAGTGCACTCTGCGCTGCCGCTGTGTTGAAGTGGGCAATTTAAAGCTAACTTTCCCTTGATTACCTGTTAAAAGAGATTACAGCTGGAGACCAAATGAGACACTCGGGGCACATTCAATCCAAACCAAACCCACAGGCTAGCTAGAGCAAACCTACAGATGGGTTGCCATATAACATATACAATATGGCACCTGTACACAGAAAAACATAATTCTGGCAATACCACTAATGTATTCATATCTGTGACATATCTTTTTCCCAACCATAACCTCTGTTGATTTTATCAAATTACCTGACTTGCTTGTTGATGCATTTGGAAAATAATTGGGAAATAATATTAGAAAGCGACACTCCCAGTATCTATCTGAACCCAATGGAAAGCTGAGCCTTTGGTTCCCTATGTTCTCTGCTCACTTCTCTGCAGACAAAGATGCTTTCTGCAGGCTGCCCATGGTCAGATTCCCACTTTTATGTAAACATTTAATGAGAAGCTCCTTTAGGTAAAGCTGTGTGGAGGCTCAGCTCCCTGATGGCATTGCCTTTAGCTCAGATATTTTATCACCACACATCCCAGCCTCCTTACCTTCTGCCAGGCAGATTAGTGCTTTTATCAATAAGCAGCTTACCGCCAAAGCGTCCCTCAATAATGTGCCATGGTATTTTCTCTCCTGCTGCTATAACTCTGAGGCTCCTCTCTCTTCCCCAGCTCCCTCTCTCTATGTCTTCCCCTCTCTCTCTTGCACTCTCTCCTCTCTCTCACTTTCCCACTAACTCTGACTATTGTTAACTATCCTCTCATCTGTAAGTGTGAACAGTGTGAAATCTCCCTGTGTGTAGTTAAGCAGGGTTTGGCTAATTGTAAAAAGATTGTCGTTTTCTGAATGCCAAATAACTATCATGTTTATTTATAGGGTGGCGCACAATTGGCCCAGCGTCATCCGGGTTTGGCCAGGGTAGGCCATCATTGTAAATAAGAAGTTGTTCTTAACTGACTTACCTAGTTGAATAAAGGTTAAATCATTTTTTTTAATAAAAAATGTAGTCAGAGTAATCGCCCCCACCTATCCAGTGTGGGACTTGATTAAGATAGTCTAGTCTGGGTTTTTGTCACTAACCAAGCATTGGGAAGGTCAAACCAATGGAAGTGTACAGAACCTCCAGAATGTTTAACATTGTAGAGGTTTTTAGTCCCAGGAAGAGAGAGAAACACAGAGAGAGAGAGAGAGAGTGAAAGAGAGAAAGAGAGAGAGAGAAAGACAGACAGAGACAGAGTGTATATTATCTACTTCACTTGCTTTGGAAATGTTAACATATGTTTCCCATGCCAATAAAGCCCCTTGACTCGAAATGAATTGAGATAGTCTACAGGTCAGATAAGGAACCCAGACAGAGCCTGGGAGAGACACTAGGAGAACAACAGCAGACTCATCAACATACAACAGACCCATAACCCCATTAGAGGTCCTGTATAGAGCACCATAAAATACATCAGGAAAGTGTACACCTTTAATGCTACTTAGCCACAGAGGTGCCCAGTTACACAGATTCAATCAAGTTTATTTATTTAACTGTAGATTAAAATGTCATGTTTTGCATAATACCCACGTCAGCCAAAGGCCACATTTCATTGGAAATCTTTAGACCCAATAGATTTTTATCCGTTCTGCTGTGGTTACACGAGGCTCATTTCGATACATCATTATTAATATGATAATTCCAATTTACACAATGTTTCAGTAAGTTGACAGAGACATGGATGTCAGCAATACTTGTTGTGAAGTTGATTTTATCGGTAACCGTTATGCACTGATTCATTTTTTCATGTGTTTACGGTGTTTCTATCTCTGAATGTTTAAGATGGCGCCACAGCAGAAGGCAGACGGCAGACTTTTTACGTGCCCCCAACCGATTGTGTTTTTTTGTTTGTTTATCTGCGTTGTTTGTAACTTCTTTTTGACCAAAAATAACTTCTAGACATCAAGACTGCGATTACTCACCACCGACTAGCAGAATCCTTTTTCTTCTTTCACTACTCTGATAAGCCCGAGGCGGAGGATATATGGCTCCCTCGTGAACAAGCCCCGACCCCAGTGATCTGCGTAAAGAGGAGACGGAGAAAGAGAGGCCGGAGAGCGGGATACCTTCTGTGAAGTCGGAGGCTATCCAATAAACCCACACTTCCCTCAATTCTACTAGTAAACATGCAATCTTTGGACAATAAAATGGATGAGTTACTGGGAAGATTAACTACAAACGGGATATTAAAAACTGTAACATCTTATGCTTCACGGAGTCATGACTGAAAGACGACAATATCAACATACAGCTGACTGGCTATACGATGTACCTTTAGGATAGAACAGCGGCGTCTGGTAAGACAAGGGGCGGCGGTCTATGTATTTTTGTAAACAACAGCCGGTGCACAATATCTAAGGAAGTCCCGAGCTATTGCTCGCCCAAGGTAGAGTTTCGCATTATAAGCTGCTGGCCACACTCCCTACTGAGAAAATGTTCATCTATATTCTTTGTAGCTGTTTACATACCACCACAGTCAGAGGCTGGCACTAAGTTAGCATTGAATGAGCTGTATTCCGCCATGAGCAAACAAGAAAACGCTCACCAAGAGCCGGCGCTCCAAGTAGCTGGGGACTTCAATGCAGGGAAACTTAAATCAGTTTTACCTCATTTCTATCAGCATGTTAAATGTGCAACCAGAGGGAAAATAACTCTGGATCACCTTTACTCCACACACAGAGATGCATACAAAGCTCTCCCTCGCAACTCCATTTGGCAAATCTGACCATAATTCCATCCTCCTGATTCCTGCATACAAGCCAAAATTAAAGCAGGAAGCACCAGTGACTAGATCAATAAAAAAGTGGTCAGATGAAGCAGATGCTAAGCTACAGGACTGTTTTGCTAGCACCGACTGGAATATGTTCCAGGATTCCTCCAATGGCATTGAGAAGTACACCACATCTGTCATTGGTTTCATCAATAAGTGCATCGATGATGTCGTCGATTACGTACATACCCCAACCAGAAGTCATGGATTACAGGCAGCATCCGCACTAAGCTAAAGGCTAGAGCGTCTGCTTTAGTGGGACTCTAACCCAGAAGCTTATAAGAAATCCTGCTATGCCCTCCGACTAACCATCAAAACATAACAATGGTCATTATGGCCAAACAGTTCTATTTTTGTTTCATCAGACCAGAGGACATTTCTCCCAAAAGTACGATCTTTGTCCCCATGTGCAGTTGCAAACCGTAGTCTGTTTTTTTTATGAAGGTTTGGGAGCAGTGGCCTCTTACTTGCTGAGCGGCCTTTTAGGTTATGTCGATATAGGACTCGTTTTACTGTGGATATACATACTTTTGTACCTGTTTCATCCAGCATCTTTACAAGGTCCTTTGCTGTTGTTCTGGATTTGATTTGCACTTTTTGCACCAAAGTACGTTCATCTCTAGGAGACAGAACGTGTCTCCATCCTGAGCGGTATGGCGGCTGCGTGGTCCCATTGTCACGTCCTGGCCTTTGTTATCTTTGTTTTCTTTATTATTTTGGTTAGGTCAGGGTGTGACATGGGGGATTTATGTGTTTTGTCTGGTCTAGGGGGTGGTTTTCTAGTCTAGGTGGTTATGGAAGTCTTATGGAAGTCTATGGTTGCCTAGATTGGTTCTCAATTAGAGGCAGGTGTTTATCGTTGTCTCTGATTGGGAACCATATTTAGGCAGCCATGTTCTTTGGGTATTTGGTGGGTGTTTGTCTTCTGTCTTTGTGTCATTGCAACAGATAGGACTGTTTCGGTTTTCACATTTGTTTTTTTGTATTTTGTAGTGTTCTTGGGTATTGTCTATGTTGAACACTAACCACGCTGCATTTTGGTCCTCCTCTCCTTCAGCGGAAGAAAACCGTTACACCCACGTACTATTGTTTGTACAGATGAATGTGGTACCTTCAGGTATTTTGAAATTGCTCCCAAGGATGAACCAGACTTGTGGAGGCATACAAATTGGCTGATTTCTTTTGATTTTCCCATGATGTCAAGTAAAGAGGCAGTGAGTTTGAAGGTAGGCTTTGAAATACGTCAGGTACACCTCCAATTGACTCAAATTATGTCAATTAGCCTGTCAGAATCTTCTGAAGCCATGACCTAATTTTCTGGAATTTTACAAGCTGTTTAAAGGCACAAAGTACATGCCCTGACCGACTTGCCAAAACTATAGTTCATTAACAAGGAATTTGTGGAGTGGTTGAAAAACAAGTTTTAATGACTTCTACCTAAGTGTATGTAAACTTCCGACTTCGACTGTATTGTTATTTTTTTACTGCTGCTCTTTAATTACTTGTTGCTTTTATCTGTTATTCTTAACAGTGTTTTTGAAACTGCACTGTTGGTTAGGGGCTTGTATGTAAGCATTTCAGTGTAAGGTCTACACCTGTTCTATTCGGCGCATGTGACTAATACAATTTGGTTTGACTTAATTTTAAGTTGATGACATGTTCTTCATTAAGGCTGATTGTCTTACGTGAGGTCTAGGCTTTATAAGGTTTATATTGTTACTGTAGTAAAACATGTAACCAAGAAAAAGTCTCAAACATTTCCCAACATAAACATTTCATGACATGAATAATGTAGAACAGAATGGAGCATAAATAGTGTATTGTGTGCCTGTCCTGAAGTTTATCCCACTAAACTGCACTCCAACACACAGCATCCCCTCTAGCACCTCCTCTATAGCATAATTTCTAGGGTTCTGCACACTTAAGTGTTCTACCTGGAACCAAAAAGGGTTCTCGTATGGGGACATTCGAAGAACCCTTTTGTGATTAGTGCAATTGTAACGGCTGTCATGGGTTGAAGAAGGTGAGAACCAAGGTGCAGCGTGGTACTTGTTCATCTTTTATTATGAATTGAACACTGAATGGGGGAAAAACAACAAAAGAGAATGACCGAAACAGTTTTGTCTGATACAGAATACAAAAACAGAGAACTACCCACAACCCAGTGGGAAAACAGGCTGCCTAAGTATGGTTCTCAATTAGAAACAACGATTGACAGCTGCCTCTGATTGGGAACCATTCCTGGCCAAACACAGAAATCTAACACACAGAACAAAACCAAATGCTCACGCCCTGACCAAACTAAAATAGAGACATAAAGGAACTAAGGTCAGGCCATGACAGCAATGCTGATTACGTTTTTATGTGTTTGACCCAAATCTTTAAGAGGCCAACGTGTTTAGAGAGTGGGAATTTCTCAAATCCAAAATAAAGTCACAGCTGATTCCCCCGACTTGGCCGTCAATTATTGTTTACTAGTGTATTGCTGTGGGTAATAATCCACTTTTCAAAATCCCCTAAAAGCCCTGGAAAAAAACTCTGAAATAAGTTATTGCATAATTCCATTTCCCCTGCTGACCAACGCTAGCTGACATGAGAAGTGATCATTACTCTCTGTGTCTTCACCACACTAGAGACCAAGGATATTAGAATATTTCATGAATATTGAACCCTGCTGGCTCTTGGGTTGCTCCAAAAAGATGTTCACTGCTGTTTCATGTTGGCACTGTAGAAGAACATGGCTTAATTGCATAAATCTCTGAAAATGGGATGAGGGGAGAACTCAGCATCTATGACAATGGGAATTGTTCTGATGGCTCGGCCTGCCACTATCAGAGTTATACACAGCTTTGTTGAACTCAATATGTTCCAGCATAACAGATGAAAAGAAGCCTTGGAATAAATGAAGACTAAACCTTGCATTCTCAGCTTTAATGGCCTATGTGACCAGGCTTTTAATTGTGTTTTTTAGTCAAAAGGAGAGTTTATTGTGCACACTGAATAGTTCTCTGAGCCATGTTAATGTACTGCAATCTCTTTAGGTTTACGATGCAGGACTGTGGATCTGAATGTACTCAATGGTTTAGCCTATGGCGAAAAATAATGATCAGCTCATGCTTTAGGTGTAGGCCTGTAGAGCATGCAGGTGTCATCAGGGTGTTTCAACTCTTTCCTTATTAACCTTTTGAAGATAACTGTCTATTGATTAATTGGTATGCAGCAGAATTATGATTTTTATTGGGGATTACTGATTTACTGTAGGTGTGATAGATAGTACCTGAAGTCTTTAACATTTCTCAATGTTAAAGATTTTCCCCAATGTTAGAGTTTCATCTCAATATCATGCTTGGAAATATATTTGATACAATACTAAGTACTTTTGTGTTATTAGTATATTCCTTCTGTCCACCAAATGGAGCGCTTTCCACTGTATTGACATTCCAAACCATTGCCTGCTCAGAAGTTTGTGCTTTTCCTTTTTCTTAGAAGAGATTTGTGCGTCAGTGAACCAAAGCCTACTGAGAGATTATTATTTTCATAGTGGTTTTACAAGATTATCTCCAACATTAAGGGTGTTTAAACACATAGGGCAAATGGAGAGGGATAAAAACAGAGATGGAGTGGGTTTGTGTATGTGAGAGAGGTGGACGAAGCACCAGTGATAATTATCTGTCTAAAAGCACTTGTCCGAAATTCCAATTAAAGTGCTTTAAAACAAGCAAGAAATTTTGATAAATTGTATGTGAGGCGATAAGGAGATTTTGTGAGTAATAGGGAGAGAGAGGCATCAGAGGGATAATTTGCCATAGTGAGTTTGTGTGTTGGTGGTGAAATACTCCCCCTCTCCCAATGTAGGACTAGCTCCAGACTGCAGGAGGCTGACCACTATGGAAGACCCAACCATGAGACATCACAGACACATAACCTCTGATAATACTCATACTATAAATCATAATAAAAATACTACCATAGTTGTTTATTTTCTCAGCAGATGTCTTTATCCAGAGTGGCTGGATAACATATCTCTGGGTTTTTCATATTACACAGTTGAGTGCATTCCGCCAGGGCCGGCTCCAGGCATAAGAGACATAAGCAGTTGCTTAGGGCCCCCGGCCACTAGGGGCCCCAGTCCCCCAAAAAATATAAATTAGGATATACTGTATAGATTTTTAGGTACTCAGTCAGGGTCTCAACTTACTATTTTGAGTAAGAATAGTAGAATAGCCCAGGGGCCCTGACCTTCAGTGGGCACCCTTTGCTTTTGTTAGTCATTCTCACTCATATATCATATTAACATGGCATAAGTCATTGCAAAATGAGAGAATTGCAGGGCATTAGCCGTAAAACTTCATTTTTATTTTTATCTCTGCCCCATGGCAAAATGAGTAGAATGGCAGGAGGCATTTTTCTCTCCACCGTCAAGAAGGGTGCCACAGAAATTATTTTCCGCGAGGTGGGGGACCCCCAACCAAATCTCGCTTAGGGCCCCCAAAGGCTTGAACCGGCCCTGCACTCCACAGACAATTAAGGTTAATTACCCTTGCTGAAGAATACACAGCAGTGTCCCCAAATGGGGATTAAACCTGCAACACACAGGTCATAAGTCTGCTTGCCACTACTCAATGCTTCCTGAGCCATGTAAGGTTTTTCTTTCTGCTTTGAAAGAGAGGTTTTCACTGAGGAGGCAGACTGCACCATTCATTACATGGAGGTGGTCGCAGTGGACACACAGCCAATAAATGAGTTTGTCCAATTCTGCCTGCGATGCATCCAGGAGTGCTACATCAGCGTCCACTCTGCTCCCGGACCAGGGATACATACAGGGAGGAGGGAAGAGGGGTCCAGGGGTGCAATGGGCAAGCACAACTGCTGTGTTTTTCCAGCATATTAGCTACCGCTTCATCAAATCAAAATGTCCACTCATCCTCTCCAACCGCCGTTGTAAGAATTAATATGATTATATGAATGTACTTTGTTAACCTAGCACATAACACACTCCATTATGATAATTCTGCAAATTATCTCTTTACATTTGTATTCTAAATAAGATTTCAATAGCATCAACATCCTTTCATCTATTAGCTGTAGAGTGTTTTATACAGACTAGGGCTTTATACATGGAACGAGGCTAAACAGACTAGGGCTTTATACATGGAACGAGGCTAAACAGACTAGGGCTTTATACATGGAACGAGGCTAAACAGACTAGGGCTTTATACATGGATCGAGGCTAAACAGACTAGGGCTTTATACATGGATCGAGGCTAAACAGACTAGGGCTTTATACATGGATCGAGGCTAAACAGACTAGGGCTTTATACATGGATCGAGGCTAAACAGACTAGTGCTTTATACATAGAACGAGGCTAAACAGACTAGGGCTTTATACATGGAACGAGTTGGCAGAAGGATGAGTGGGGGAGGTGGGTGGTGGGGGGATGGGTGAATGAAGCGGGGGCGGAGGGTGGATGTAGGGGGGTCATGGGGAAGGCCCTGTCCTCGCTCTTATGAAGGAGAAGCAAACCGATCTGACAGTGACAAATGAACCATCTCCTCTCCCCCCAGCCTCATCCCTCTCAAACTCCCCCATATCACCCTTATACTCTCTTTCTTTCTTTCTTTCTTTCTTTCTTTCTTTCTTTCTTTCTTTCTTTCTTTCTTTCTTTCTTTCTTTCTTTCTTTCTTTCTTTCTTTCTTTCTTTTCCTCTCCCTCCCTCAGTCCCCTCCTGCCTTACATCCACCTGTCCTACATTTTCTCCCTTCTTTCCACTTTTCTCTTGCTTTTATTCTCTTGCTATTGCTTCTGCTCTTACCCTCTATCTCTCTTTCTTTTAGCTTCTCTCTCTCTCCTCTAGCTTGCTCACATTCTCTCTTGTCGTTCCTTGCTGTCTAAGCACAGGAAGCTATTACCATAGAAAAGGTCTCTGTGCATAATAATATTTTGTTGACGTTAATTTCTGCACAAAAAAAAGCTTATGATTCAAGCTTGCCTAATATCAGAGCCACTAATACGACATTTAAATACCATAGACTGCCTAGGGATGTATCAACATTTTTATTGCTTTTGAACAGTATGGTCACAGTCTAGTGTTATTTAACTGAAGTGATGATGAAGCGATACCCTGAAATGTACAAAAATTAGGTACATCTGCTCTTTTTTTTTACCTTTATTTAACTAGGCAAGTCAGTTAAGAACAAATTCTTATTTTCAATGACGGCCTAGGAACAGTGGGTTAACTGCCTGTTCAGGGGCAGAACGACAGATTTTGCATCTTGTCAGCTTGGGGGTTTGAACTTGCAAACTTACGGTTACTAGTCCGTTTACTAGTCCAACGCTCTAACCACTAGGCTACCCTGCCACTCTGCCTCTTGTCATGATGTAGACTGACTAGGTAAATCCAGGTGAACGCTATGATCCCTTATTGGTGTGTCGGGGAGAAGACAGGTAAAAAAACAAACATTTAAGCCTCGAGGCAAATGTGTGCCATTCAGAGGGTGAATGGGCAAGACCAAAAGATTTCAGTGCCTTTGAACGGGGTATGGTAGTAGGTGCCAGGCGCACCGGTTTGAGTATGTCAAGAACTGGACCGCGGCTAGCTTTTTCACACTCAACAGTTTCCCTTGTGAATCAGAATGGTCAACCACCCTAAGGACATCCAGCCAACTTCACACAACTGTGGGAAACATTGGAGTCAACATGGGCCAACATCCCTGTGGAACACTTTTGACACCTTGTAGAGTCCATGCACCGTCGAATGAAATCTGTTCTGAGGGCATGCAATTCAATATTAGGAAGGTGTTCCTAATGTTTTGCACACACAGTGGTTTGTTGAGCTTTAATGATCATCCTGCTTCTCTAATATACTTTCTTTGCATGAGTGTTTAAATGGGATGCCAGGCGAAGATAATTCATTGCTTGGCTTCCTTTGTTGTTGTTATTTCCCCAGTCCTGTTTTAAAGTTCAACCGATTAATCGACATGGCCGATTAATTAGGGCCGATTTCAAGTTTTCATAACAATCGGTAATCAGCTTTTTTGGCCGCCGATTATGGCCGATTACATTGAATCGTGGCAGGCTGACCACCCGTTACGGCAGGCTGACCACCTGTTACGCGAGTGCAGCATCAAAAGGACCTTGTGGCTGCAACAAGCCAAGGTCAGTTGCTAGCTAGCATTAAACCTATCTTATAAAAAACCCTCAATCTTCACATAATCACTAGTTAACTACACATGGTTGAGGATATTACTAGGTTAACTAGCTTGTTCTGCGTTGCATATAATCAATGCAGTGCATGTTAATTTCTCATCGAATCACAGCCTACTTCAACTTCGCCAAATGGGTGATGATTTAATAAAAGCACAATCGTTGCAGTAATGTACCTAACCATGAACATCAATGCCTTTCTTAAAATCAATACATAAGTATATATTTTTAAACCTACATATGTAGTTAAAATAAATTCATGTTAGCAGGCAATATTAACTAGGAAAATTGTGTCACTTCTCTTGTGTTCAGTGCAAGCAGAGTCAGGGTATATGCAGCAGTTTAGGCCGCCTGGCTTGTTGCGAGCTGTTGAAAGGCCATTTATTCCTAACAAAGACAGTAATTCATTTGCCATCATTTTACAAAACTATGACATAACATTAAAGGTTATGCAATGTAACAGTAATATTTAGACTTAGGGTTGCCACCCGTTCTTTAAAATACGGAACGGTTCCATATTTCACTGAAAGAATAGTTTCCGGATTTGACCATATTAATGACCAAAGGCATTTATTTCTGTGTGTTTATTATATTATAATTAAGTATATGATTTGATATTTGATAGAGCAGTCTGACTGAGCGGTGGTAGGCAGCAGCAGGCTCATAAGCATTCATGCAAACAGCATCTCTTAGCAATACTTAAAGCGCAGCACTGTTTATGACTTCAAGCCTATAAACTCCCGAGTTTAGGCTGGCAATACTAAAGTGCCTATAAGAACATCCAATAGTCAAAGTTATATGCAATACAAGTGGTATAGAGAGACAGTCCTATAATTCCTATAATCTAAAACTTCTTACCTGGGAATATTGAAGACTCTGGTTAAAGGAACTACCAGCTTTTATATGTTCTCATGTTCTGAGCAAGGAACTTAAACGCTAGCTTTTTTACATGGTACATATTGCAATTTTACTTTCTTCTCCAATACTGTTTTTGCATTATTTAAACCAAATTGTACATGTTTCATCATTTATTTGAGAGTAAATTGATTTTATTTATGTATTGTATTAAGTTCAAATAAGTGTACATTTTTCATTCAATATTGTTGTAATTGTCATTTATTGCATATTTATATATTAAAAAAAAGCTGGTACCAATTAATCGACCGATATACAGCTTTTTTTTTGGTCCTCCAATAATCGGTATTGTGCGTTGAAAAATCATAATCGGTCGACCTCTAGTCCCGTTATTCTATGTATTGGCCTGAAGCCTGATAAGAGAGAGAGAGGAGCAAAGCCACCCTGATACCCTTCCCAGACCCATCATGTCCATGCTAATACAGTAGCCCCACTCTGCTGAAGACTACCCATTGTTATGCACTAGTAAGAGGACTATAAAAGGCAATACTCAATATTAACAACACAGTAGAGCAGTTACGGTACAGCCTGCCTACACATTCTTGTTCATAAATGGAATACAGCACACAGGCAACTGACAGTATATTATATTGCTAATTGTAGGGCCTATACAGCAGTAGTATACAGTGCAGTCCATACAAGATGAATGTAAATCTATCAGAATCGCCAGAGAAAATATTGAATATATAAAGAAATTGGAATAGCAAATTGTATATAGAAATCAACATATGGTCAAGACCACATTGATTATACAGACGGATTCGGACAAATATGTAGCTTTATCAGCCCATTTCCTCTCTGTTGGCACGCTATGGAGTGCCATTAAGAGAATGGTCCGCTGTGAGTAATGGGAGGCATGATAAATAACACAAAGATCACACAAATATTGTTAATCAATTTTGGGGCAATTTAGCATTGCACAAATGTCTTATTGCAGGGCTGATACATTATTTTGTTCGTACCTAAGAAGTAGAAAATAAACCATATTTGCTTCCTACTTTCTACATTGCACAGTCAATATTGCACAGCGCTAAATGGATTTATTTCTTGTGTTTTTAGTATTTGCAATTTGCAACCGTTTCCATATAAACCAACATTATGTTGACATGCCTACCGATTTAGAAAATCTGATTGTATCTCTCGCCTATCCTTTTTTGATAAATGTCAACGTAAACAAAGCACTCCCGTGGGATTTTTTTTCTCGCAAAAAAATGATTATCAGAACTGCAGGAGCTCTCCCCGGGACGGATTTTCTCTGATTTACAGCCATATGAAATGGCACCTGGGATTTGACAAGTATTATATGAAGCAGCCAATCCCCTTTGGAGATTTCCACTGAGCCGCAATATTTGTCTGCTATTGTTCTACTGATAGAATTATGCCCTTCCGGGTGACCCGTGTCATTGTGTGATAAAGCTAATTATTATCCACGGAGATGATTGTCGCCCTCTGTTGATACATGACTGGAGGCCTCATTATGCTGTTTAGCTGTTGGCACAAAAACTGTGTTACAAGTCAACAGGGTTCATATCTCTCATTCATACAGATCACAGGACGGTTCAATTGTCGTTTTTCACCTTGGCAGAGATTCACCCTGGGTTTAGTCACACTGTTCGCTTACCCCTCCCTCCGGATTTGACTAGGGGAAAGTTAAATTGCCATGTTGTGTGAATGGAGTAATCAGTGAAGCTAGTTTCCACAGCTGCATAAAGTATGGGTTATCAAAACTATTGTCATCAAAATGTACCTACTGTGTTGGACAGCCAAATAGGCAAACATTCATATTGAAGCTATTGCACATGAGTTTAGAAAGATAAGAGTGTGCTATTGAAATTTACAACACATGGTTAGGTCACGGTAGAACTTCGAAGCGTTCCATCTGTACGTCGATATTGGTATCAACAGGGAATCCCAGCTGGGGCTGAAGGCGGAATGCACTTCTAGTTCCTTAATTCCGCCATTGTCTTGGCAGCACAGCCAGGGGGTACAAATGCATGTGTACTTCCCATGTCCTGCATTCTGCCATTGCCATGGCAGCACAGCTGGAGATCAAATGGGTCTGCTGGGCTCCTGTCCTGGGTTCCAGCTGCTCCGAGGTTTACTAAGACAGTTGGAGTGTGGACTGTATCTACTGTAAGGCCTGCGGTCCTGCACCCTGGCATCTCCATGGCTGCACAGCAGGAGCACTAAGGCATCTTATGCTAGGATGCACTGCTTCCATTATTCTACTATTATCACAGTCTTCTGTGCTCATACAACAGCATCATTGTCAAGTAAGAGACATTTGAAAAAACATCTCAGAAATGTACTGTGTGCCCATATAATCAGTCTTGGTTATGTTCCCAATCAATGTGTATCTGAGACTATAACTAGAAACACTTACCATACACCTTACCTACTGACCTAGAATCAGTGGCGATTTTAGCATGTCAATATTGGTGGGGAAAACTCCCCAACATTTTTTTAGACACATGCATGCCAGCCAAGCCACTACATAACACAATACTAAACAATACATTAATTGCACTAGAACTGTGACAAGCAGTTAAGACATTAATGAGCAGACGTAGTCAATATAACAGAATTCAGAACATGGGCCGTACAGACAGTATTCTTCCTGTACACAAAGACAGAACCAATGGATAAATAAATGGGGCATATAAGCAGACAATGAAAGCTCTTAAAACATTTGATGATTACTGTAATGAACATGAGGGGAGACAGAGCTGGTTTCAAGTGCAGGGCGAAGCAGGTGTTTATTGCAAAGGACCACAGGAGGAGGCAGGTAGCTGGGTCCAGGGGTAGGCAGAAGGTCATACACAGGGGGTCCAAAAGAGGAACAGTACAGGCAGGGAAAAGGCTGGTAACCTAGTCTGGGAGATCAGGCAATAGGTAGATAACAGGAAATCCTGTTAAAGTACAGGCATTGAATAGCCAAAAGGTGTCATTAGTGAGACAGACAAAAACTATCACACAGGGGAGGAGTAAATCTCAGGAAAACCCAGAGCTCTGAAAGCCGTGTGTCACAAAACAAACAATACCTCACAGTGATGGGGTGCAAAGAATTGAACTAAATAGTGTGTGATAATGACATACAGTTTGAACAGGTGATTAGAATCCAGGTGATTGGGATCTGGAGAGTGAGCTGCGTTCAGGGGATCTAGGTGTTTGAGCATGTGAGTTGGAAGCAGACATTACAATGACATGTATCTCAAACTGTCTGTAGGCTACATGTGCACCACCAAGTCAGAACAGTAGACTAAGTTATGAGGGGGCAAAGGGGCCAAATTATTAGGGTGAGGGACGTGGGCTACTAACAGCTTGCTACACAACATACACTTAGTATTTCTTTCTTAGTACAGTATACATACAGTTGAAGATGCAAGTTTACATACACCTTAGCTAAATACATTTAAACTCAGTTTTCACAATTCCTGACGTTTAATCCTAGTAAATATTCCCTGTCTTAGGTCAGTTAGGATCACCACTTTAGTTTTACAATGTCAGAATAATAGAGAAAATGATTTATTCCAGCTTTTATTTCTTTCATCACATTCCCAGTGGGTCAGAAGTTTACATACACTCAATTAGTATTTGGTAGCATTGCCTTCAAATTGCTTAACTTGGGTCAAACGTTTTGCGTAGCCTTCCACAAGCTTCCCACAACAAGTTGGGTGAATTTTTGGCCCATTCCTCCTGACAGAGCTGGTGTAACTGAGTCAGGTTTGTAGGCCTCCTTGCTCGCACATGCTTTTTCAGTTCTGCCCATAGATTTTCTATAGGATTGAGGTCAGGGCTTTGTGATGGCCACTCCAATACCCATTTGCGACCAAGCTTTAACTTCCTGACTGATGTCTTGAGATGTTGCTTCAATATATCCACATAATTGTCCTCCCTCTTATTGCCATCTATTTTGTGAAGTGCACCAGTCCCCCCCCCCGCAGCAAAGCACCACAGCATGATACTGCCACCCCATACTTCACAGTTGGGATGGTCTTCTTCGGCTTGCAAGCCTCCCCCTTTTTCCTCCAAACATTATGGCCAAACAGTTATTTTTTTGTTTCATCACACCAGAGCACATTTCTCCAAAAAGTACGATCTTTGTCCCCATGTGCAGTTGCAAACCGTAGTCTGTTTTTATTATGCGGGTTTGGGAGCAGTGGCTTCTTCCTTGTTGAGCAGCCTTTCAGGTTATGTCGATATAGTTCTCGTTTTACTGTGGATATACATACTTTTGTCCCTGTTTCCTCCAGCATCTTCACAAGTTCCTTTGCTGTTGTTCTGGGATTGATTTGCACTTTTTGCAGCAAAGTACGTTCATCTCTAGGAGACAGAACGCGTCTCCTTCCTGAGCGGTATGACGGCTGCGTGGTCCTATGGTGCTTATACTTGTGTGCTATTGTTTATACAGACAAATGTGGTACCTTCAGGCGTTAGGATATTGCTCCCAAAGATGAACCAGACTTGTGGAGGTCTACAATTTTTTTTCTGAGGTCTTGGCTGATTTCTTTTGATTTTACCATGATGTCAAGCAAAAAGGCACTGAGTTTGAAGGTAGGCCTTGAAATACATCCCCAGGTACACCTCCAATTAACTCAAATGATGTCAATTAGCCTATCAGAAGCTTCTATATCCATGATATCGTTTTCTGCAATTTTCAAAGCTGTTTAATAAAGGCACAGTCAACTTAGCGTATTTAAACTTCTGACCCACTGTAATTGTGATACAGAGTTATACAGGAAATAATCTGTCTGTAAACAATTGTTGGAAAAATTACTTGTCATGCACAAAGTAGTGTCCTAACCGACTTGCCAAAACTATAGTTTGTTAACAAAAAATTTGTTGAGCGGTTGAAAAACGAGATTTAATGACTCCAACCTAACTGTATGTAAACTTCCGACTTCAACTGTATCTCCCTGGCATATTACATAATTTATGCAACAGCATACAATACATTTTTGAACTCACCTTTTTGTGCTGTGCTCACTTGAACAGGAAGGTGGCACGGTGCTCCTTCTTGTGGGCAAATCATGTCATCAAACTTTGCCAAGTCTGACATTCTCTGGATTTATGGTGCTTTCAAGACAACTAGGAAGTCGGAAAAAAACAAGGTTGAATCATAACGTCAGTGATCTTCAGGTTGGAGCTCTGGAAAGAATTCCTGACTTGGAATTCTGAGTTGAATGACCTTTCAAATGGTATTTTCCCAGTTGAAGCAACTTTTTTTCCAGAGTTCCCAGTTGTCTCTAACTCATTAAAGTCTGAGATTTCCCTGTTCTGAGTTTCCAGTTGATTTGAATGCGGCAAAGGTCATGCTGGACTGACAGCATGGCCAATGTACTTAACCTTTTATGGCCCATGGCATGTGAATGTTTATCCTTTTATATTTGGAAAAGAAAGCCTTATTCCCAGACTTGGACCACACACCCACTCCATTGAATAGCAGGCTAGTGATTGCTTTGCAACGCTTGCATTTAGCCACTGATTCCTTCCAAACCATTTTGTTGTATTTGCGATTTCCAACTTGTTGTGCAATGTTTATGTCAAATGGCCGATGAGCACTGATTTTATCTATAATAACCGTTTTATCTATAATTTATGACAAGGATTGAAAAAGATTTGCCAGTAGATTGTCGACATGATTCATGATAATGACTGCTTGTCTAGCTTGCTAACTAAGATTTTGATGTTGATTTTGATGTATGATGTGATCAGTCCAATCAAAGCTATGTTAGATATAACGTGATTTGACTTAATTTTATCTGTTGCCAATGACCTTGAGCCTTATTGGTTTGGCACTTTGAATGTAAATCTATGGCATAATTTTTTAGCTCTCCCCATAGATGTTGCAGTGATGTAGTGTCCACATAAGTGATAGAACACTGAGCCAATCACAGCGCAACTAGATAACATTACCAACCCCTACGCTACATATTTTCCGCTGGCTGCCCCACCACCACCACAGAAAGCACTGAGCTAGGCTGAAACACCTGCATTTTGGAGCTGCCTCGGCAGCATTTCAATTAACTGGTGTTGCCTTGATAAAAGTTAATTTGTGGAATTTCTTTCCTGTTTGATCCAATCAGTTGTGTTGTGACAAAGTAGCCCTAGTGGATAAATGACCAAGTCCATATTATAGCAAGAACAGCTCAAATAAGCAAAGAGAAATGACAGTCCATCATTACTTCAAGACACGAAGGTCAGTCAATCTGGAAAATGTCAAGAACTTTGAAAGTTTCTTCAAGTGCAGTCGCAAAAACCATCAAGAGGTATGATGAATTTGGCTCTCACGAGGACCGTCACAAAAAAGGAAGATCCAGAGTTTCCTCTGCTGCAGAGGATACATTCTTTAGAGTTAACTGCACCCCAGAAATTGCAGCCCAAATAAATGTAACAGACACATCTCAACATCAACAACTCAGAGGAGACTGCGTGAATCAGGCTTTCATGGTCGAATTGAGATTCGTGGTTCTAACTGCTGTCTTTATGAGATGTAGAGTAGGTGAGGGAATGATATCCGCATGTGTGGTTCCCACCGTGAAGCATGGAGGAGGAGGTGTGATGGTATGGGGGTGCTTTTCTGGTGACATTGTCTGTGATTTATTTAGATTTCAAGACATACCACAGCATATGCCATTCCATCTGGTTTGTGCTTAGAGGAACTATCATTTGTTTTTCAACAGGACAATGACCCAATACACACCTCCAGGCTGTGTAAGGGCTATTTGACCAAGATGGAGATTGATGTAGTGCAGATGACTTGGCTTCCATAATCAATAAACCTCAACCCAGTTGAGACGGCTTGGGATGAGTTGGACCACAGAGTGAAGGAATAGCAGCCAACAAGTGCTCAGCATATGTGAGAACTCCTTCAAAATGGTTGGAAAAGCAAACCTCATGAAGCTGGTTGAGAAAATGCCAAGAGTGTGCAAAGCTGTCATCAAGGCAAACGGTGGCTACTTTGAAGAATCTCAAATCTAATATATATATTGATTAGTTTAACACTTCTTTGGTTACTACATGATTCCAAATGTGTTATTTCATAATTTTGATGTCTTCACTATTATTCTAGAATGTAGAAAATAGTAAACATTAAGAAGCCCTTAAACGAGTAGACGTGTCCAAACGTTTGACTGGTATATATTTATTTTAGCTAAACAGGTGGGTTCTGCCCCGCCTGTCCTGAATGTCGGGTCGCCACTGCCTAGAACCTTTCAGGAAGAATGTGTGAACTGCCCATAAAAGCAACTTAATTCCAGAAAAAAACAGCATTATCAGAAAACGTCTCTGACTTAACACCAGATAATGGATACGGCGTCAATCAGCTTCACTATATCAGTGTTGTCCCACATTCAGTCAATTCTGTCAACAAGCCCAACAGCTACTCCCAACAGGTTATCTGTGTATTTTCAGGCTGTCTTTAAACCATGTCCTCCTGATATCGATCAATCAGCTTAATCAAATGTTGTTTTTGTAGAGATCGTTAACACACTAATTTGTCACAGAGAAGAAGCCTTAATAGAAAGATTCAGAGCCATCATCAACCACATGCCTGCCTGTGGTTTCTTTGACTGCTTCTGAAGCATCTTATTCATCACAGTCAATCTCATTGTTTGCTGTCACTTCTTCTTGTGGCAAAAACAACTGTGCTAACAATGACTGTTAACTTAAGTGATTTAATATTGATGTTGGCCTTTATCCATGAAGGCAAATAGGAGATACACTACCATTCAAAAGTTTGGGGTCCCTTAGAAATGTCCTTGTTTTTGAAAGAAAAGCACATTTTCTGTCCATTATAATAACATAAAATTGATCAGAAATACAGTGTAGACTTTGGTGATGTTGTAAATTACTATTGTAGCTCGAAACAGCAGATATTTTATGGAATATCTACAGAGGCGTACAGAGGCCCATTATCAGCAACCATCACTCCTGTGTTCCAATGGTACTTTGGTTAGATAATCCAAGTTTGTCATTTTAAAAGACTAATTGATCATTAGAAAACACTGATGCAATTATGTTAGCACAGCTGAAAACTGTTGTGCTAATTAAAGAAACAATAAAACCGGCCTTCTTTTGACTAGTTGAGCATCTGAAGCATCAGAATTTGTGGGTTTGATTCCAGGCTCAAAATGGCCAGAAACAAAGGACTTTCTTCTGAAACTCGTCTGTCTATTCTTGTTCTGAGAAATGAAGGCTATTCCATTCGAGAAATTGCAAAGAAACTGAAGATATCATACAACTCTATGTACTACTCCCTTCACAGAACAGCTCAAACTGGCCCTAACCAGAATAGAAAGAGGAGTGGGAGGCTCCGGTGCACAACTGAGGAAGAGGACAAGTACATTAGAGTGTCTAGTTTGAGATAGAGCCATCTCACAAGTCCTAAACTGACAGCTTCATTAAATAGTACCTGCAAAACACCTGTCTCAACATCAACAGTGAAGAGACGACTCCAGGATGCTGGCCTTCTAGACCTCACTACACCTATGTAGATATTCCATAAAAAATCTGCTGTTTCCATCTACGATAGTAATTTATAACATTAACAATATCTCCACTGTATTTCTGATCAATTTGTTGTTATTTTAATGGACAAAAATGTGCTTTTCTTTCAAAAACAAGGAAATTCTAAGTGACCCCAAACTTCTGAACGGTAGAGTATGTTGACCAGGGTTTTGTCATATCAGAACAATTCCAGAGTCAAATAATGACATTTTTTACAGAGAGTTTATTCTGTACTTATTACATAACATGAACTGTGTGTAGAAATCCAAATCTGACAGATTAGTATTTTACACACAGATTTGTGTGTGTTTGAGGGAGCCTATGTATTTGACAGGGTGGGTCCCAGAGTGTATTTGGCAGAGTGTGTGTGTTTGATAAGGTTTCTGTGTGAGTTTGATAAGCCCGTGTTTTTAATCGCAGCCCTGTGAGAGTGTGATAAGCCATTGCTTTTGATTATTGCTCTTCATAAAGTGTGTGTCTTTGATCAAGGTTCTCTGTGAATTGGTTAAAACGGTATATTTGATCCTCACTCTGTTTAATTGTCTTAAAGCCTATGTACTGTATTAGGCCACCTCCCTGCCTGTAGTGTATCTGTAATCAAGGCATTGTGCGTGTGCGTGTTGGTTTAGCCTGTTCATTTAGCTCATGTTCTTTGCGTTTGTATTTGACAAAGCCACAATCCGACTGCCTGCGCGAGCACACATGACCCGTGAATCTGATAATGACTTTTGGTTTTTGTCATTAAGTTTTTTGTTTTGATACAATATGTGTATCTGATAGCATCTCAGTGTGTGTCTAGGACTCTGTGCACATTCGATACAGCCTGCATATTTGATTATAGCTATTTATGCACTGCTTGATTATGGTTCTGTGACTATGTGCCATTTATTTTTCCAGCTGAGGGCTTGTTTGTGTCTCTCAGCCTGTGTGATCTGCTGTTGGCCACGGTCACTGACTCAGAAACAATTACCTATGAGGGACCCCGATGACTTGAACATAATTCAATTAATTCTCCTTGATTTCACTGGTAATAATGCTTACCAGACAGTAGGGGTTATGGCTGCTTGGAAAGCTACCTCCAGAGAGCCCCAGTGAATGCTACAACTTTTCCCTTTAAAAGGCAACTTCACCTCTAGCTCACCTGCGGCAGAGCATTCCAAGAGAGACCGAGATGGGAATGTGTGGTATTACTTGATCGACAGAGATGGGCATGTACAGTATTTTGGAAATGAGACTTTAATACACTGCTCAAAAAATAAAGGGACCACTAAAATAACACATCCTAGATCTGAATGAATGAAATATTCTTATTAAATACTTTTTTCTTTACATAGTTGAAAGTGCTGACAACAAAATCACATAAAAATTAGCAATGGAAATCAAATTTATCACCCTATGGAGGTCTGGAGTTGGAGTCACACTCAAAATTAAAGTGGAAAACCACACTGCAGGCTGATCCAACCTTGATGTAACGTCCTTAAAACAAGTCAAAATGAGGCTCAGTAGTGTGTGTGGCCTCCACGTGCCTGAATGACCTCCCTACAACGCCTGGGCATGCTCCTGATGAGGTGCATCTGAGGGATCTCCTCCCAGACCTGGACGAAAGCATCCGCCAACTCCTGGACAGTCTGTGGTGCAACGTGGCATTGGTGGATGGAGCGAGACATGATGTCCCAGATGTGCTCAATTGGATTCAGGTCTGGGGAACGGGCGGGCCAGTCCATAGCATCAATGCCTTCCTCTTGCTGGAACTGCTGACACACTCCAGCCACAGGAGGTCTTTCATTGTCTTGCATTAGGAGGAACCCAGGGCCAACCACACCAGCATATGGTCTCACAAGGGGTCTGAGGATCTCATCTCGGTACCTAATGGCAGTCAGGCTACCTCCGGCGAGCACATGGAGGGCTGTGCGGCCACCCAAAGAAATGCCACCCCACACTATGACTGACCCACCGCCAAACTGTTCATGCTGGAGTATGTTGCAGGCAGCAGAACGTTCTCCATTGCGTCTCCAGATTCTGTCACGTCTGTCACATGTGCTCAGTGTGAACCTGCTTTCATCTGTGAAGGGCACAGGGCGCCAGTGGCGAATTTGCCAATCTTGGTGTTCTCTGGCAAATGCCAAACGTCCTGCACGGTGTTGGGCTGTAAGCACAACCCCAACCTGTGGATGTCGGGCCCTCATACCACCCTCATGGAGTCTGTTTCTGACCGTTTGAGCAGACACATGCACATTTGTGGCCTGCCGGAGGTCATTTTGCAGGGCTCTGGCAGTGCTCCTCCTGCTCCTCCTTGCACAAAGGCGGCGGTAGCGGTCCTGCTGCTGGGTTGTTGCCCTCCTACGGCCTCCTCCACGTCTCCTGATATACTGGCCTGTCTCCTGGTAGCGCCTCCATGCTCTGGACACTACGCTGACAGACACAGCAAACCTTCTTGCCACAGCTCACATTGATGTGCCATCCTGGATGAGCTGCACTACCTGAGCCACTTGTGTGGGTTGTAGACTCCGTCTCATGCTACCACTAGAGTGAAAGCCCCGCCATCATTCAAAAGTTACCAAAACAGGAAGCATAGGAACTGAGAAGTGGTATGTGGTCATCACCTGCAGAACCACTCCTTTATTGGGGGTGTCTTGCTAATTGCCTATAATTTCCACCTGTTGTCTATTCCATTTGCACAACAGCATGTGACATTTATAGTCAATCACTGTTGCTTCCTAAGTGGACAGTTTGATTTCACAGAAGTGTGATTGACTTGGAGTTACATTGTGTTGTTTAAGAGTTCCCTTTATTTTTTTGAGCAATGTATATTTTTTAAGGGTATTCATGGCTCTAGGCTTTTCAACTAGTGGCACTGGTGCTACCGATTTTGTATTATTATTGTTATAGTTGATAGCACCAGCACATGTTTTGGTCTCACCAATTTTTTTACAGCAGCGCAGCGAGAATGACCTGCCTGTGTCCCATAATGTGCCTGCATTCCATACAGAACCAGGCTAATAATGACTAGCCATCTTTTACATTAGCATGCCCTTGTGTTCTAACATTGATTTGGATAGATTTACTCAGGGTTCAATGTTAACTTTTTTATCTTACTGGCAGTTTATAAATTGGGGTGTATGTTTTCTTTCTATATTCAGCTAGTAATAGGCTACATTTGATTATGTAATTATGTACTAAAAAGCGGTTTGATATATATATATATTTAAATGTAACCTTTGTTTAACTAGGCAAGTCAGTTAAGATGAAATTCTTATTTACAATGATGGCCAAGTAACGGGGCAGAACGACAGATTATTGTCAGCTCTGGGATTTGATCTAGCAACCATTTGGTGACTAGTCCAACATCCTAACCACTAGGCTACCTGGGTAGAGGTGTGATATGGAGTAACGGGTAAAGATATGCAACAGGGTAATGGGTAGAGATGTGTAACAAGGTTTTATTTGTTCATTTTATTATTGAACTAGGCAAGTCAGTTCACAACAAAGTCTTATTTACAATGGCGGCCTACCCTGGCCAAACCCAGAACGACACTGGGACAATTATCAAATCAAAACAAATCAAATCCAATTTTATTTGTCACATACACATGGTTAGCAGATGTTAATGCGAGTGTAGCGAAATGCTTGTGCTTCTAGTTCCGACAATGCAGTAATAACCAACAAGTAATCTAACTAACAATTCCAAAACTACTGTCTTATACACACAAGTGTAAGGGGATAAAGAATATGTACATAAAGATATATGAATGAGTGATGGTACAGAGCAGCATAGGCAAGATACAGTAGATGGTATCGAGTACAGTATATACATATGAGATGAGTATGTAAACAAAGTGGCATAGTTAAAGTGGCTATTGATACATGTATTACATAAAGATGTAGAAGATGATATAGAGTACAGTATATACGTATACATATGAGATGAGTAATGTAGGGTATGTAAACATTATATTAGGTAGCATTGTTTAAAGTGGCTAGTGATATATTTTACATCATTTCCCATCAATTCCCATTATTAAAGTGGCTGGAGTTGAGTCAGTGTGTTGGCAGCAGTCACTCAATGTTAGTGGTGGCTGTTTAACAGTCTGATGGCCTTGAGATAGAAGCTGTTTTTCAGTCTCTCGGTCCCAGCTTTGATGCACCTGTGCTGACCTCGTCTTCTGGATGATAGCGGGGTGAACAGGCAGTGGCTCGGTGGTTGTTGTCCTTGATGATCTTTATGGCCTTCCTGTAACATCGGGTGGTGTAGGTGTCCTGGAGGGCAGGTAGTTTGCCCACGGTGATGCGTTGTGCAGACCTCACTACCCTCTGGAGAGCCTTACGGTTGTGGGCGGAGCAGTTGCCGTACCAGGCGGTGATACAGCCCACCAGGATGCTCTCGATTGTGCATCTGTAGAAGTTTGTGAGTGCTTTTGGTGACAAGCCAAATTTCTTCAGCCTCCTGAGGTTGAAGAGGCGCTGCTGCGCCTTCTTGACGATGCTGTCTGTGTGGGTGGACCAATTCAGTTTGTCTGTGATGTGTATGCCGAGGAACTTAAAGCTTACTACCCTCTCCACTACTGTTCCATCGATGTGGATAGGGGGGTGTTCCCTCTGCTGTTTCCTGAAGTCCACAATCATCTCCTTAGTTTTGTTGACGTTGAGTGTGAGGTTATTTTCCTGACACCACACTCCGAGGGCCCTCACCTCCTCCCTGTAGGCCGTCTCGTCGTTGTTGGTAATCAAGCCTACCACTGTTGTGTCGTCCGCAAACTTGATGATTGAGTTGGAGGCGTGTGTGGCCACGCAGTCGTGGGTGAACAGGGAGTACACGAGAGGGCTCAGAACGCACCCTTGTGGGGCCCCAGTGTTGAGGATCAGCGGGGTGGAGATGTTGTTACCTACCCTCACCACCTGGGGGCGGCCCGTCAGGAAGTCCAGTACCCAGTTGCACAGGGCGGGTCGAGACCCAGGGTCTCGAGCTTGATGACGAGCTTGGAGGGTACTATGGTGTTAAATGCCGAGCTGTAGTCGATGAACAGCATTCTCACATAGGTATTCCTCTTGTCCAGATGGGTTAGGGCAGTGTGCAGTGTGGTTGAGATTGCATCGTCTGTGGACCTATTTGGGCGGTAAGCAAATTGGAGTGGGTCTAGGGTGTCAGGTAGGGTGGAGGTGATATGGTCCTTGACTAGTCGCTCAAAGCACTTCATGATGATGGAAGTGAGTGCTATGGGCGGTAGTCGTTTAGCTCAGTTACCCTAGCCTCTTGAAGCATGTGGGAACAGCAGATTGGGATAGGGATTGATTGAATATGTCCGTAAACACACCAGCCAGCTGGTCTGCGCATTCTCTGAGGGCGCTGATGGGGATGCCGTCTGGGCCTGCAGCCTTGCGAGGGTTAACACGTTTAAATGTTTTACTCACCTCGGCTGCAGTGATTGAGAGTCCGCATGTTTTCGTTGCAGGCCTTGTCAGTGGCACTGTATTGTCCTCAAAGCGGGCAAAAAAGTTATTTAGTCTGCCTGGGAGCAAGACATCCTGGTCCGTGACGGAGCTGGTTTTCTTTTTGTAATCCGTGATTGACTGTAGACCCTGCCACATACCTCTTGTGTCTGAGCCGTTGAATTGAGATTCTACTTTGTCTCTATACTGACGCTTAGCTTGTTTGATTGCCTTGCGGAGGGAATAGCTACACTATTTGTATTCGGTCATGTTTCCGGTCACCTTGCCCTGATTAAAAGCAGTGGTTCGCGCTTTCAGTTTCACGCGAATGCTGCCATCAATCCACGGTTTCTAGTTTGGGAATGTTTTAATTGTTGCTATGGGAACAACATCTTCAACGCACGTTCTAATGAACTCGCACACCGTATCAGCGTATTTGTCAATGTTGTTGTCTGACGCAATACGAAACATATCCCAGTCCACGTGATGGAAGCAGTCTTGGAGTGTGGAATCAGATTGGTCGGACCAGCGTTGGACAGACCTCAGTGTGGGAGCTTCTTGTTTTAGTTTCTGTCTGTAGGCAGGGATTAACAAAATGGAGTCGTGGTCAGCTTTTCCGAAAGGAGGGCGGGGCAGGGCCTTATATGCATCGCAGAAGTTAGAATAGCAATGATCCAAGCTTTTGCCAGCCCTGGTAGCGCAATCGATATGCTTATACAATTTAGGGAGTCTTGTTTTCAGATTAGCTTTGTTAAAATCCCCAGCTACAATGAATGCAGCCTCAGGATGTATGGATTCCAGTTTGCAAAGAGTCAAATAAAGTTTGTCGATGTGTCTGCTTGGGGGGGAATATATATACGGCTGTGATTATAATCGAAGAGAGTTCCCTTGGTAGATAATGCGGTTGACATTTGATTGTGAGGAATTCTAAATCAGGTGAACAGAAGGATTTGAGTTCCTGTATGTTTTTGTGATCACACCACGTCTCCTTAGGCATAACGCATACGCCCCCGCCCCTCTTCTTACCAGAAAGATGTTTGTTTCTGTCGACGCGCCAACCTGTGGTATTCCCAATCACAGGCAGATGTGATACAGCTTGGATTTGAACCAGGGACCGTAGTGATGCCGCTTGCACTGAGATGCAGTGCCTTAGACCGCTGCGTTACTCTGGAAACAATTTGGTTCAGCAATGTAAGACTACTCTATTCTTTAAAATTGTATTGCATTAATTGTATACATTTTTGTTTCTGAAGTAGACCTGTCAATTGAAGATGTTTTTTACATTTCAGAATTGGACGTTGCCCCTTTGAGACAGACTGCTTTTCAAAAGAGATATTGAAATCCCAGATTTTCTAAAACCAGAGTTGCAACATCACCAGACTTCCTGTGAACGCTTGTGAAGCAGACCAAGCAGACCAGACCGGGGTTTAAGAGAAGACAAAGAGACAACCGTTAGACCTGATGACGTGTTTCTGCACATGAGCTTAGCTAGCCAGCATCATCATGACATCGCCTACAAGCGAGATCGGGGATTTCTATTGGTGAAGCAGTTTCTGCCTATCTTCACACTGTACTGTTTTTGTCGATATGTCTACAGTAGAATTGCCAAGACTTTTGCTAGGTGTCTTTTTGTAGACTATCTATAGTAGCCACTATACCTTTTTTCCAGTGACATGTAAGACACATGAGATGGAGATTAAAAATGAAAGCTATTTCATCTAACATCCCTGCTGAACATACCCCAGTATAGACCAGTATAAATGTCAGGCTGGTCCATGTTGGTCTATGCTGGTTAGTGCTGGTCGGATGTTGGTCAAGCTGGTTTGACCAGCATGGTATAGCTGGTCTGACCAATATGGTCTAGCTCATTATGCTGGCAGACTAGTCTTCGTTATATTTTTGCTGGTGGCCAGCTGTCATTGTGTTTTTGCTGGTGACCAGTGTTTGCTGTTTTTTTGCTGGTGACCAGCCTTCACTGTGTTTTGGACACCGGTGGCCAGCATAAGTTAAAACAAAACCAGCATCAAGTCACATTATTCTAGCATGCAGAGTGATGTTTAATTCCTATTGGAATCTATCCAGAGTAGACTCCCACAATCTGCATTCAGAATTACTGCCAGGGTTATTCTGATGTGCAGTTTGTCAATGATTCATCCTTTTTGAACAACTCTTTTTACTGACTCGAGTGTCATACTTTTTTGAGTGACTCGTTCAAAATAGTTATTCGTTTGACCTGCTGGTGTTGGCCGCAAGTCCAACAGCAAGATCAATACATACTCCTCTGGCTCAACGGCTTCAGAGACGTCCACCAACCACTAACTGTATGTCATATGCAGACAGAAAAATAGACCATGACCATAGAGAAGAGAAAGACATGTTTAGATTTGATAATTGATTGCATGGTGCAAGAATTGATGCAATTAATTGCTTATTGAATGTTATTATGAATACAGCTTTGTATAACCAAAACATACACAGCATCTTTTCAACAAAGTCAAACTTGAGAACGAATCGTTTGAGAGGCTGCAGTTCACGAATGACTGTGATTATAAATCTCATGGCAGTCAAGCAATGCATTCTGCCAAGAGTCACAACCATACCTTGTTTCAAGTGTATCAAGAAATAAGATTATTTTTATGCCTAGCAATCAACACATGTTTTCAAGCACATATTTATATGTATCAGTCACAAATGACAGCTCCAATAAGGCCCAGTGAATGGCTTGAACAAGAGGCTCGTAGAATCATTACTCTTTCAAGTTTTTAGTTCATTGTTCACCGGTAGGGGGTCCTGGGTGCTCTGGGCATTACTGACTCAAATGAACGAAATGAGTCAAAAGATTTTTATTTTAAATGTAAAGATCTGAGTCAGTAAAATGAGCCGAACTTCCCATCACTACAGTGTTAGACAGATGAATGAAACCATCTAAACTGGAACAACCATTTCAGTAACGGGTGCAATAAGTCCAACTAACAGATTGGATAAGTTTAGAAAAATCTATGTTATGTATCTTTATGTAGCATAAGATATATTCATTGATTAATGAATCAATCAATCAAAATGCAAACATTTTGCAGACCAGTAAAGTTCTAATTACTTAGGAGTCCAATTCACTTGGGATTTGAACTCAAAACCTGTTGGTCACTGATGTAGCAAGAACAAGTAAATGTTGTATTATTTCATTATTGGAGTCCTCCAGGTGTATGTGTTAATGTGTTAATATGCACCATATAGAATGATAGAGGCCACTAGCGGCCAAATGGCCATTATAGCATGGGCAGCGCCATTGAGGGCTTCCACCATGCTTCCACCATTTTAAAGTAGTCAACTGAGTGGGGATTCCAATGGGTTGTAGCCTCAGTGGCGCTGCCCATGCTGTCACAGACTCTAATGGCACAGACATAAAGATGAGTCCTCTATCTATCTCTATGATATGTACTGAAAGGTGTTGATACCACTAGGTGGATGTTACGTTTGAATCAAATGGAGTGTCAAGTGGAGATGAGAGTGAGAAGAATTGGATTACAGTGTAGAATGCAACAGGAAATAAGAAAGGTAAAGTGGTAGTGGAATCGAGTAAATCGAAGCCTATTTCAGATTTTTGGGGGGGTCAAGGTAAGGGTTTTGGATCAATGTTGTTGCCTGGGTGGTCCAATTTGAAGTGTCTATAAAATTGGTGAATGTGTTGGATGAGCTGCCATCGATGCCATCGAGTAACGATAAGTGGACTTATTTTAGATTTTTGGGGTATCTATGCGCCTCAAGAAGATATCGGATTGGAATGTGTTGTGTTTGTGGATCTTTGAAGCAGGGCACCTATCAAGGATGTTATCCCTGGGGTGGCGCTAGAAGTAAAAGCAAAGGATATATGACTGAAGGAATGGGATGCTTTTTGTATTGATTTTTCGTATTTTGTATGATGTCGGGTTCCCTCCCCTCTTCCCAAATTGTTTATTTTTATTTTTTCAATCTCCCGCACAGTAGGTGGCAGCAATACACCAATAGGTGTAGTCTGCCATAAAACCTTAAAGAAGAAGAAGAAGGTGGAGCCAGCAGATCTGTTGGTTGGTGGCCTTTACACTGGTGATAGTGACCACACTTCCTCATTCTATTGAGAGTACTTTTCCTGAAACCAACCAGGTTTCCCTTGTCTCAATATAAACATAACATGCAACAATTTCAACGATTTTACTGAGTTACAGTTCATATAAGGAAATCAGTCATTGAAATGAATTAGCCCCTAATCTATGGATTTCACATTAGGCAGGGGCGCAGCCATGGATGGGCCTGTGAGGGCATAGGATCCAGGCTCACCCACTGGAGAGCCAGGCCCAGCCAATCAGTTTTCTCCCACAGAAGGGCTTTAATACAGACAGAAATTCTCCTCCGTTTCATCAGCTGTCCGGGTGGCTGGTCTCAGACTATCCCACAGGTGAAGAAGCCAGATGTGGAGGTCCTGGGCTGGCGTGGTTACACGTGAGGTTGGTTGGAGGTACTGCCAAATCCTCTAAAACGACGCTGGAAGAGGCTTATGGTAGAGAAATTAATATTACATTCTCTGACAACAGTTCTGGTGTGCATTCCTGCAGTCATGTCAATTGCAAACTCCTTTAAAACTTAATCAGCTTCTTGATATGCCACACCTGTCAGGTGGATGGATTATCTTGACAATGGAGAAATGCTCACTAACAGGGTTGTAAACAAATTAGTGCCCAACATTTGGGGGAAGTAAGCTTTTTGTGCGTATGGAACATTTCTGGAATCTTTTCCCACACACTGTTAAAGCTCCCAATTCACAAATGTATTGACAATGTTTCGATCCGAAACGGATCTTCATCCGTTTAAACAAACTGAGTGCTCACAACCCAAAATATACACGTTTCCCCTCACATGATTATTGTGGATATGAGGCATGGTAGGTACACATAGTTTTTGCATCTCTAATAATTTAATAACAATAATAATGAGATGGATATATGTATTAGTCCCAGAAAATAATATATATTTACAAAATGACCAGGTGGGTAACCTGGAAGACAGGTCAAAGTGACATATTCATATAAGAAACGGTCTGATATCAAACTCTCGGTTCAGACCTCTAGGAGACATGGTGCACAAACGGTGAATCCAATACAATTCTCTTCTCAAAAATATATTTTATTTCAGCTCATGAAACATGGGACGAGCACTTTACATGTTGCGTTTATAGTTTTGTTCAGTAAACATAGCCGGCACTGCCCGTCCCCCACTGAAATGCTTGAACCCCAGCTTGGCTAGTTGCTCTTCAGCGAGTGGACTTGTTTTGGTGGAAGACTCATTCGAGCAAGCAAGGAATGACCTTAACTACGCATTTGAGCAAGCAAGGAATGACCTTAACTACGCATTTGAGCAAGCAAGGAATGACCTTAACTACGCATTTGAGCAAGCAAGGGATTCTGCTCGACATTACTTGAACTAGCAACATAGGATATTTGTATTGATTATTAACATGGCTAGAATATGTAGTTATTGCTATAATGTTAGTTACATACTGCGTTCAGGTTTTATAGAACACCACTGTAGCCTGTGTAGCTAGCAGTTTAGCCTAAAGAAAGGGCTAAAGTGGTAATGTAAGGCACATTATAATGTAAAAATAAAATGTTCTGATTGAAATACACTCACCAGACAGTTTATTAGGTACGTCATCCCTTCCACAAATGGATCGCTCCTACAGACCGTGAGTAATGTGGACATGGTTTGCTATATAAAGCAGGCATACAGGCATCAAGGCATTCAATTACTGTTTGATTGAACTTGTTATAATGGGGAAATTTGTGACCTAAGCAGCTTTGTGTGGTATGATCATCGGTGCCAAGTGCACAGGTGCATCTCAGAATTGGCTGCCTTCATGGGCTTTTCATTCACAACACTGTCTAGGGTTTACCGAGAACGGTGAGACAAACCAAAAACATCCAGTCAGCGCCTGTGGGTGAAAACAGCTCATTGATGAGAGAGGTTGAAGGAGAAGAATCATGCAAGCTAAATGCCGGGCCACAAACAGACAAATAGTGGTGTGCAGAAGCACGTCGTGGAACACACAACTTGTTGATCCTTGTCATGGATTGGCTATTGCAGCAGACCACCACACCGAGTTCCACTCCTATCAGCTAAAAACACGAAGAAGTGGCTGCTGTGGGCACACAAAAACCAACACTGGACGATTGAGGAGGGGATAAACATTGCCTGGAACATGTTAGTGAGTTCAGTTTACTTGAGTGGCCTGCGCAGTCCCCAGACCTCAACCTAGTCGAGCATATTTCATATAAGATAGAACGGGCTGTTCACGACATGAATGTACTGCCGTTCAATCTGCAGCAACTGTGTGATGCCACCAAGTCAGCATGGACCAACATCCCTGTGGAATGTTTCCGACACCTTGTAGAGGTGCCCCAAAGAATGCAGGCTGATCTGGAGGCAAGGGGGGTCCGGACCGGTACTAGATGGGTGTACCTAATAAACTGGTCGGTGAATATATATTATAGGACACTATGCGTCTGTTTATGATATTTCTTTGTCATTGAAAATGTATAACTTTTGTCACCAAAGAAACTTGAGTCAGAGATGCTAGTCCACCCAGGGACTCAACTAGTGATGACATTACTTTCTGTGATTTGCGTGTGCAGAAGGAAGGTTCAGACAGTCAATGGAAAATTGTTACATTCAAAGCTACAGGTAGTAATTGAATTTTGAGTCAAATGTGGGTATCATGTTTTTCTATTTAGCTTGGCCTGGACAAGTTGAGGCTTCTTCTATTGACTATTTTCCATTTCATGCTCAATTAATTTTTTTTTTACCTTTATTTTACCAGGCAAGTCAGTTAAGAACAAATACTTATTTTAATGAAGGCCTTGGAACAGTGGTTTAACTGCCTGTTCAGGGGCAGAACGACAGATTTGTACCTTGTCAGCTTGGGGATTCGAACTTGCAACCTTTCGGTTACTAGTCCAACGCTCTAACCACTAGGCTACCCTGCTGCCCCAATAAGCAATATAAACAAAGTAAATCACTAAAGAACATGTTTTTGAAGTTATTTATTAGTATTTTGGCCTGTTCAATGTGGATTCTTCAATAGCATAACCAGTTTTGAAACATATTTTTATTGGGAACATGTTGTTGTTTTGATAATGTTACAGTATATGTCTTAGCTGTCGCTTTCATGGCGTAGGAAACTAATCCAGACGATTATAAGAAATCCCTCTATGCTCTCAGACGAATCATCAAACAAGCAAAGCGTCAATACAGGATTACGATTGAATCCTGCTACACTGGCTCTGATGCTCATTGGATGTGGCAGGGCTTGAAAACTGTTATGGACTACAAAGGGAAACCCATACAGAAGCTGCCCATATACGCAAGACTACCAGACGAGCTAAATGCCTTTTATGCTCACTTCGAGGCAAACAACACTGAAGCATGCACGAGAACACCAGCTGTTCTGGATGACTGTGTATTAACCCTCTCGGTAGTCAATGTGAACCAGACCTTTAAACAGGTCCACATTCACAAAGCTGCGGTGTCAGGTGGGTTACCAGGATGTGTACTCAAATCATGCACCGACCAGCTGGCAAGTGTCTTCACTGACATGTTCAACCTCTCCCTGACAAAGTCTATAATACTTACATGTCTCAAGCAGACCACCATAGTCCCTGTGCCCAAGGAAGCGAAGGTAACCTGCCTAAATGACTACCGACCCGTAGCACTCACGTCGGTAGCCATGAAGTGCTTTGAAAGGCTGGTCATGTCTCACATCAACAGCATCCTCCCGGATACCCTAGACCCATTCAATTTGCATACCGCCCCAACAGAAGACACAATATCGATCACACTCCACACTGCCCTTTCCCACCTGGACAAAAGGAACACCTATGTGAGAATGCTGTTCATTGACGACAGCTTAGCGTTCAACAACAACAGTACCCATGAAGCTCATCACTAAGCTATGGACCCTGGGTCTAAACACCTACCTCTGCAACTGGATGCTGGACATCCTGACAGGCCGCCCCCAGGCGGTAAGAGTAGTCAACAACA
This sequence comes from Oncorhynchus masou masou, assembly GCF_036934945.1. NCBI lineage: Eukaryota > Metazoa > Chordata > Actinopteri > Salmoniformes > Salmonidae > Oncorhynchus > Oncorhynchus masou. Next base: position 56,170,590 of record NC_088223.1, read on the forward strand.
CGTCTGCCATGCTGATCCTCAACACTGGGGCACCTTAGGTGGATACCGAGTCCCCTCCTGTTTTCCCTATTCACCCACGACTCTAACACCATCATTAAGTTTGCTGACGACACAACGATGAGACAGCCTATAGGGAGGAGGTCAGAGAACTGGCAGTGTCAATGTGAGCAAGACAAAGGAGTTAATCGTGGACTACATGAAAAGGCAGGCCGAACAGGCCCCCATTAACATTGACGGGGCTGTAGTGGGGCGGGTCGAGAGTTTCAAGTTCCTTGGTGTCCACATCACCAACAAACTATTATGGTCCAAACACACCAACACAGTTGTGAAGAGGGCACAACAAAACCTTTTCCCCCTTAGGAGACTGAAAATATTTGGCATGGGTCCTCACATCCTCAAAAAGTTCTACAACATCTCCACCGAGAGCATCCTGAACGGTTGCATCACCGCCTGGTATGGCAACTGCTCAGCATCTGACCGTAAGGTGCTACAGACTGTTTTCTCTGCTACCACACAGCAAGCGCTACTGGAGCGCCAAATCTAGGACCAAAGGGCTCCTTAATAACAGCTTCTACCCCCAAGCCATAAGACTGCTGAACAACTAATCAAATGGCCACCGGATTATTTACATTGACACCCCCCTCTATTTGTTTTGTACAGTGTTGCTACTCGCTGTTTATTATCTATGCATAGTCACATCACCCCTACCGAATGTACAAATTACCTCAACTAACCTGTTCCCTCGCACACTGACTGTGTATAGCCTCGTTATTGTTATTTTGCTTTACTTTTTAATTATTTTTTACTTTAGTTTATTTAGTAAATATTTTCTTAACTCCTCTTGAACTGCACGGTCGGTTAAGGGCTTGTAAGTAAGCATTTCACGGTAAGGTCTACACTTGTTGTATTCTGCGCATGTGACAAATTTGATTTGATTAGGGCTGGCTAACGCTACCACACATTAATGAACGTGTTTATGGCTATTTTTGATCTTTTGAATATTATATATTATATATATATTATATATTATATATACAGTGCCTTGTGAAAGTATTTGGCCCCTTTGAACTTTGCGACCTTTTGCCACATTTCAGGCTTCAAACATAAAGATATAAAACTGTATTTTTTTGTGAAGAATCAACAACAAGTGGGACACAATCATGAAGTGGAACGACAATTATTGGATATTTCAAACTTTTTTAACAAATCAAAAACTGAAAAATTGGGCGTGCAAAATTATTCAGCCCCTTTACTTTCAGTGCAGCAAACTCTCTCAAGAAGTTCAGTGAGGATCTCTGAATGATCCAATTTTGACCTAAATGACTAATGATGATAAATACAATCCACCTGTGTGTAATCAAGTCTCCATATAAATGCACCTGCACTGTGATAGTCTCAGAGGTCCGTTAAAAGCGCAGAGAGCATCATGAAGAACAAGGAAGACACCAGGCAGGTCCGAGATACTATTGTGAAGAAGTTTAAAGCCGGATTTGGATACAAAAAGATTTCCCAAGCTTTAAACATCCCAAGGAGCACTGTGCAAGCGATAATATTGAAATGGAAGGAGTATCAGACCACTGCAAATCTACCAAGACCTGGCCGTCCCTCTAAACTTTCAGCTCATACAAGGAGAAGACTGATCAGAGATGCAGCCAAGAGGCCCATGATCACTCTGGATGAACTGCGGAGATCTACAGCTGAGGTGGGAGACTCTGGCCATAGGACAACAATCAGTTGTATATTGCACAAATCTGGCCTTTGTGGAAGAGGGCAAGAAGAAAGCCATTTCTTAAAGATATCCAAAAAAAGTGTTGTTTAAAGTTTGCCACAAGCCACCTGGGAGACACACCAAACATGTGGAAGAAGGTGCTCTGGTCAGATGAAACCAAAATTGAACTTTTTGGCAACAATGCAAAACGTTATGTTTGGCGTAAAAGCAACACAGCTCATCAACCACAACACACCATCCCCACTGTCAAACATGGTGGTGGCAGCATCATGGTTTGGGCCTGCTTTTCTTCAGCAGGGACAGGGAAGATGGTTAAAATTGATGGGAAGATGGATGGAGCCAAATACAGGACCATTCTATAAGAAAACCTGATGGAGTCTGCAAAAGACCTGAGACTGGGACGGAGATTTATCTTCCAACAAGACAATGATCCAAAACATAAAGCAAAATCTACAATGGAATGGTTCAAAAATAAACATATCCAGGTGTTTGAATTGCCAAGTCAAAGTCCAGACCTGAATCCATTCAAGAATCTGTGGAAAGAACTGAAAACTGCTGTTCAGAAATGCTCTCCATCCAACCTCACTGAGCTCGAGCTGTTTTGCAAGGAGGAATGGGAAAAAATGTCAGTCTCTCGATGTGCAAAACTGATAGAGACATACCCCAAGCGACTTACAGCTATAATCGCAGCAAAAGGTGGCGCTACAAAGTATTAACTTAAGGGGGCTGAATAATTTTGCACGCCCAATTTTTCAGTTTTTGATTTGTTAAAAAAGTTTGAAATATCCAATAAATGTCGTTCCACTTCATGATTGTGTCCCACTTGTTGTTGATTCTTCACAAAAAAATACAGTTTTACATCTTTATGTTTGAAGCCTGAAATGTGGCAAAAGGTTGCAAAGTTCAAGGGGGCCGAATACTTTCGCAAGGCACTGTATATATTACTTTTTTTCTATTTTACTTCAGGAATGATGTTGATCCCTGCTCTGATGTAACATTTCTCCTGTATGAAACAATTGGTCAGTCACTCTCCCCCATCCTCACCTTCAGGTACTCCTGGCTGGCTGAATTAGTGTTATATAGCCTGTAGATGTATTACCTATTTGAGCCAATGCAAACATAGCACTATTTAGGATATTTAGTTTATTCAAATTATATACTGACTCGCGTTTGAACAAAATCCTGAACACGGTGCACAAGAAGCCTGTTTATAGTGTCTGTATGCCATCTAGGCTTTAAAAAAAACATTATGAATGCACATTGTGAGTGAATAAAATATCACATTTTGGAATATCCCCAGTCAGGCTGGAATCCAATAGGAATTAGACATCACTTTGCAAGCCAGCATAATGTGACTTGATGCTGGTTTAGTGGGTGACCAGCATACTGTATGTATCCAAAACACAGCGAAGGCTGGGTCACAGGGCTGTTGCAGTAACCGCATTACCGGCAGTCATGAGTCATGACCGCAGTAAAACTCTATGTGACCGCTGAGTCACAGTAATAGTAGTCCTTTCGTGCACTCTGGACTTGCGTTGGTAGGATCCAACTCGCTAATAGCCTGGTACTTAAGGCTCTATCTGTCCTTCTTACCACTCTGACGTCAATGCAATCGAAAATCACATCAAACACTCAAACACAGTATTGTGTTTTTAAAACTCACCTCACTGTGATTGATCAATTTAAAGAAAGAAGTTCAACAACAGGTTGAAACTGAGTGGAAAACATGGTCATTGTTGACGTTGTTTCAAAGCCTAACAACGAAATGGACAGTACTTTATAAGGTGATGATTAACATATATTAGAGCTTATGTATAGGCCTATTTATGAGCCCAAGTCCCTCCAAAAAACAACGTTAGAATAATGATTGTGCCATTCGTTATACGATACATATCCTACCGCATATTACACAACGCAGAAAAAAACATTTTTAAAATGATTTAAGATGTCTTTAATTGGTCTAGCTTATATTTCAAAATTAAACAAATTCTAGTAATCACCTTTTGAGTGTGGACCGTATTGTGATGCATACTGGATGGACTGGTTACCTTATGCTACGCTCCAGACTTTCTATCCATAAGTTTGGAAGAGAACGTATAGGCCTATGTGATGCTGTTGGTTCATTGATTGTGCAGGACGGCTTACAGTTAGCCTACAATAGAGAATTCATATTTGATTTTGAATAGCCTAGTCTTAGTGAATTTGTTTATAATTTCCTAATTAACAGGGAGACACATTAGGCTACCTGTGGCTACAGAATATCTCACCACCGTGCATTTCCATCTCCTCCCCTCTCTCCATGACTTTCTCAAGCACACAGAGAGTGGAGCTGTCAACAGTTTAATTACATAGGTTTCATGTGAAAACATGTTTCGTTCGATGTTCCCAAAACAGATTTCACAAAATCAAGCACTTGGTAGCTTCAGGAACAGGGTTGGGGAGTCCATGGCATACAGAGTATCACCTGTTCTGCAGCAAGAGGCTGAATGCTCCTCAAACACTGATTGGTTTGTGGAGTGAAACATTCAGAGTAGCCTTCCGCTCGCTATTCCAATGCATATAACCTGTATTTTTTTCCCCTTCCCGTTTGATATTGGCCCGTTCTAAATCTAAACTATTTTAACATATTAGTAAAGAAAATATTAAATTGAGAATAGTCTGATGGGCGATAATATGATCACTTGATGAGAGAACAGTGTGTGTAGCCTGAGGCTTTGTTTGCAACTTTCTCAAATCATCAATAGCCTGTAGTTGGATCACGCAACCCATGTATGTCTTGATTTCTAAGACATTCTAAGGTTTGTTTCATTCACAACTAAAGTTTCCAAATAACTCCAAATCTAGCGTAGCCTATAGGACCTGTTTCTTATGATCACTTTTACGCTCAACATAGCTTTCATATGCACACTCGCTCCGGGATGGGAAAAATCAAGTTCAATTATATTCTTCTACTATTTAAATAGGCTGGTCACCAGCTGTTGTTTTTTTCAGCAGTGAAATCAAGGGAATACATGTCAAAATATATTCCGAATTATCCAGACATTTGTGTGCATTGGCTATATTAGGATAGTGGGAACGCAAAACACTTAACTAGATTGCTAACTCTAAATGTGATCATGATGCTACATAGACATGCAGACTTAATTGATTACTCTAAAGTCCTATAACAACTTTCCAGCTATAGGCCTATAAAGGCTACTTGATGTAGGCCTATAAAGGCTACTTGATGTAGGCCTGTTCACTCAAAATGGTGCACTCCGCTTGGCTCCGCTCTGCTGGCGCATCAAAATCATACTACATAGCCTACTCTGGTGTTAAAGTGGTGCTTTGAACTCAATATTGAGATGTAAGAAGTACATTATACAGTATATACACAGAACACTGTGACTATTCTCTCTCTAACTAGAGCAACAGTCATTTAAGAACTGTATTTTTCACGCAATTGCATTTTGAGCAACGATCATGTGGTTGTGTTTATTAGAATGCACCTCTCTCGCCTCCGTGGGCACAGTAGGGAGAGGGAGTGGCTCGCTCACACAGCAGCCGACAGCGAAACAGGGACAGGCAGATACTTTCATGTGGTTTATTTTTAGTCAATTCCACATTACTGTTTGAATAAATCATGATAATAAAAAAATAAGCAAATTGTGAACAAAAAACTAACGTGACCAGCTACATATTTTTTCCACTGGCACACTAGCGGCCAATAAAACATTGGTGTCGCACTGCCAAGTCCAAGTGTTGTAAATGCAAGTGTTTTGGTTGCAGTTTTGAGGCCTGGATTGTGTAAAATGATTGAGAAGAACCACCATGTAGAGTGGGGGGAAGATGGAGACAGACACGGCCATGTGGAGCAGTGGACCTACTGTAGTTTTTCACCTGAGGGTTGAGGTCAGCTAAAGGTAGAAGGATGGAAGTCAGAGGACAGCGAGAGGAGGCGAGAAGCATCGTGACTGGGAAGGTGCAGAAGTGCATCCCTTGTGTCTGAAATGGAGGGGTTGCTAGGATACAGGGGAACAAGAGAAGGGGGTGCTTTCTCAGAGCATACAGAGAGACTGTGAATTTTATGTTAGGCAGACTAGGGCAAATGATTGCTGAATACTTTAGCCTAGGATTGTATCAGTGGAGACTCCTCGGAGGAGGAAGGGGAGGACCATCCTCCTCAGTGTATTTCATAAAAATATAAATCGTGAAACGTTAAAAAGTTATCATTTTTATATAATACTATGCTACATATATTCACATCACCAAATAATTGTTTCAAACACACTGTTTTGCAATAAAGGTCTACAGTAGCCTCAGCAGCAATCTGTAGGGTAGCACCATGGTGTAGCCGGAGGACAGCTAGCTTCTGTCCTCCTCTGGGTATATTGACTTCAATACAAAACCTAGGAGGCTAATGGTTCTCACCTGCTTACATAGACTTTCACAGTAATTATGACAACTTCTGGAGGACGTCCTCTAACCTATCAGAGCTCTTGCAGCATGAACTGACATGTTGCCCACCCAATCAAAGAATCAGAGAAAGAATTAAGCAGAAGCAAAAGGGAGAGAGAGAGACTGAGAGAGAGCTAGCTAGCTAAATTTGTTTGTATGTTTTTTAAACTTCCACTTTTTTTAGCTGCAAATGCAGCTAGCTAGTTTAGCCTATTCAAACCCCCAACTCAAACAGAGAGAGATGTTATGTTAGCTAGCTGGCTATTGCTATCTAACACTGGAACTCTTCCAAGTCAAAGTAAACTTTTGGTTGTATTAATTTATTGCCAGCGGTGCCCGCAGGTGTAATTGCTAAACTGTTTTCTGACTACACTGTACTGCATGATTGTAGCGTGTTTACTAAAGCATTAGTTCAGCTGATGTGTTGTGCAATAAAGCCCGCAAGTGAAGGGAAAAGGTGACAGAAGGAGAGCTCGTAGATAGTTGTGAGAAGGAATGATATATACAGCGAGCAAAGTGTGATCATGCTGTTTTTACGTGTCTGCTTTGAAAGTGCGTGTGATCTGCGTGTGATCAGGGGTGTATTCATTCTGCCAATTCTGTTGAAAAGCATTTGTTAAACGGAAGAAAACAGAACGAAACGGAGATAAACGTACCAGAATATGGAACTGTTATATCAGCTAGATGCAGGCAAGGCACTGTCTATCACCTAGTTTACTAAAACGTATCTCGACCTGTGCATCTACATTGTATACTTTAATTCATAGGCTCGGATGTATCAACCTCATGAGGGGTACATGGAGAATTTGATTATCATGTAGTAGCCTAAACTTATTGATGTTACATTGAGCTGGGTGAATGGAATATGAATGACAGTCATCCAATATGCTGTAATAGAAATAAGGCCATGCTCATTAAAAAAATATGCCTAGAGTAACACACAGGGTTTTGGGCTAAATAGTACTGGTGCATCATGGGAGCTGAAACAGACATCAGATTTCCATGAGCCTCTCCCTATCTCACGGGCGAATTGAACCCGACACACTAGAACACACTAGGATGGTATCAAAAGGAGAAAATCATTACACACCACCTTAGCAGCTCTGTGTATGCATAATTTAAGGGGAAGATGTATCAGTAATTGGCAGGGCTTAAACATCTTGAGCTGAGGTAATTGAACAGTCTCCCCTCTAATGGAAGTGTGTCAGACATGGTCTTCCACCCATCAGACAGTGAGTGACAGAGAGCCAAGGAGAGAGGAAGGGGGGGGGGGTTTGAGAGAGGAAAGGAGAATAAATACAATTCCCTCTTATTATTCACTGGTCCTTGTAGCTGTGTATATGAACATGTCATGATGAGCAGGAGCTGGGTCATGTTGCTCGACTGTCTAGCTACTGTGGCTTATTCCACTCCTTTTCTTCAGTATTCATCTTAATGATAAACCCGCTGTTAAAAGCTCCCGAGCAGTTTTATTGGCTTTTCTGCTATGATCTTAACCCCCTTGACTATTATTGCAGCACCGTTAGTTCTAGTATTTCATGCATCCTCCCATCTTCTTTTCTGCCCTAAAAGTGTAACCGTGCCTTCCTGCCTCAGCCGAGCAGTATTAACACTAGATGGGTGCTGTGCATTTCCAGTGAGGATTAATACACGGAAAATTGCTTCCAATATACACCAAGGTGGGGTAGTGTCTCGAAGACAATCTTATGGCGTTGCTACCCTTTTCAACCACTCAGAAACGCTGTTGATTGGAGTCACACGGAGAGTTAAAGGGGAATAGGAGAGAGTCGTTGTTGGTCCCTTATTAATAATTTGATGGGTGCTTATATTTGTCCTATTTGTGTATCGACAATGTTTATTTTGCAGATCCCAACACTCCAATGGGGTCACGGCCAGGGTCTGCCATTATTAATGACGATCCTAGAACAATTAGGGGTATGTGCCTTGCTGAAGTGAACATAAACATATATTTCATCCTTGTCAGCTCGGGGATTGGAAACTAGCGACCTTTTGGTTATTGGCCCAACGGTTTGACTACTAGGCTACCTGCTACCCTTGTTGAGGATGGTCCCATTGCACCTCTACTCTAATGCAGGCCGGGGCTGTCCAGTCCATTCATGAATCACTGGGGCAGGGAGGGAAGCGCAGGAGAAAACCACCAGCTCTCATAAATAAAGCAGGAAGCTGCTAGCGCCTGCCACTGAGTCACCCAGTCCAGCTCCGTCTCCCTTACATAACCGGGGGGGAAATAAAGCCTACCACAGAGACCAGAGAGAACCTGCCACCACTGCATTCAGTCCAAAAATGAACCACTCTCCCACTGTTTCTGTCCACCTGGGAGTTACCCGCTCTATATCCGCCACATGCTGCACAATGAGGAGAAATGCTCACTTTATTCATGAAAGGATGGGAGAGTTAATATAATGAAATGTTAAAGTACATGAAAGGATGGGAGAGTTAATATAATGAAATGTTAAAGTACATGAAAGGATGGGGGAGTTAATATAATGAAATGTTAAAGTACATGAAAGGATGGGAGAGTTAATATAATGAAATGTTAAAGTACATGAACGGATGGGGGAGTTAATATAATGAAATGTTAAAGTACATGAACGTGGGGGAGTAATATAATGAAATGTTAAAGTACATGAAAGGATGGGGGAGTTAATATAATGAAATGTTAAAGTACATGAAAGGATGGGAAAGATGGGGGAGTTAATATAATGAAATTAATAAAGGATGGGGGAATATAATGAAATGTTAAAGTACATGAACATGAAAGATGGGGAGTTAATATAATGAAATGTTAAAGTACATGAAAGGACGGGAGAGTTAATATAATGAAATGTTAAAGTACATGAACGGATGGGGGAGTTAATATAATGAAATGTTAAAGTACATGAAAGGATGGGGGAGTTAATATAATGAAATGTTAAAGTACATTTCATTTCTTCCTATTGATTTTAGATGGTCATCTGGATTTGGGTTTAGCTATTGATTTGAGATGTTAGGGATGGGATGGTTATCTAGTGCAGGGAAATCGTTATATGTAATGTCTATATTGGATTTCAGCACACCTTCCCGGGGACACTCCAGACACCCTCACATCAAAATGTCACTAAAATGCCAGCAGGGAAATGGAGGCATTTTTCACAGACTCTACACTCTTAGAAAGAATGGTCCCTAAAGGGTTCTTAGGCTGTCCCCATAAGGAGAACCCTTTAGGGAAAAAGGTTGTTCAAATGGTTATCCTATGGGAACAGCTGAAGAACTCTTTTAGGTGTGCCAACGTTTAAAAAAAATAATTGGCAGGATTGCTCAAGTGGTTCTTCATTATCGCCAGCAAATATCACCGTTCTCCGCTGAGCCACACCAGTAGATCTGCTTTCACTCTTAGAATGTCAGCTAGCAGTACAATGGCAGGAAAACAAATGTAGATTAAAATGAAATTATTTAAAACAAGCTGATTGTTTGTGCAGTTTTTTTTTATAGTATTGTCACACGTAGTGGAGTTCGAGCAGAAACTTTATTTCAATAGTGGGAACAACATCCTCTATATTTGATAGTATATCAAAGCACTGCCACACTAGCTGACTTGGGATGTGTTCCTCTCTTTCTTTTCATTATTTATTTCCATCCTGACAAGTTAATGTGGGGCCCTTTGATATGAACTCTTGCAGCGTGTTAGGAGTCTTCTCGTATGTCTGCCTTATGTGTTTATGGTGAAGGCAGATGTCAGGCTGGTACGCAGAAAACACTTCTAGAAATGTCACACTGACTGGTTTCATCCTTAAGTAGGATTCTTCTGGAAGAGAAGATTGTGGTCTATGAAAAAGTTCTGTAGTTGTAATGAAAACAGAAGCATCTTGTCAATAAACCCAACCAACCTTCCTCGAGTGAAACCTCAGTTGCACTCTCTGTGTGCGTGTGTGTGCGCGTGTGTGTGTGCACGCGTGTGTGGATGTCTTTGCTCACACAGTTATTGTGGGTGGTGAGGCACACCTTGCTGTGTAACATTGTCCAATTTGTTTCTTTCTGTTTCTACCAATAAAAGTGGAGCTCTGTCACTTTTAATACCACTGATATGCATTGTTCACGTTATACTGGTATAGTACTCTACATCCACATCCTACTTCCCTATGTCCTCACTGTGTAGCCTAACATAGCTGTAACAGACAATATAATACTTTATGATATGGCAACAATCCATACAATTAATACAGAACTGAAATCACACATGGACTCTTGCAAACAAACACACACACGCACGCGCACACACTATCACTTCCAGAAATCCATATCATCCTCACATATTGAGGCACTTTTGTGTCAGTTGGGTGGATTCCAAAGAGTCCCAGAATGATATCCGAGCTTCTATTTCCATCTCCATAAAAATGCAATGGCAGCTTAAATGACTGAGGAGATTTATGAAGAATCCAAGCAGCCGTAGTTCAGTTAAATTGGCCCTTGTTGTTCTACGGGTATCAAAACTGGTGCTGTTATTGAGAGTGAGTGCAGTGCAGGCCCGTGAATCAGGCCCTGTTAGTTTGCACTGACACCCACCCTGTAGTCTGTGACTGACTGACATAGGAAACACATCAATCTATACTGAACAAAAATATAAACGCAACATGCAACAATTTCAAAGATTTTACTGAGGCACAGTTTATAGAAGGAAATGAGTCATTTGAAATACATTTATTATGCCCTAATTTATGGATTGCACATGACTAGGCATGGGTACAGCCATGGGTAGGCCTGGCTCCCAAGTGGGTGGGCCTACGCCCTCCCAGGCCCACCCATGGCTGCACCCATGCCTAGTCGACCGGCGAGCCAGGCCCAGCCAATCAGAACACATTTTTCCCCACAAAAGGGCTTTATTACAGACATGCATCCTGGGCTCTTTTGTTTCAGCTCATGAAACACTGGACCAACACTTTATATGTTGCGTTGATATTTTTGTTCAGTATACATGGCTGCAGTGGACAGTTAAGAAATCAGGTCCTGTCAATGTGCTGATGGACAGGGTCTAACATCACGGTCTTTATTTACGTGACTCCTTTGCTCTGCTGTGGTTGGCTGGCTGCATGATGCTCCTGGAAATGTTATTTTTAAAGCCTCTTCTATCCGCTTTTTAGGATTTGCAGTATAGCGGATCACATCCATTTGAGTCTCGCCACGCTTAAGCTATCAGCAGCCCAATGGGATGCCCCTAACACAGACAGCCCTCCCCTTTTCACTCTGACATCATTTAGACTGGCGTAATACTCCCCGGATACCTTTCAAACACCTAAATCCATCTGCTAAGTGTCTTACCGTCGAAATGTCTGAACTGCTGGTTTAAGTTAATGAAATGTCCTAGTGCAAAAAAGATGAGACAGACGTTGCATCTCTGTCCTTGCAGCCTAACAGGCTATTTCACGGATTACCTGCTCACTCTGAAAATGATCAGGTAATTGGAGATAACACCACTCCAGTCTCCAGATAGTAGCATGTCAATGCTAATATTAAGTTGCCATAATAATTGGGCTTCAGATTGTCAAGGCACATTTAGGACTTCATAGCATCCAAGTTGTATTTTGTAATGCACATGAGAAAATGTAACCAAATGGAGACTTGGGAGAATAGGATTTTTTTAATAAATCCATTTGATGCGAAAAACAGCTCATAGACATTGATGATGTTTGAACGGTGTGAGGCAGGGACAAGATTATAGTTCCTGTGTGGTTGATAGGCATCAAAGTGAAGGCTAAAGACAGCGTCTTTTTGTTGCTTAATTCATGCGGCCACAGCAAGCATACAACACCCTGTTTAAAATCCAATAGTTAAATCCAATAGCATAATAAAAGCATTGTAAATGTGAAGGGGGAAGGGGGCACTTAAGCCCAGTATTTATAGGCTAACAGGCCATGGAGTTGCCATGGTAATTATAAAGCATTTCAATGCTGTTGATATACTAATGAGTGTCCATTTCATTAGGGTTGGATCCAATAGGCCACCTGCTCTCTCCATTCACTGGCCTGTTTTCAGAAGAGGCCTTGTTCACTGCTGCTTTACAAATGGTTAAAAGAAAAACAGCCTAATTGCACAGGGCACACTGTAATTTAACTCATTCAGTGTATGTTGATTTGAACGTTTTGATGGATGGTGAAATTGCCTTTCCAAGAACTGATTACAGATATACCACTAGCGCAGGGTATTCATAAAGAACATTGTTCTAAATAACCACTATACAAATAGGATGTAGCATTCCTACAATAAGGAGGTGTTGATCAATGCATGTGCTTATTGATTGTTATGTCTCTGGAGTCTACATAAAGCCCTTCGCCACTGTCATCCTGTTGTATGCTTTGCTTTCTAACTTGACATTATACAAGCTTACAAAAGCGAAGGTAACACGTAAGTGAATCTAGTTTGGCAGCATGTTCTGTAACCACCCATATACAGTAGACTTCATAGGGAATAAAGAAGCTGGTGAAGCTGGAGGGGGAGGCAGCAGCGACTGAGGAATCATGGGCTGTCAGAACCGTGTCTGTCTAAGCTTTAGGAATCCAGGAAGCTAATGCTGTTTGATGTATTAACCATGAGGGAGGGGGCAGTGTGTGTGTGTGTGTGTCCATGTTCATACTTGTGTGTATGTGGGTACTGTGTGTGTGTGCGTGCATGTGTATCTCTCTCTCTGTGTGTGTGTGTGTGTGTGTGTGTGTGTGTGTGTGTGTGTGTGTGTGTGTGTGTGTGTGCGTGTGCGTGTGCGTGTACAAGTAAAGGGAGGGGAGCTGATACTGTTTGATGTATTAATCATGCATTTGTGTGATTGAGAGGCTCTGTGTTGGGTTGGTTGGGCACTGAATACATCTTCAATCAATGTCTTATTTGGGTCCCTTTGCGTAAACACTTAGCATTATTCAGTGTGAAATAACATGGCTTATTTGTGAGCAGCATAGGATGAGACAGGTGTGGGTGTGCTTGGGTGGGTACACGCGTGCGTGTGTGTGTGTGTGTCCATCACTTGTCAGCTTGTCACTTCTATATTCATTTTATAGACAACAGCCTCATTGACAGACGTACAGTTGTGTTTTCTGATGCAGCCATGTTTTGATGTGTAATTGATGGGCTAGTTATTGGGAGACACATATAGAATGAAAATACAAATTAGTTTTAACTCTAGAGCTCTGATCAATTATTTAAAAGAATGGAGGGGCAACAGCCATTCATCCTAACCTGCCTATCACTTTCCACTATCTCTTACAGTACATCCCCCCCCGGATCATATTCATTATCTCATGCTATATTATCCTGTGTGATGACAAAAACGGTAACCCTGCAGGCCGAAGGTGCACAATAGGTAGCAATTACAGCCAGCTACTGAAAGCCAATTATTTCTGTTGCTGCGTTGCTTTGCCACCTACAACAGCAAAGGCAATATGGCTTTGCTCCCATTATTAATAAGCACGCAGAGAATAGAGGATTCTCTTTTTGAAGTCTTTGCCCACCTTAGCTAATAGTTTAAAGGCTTCAGTCTAAGGAATTCCCACTGTTTAACAGTAAATCAATGTTGTAGCCTGTGGGTTACAGGGACGTGTTTATAGTTTGGCACTTTAATTCACTGTAAAGGTATTGGATTTATGAGCGCTGTGATAACTTGTACCTCTAGAGACCCTAATGCATCCAACGTTGTTCATTAAAAGTTAAAGGTAAACTTGACATGCTGGTTATATCAACTTCAATGTGATATCGAATCAAATCAAATTGTATTTGTCACGTGCACCGAATACAACAGGTGCACAAGCCCTTAACCAATAATGCAATTTTAAGAAAATAGAGTTAAGAAAATATTTACTAAATAAGCTAAAGTTTTTTAAAAAGGAACACAATAAAATAACATTTACGAGGCTATATAAAGGGGGTACCAGTACCGAGTCAATGTGCGGAGGTACAGGTTAGTTGAGGTCATTTATACATGTAGGTAGAGGTAAAGAGACAATGCATAGATAATGAGCAGCGAGTAGCAGCAGTGCGCGGGGTTGTTCATACACAGTGAACTCGGATAACAACCTCCCCCCCCCTTATAAAACAGTACGTTTTGACATCTCTACATTGGCTTTGTCTTATGATCCTGTAAACTACAACCCTTATACACCATAGACAGTACAACATGTTTCATCCTCTCAGGACCACAGTCCCTGTCCTACTTGACCCTACTAACCACTAAATCCACAGCGATGAAGTTAGCTTCTCACGCATGCAGTAGTCTGAACATCAGACACTCAAGTTGTTCCAGAAGCATCAGCAGTGTTTTTCTAACAGGAGATGACAGAATGGCCCTCAGTAATTATAGGGTTCATCGTTCTTTGTCCTCTGATGACCAGAATTTGACACGATGAGCCATGAATATGTCACATAGGTTTCAAATGAGCTGTGAAGGGACATTGGGATATTGTGCTTAGGGACTTCCACCAACAGTGTAATTAGTTCAGCCATCATTTAATCAGATCTGTCATCAATCTTATGCTGGACCTATTTCAACAATAACACATTATCCGACGGCCAAGCATGGGCACTGTTATTAGTTATTGTATCCAACTCAAGACTACTCTCTTTAAGACATACTGTGTTTCATTTTTAAGACCATAGCAATGCTCTCAGCAATCTTTTTAAAAAGACAGTATTACTGCATGTCTCTCCAGTTACGTTGCTTGTGGCTTTGTGGCCAGATGATAAACCATTGGCGTGTTGGTGTGAGTTTATTTAACATACTCTGGGCACATCACTAGAGAAAAAAAGCTTTAGAGAGATTTATGTTTTAGAGAGAGATATTCAAAATCCTATCTTATTTACCAAGCCCCCATCAGAGCTTTACTGCACCCTGCTAACACGACCGCGAGTGAGCACTTCTCCAAACTTTTCACCCCAACATCCATTCCCACTTAATTGGAAATGCTGGATCAATGCTTTCTGATTACAAGGCTTCATTGGATAGTTTGTTTATTGTTTACGACAGTGCTTTTCAACCGTTGACCTGTGGTTTTCCTCACAAAACCTCTTCTTCTATGATGTGGCCTAGCACCCTTTCCCCCAACAGCCAACCCTGTCCCTATCGATCACGAATCCGCTTTTAATTCATTAAGTGGAGAAAGTTGCAGATTCATCAGCCTGGCATCTATCTGAGCCTGGCCTCTTCACAGCGTGCTGGATAAACACGAGTGATGCGCGGGTTGACTCATAACCCACAGTCCCCGCGGCTATATCCACGGGTGGGTTTAGTGTCATGAAATATTGCGTTGATGAAAGAAGGGTGGGTGGCGGCGGATTGAACAAAGAGAAAACAATATCTTAAAAAAGACATGCACGTATAATTCTTATGCAATTTATATCCATAGGCGACATTTAAGGTTTTTCTTTCATTATCTTAGGCTATCTGGCATTAGTGTGTCTGCCTGAGATTCAGGGCCTAACATTTCGTGCTCTAAATATCCTACACATCCAATCACCAAATGCTTTTGGGAACGGGCAGAAAAAGTTAACATCGATCCAAAAAGGACAATGTCGGAATTTAATTCAATAAAAGAAAAGCTGTGAATTGGAGAGTTGGAAATAAAGAGAAGGGAGGGCCAGAAAAGTCAAGTTTGAGAAAGATTTGGTGAAGTTGTAAAAGAGGATGATAGCAGGCTATGTTATGTGTGATGATTGTGAGGCGCTATACAAATTCCACAGTCACAAGATGGGGACTTCAAATAGGCCTATGGCATGTCAAGGGAAATGTAGCCTACTGTTGAGATGGTTTAAATGGAAACTGAAATCTGGACAATGACAATAGGTCTATGGCATGTCAAGGGAACTGTAGCCTACTGTTCAGATGGGTTCAACGGAAACTGAAATCTGGACAATGACAATAGGTCTATGGCATGTCAAGGGAACTGTAGCCTACTGTTCAGATGGGTTCAACGGAAACTGAAATCTGGACAATGACAATAGGTCTATGGCATGTCAAGGGAACTGTAGCCTACTGTTCAGATGGGTTCAACGGAAAGAAATCCGGACAATGACAATAGGTCTATGGCATGTCAAGGGAACTGTAGCCTACTGTTGAGATGGTTTAAATGGAAACTGAAATCTGGACAATGACAATAGGTCTATGGCATGTCAAGGGAACTGTAGCCTACTGTTCAGATGGTTTGAATGGAAACTGAAACCTGGACAATGACAATAGGTCTATGGCATGTCAAGGGAACTGTAGCCTACTGTTCAGATGGTTTGAATGGAAACTGAAACCTGGACAATGACAATAGGTCTATGGCATGTCAAGGGAACTGAAGCCTACTGTTGAGATGGATTAAATGGAAACTGAAATCTGGACAATGACAATAGGTATATGGCATGTCAAGGGAACTGAAGCCTACTGTTCAGATGGATTAAATGGAAACTGAAATCTGGACAATGACAATAGTTCTATGGCATGTCAAGGGAACTGTAGCCTACTGTTCAGATGGGTTCAACAGAAACTGAAATCTGAATCAATGACAATAGGTCTATGGCATGTCAAGGGAACTGAAGCCTACTGTTCAGATGGGTTCAACGAAAACTGAAATCTGGACAATGACAATAGGTCTATGGCATGTCAAGGGAACTGAAGCCTACTGTTGGATTAAGATGGGACAATGACAATTCTAATGTCAAGGAAAAGCTGAAATCTGGACAATGACAATAGGTCTATGGCATGTCAAGGGAACTGAAGCCTACTGTTCAGATGGGTTCAACGGAAACTGAAATCTGGACAATGACAATAGGTCTATGGCATGTCAAGGGAACTGAAGCCTACTGTTCAGATGGGTTCAACGGAAACTGAAATCTGGACAATGACAATAGGTCTATGGCATGTCAAGGGAACTCAAGATGGAACTGAATCTGGACAATGACAATAGGTCTATGGCTGTCAAGGGAACTGAAGCCTACTGTTCAGATGGATTAAATGGAAACTGAAATCTGGACAATGACAATAGGTCTATGGCATGTCAAGGGAACTGAAGCCTACTGTTCAGATGGGTTCAACGGAAACTGAAATCTGGACAATGACAATAGGTCTATGGCATGTCAAGGGAACTGAAGCCTACTGTTCAGATGGGTTCAACGGAAACTGAAATCTGGACAATGACAATAGGTCTATGGCATGTCAAGGGAACTGTAGCCTACTGTTCAGATGGGTTCAACGGAAACTGAAATCTGGACAATGACAATAGGTCTATGGCATGTCAAGGGAACTGTAGCCTACTGTTCAGATGGTTTAAATGGAAACTGAAATCTGGACAATGACAATAGGTCTATGGCATGTCAAGGGAACTGTAGCCTACTGTTCAGATGGTTTAAATGGAAACTGAAATCTGGACAATGACAATAGGTCTATGGCATGTCAAGGGAACTGTAGCCTACTGTTCAGATGGGTTCAACGGAAACTGAAATCTGGACAATGACAATAGGTCTATGGCATGTCAAGGGAACTGTAGCCTACTGTTGAGATGGTTTAAATGGAAACTGAAATCTGGACAATGACAATAGGTCTATGGCATGTCAAGGGAACTGTAGCCTACTGTTCAGATGGGTTCAACGGAAACTGAAATCTGGACAATGACAATAGGCCTATGGCATGTCAAGGGAACTGAAGCCTACTGTTCAGATGGGTTCAGCGGAAACTGAAATCTGGACAATGACAATAGTTCTATGGCATGTCAAGGGAACTGTAGCCTACTGTTCAGATGGTTTAAATGGAAACTGAAACCTGGACAATGACAATAGGTCTATGGCATGTCAAGGGAACTGAAGCCTACTGTTCAGATCGTTTAAATGGAAACTGAAATCTGGACAATGACAATAGGTCTATGGCATGTCAAGGGAACTGTAGCCTACTGTTCAGATGGGTTCAGCGGAAACTGAAATCTGGACAATGACAATAGGTTCTATGGCATGTCAAGGGAACTGTAGCCTACTGTTCAGATGGGTTCAACAGAAACTGAAATCTGGACAATGACAATAGGTCTATGGCATGTCAAGGGAACTGTAGCCTACTGTTCAGATGGGTTCAGCGGAAACTGAAATCTGGACAATGACAATAGGTCTATGGCATGTCAAGGGAACTGAAGCCTACTGTTCAGATGGGTTCAACGGAAACAGAAATCTGGACAATGACAATAGGTCTATATTCTCTCACATAGCCTTAATATGAACTCCTGCAGAATTAAGCATTTCTTGCTTAATTTCATGCAACCTTTAATATGCTGAACTGAAATCTTATCAAAACATGTCGTTTTAGAGTTTTCTATTTCATTACAACCAGTCGAAACTAATGTCGTAAGTATTTTTCTCCCCAAACACTAAACACGAAAGATGTGCCACAAAAGATGACAGAGAACTTTACTGATGTCAGCTAGATTGAAGCATTCATTAGATCGATTTATGACATTATTCTGCTGAGCATGGGTTTATGTAGTCTTCTCGGGCAACATACTGTATAATGACAGAAGTGAAGGTGCATGTATCTAATTATGGACAAGTTGACTAACAAATATCCTACCAAAATGTTGGAAATTATAAGCAGAAACATATCTAAGTCGGGCAAAAGAAAATCATGCACCCCCTGTCAAATAAATCACTACGCAGTCTGTGACTGTAGCCAACAGCTCATTTTATATTTGCGAGTTAGGGTTGGGTGCGGGCCTCAGATTTTCACTGTATCACATATAGTTGGGGGTTGCAGATAGGTTGGGATGTTTGCAATTGCGGTCAGATGTGGGTGAACAAACAGCTAACCCTCACACCACTAATAAACACTACTACAGTATGCATTTACCACGGGATCATTTGGACTGTTTGTTTCCTAGGTTTTGATGCTTCTCAGCCTTTGATACCTTTAGATTTTTTCCCGACTACATTCTAGCTAGCCTGCCAAGCAGTGTGATTGAGAGGCAATAGAGGACACACAGCACATCTCGCTAGCTCAGATGGAATAATCTCTTGATCTGATGATTTTTGGTATGTCGTTTTTTTTCCTGCCTCGTTTCACAGTGTTAGGGCCCTGCTGAATCCCCTGGTCTGCTGAGATAGATCAATGGAGGGAACATGTCCCACTGCTTTGGCAGTGGCAGGGTGCTTGTAGCCAGAGATGAAAAAGGCAGCTCCGGATCTAATTAAGCATGATTTTTTAATGTCACCAGTTCCTTGATTTGATCAGATGAAGGGACACATGGAATGCCCGTCAAGTTGTTTCCAACGGATTACTTAGAGCGCAGGAATGAGATGCAGATGCATTTCCAAGATCCTCTTCCTCATAAAATGACTTGTCAATCAGAACTTCCATCTCCTATGTAGGCTAACAAATGAAGACGATCACCAAGGATATGAGACGTTATTAATAGACATTCCGGAAAAAAAGACTAAGGGGGGGAGGAGGGGGGGGGAGGAAGAGGAAGCCCAGAAAAAAGTTTTAAGCATGCTTGAAGGCTTTGTCATCTCACTTCACAACCCCATTATGTTCCACTTCTTTTAAGCAATTGGAGCTCCATGCATGCCTCCCAGCCCGATAGCGCAGGAATAGAGATATTCACCCTGAAAAAGAGAACTTTGAGGGGGACTAAGGTACCCACTAGGGAGTGGATATTGTGGATTAATTTCTCTGGTGTCTGGCTTTCTCCATCTCTCCTCTCCTCCACACCCTCTTTCTGGCCTGATTGACAAAGCCTTGTGTGACTATATTTCATATTTTACAGGGAGGTTTTTTAAACATTTCTCATTACTTGGAATGGGTGAGGTATTGTAAATGATGACAATTACTGTCATTTTCTCATTATGTTAATGTAGGCAGCATTTTCTCATCTTCTGTAAAAGCCTACCTTGTTTGTCAATTCAGCACTAGGTCTCTTAAAACAAAAGGATTGGAGATTGAATGAGACCCATTTCCTCTTTATTTGTACACAGTACAGTTTAATATAGAAAAAAACACAGAAAGCCTAACATGCCCAAGGGAGAGGCAGAGACAACATGAGTGGGAGAGAGAGAGAGAGTGAGGTTAGGAATAAGACACTCAGCTCCACTAAGGTTTGAATGAAGTGCTCCAAATGGGTTGTGAAGGCAAACATATACAAATCATAGTACTGGTATGCTTTTACCTTTTCAAGTTGCAGAGATCTATGCTGCCCTTTGTTATCATTCAGTGTTGAGGAATACATACACTGCTGTTGGATGTAGAACTTTTTCCCATTGAATCACAGTCTGTGCCTTTCGGATGTTATGAAATGGGTTTGCTGCCCATCTTAAAGGAAATGGTAGATGTCTCCGTGGCCTTGTGATATGAAAAATTCAATTTAAAAGGATGAGAGAAAGAATTGTGCACGGCCTATTTTCATTCTCCCACACCGAGAGATATGAGAATGATGTTTTATTGTGAGGGGGGAAATTATGCCAATCGTACTGCAGAGAAATTCCTTCATAATTCAATTCAATTTCCTCTAAATCCCAATGGCAAGCTACTCTGCCAAAGAGAGGGAGAGTGACAGAGAGACAGAAAAGGATGGATAGAGGAAGATGGAGGGAGAGAGAGCAGTGCGGAGAAAGATTGAGACTGAGACAATGGGGAGAGTATGGTGGGAGAGTAGGATTTTTCCAGGGAGGGAGAGAGAATTGCAGGGAGCATTGAACAGACAGCAGAGAAAGAGAGAGAAAAGGGGATAGGAAGGGGTAATGGTCTAGCTAGGACAATCAGAGTCATGGTAGCGATTTAGAAGGAAGTGGGGGTAAATGGGCTTGGAACAACTACCAATTGCAGTAAGAGGAGTTTTCTCAGAGATGGGGAGTTTAGCAATTTACCTCTTTTCTAACTGATCAAAGTCAGATGCTTAACTGCAAGGCTAGTTCTAGTATGGGAGATGCCTCTCGTGATCTATTTTGGTTCACCGTATGTGTAAGGGAGTCAAGGATTTTTCTTGAAAGTTAATCTGGAGGTTCATTACATAATCATTTGACATAGTTTTGCCAAGATCAATTAAATCCTAGCATAACAAAATGCAATGCATGTGTGTCTGTAACTCTCTATCCAATACTGTCGTATAGGCCTATAGCAGTATAAACAGTGCCTTGTTCAACTCAAGCTCTGGCGTGAGTTGGAGTCCCTGTATGTTTTGTAAACTCTTGACAGTTTATTAGCCACCCTGCATGTAAATCCTAGCAGCATTCCCAGTTAGTTACAGTGTGTTGTGAGTACGCTGTGGCTCTGGCAGTCTGGGCGTGTACGCGGGGATCAATGAGCCGCGTTCTCTGAAGGCGTGGAAGAGAGCACAGGAAAGATGAGCTGCACGAACAAATATGACAATGAAGGAGTGCACCTCTGAAGAGATGCAGCAAGCATAAAATCATAGAAAGTGAAGCAGAAGTGAAAGAATTGCATTCAGATCTGTTTTTATTTTTTCGATTTCACTCCGTCTCCTCTGTTGCTGACCGAATCCCCTCTTGTTTTTTTCTCTTGCTCTCTCTCTCTCTCTCTCTCTCTCTCTCTCTCGATCTCTTTCTCTATCATATAGTTGTTTTTGTATTGTAGGTGCAATAGCTTGGAGGCAAGTAGTCTGGAACTGGAGTCTTCAAAACTGCAGGCTTATCAAAGAGACACAGCTACCAGAAAACTAGAGGACAAGAGACAGAGGGGGAGGGAGGGAGGGAGGGGGACAGGGGCAAGAGGCAGGGACAAGAGGGAGACACTATACAGGGGTCAACATGAATTAGGGAAGAGGGAGATGAGACTAGATAGGATGGAGAACAGAGGA
Source organism: Oncorhynchus masou masou (assembly GCF_036934945.1). Taxonomy (NCBI): domain Eukaryota; kingdom Metazoa; phylum Chordata; class Actinopteri; order Salmoniformes; family Salmonidae; genus Oncorhynchus; species Oncorhynchus masou. Next base: position 56,192,559 of record NC_088223.1, read on the forward strand.
TAAGGATGAAGGAGGAGAAAACATTATTTTTTATAAAGAAGGGGATAGGGACAGAGAGGAGAGAGGGAGCACATAGATGGCTAGATTAACAAACCCTTATATATTGCCATTTGGTGAGTTGTATTCATGCTCTTCACTGTCTCTGAGACTACCTTTCCCTCCATGGGAAAACCTTTCTATACCCAGGAAATCATGCACTTAACAATGAGTGCAGTGGCTTTGAAATGCCGTAATGTTGTCACAGTGAAGCCCTGCATTATTGTAGCCAGCATCAGCCAGTGTGAATGTAGCTGCCACTAATGACAAATCTCACTGTTCACACCGTTTCAAATGACAGGATGCAGGAGTAATGGTGTGAATGAATCACTCACAGACAACAACAAAAAACGCGCTCCCACTGGCCTCAACAGGCCCATGCTGAACTGAGAATGTCTCTCCTTCCATTAGAGCAACACTTCTCACCAGACCACACCTACTGTGAGAAGAACAGCCAGCTCCATCAGCCAGCTACAGGGCATAATTTACGCTCTACTGTGCCAGGCCAGACGAATCCTCAGTCTGGGCATCAAACTCTCTGATTCAGACAAATCCCATCTGTATATTATTTTGCACTCATATCATGATCAAGCCATGTGACATTGCTCAAAGAAGGATAATTCTATGTGACACTGATCAGATTGATTAGATATTCACATTTACATACAGTCCTCTCGGATTTTGCTTTAGCCCCACCCCCAGCTCTAAGTCTTTCCGAGTTTCCAGCCTCCAGTCCTCTAGAATCTCCTCCAAGTCGCCTCTAGCCCCAAGCGTTGATCCCTCTACTGCCCCCCCCCCTCTGTCTCCTCTTTGTAACTCCTCCAGGCTTGATGGAGTAGTTGTGTTCAGACTAAAAGGGAGAATCTTATTTCCCATCTGCGTAGCCCCAGCCTCTCGGCCTCCCAGCCTACCAAAATGCTGACTCTGTAGCTATGCCTGGAGGAGCAGTTTAAGCAAGAATCCATATTTAAACAACTAAATGCCCCCTTACATTTAAATAGTAATGTGTCTGCCTTGGAGACCTTTAATCACAGTCTGAGAGTTCTCCTTGAGAATACCATTACCTCGGTTCGTCCTAGTAAAGCAAACCAGCAAAGAGGGGTTGTCCTAAGGACATTAGACAACATTTCGATTAGGTCCCATTAAGTCTTGGCCAGACGTTGTCCCACTGACGTTCTGAGAACGTTTTGATGTCAATTAGACAATGTTGTGAAAAGGTTCCTATTTGGTACCTACAGGACGTTATCTGTGGGACATTCAATGACCACAAGGGGACGTTTCATGATTGTCAAGGGGACGTTGCATGATGGTCCCAAGGGAACATTCTCTGGGGAACCTTTGTCTAGTTACCTGTAAGTTTCCAGGTTGTCACTGAAGACCATGTCGTTACCTTTTTAGGTCGTTCTCGGGACTTTAATTTGACTAGTCTTCAGGACAGTGCGTGAATGTCCCAAAGGAACGTCCCTGCAAACAAAATTTGCTGTTAAGATGTCCCTAGAACGTCACAACATGGTCACCTAAAGTAGTCAGGACGTTATGTTATGGTTGGGCCAGTAACCGATAGGTTGCTAGATTGAATCCCCAAGCTGACAATGTAAAAATCTGTCGTTCTGCCCTTGAACAACCCACTGTTCCTAGGCTGTCATTGTAAATAATAATTTGTTCTTAACTGACTTGCCTGGTTAAATAAATCAAAGTAAATGGTCCCCTGGAGCTTTTGTCTAGTTCCTGGATCATTTTTAGGATGCCAGGGGACCATGACACAACGTTCCGAGAATGTCATAAAATGTCCTTGGGACATCCCTGTAACAAAACTGGGAACTAGACAAAACCTCCAGGGGACCATGACACAACATCCCAAGAACATCCTAAAAACATTATTGGGGACATCTCTGGGACAACTGGGAACTAGACAAAACCTGCAGGGGTCCATGACACAACATTTTGTGATGCTCCAGGGATGTCCTAACGATACATTTTTGTTTGCAGGGTGGGACATCACGTAATGGTCCCAAGGGAATGTTCTCTGGTGGACCTTTGTGTAGTTCCCTGTCAGTTACCAGGATGTTGTTAAGAAGCATGTTAAGATGTTTGTAAGAGGTTCTCAAGACATTTATTTTACCAGTCGTCAAGACGTCACATTATGGTCCTTATTTCAAATCAAATAATGTAATGAAGGGAGGAAACAGATAAAAGATTATGCTCTAAGACACTCACAAACACATACATTACACACACAAACAGAGTGAGAGAGAGAGATTTTAGAAGTAGTAAACATCTCGTTCAGTAAGGCTTAAATTGATGGATAAAGCTCACTAACTTTTCCCGTGCAAATGTTAACGATGGGCTTTTTGTATGGCCATGACCATTTGCACTGGGGCATGTGGGAGGAGGAAGTTTACACACAGCATATGTTGGCCAGCACTTCAGAACACAGATAGGAAGTACTGATTGTGAGTGAAAGAAAGAAAGAAAGAAAGAAAGAAAGAAACAGAGGAGAGAGTAAATTAAAAGTTGCTAGATTATAAATGATTGATAATAGCAAAACCATCGTGGCAGCATTAGTGGTCTGGTAGGCCTGATTAACAACCCAGTGTTGATGGTAATGTATGCTCTAAAAGCTGGTTCCTGTACAGTATACGTGCTAAAATGACTGTCCAAATGCTTCCAATCACTGCTAAAATGGATCTGTTTAGTTTGCCTGAAAGAAGAGGGGAGGATGGAGAAGGGGAGAGTGGAGTACAGACCTGGGTTATTGATCTCCACCACAGACTCTTTCTTAGCAGCACAGAATAGGCAATAAGGCATTTTCTGCTGTATCAGTGGTTTCCTCAGTTTTACGAGGGGTGTGCGTGGGCGAGGGAGTGTGCTTGTGTTTGTGCCATGAGAAGTCATCTTTCCATTGTTGAAGATGGCAACTGGCCATTTAGTAAACGTATCTCTGTAAGAGGGAGATTCCCCCTGCAGTCAACTCCATTGCAGCTAATAGAGTTGAGTCTATGCTTTTATATAGGACATGGTCTTCTGTTGTTTATCATTATGCTCCTCTATTAAGAAGGTTTCTGTTAGACTTTTTTGTTGATGGAGCTCTATTCTGGTTTCAGCTCCCCCATCGCAGAGTGACATTCTCCACAGCCAATCCAGTGCAGGATCTGCAGGATGCATCTCAGCACAGTTACTATGACAGTGGCCTGGAGGAATCCGAAACGCCCAGCAGTAAGTCATCATCAGGCCCCCGCATCGGGCCACTGACCCTGCCTGAGGACCACTACGAGAGGACCACCCCGGATGGCAGCATCGGGGAAATGGAGCACCCTGAAAACGGTACGATCCTGAATTCTCTGTGAGTTGCAGTGTGTGTGTTGTATCTAATAGTAGTTTGTAGTCTGGTGTTTTGTGTTTGTAAAGTGTTTTGTGTTTGTAAAATGAGTGACTCAGGGTTGTGAACTAAGGCGGGGATTTGTTTGGGCTATTTGTGTGTTTTTTTAGAGGGTAGACATGTGCAGACAGTGTTGCTGACAAATCAAATCAAAATCTAATTGTATTAGTCACATGCGCCGAATACAACAGGTGTAGATCTTACCGTGAAATGCTTACTTACGAGCCCCTAACCAACAATGCAGTTTAGAAATAAATAGCAAAAGCGAGACTATATACAGGGGGGTACCGGTACAGAGTCAATGTGGAGGGGCACAGATTAGTCGAGGTAATATTTACATGTAGGTGGAGTTATTAAAGTGACTATGCATAGATGATAACAACAGAGAGTAGCAGCGGTGTAAAAGATAAGATGTTCAGGAGTCTTAGGGCTTGGGGGTAGAAGCTGTTTAGAAACCTCTTGGACCAAGAGCTCCGGTACCGCTTGCCGTGCCGTAGCAGAGAGAACAGTCTATGACTAGGGTGGCTGGAGTCTTTGACTATTTTTAGGGCCTTCCTCTGAAACCGCCTGGTATAGAGGTCCCGGATGGCAGGAAGCTTGGCCCCAGGGATGTACTGGGCTGTACGCACTACATTCTGTAGTGCATTGCGGTCAGAGGCAGAGCAGTTGCCATACCAGGCAGTGATGCAACTAGTCAGGATGCTCTCAATGGTGCAGCTGTAGAACCTTTTGAGGATCTGAGGACCCATGCCAAAGGTTTTGTTGTGCCCTTTTCACGACTGTCTTGGTTTGCTTGGACGATGTTAGTTTGTTGGTGATGTGGACACCAAGGAACTTGAAGCTCTCAACCTGCTCCACTACAGCCCCGTTGATGACAATGTGGGTGTGCTAGATACTCTTTTGTCCTGTAGTCCTTAATTGTCTCCTTTGTCTTGATCATGTTGAGGGAGAGGTTGTTGTCCTGGCACCACATGGCCAGGTCTCTGACCTCCTCCCTATAGGCTGTCTTGTCATTGTCGGTGATCAGGCCTACCACTGTCGTGTCATCGGCAAACTTAATAATGGTGTTGGAGTCGTGCCTGGCCATGTAGTCATGAGTGAACAGGGAGCACAGGAGGGGACTGAGCACGCACCCCTAGGGGCCCCTGATTCGAGGATCAGCGTGGCGAATGTGTTGTTACCTACCCTTACCACCTGGGGGCGGACCGTCAGGACGTCCAGGATCCAGTTGCAGAGGGAGGTGTTTAGTCCCACCTTATTGATTGATGAGCTTTTAGGGCACTATGGTGTTGAAAGCTGAGTTGTAGTCAATGAATAGCATTCTCACATAGGTGTTACTTTTGTCCATGTGGGAATGGGCAATGTGAGGTGCAATAGAGATTGCATCATCTGTGGATCTGTTGGGGCGGTATGCAAATTGGAGTGGGTCTAGGGTTTCTGGGATGATGGCGTTGATATGACCAGCCTTTCAAAGCACTTCATGGCTTCAGACGTGAGTGCTACAGGTCAGTAGTCATTTGGGCAGGTTACCTTAGTGTTCTTGGGCACAGGGACTATTGTTGTCTGCCCTAAACATGTTGGTATTATAGACTCAGACAGGGAGAGTTGAAAATGTCAGTGAAGACACTTGCCAGTTGGTCAACGCATTATTGCAGTACACGTCCTGGTAATCCGTCTGGCCCTGTGGCCTTGTGAATGCTGACCTGTTTAGTGTCCCGCTAGCGGGTCAACTTCCGTTGAAACTGGAGGGCGCGTATATTCAAATAAATTCTCATAGTTATTATAGCGGTTAAACATTCAGGTACATATAAGTGTCTTATATCACCCGAAAGATTACAATCTTGTTAATCTAATTGCACTGTCCAATTTACAGTAGGTATTACAGCGAAAACATGCCATGTGATTGTTTGAGGACGGCGCCCCACATCCAAATATTTTTTCCACCTGCACAGATTTCATACATGAAGATTTTCAAAAATATTTAATCTTTCTCTGATTTATCATCCAAAGGGTGCCAGAGTGTAGTGTCAAGTCTGTATATATATTTGAGTAATCCACTCATTCAACTTGCAGAGAAAGGAATCCGAAAATCTACCCCTAAACTTTGTTTCAACAAGTCACAATACATTTGTATTTACTCTACACCCTAAAATGTAATCAAACTATAAAATATCCTTCGGAAAGAAGAATGTTCAATAGGAAACCGATTTTAGCAGGAGCTGAACAGATTTTCAAGACTGTGTCCTCATACAAAAACCTTTATTTCATATTAGTTTTTTACAAGCCTGAAACTTTGAACATAGACTGCTGACACCCAGGGAGCTATTTTACATCATGAGCTTTCTCTTGCATTTTTATAAGAGGATGGTCTCTTAAAAAAAAGAAACCAGTTGGTTTTTCTTTGGATTTTCTCCTTCCATATCTATTGTGTTATATTTTCCTACATTATTTAAACATTTTTACAAACTTCAAAGTGTTTTCTTTCTAATGGTACCAATAATATGGATATCCTGGCTTCAGGTCCTGAGCGACAGGCAGTTTGCTTTGGGCACATCATTTAGGCGGAAATGGAGAAAAAGGGGCCTGATCCCTAAGAAGTATTAAATGTCTTACTTACATCTGCTGCGGAGAGCGTGATCACACAGTCTTCCAGAAAAGCTGGGGTTCTCATGCATGTTTCAGTGTTATTTGCCTCGAAGCGAGCATAGAAGTAGTTTAGCTCATCTGGTAGTCTCGTGTCACTGGGTAGCTCTCGGCTGTACTTCCCTTTGTAGTCTGTAGTAGTTTGCAAGCCCTGCTACATCCGACGAGTGTCAGAGCCGATTCGATCTTAGTCCAGTATTAACGCTTTGCCTGTTTGATGGTTCATCAGAGGGCATAGCGAGATTTCTTATAAGCTTCCAGGTTGAAGTCCCACTCCTTGAAAGCGGCCGGTCTAGCCTTTAGCTGAGTGCAGATGTTGCCTATAATCCATGGCTTCTGGCTGGGGTATGTACGTACGGTCTCTGTGGGGACGACGTCATCGATGTACTTATGGATGAAGCCAATGACTTATGTGGTGTACGCCTCAATGCCATTGGAGAAATCTCGGAACGTATTCCAGTCTGTGCTAGGAAAAAGGTCAAAACAGTAGTTTAGCATCTGCTTCATCTGACCACTTTTTTTTATTGGTCGAGTCAAAAGGTGCTTCCTGCTTTAATGTTTGCTTGTAAGCAGGAATCAGGGGGATAGAATTATGGTCAGATTTGCCAAATGGAGGGCGAGGGAGAGCTTTGTATGTGTCTCTGTGTGTGGAGTAAAGGTGGTCCAGACTTTTTCCTTCTGTTTGCACATTTAACATGCTGTTAGAAATTTGCTAAGACAGATTTCAGTTTCACTGCATTAAAGTCCCCGGCCGTTAGGCGCGCCACCTCTGGATGAGCATTTTCCTGTTTGCTCACGGCGGAATACAGCTCATCGAGTGCGGTCTTAGTGCCAGCTTCAGTCTGTGGTGGTATGTAGACAGCTACGATAAAAACAGATGACAAATCTCTAGGTAGATAGTGTGGTCTACAGCTTATCATGAGATGCTCTTCCTCAGGTGAGCAAAACCTTGAGACTTCCTTAGATATCATGCACCAGCTGTTGTTTACAAAAATACATAGTCCGCCGCTCCTTGTCTTACCAGACGCCACTGTTCTATCAGTATATAACCAGCCAGCTGGATGTTGATAATGTCGTCGTTCAGCCACGACTCCGTGAAGTATAAGATATTACAGTTTTTAATGTCCCGTTGGTAGTTTAATCTTCCGCATAGGTCATTGATTTTATTTTTTCATAGCAGAATGGAAGGCATTGGGGGTTTATTCGATCGCCTTTCAATTCTCAGCCTTCTCTTCACACAAATGACCTGTATCTGGCCCTGTTCCCGGGAAAGCAGTATGTCATACACGTCGGGCTCGTTTAAAGGAAAAAAAGGATTCTGCCAGTTTGTGGTGAGTAATTGCAGTTCTGATGCCCACAACTTATTTTCAGACATAAGAGACGGTAGCGGCAACATTATGAACAAAATAAGTAAAAACAATCGATTAGGGAAACGTAAACCGTCAGCCTTCTTCTCCGGTACCATCTTATGTGTGTTGTGTTTGCACAGCGTTGTATTGACATTTTTGCTGTTGTTTTGGCTGGTGGCACAGATGGATGGAAGGATAGATAGATACCCATTGGGCACACACTGGTTGAATCAACGTTGTTTCCAGGTCATTTCAATTAAATTACATTGACCCAACGTGGAATAGACTTAGTGGGTAGATAGATCTTTGTGTTGTGGTGTCAGAGGTGGAGTCAGCAGTGTTTCTGTCTTTTCCCTTAGCAGGCCCTCTCATCCCTCTCTCAGAGCTGTAAGTCATTCCTAATGACCCTCCCTCACAAGTGTGCTAATTAAAAACCCCAACTAATGGAGCGTTTGGCCTCCAAATAAATCTGCCCTGTGATATCTGTGTAGACAACAGTGTGTTTGCCGTAAACATTTTCCCTCCTTATGCCAAGCATTCTCTCTGCAGCCAAGTGTACTTAGGTGTGCCAGTTACAGAGATATGCGTTTCCCTTTGTTGTGTATAGAGTGCTCAAACCACAATACTACATCCATATATGCTGTGCACCAGTAGAGGCTGTTGAGGGGAGGACGGCTCATAATAGTGGCTGCAACGGTGCAAATGGAAAGGCATCAAACACGTGGAAACCTTGTGTTTGATGTGTTTGATACCATTCCACCTATTCTGCTCCAGCCATTACCGTGAGCCCGTCCTCCCCAATTAAGGTGCCATCAACCCCCTGTGCTTGCACTATGCCTAATACACACAGACATCTAGGTCCATGGAAAAGCCTTTACCCATAGCAAAGAGCAATAACCCTATTAAGATTATCCATGCATGCACTGACAGTAAGAACCACGGGTCCTTAAGGCTCAGCGTAGTGCATTGTTAGTCCTGTACCACAATGCACTAAATCATACACTGGATGCAAGCACCAGCCAGAAGGGCACTGCTTCAACTCTGTTTGCTTGCCAATAGTTTACTGTTCCACAACATATCCTCATTGGTTTCGTCTCCAATATTAAGCCTTTTACCTATTCCACTGCTTTTACTCCAAAGCATGGCTTCGTCTTTGTTTCCTTTTTGTCTGGGTAAAACATGGCTTCCTGTGGCTTTCTCCCAGAGTCTCAGTCGCCCCATGTGGGGAGTGGCTGTCAGCCGCCCAGCAGCAGACAGGGAAGAGAAAGGAAACGTTAGGGAGAGAAATGTCAGCTCCACCCGGGAACGATGTGTGTTGGGGGAGAGGATGAGTGACACGCTAACAGGTGGGGCCAGTCTCCTGCTCTGTGCGTTCACAGCCACTTCTCTCACATATGATATATTATGCATGCTTTATTTTCTGGCTCTGTTATTGTGTTGTATTCTTTCCAAGGAAGCGTATTGGCTGAGCAAAAAAACAAAACTCCATTTAAAGAACAGAGGACTTTGTTGTCTGGTTTGTTGTTGGTGGCAGGAGGACAAGATTGTGATCGGAGCTGGAGCAGTTGAAGAATGAAAAGACAGAGAAAGATGAGGGAGATGTTGGATGCTGACAGGGAGCTGGGACTGTGTCGTCTTTGACAGAGATGCAAAGCCAACAGGGTGAGCACGTAGCAGCATGTAGGGACTGGGAGCTGGGAGATGAACCGCTAACAATGGATAGACCTAATTAAAATGTGATTCTCACTTCAGGGAGATTACAGAGAAGGCCCACAGAAAATGATGGATGTGAAAGGAATGGAGCGAGACAGAGGGATTCCTCCCTCCCCATCTCCACCTGGTCTTTTTCCTGCTCTGTTAGAATGAAGTTGAGCGACAGGGTGACCGACTGTACCAATGCCGGGATTTATTCACGGCTCCTGAGATGATTGACAGGTGGAAAGCAGGGAGGTGAGCAATCTGTGTGTCACTGCATTTAAGCTGGATGAAAAGCAATATGTGAACTCGAAACATTCAGCGTGTGCGTCGTTGGCCCCGCAGATGGAATGACGTGGTATACGATGCAGGCTGGCCTTTTGTTATGGGAAATCTACATTTTAAAAGTGTGTCTATGGCCCACAGCAGGGGGAACTGTGGTTTATGATTCACTCTGGCCTTCTGTTCTATGAGCTCTGGATTTCCTGTATCTGTCTGTATCAGTGCTGCTGCCTGCTGTAATGGTTGATGTCCTGCTCTGTCCTTCGCTGGGTGGACTGATAGTCTGTCTGTATCAGCAGATTGAAGTTAGGATGACTCAGTGATGTTATGGTTCACTGTTGTCTTTTGTAACACTTCCCCTTTGTTCATGTTGTTCAGGATGCCTTGAAGGTCGGATGAAGTTAATCTTTTTGGGGAAATAAATGAAACTAGACCTTCAATTAACTTTGCTAACCCACACTACAACAATCACAAATCTGTTTGAGTGCCAACGTGAATCCCAAACTACTCTGGTAGAGTTCTCAGCACCTTTCAAAGCTATCTTATACAGAAATATCTCTCCTGCTCACCATATGTGAGAAAATGTAATGCAAAAAACTAATTTCCTAGGTTTCCCTGTCTAGTCTGATTGACCTAAGAAACTGTGTGGTAGTTTCTTGTGGCTTTTTAATTTACCACTATATTAACGCTAGTTTTGTGAAAGCAATTGGGGTTGATACTGTGTAATGGAATGTGTTCTCTTGCTCGGGTGGTATAAGCCTGTGTGGTGTGGGTGGGAGTGTGTGGTCTTTGACTCAGGCTCTGGATCACTGATAGAGACGGAAGCATGCACTTCCCTGGCGCTAAGCCTCTTGTCTTCAGAGAGCAGGTTCAGACAGCGTTCGGAAGATCTGTGATATTTGATTTGTATGCTACATGATCTGCAGCTATTGATTTCTCCAGTTCCTTTCTTTGTAGACCTCCTCTGTATTTCCATTCTTGACTCCAGGCTGTGTTGGAGTGCTCTACATTAGGTTTCGTTCTCCCATGTGCATTCTCCACTGTGGGGTATACATGTGCATGAATTCTGCTTTATTCACCCTTTAACACTTTAGCACATCTGCAACAAGCGTCTAAAGCAGTGGGAGTGACTGTTTGAGTGTGCATGTGCACACACGTGTGTGTTAGGAGTACGTGTGTGTGTGTGGTGGGGGTGTTCACAAGCTAGGTCTTTGCAGATGTAAAATAGTATCTTAATATTTAGATTTCTGAATATTCTGATAGGCTTCCTAATCCTAAAGCCAAACAACATCACTGATCTACCATTGTATAATTGTGATTTTTCTCTGTTATCATTAGTCATATTACACATCTTATTTCTGTCAAAACAAAATACGTGATGAAAGTTAGAAAACAGCGTCCAGCTACTCTGAGTGACAGCAGTCCATTGCCACTTCCTTGAAGCTTAGTTGAGTCGTTTTGATTCTGCTTCATATGAGTTCTGAAATGCCACCAGTCTTTCTGTCATGACTATGAGAAGCTACGCTCATCGCAGCTTCTATTAGCTAATTTCCATCCTATCTAAACCAATGAGGCAGTAACCCAGACCAGTAACGAGCCTCAGCGCAGCCATTGCCTCACATTATCAATGACCTCAAGTGTTTGACACTCCACTGTCCCCATTACATCCCCTCTGTCTGGGTCACTGGGGACCCTGAATGGGCCCACAGCCCCCACTCATAGATGATACACTCTAGGTCAGTGACTGCTGCAGCATACTCTGGGTCAGTGGTGACCAGCAGTATAATTAGGATGCTCATAAACTCTGGTTCAGTGAAAACATTACTCCCAGTGTTCTAGTCATGTCCTCTTTCCTCCGGGTTGGTGATGATTCCCACTAGGATCAGTGCTCAGCCCCCTGGCTGTGGTGGCGTGGGCACTGGCACAGTTGGGACCCCTTGTGTATTGGAGACCGGTACCAGGGCATGCTCACACACACTGACACACACAGTCTCTCTGGGCACCCAGATGGAGTTATTTCCATGTGGCTAGGTGCTCAGCATGGAGCCTCACTCTGTCTGCCTCTGTGCGGACTCACTGCACATATGGGCCAGTGAGAGAAAGGGATAAAATTGAATAAAATGGCATTTGCATAATAATGAGGACCATTAGCGATGCTGTGTGATTTTTCTCCCTCAGATGTCTCCGATGATGCATGTAGCCTTGTATTTCTGTTCTTTTGAACTCCTAGCAGAGATTGTTTTGTTCTGTGGTTGTTTCAAAAGCTCTGCACCCACCTTTTACCCAACAGACTACATGTAACTAATTAATGTCACACTATGGTGCCATACATGGATGCCACTGAACACCTGTATGTGTCTGTGCGTGGGTGGGTGGATGCATGTTTTTCTGTCTGTGCGTGTGTCCATGTTCATACTTGTGTGTGTGTATGTGAGTGCAGTGTGTGCGTGTGCTCGTGTGTGTGCGAGTGTGTGTGCATGTGTGTGTGTGTGTGTGTGTGTACTGCACTGATTTTTGTTGTGTTTGAGGGAGAAAGAAGGAGAACGAGGGAGAGAGAGGGGGACATGGAGAAAGAGAATGAGACAGACTGAGAGACAGTGTGAGTCTGAGGGGGCTTGTTTGTCTTGCGGGTGCCAGTTTGGGCTGCTGCCCGGGTGCCAGTGTGGCGTGGCGATGCGGGGGCATGGTTTTGCCCAGACAGATGGTGCTGGGCCTTGTCAGAGTCCCTGCCTGTTAGTAGAATTGATTGCAGAGGCCTGTGCCAGCCTCTCCCAGGACAGTGGCCTATGCAGGCATATCATGGGACTGCCACCACCTTTGAGGCGATAGGTCATGTGACTCACAGCTTATTTTGGGCCTGGTTGAAAATGTGTGAACAATGCAGTCCCATGCAAAGGGTCCCCCTGAGGCAAGTTGTCATGAGCAATCTGGCCTTAATACAGAGCACATTCTGGCACAGCCATTGTGCTCAGTTCCAATCAGCTGCTGCTGTTTGTTGCCCCCAATGTTTTTAGTTGTTGTTGGTATCTTTACTGCAGAGCAAGCAGGTCAGTGGTAGAGACGTTTCTTACTGTAGTAGAATTGCATTCTTTAACCTGCCACGAGCTTTGACACTATGGACAATGTTTCACAATATCCCTTTTGGTGATGCGTTTATGAGGCTATGGAGCTGAAGACAAAAGGCTAGTGTTGTGATGATGTTTTAGGGTGTCATATGTGTCTCTAGAGGCCCCTCGGCTTGCGAGTGGCGCAGTGGTCCAAGTCACTGCATGTCAGTGCAAGAGGTGTCCCTGGTTCGAATCCAGGCTCACATCCGGCCGTGATTGGGAGTCCCATAGGGTGGCGCACAATTGGCCCAGCATCGTCCGGGTTTGGCCGGAGTAGGCCGTCATTGTAAATAAGAATTTGTTCTTAACTGACTTGCCTAGTTAAATAAAGGTTAAATAAAATATCAATCTGGAAAACTCCTATCTGTCTGTGATCACTGGCAACATGGCCTATTCCACAACACAGTCAATGCATCGAACCACTCACTGCAATGGCTGTAAAATGATACCCCTAAAGAGAAGAGAGACCATTGGGATGGACGAAGTGAGGACAGGGTATCAAGGACCAAACCATTGACCGTATCATATAGGAGATTGGCTCATTGTCCTTCCTGGAGAATTGGCATGGAAGCTTATAAAACAGATTGCAGCCACAACATGCAGTAGCATCCACATTACGATGCTGTCCTTATTATTCTACTACCCAAATTCTACCCATTGCCGGCAATTTCACAAATGTTTTCTTCCACTCAAAAAGATTTCCCCAAAGTTTCATCATTCAGTGAGGCCAGTCCAGTTCGCTGTAAGGCTTTGATAATACTGTTGATAACAGCGCTGCTTTGACAGAAACTTAAATTAATGTTGGCTATATTCCATGTCGCATTTGAAATGGATGTCAGGGTGATTGTTCTGTATTTCCATTTCTCCACTGTTGTGTTCATCAAAGTCACTTTTGGGGATTCAGCCACAGTATTATGAGAAGAGCATAAATCACGAGGGACGTGATTGAATCAAACAGTGCTTATTAACATACTCATATTATTCACATTTTTGACATTCTTTCTGTTTCTATTGACAAAATCCCCAAATCCTTTTCACTTGAAATTAAAACTGGGTGAATGAATAAGCCTCTTTAAAGCCATGCCAGTGCTGTGAAACATAGATGATCACTATGAATTAGTGTAGCTATTTGTCAGAGTCAGAGCACACGGATATGAATACACATTAGGTCCCTTAAATAATCTTTCTAACTACACTCTCCAAGTATTCAATGACTGCTCTTAATACCACGCACTCACTGTAAATGTACGGTTTTACGGCTAAGCTTGCAAAGTGGACGAGTGTGCCAGTATCTCAAAGCTCTATTTACAATGTGTGTGCATGTATTACTTTAATAGAAATATATCATTCTCTGTCCATAGAGAAATCTCGGATAGGATTGCGCCTGCTCGCACCTTATCAGCAGGAACCGGCGAGCTGAAGCTGCAGATTTGGAAGTGATGATATCTGTGAGAGCTGGGACCTGAGAGTATGTGGTTATAAAGAGAAAGGCAGAACAATGTCTCCATTAGCCTATCTCTGCTCTCAGCCACTGGAGAGGGCCCATTCGGCTGGGGGTCCCACCGCAGCAACAGGGGGTCCAGGGCAGACAGGGGTAGGCAAGGGAGGGGGTCATTAGAGGATCAGATATAGAAAGTGGTGATGGAGTTCTGTGGGCCTTAGAGGCGTTGATTTGCCCAGTCCCTGGGTTCATAGAGCAGGTAACACACAGTAATTTGGGGAGGGGAGCTGGCTTGGGGCCACATCGTCTTCCGCCCCAGTTGGGCTGCTCAGACGGGCATTAGAGAGAGGCCCCGGGGGTCATCTCTCCATCACAGTGCGACGGGCACCGAAAGCCGCTTAACAGCTCTCGAACTAGTGCACTGCCCTTCCATGATGGATAGCACTTGAGGGACTGGAACTGTGTGGGTCTGACATGTACTTCCTTATTTCCAGCGAGTCACTGTGGAATGGAGCCGCTGTGGCCTTTAAGGCTTTCTCACAGCCAGTGGAGTGTGTCCCACAATTCACTGGGGTTCATGGCCACTGCCTCCTCAACAAGGAACAGCGCAGCATTGCAGTCACACAGAAGATCTCCTCAACTGCTCTCCAAACACGCTCAAACAAAGCTCTCACCAAACTGACAAATTTTACTGAAGCATCATAAAACCAAAACATAGGCTACTATCATAGCCAAATGTAAGTAGCATTGATCTCAAAGATCCCAAGATACCATATTAGGCAAATATCAGTATGATAAGCCTCAAGTTAGAGCCAGTGTCCCTACTCAGCCAAAGCATATACAAATGTATTAGGACAAAACAAACCATTCCAAACATCCTGCTAGTGTAATAAGGCCAATGTCATACCAATACTAAAAATAGCACGCAGCATTGAATGTAGGCCTATATTAAACTACACTCTATAGTGCATGATTTCTTGCAGCAGTAGACAGCTGATCCCACAAAACCATCAGTGAAGGGCAGTTGGGAGCTCTGTTATGCACTTTAAAGGTCATTTAACCAAAACATTTGGCCTCACAGAAACACCTGAGCCTTTGTGTCTCTCCTCTCTTGCCCATTCTGCCACATCTGAGCCACTCTTAGATCTGCCGTGGTTTTGTACATTGGTTATGTCTATCTAAGGATTCCAAGGCTTTCTTCAAAGGGCCTTTGCGCTGACCTCTCTTCCTCATAGGTAAAAGTTGGTCAGAAACACAGGAAGCTGAATGAAAGGGATTAGTCCACAGACAGGAACTACTGGGGAGGGTGGGAGGGATAGGCCGGGGCCGACTGGCCTTCAGAGAAGCTCTACTGACGCTTTTTCTCTTCAAGGAGATCGTTATCGGTGAGAAAGTAAACCAAACACAGGTTCAATAATTAATCAAATATTCTCTTGAAATGTACCCACTTCTCATTTTTTTGGTGTAAAAAATTCACAAGCTGAGATTTGCTTCCTTAGCCTGAGGAAAGGCTCCACAGAGCAGCTAAAGACTGGAGGATGGGCAGGGATGATCACTGGGAGGATATGCTGTTTGCCTCTCCTTTCACTCGAGTGCCAGCCTCTCAAAGAGAATCCCCACAATTCCCATGACAATTTGACTGTTATATAATGAGTGCGTATGCAGAATGTATATGCTAAATGATCCCAAACAATATTTCGAGAAAACAAGGAAAAGTCCCAATTTGATTCGTGAAAATGGTGTATTCCTTGTGTACGTGTGACATATTTAGTGTTTTGTTGCGTTTCTGTTTAGCCACATATTTTTATTTCCCTCTTGTTTTCTCACTCCCTCTTTTTGAGGGAGACAAAGTGTCAGGTATCACTGCTTACCGAAGGGAACTGTTGTGAATGCGTTAATAAACACGCTCAATATGTCACTGGAAAACAAACACGACCCCGGAATTGTGTTTATCCTACTATGCATGAACAGATCACTATCTAATCACAGCCTGTTTTGATAGCGCTCTCCATCTCCATTGAGAAGGCCTAGAGTATGTAAAGATATATGAATACATTGGGTGTTGTTTCCACTGTCCGTAGGGTGCCTTGAATAAATGTTTCATTCATAAATTAACATTTTAGCATTACCCACAATTATATAATTATAAGACCACACAGTCAATTCCCAGCTATAATGACTTTATTTTGTTCTCCTCCATCTTTCTATGAACTGCGGGTCTCTAATGTCTGTTCCCCATCGATCACAAGCGCTGTGGCACACACTGGAAAGCAGCCGGTGGGGAGAGGGAGGATTTGCAATCAAACAGAGAGGAGCAGTGTGAAATCTCAGGAAGAGCAGCTTCCCCCCATGCCCATGGGCAGGGGATCAGACGGAGAGGAAGCCTGGCTCAGACAGCCAACACCTCCCACTGGCACCCTGATGCAAGCAGCATGCAAACCCACCCCTCACATGTGTATCAGCTGGGGGGGTTGAATTCTGCACGCACTCCCCTTCTCCTCTCCTCCGTGGTCGTGCATGGTAGAGTGTGTATTACAAATGTGTGAAGGAAGTGCATTTGAAATCAATGATGAAGTTCACTGGGAATCAAAAAGTGAGAGGTGGATGGGATATTGAATGTTGCTCGGCAGGGTTTCCTGTTGTTCATGGCTAAGTGTGTCTGATGTAATGAATGGAATATATGAAATAGATATGCTTAAAAATGAAACCGACTGTAAGTGAATGAGCGATAGCTACATGGGCTGCACTGGGCTGTCTCCAGATCTGGAGAGTTCAGGACTTGCTGTGTAGGGAGAAAAATGGCATTGAGTCACCTTTCTTCAAAACCCAATCACCTGCTCTCTAAATCCAATCACCTCCCTGTTAAAGCCAGTGCCCTGCCAGTGCTGCGGCTCACCCATCCACTCTCTGGGCTGCCCGCTCTCTTCCTGCTCCCGGCCCTTTGGAGCTGCACTCTCCTTCCGTGACACATGAGACTGTGAACTCTTAAAGGGTTTGTTTCAGGCCTAGAGCTTGATTTATTCCAGGCTCCACTCCAGGAGAAGAAAAATCTTCCTTTCCCCTCACCTTTCTTTGGCTGCTCCTTTAACCTACTGTGCAACCTCTTTGATGTATCTTCCATGTCCACTGTGTGTTTGGGGTCTGTTTATTTCAGGAGTGTGAGCTGTGCTGAGCTGAATGTGCACAGTAGGTAAAAAAGGGTCAATACTGTGGCTTTGTGTTGTGCAGGTGGAACAGCCCAGAAGTCCTACATAATGGCTGTATTAGAACTAGCTGTGTGTACAGACACAGAGAGACCAGTGGGGAACAGGTCCCCTGGGCTGCTAAGCAGGCCTACAGGCTGCCGCCTCCAATTTCCAGGCAAACAAATGTAAGGGTTGCTCTGCATGCTTGTTTCCCTGTGAACTGCACAGAAAGCTGAACTGACAGAATATCTCTGTTGTTTGTGTTTTGAGATTCATAGGTGCTATCAAGTTACTGTACATATTGACCCGAGAGGGTGTTCCCTGTGACCCAGTCACCATACCTTGTATTTTCTGTGACTGCCCATGAAGGGCGTAGGTATGCAGTCCAGCTATTGATTTGGATCTGTGCTGTTTGGAATGAGGTCAGTAGGTCGTGGACCTATTTAATTAATTAGGAATGGTAGAATGGAAAATGTATAACAATCAAGGACATGGACTCATTTCAGACCTGTCAGTCAATAACAACCATACCACGATGGGTTTACCCTGGGGCCCTGCAGGGATCCCTGTGGAGCCACATGCAGCATTGTGTGTGGGTGTGTTGTCTGATCATGCATGCGTGTTTGTGTGTTAAACTTTTTTTCTCTCCCTGGAAACACATTGGGGGCGCCATTTACACCCACTGCATACTAGATGGCAACCTACATACAACACAATACAGCCACGGGGCAGCACAGAACATGGCAACAACAGGAAAATGATGGCAACTATCAATCACCACTAGACACACGGTCGTAACCTTTGCTCAATGCTTAGCAATGATTGCCCAAATCAGTGAAAGGACTTCCTAGAACACACCACTGGACTGCAACTGCTGTAGCATCAATGGCACAGTGCATAGCAACAGCTACATAGCAACAGCTGTACTGTGCATAGCAACAACTACAAGGGAAATAGCAGACAGAGCAGGAAGGTTTTCACAGACTGGGCGTTGTTATATCAGCAGTGAAACTCCCTCTATTGTCTTTCTTGTCTGTTAACATTTGAACCTCTTTGAACATGGGTGTTCTTCTCTCCTTGCAGATATGCGATCCATTCCTGATGTGGCAATGACGGGGAACTGTACTCAAGAGTGCAGCGAGCTGGGCCACTCTGACGCCTGCTGGATGCCTGGGCAGCCCTCCCCAGTGCGCAAGACCAGAAACCCCCCTAAACTCTCCACCTTCGTGCCTTACCAGGAGAGAGGCAGCCTGGGCCGCTTGGCCAACGGGAGCGCCAGGCTGGGTGGAGAGGAGCACCGAGCCCACCTTCCACCTTCCCGGAGTGCCTATTCCAACAGCGGCCACGCCCCAAGTCAGGACTTTCCCCTGGAGGAGGTGCCCCTGAGCGTGGCCACCGAGTTCCCATCCACCTCCCCTCCTAGCCACACCCCCAAACGAGAGATCTACCTGTGAGAAAGCCCCATCTCCCATGTCTGATTGGTGCACAGATAGAGGAGCCACAGAGACACACCCACTTTATAAAAAGAAACATGCTCTTATGCTGCATTCATAACAAAGTGGGAAGGTGGTAATTACCTCATAAGATTGGTAAAAATGGTCTTGAACGCCCCTCCACTGGTAATTACTAGTGGGAAACACATCTATCATCCCTAAACTCTGACTTCTCCTACATGCTCACCTCTGTCACTTTCTAAGGAAATGACCTTGATAACAGCATTTTCGGCAGTTAAATGCAACAACACAATAGTATTTATAAAAAGCAATCTATTCATATCGTTTTTAACACTATAGATTGTTTACAAGCATGATAGCTGTACTTTGAGTTTATGGTTGAAGCAGCTTGTTGGCCTTTAGCCAATCTGCATTTTTCAAAAGATTTAAAGCATGTGAATGCATCCAACTGGTATTTACAACTTCACAACTAGGTAATTAGCACCTTCCCATTTGGTTAAGAACTCAGCATGAGGCTCTGAAATGTCCATTTATTTAAATAAATATCCGTTCTGTAGGAAATATGGTCTGTAATTCGTGGAACCATTGGTATGTGCAATAGGAGTTTTTCAGTTTATTTATTTTATTTATTTACATATTTATTGGTTCAATAATGTATTAATTAGTTAATGTATTCATTTATTGATGCAGTTTATTTGAAAGCATTGGTTGAACACTTGTGGTAATATCACACAAAAAAAATATACAATCAATCCCTCAAACGCTACTGATTTACTTAGCTTAGCCCCAGCCTGTGGAATGTTCTCTGGAACTTTTAATGTGTGATCAGTGCTTTAGTGCCATAACCAGATAACATTCAAATGACAGGCAATACATCCCTAGGGTAGACTTAATGCTTTTGATTACAAATCAAATTGAATGGTCTTTCTTAATGTACAGTGCTGTAAATACATTTGAATGGTGTACACTGTATCCTGTATATATTTCTGTCTGGCTCAAGCTGATAACAATAGCCTCAGAATTTTTTGCAGTTGAGCTTTTCTTTCATTTGAGCTGCTGCTGTTTAAAACTTGATTGAAATGTTTCCCTAAAGCTTGGACGGACTGTGTGGAAAAGCTCTTGATTGAATTCTACACACATACACACCCGTGACCCCCAATCATGATAGAACCATGGCCTTGTACCTCATGCTCTCTGGAGAGCTCTTCAGCCAGTGAAGAGAGCTGTGTGGCAGCATTTAATCGGACAATGTGTGTTTCACCGAGTCTCAGCACTGTGACTTGTCTCTTTTCCTGGAAACAGTACACTTAGAGGCCACCGCACCTGGTCACACTGACCATTCCCAATCCTTTCCCAATCCTTTATCCAATCCTTAATACTTTAGTTCCTTTAGAACCTGTGGTTCTCCACCTAGATGAGACTATATTCTCTGTCATGTGTGAAAAGCTCCTCTCCAATGCTAGGCCTCCCTATGCCGAAACAACGCTATGCTAATCAGTGGCTCTCCACGTAGAGGTCACCATTAACTTCAACCCTGTGTCTCCAGCCTCGTTAGGGTTTCTCTTCACGATCCGCATGAATTTCAATGGTTCTGATGAATGCATGAGGAGTTATTCACATGAGTTTCAGCACAGAACTCTTCAGTCCTGAGAACCACTGAAGTGACTGAGAGTGCTGTGACTGGACTCCCCTGTCTCACAGAAACTAAGCTTTTTACACTCCTGAACGGCTTCAGTATTCTGGGATGAAGAGACAATTCAATTTGCAAAGAAGGGAAGCGGTTGTCAATGCCTTAGAAAACACTCTGGTCACCATTTTCTTTGAATAGACCTGTTGCATCCATTGGTGCATGTTATAAACAATGGTGAAATGGTGCCATTTCAAATCAAAGTTAAATATTGGTAGCAGGAGTGTATTTACTGTCCCATGTTTCCAGTCCATTTCCAGTTGACTTTCATTGAGGCCAACAGGTTATATTAGCTTGTTAGCTGTTGTTCCTCACTCTTCAATTGAGTATGATGTAGATAGAGGACATTCCTGTAGGCTGCAGCAGCTATCTTTTACAAATACATAATTTCAAAGTCATTTAAAATCAGATGTCTGGAGGACACAGGAATATTAGTAGGTAATTGGATGATGATTATGCCACCAGCCTGCCTCGCAGCACAGTAGCATTACTCATAGCTTTTTGATTTGTACACTGATTCAATTAGATTTGTACCTTAGTTTTGACCTCAGTGTATTTCTATAGAGAGAGAAACCGTGGGTATGGTCTGAGTAAGGGTGGAAGGGCCTAGAATTGATGCTCCGCTCCCCTAATTACTGTGAGTAATGAGTCCTGAGCCAGGGCATATGTGAGCACTGAGCACACACCCTGAGGACAACACAGCAGCCAGATAATCCAAATCCATCTGCAAAATCAGTTAAAAAGGGGTATTTTTATCTGCACTTACCTCATCGCACTGCCGTCGGCAGCACATGTAGAATAATTAAACTTAGAACATATGGAAATTACTGGACATGGCAATGACTAAATAAGGTGGGTGATTATCCTAGCCTTGAGGGAAACATTCACATTATGCTGTTTTCAAAGCCATTCCCTTACGACATAAACAATGGAGAAAAAAATCCCATGTGGAAAATAACGTGGTTTCGGACACGTGTGATTAAATCACATACAACATGTAGATGCGAAGCTGCAACTTGTACATGTTTTTATTTTGCAAGGGTTTAGCCGCTGAAATAAAATACAGCGAGTCATGATACACTGTGATGAAGCCCCTTCGCGGCCCCCCCCAACCCCTTCTCAGTGTGGAACAGAGCAGCTTTACAGAGCTACAGCTGCGGGTGAGTTCACTGACCTGGAATTAATGATAAGTGTGAAAGATGGCGATGAGTGATAAAGCCAACGTCACACAGACTCAATCACTGGCTTTGGCTCCTACGCTATGTCTGACTCCTTTCAGATTCACTGGCGTTGACTCGTCTGACTTACTGTGATTCACCGACTCCTCTGACTCGAGCCTGAATCTCCTGAGTGATCTGGCATGAATCACCAGTTTTATCTCTTTACTAATGAGAGTCTGAATCACTTCTCTCTGGCTTGACTGAATCACTGGTTTTTATCTCTTTACTAATGAGAGTCTGAATCACTTCTCTCTGGCTTGACTGAATCACTGGTTTTTATCTCTTTACTAATGAGAGTCTGAATCACTTCTCTCTGGCTTGACTGAATCACTGGTTTTTATCTCTTTACTAATGAGAGTCTGAATCACTTCTCTCTGGCTTGACTGAATCACTGGTTTTTATCTCTTTACTAATGAGAGTCTGAATCACTTCTCTCTGGCTTGACTGAATCACTGGTTTTTATCTCTTTACTAATGAGAGTCTGAATCACTTCTCTCTGGCTTGACTGAATCACTGGTTTTTATCTCTTTACTAATGAGAGTCTGAATCACTTCTCTCTGGCTTGACTGAATCACTGGTTTTTATCTCTTTACTAATGAGAGTCTGAATCACTTCTCTCTGGCTTGACTGAATCACTGGTTTTTATCTCTTTACTAATGAGAGTCTGAATCACTTCTCTCTGGCTTGACTGGATCACTGGTTTTGACTCAATACCATATTAAAATCAAACCACTGAGTTTGAGTCCTTACCACCACCAGTCTTTGCATCCATTTTCTTGTTTTTTTTTCAGCCTGAAAAACTGTGGTCTACTCCTTTCCTCCAGCCTATATCAATTGTTCTGAGTCGTTGAATATACTGAATCACATGGTTTTACCTGTCGTTTAAACTCATGCTGAATTTATTATTTGCGTCGACTGCTCTCTAGAGAAAGCAGGGTTGTTGTCCTTTATCAAAGTAGAGGACAGCATGAAAACCTTTGATACACTCCACAGTATGTCCAGTCATGTTTAGTTTTGTATTTTTGATATTTTATTTCATGTGAAGTTCACCTGAGTATCCTCTGCCTCTCTGTAGTGGTATTATATGGTGATTGTGGCTATAGATTGTTGGGACATTATGAAACACTGGAGAATGGGCAAAGGAGTTTTCTTGCAGGTGCAACATAAGACCAAGCCTCCTGACATAGTAAATCAAAGTGAGCTGTATGTGACAAATCTCTCCTGAAGGTGAACTGTACATATGTAGATCTACATGTCCCCGTGTGTGCTGTCAGGCAGGCTATGAGTTTAGCATGAATTCCAAAGATAATTGGTAGAAATTGTTTACTGTTTTTGCTGGGGTGTTAGTGCTGGTTTCTGTTCAAGACCCCTCTCCCCAAATGAGCTGACATTCTCTTCACTGCACATTTTATCACTGTCACAGACAGTTCACACTAAAATAAAGACAGCTACCTTGAAAGTATGTCTTAGCAGGAGAGTACCAAGTTGTTATCCTAATTGTTGGTTATATTTATATAGGACAAAATGCTTGTGATGCCATGTTTTTGTACAGTTTTATGTACATGCAAGTGAAGCTTTTTAAAACGTATGACAAAAGCCGATGGCATATAAACATTGTAATGTGTTTCTTGAGATGTGCACATCTTGCCTTGGTTGGATTGATCTTTGCTGAGTCGGTGTGAATGTGGCCGTTCTATGCCTGCACCGTAGTCCTTCACTGGCTCCCTGCTCCCGAGGGCTTTATCAGAACTTCTGTTTATCGTGAACAGTGGATTGTCGGATCCTACCTGTTTGTTCAATTCCCATGTGTTCCGTTTCGTTCTGTTTTCGCATGTTAAGGAAAAATCCCTTGTAATAAGTCCTCAAGAACTTTGTAATAAAAGGAGTCCTGTAAAAACAATGGTTTCAGTGACTTATTGAGTGTTGAGTGTGGTCTTTGGTAGAATATTGGAGTAATTGTTTCTACTGGTACATAAAAAAAAACATCACATGTAGCTTGGAACTGTTTAGTATTCTTATAGCGTCGATAGGTGATGACTCATACCCTTTGCTCTTGCAGTTCGCCATATTTTGATTTTTCTGAACATTTTCTCTGAAAAGCACATTCTCTGACTGCTAGTGTCTATTGCTTTTTGGACATGGTAGGTAATGCATTTCAGCCTTGGGTGAAAGATTTATCTGACACCTCTAGGACCTATCGTGCTGCAATGTGGCTCATGTATGAGGGCAAGCCTTCGCATTTCAGAACTACACTGTAGTGCTGACTGTCTATCAATCAATTATTAATGTGTCTGCACTCTGCAAATATGAAGGAGACCCTCTCACTTGAGGGATGTGCTGGCTCTATGTCAAGGATATTACCTGATTTTAGGACTCATGGAAGTGTCTACATTGCTATTCAGAGAAGTCACTCACTGTTTTGTCAGCTAACCAGATCGAGGGACAGACCTAAGACCCCACAATAATCAACCATACAATAAAGCCACGACGATGAAGATGGAGCTGTAAAACATTAGTTAATAAGTGAATCCATATTACATGTGTAGCATTTTAGGCAGTGGTTCCAATACTTTTTAGTAAGTAAATTATTACCTAGTCTTAAGTTATGGTGTAAATTGTTACACCAACTCATAAGTGGGAAAGTGTCAATTCAAACTGGTCAGAGATTTTAAACAGCAAGGGTCAGAAAAGCACAATGCAGCCTCACGGGAAACACTATTACTGCACTTCGTTACCGAAGTGACTTTTTCACAACAGGTTATTACAGGTAACTTACGCAGCAGGTTTGCAGAATTACCGTTGCAAGTTAAGAGACTGAGGTTAAGGTTAGGAATATGGATAGGGTTAGCGAAAATGCTAAACCTGCTACAAAATCACTTGACACAATGCAAGTCGATGCAGACCAAACTGACCCCTTCTGGATGCTGAAGAAACTGCACAGGGAACTGTTGGACAAAAACAATGAGGACATGGAGGAAAGATAGTCATTCCAATCTTGGGACTCCCAGGTTTTACTGAGACATATTGCATTCATTTCTCTCTCTCTCTACTCATCCTTATCCATTAGGTTTCTCAGATTGAAGATAGAGTTTGAACACCATTATTAGATGATGCAATGACAAGTCTTTGATGCATGCAGGGATAGTCAGCACTGAGATGCAACAGCTCCGGCAGGGAACAAAAACACTGTGCTCCTGTAGCCATTTCCTCAAGATGAAACTACGCCTTGGCTACTGCTGCTGTAGATCTGCCGTTGCCGTGGAAACCTGGCCGCTCTCTCTCTCTCTTTCACCCACGCACGCTCGCTTCGTTAAACGCTCTGCTGCTGGCAATTAGAAATAAAACCAGCGGCAGGGCTGGCTGCCTTGAAACGCACTCTCCAATTAAACACTGTCAAATAGCAATGTTTCTTAGAGCTACATCCACTCTCTATATAATAGACCATGTGCCCCACAGCAATGTTTTGAAAAGCCTGAACTGTGTGCTGCTTGCTTTGGAAGATGAGAATGTCCAAAAGCCATCTTTCTTACAAATATACTAAGTACATTTTACAAAATGGATCAGGTTCCATTTTAGGATGTTATTGTTCCAAATGCTATGTTTTCAGAAGCATTATCCATGCTCCTTTAGGCAGGAACATGTTCCCAACAACATTTAACACCATCTAAACATGATTTGTAAAAAAAAAAAAAAAACTTGATGGTTGGTAGATACACATCATGTGTGCCCTGGTAATGCACACGTGAACATTTGTTTATCGTTTTTTCCCTTGACGATTCATACAGGAGCTACAGTACATTCCACACCCAGATACACATTTATTCAAACGTGTCTTCAATTACCATATATTTGATTATGCATGACTGTCCATCGATACTAACAGAGCATATATTTCAGTGAAGTAAGGTTTGTGGTTCATAAGCCCTTAACTCCCATAGAAAATCACTCGTGTATAGTCGTAGCCAGCCATTTGTATTACTGTCTTGTGTATTGACTTTCATACACTAAAGATGTAATTGCTGGGTTAAAATCAATGGACAAATTTAAAGTGCGTCATAATTACAGAGTTTTTTTGTGTAAAGTCGATAACTACACTTGAGAAGACTCCGCACTGCATGTCCCACATAAACCAACTTCATTATTTAAAACGCACAAACCCCCATACTACACACACACACACACACACACACACACACACACACACACACACACAAAGGTTCTGTGAGGAATAAAAACACACACTTATCAGCCCATTTCTAAAAGCAACCTCTCTCTACTGTGTTGAAAGCGCTATCATACTCATGTGACAGTCTATTACCTCCCACCTCAATCTCCCAATCGTCTAGACCCAGACACATCAGGAATCAATCACATAATCATCCACATATCTGACCATCCAATGGGATCACCCAGAATCAGGATGAGTCTGAGGCCCATAGCCAGGCCCACACATTCAGAGTTGTTAGATTGTACTACTGAAATATTCACCAATGAAAATGCACACGGGGATAAATCCCTCATAAATCCCTTATACCATTGGATTGTTAGATTGATGGGGGACTACATTGAAATTTTGTTAGGTGTCCCCAATATGAAGACTTATTGCTTTTTCATGATGATTTTAAACTGTAGTCTATCCTATTCCCACTATGTGCTGTCTCCCATCTGTTCCACTCCGTTCCCCCACAGTTTAACGCTGTCTGTATTGCTTAATCGTTATAGGTTCTGGATACATGGTGTATGAAGGAGGGCTGGCTGCAATTCCCAATTTACTTGCAAACAGCTAATGTTAGCATATTGGTCATTGGAATTCTATGCCTTGCTGCACTAATCAAAATATATGAAAATCACCATACAAAAACCACAATACATTTTTTTTGCTACATGATCCTCTTTCCTCTCAAAGCTGTTGCTGAAACATTTTCAATTTTTACAGTACTTGCCGATTCAGCAATATTCCATTCAAATTTGGCCTTACACAGCTGATTAAGTATAACAAATGACTGTTACCCTCAATTTCCAATCCTACAGCCTCCAATAGGATATTGTCACACACAAAAAAACGTTGAAGCATCTGTAAAAGAGATTCTGTCCTGCATTTCATTAGCATACCAGGGCCAATGGCTGCAACAGGCAACATTTGCTGTTTGTGTAGTAAAGTAACCCAAAATGGGGTTTTGCAGCCAGTCCTCCTCCATTGTAACGTTACTGTTTTTAAAGAACAGAGTGAAACAGTACACTTTTAACATAGATATGGACAGACTATGGCGTTAATGAAAACCATCAATATCCTGTGATTCAGAAAGTTAGAGTTAGAAAAATGGATTTAAAACCCTCCAATTGTGCTCGTTTCATGTTTACTAATTCTAATGTTTACTAAATGACCGCCCCATCATAGCTGATTATAAATCCATAATAATATACGTATATTATCACCTAATGTTGTGTTAGATCTTTTTATTCAACTTAAGTTCTTGTGAACATTACAAGTTTTGAACTTCTATTTGCTATTTATGGCTGTCAAGTTCGTTATAAAGATGAGACCAAGGCGCAGCGTGAGTAGAGTTCCGCATGTTTTTAATAAAACCGAAACTCACCAAAACAAACTAAACGCTATACGAGTAGGGCAGACAGGCAACTAAACATAGAACAAGATCCCACAAACACCAAAGGGAAATGGCTACCTAAATATGATCCCCAATTAGAGACAACGATAAACAGCTGTCTCTGATTGGGAAACATATCAGGCCATCTAGACCTACAAAAACCCTAGAAATACAAAAAAAAACTAGACAATACAAAAACTAGCCTATCCACCCTAGTCACGCCCTGACCTAACCAAAATATAAAGAAAACAGAGATATCTAAGGTCAAGGCATGACAATGGCCTGTAGGCCTCATTGACCTGAGCTCATACAACTTGTTTTTGAGTTTAAAAAAAAGCATAATCTATGGATTATTTTGACTGTAACAAATACTCAGATGAAACATATTGTGCTATTTATCACAGACCACTTTGTGTCAAAGTTTAAGAAGGATTTTTGTTTTGAAACCATTTCACATTGTTCAATAGTGGCAGCATTTTATGTCATCATCCTGGGACATGGCGTATCTCGTTGGCCCTGGGATCATCCTGATAACATTGTCAACCGACAGCCGATCTCTCCTCTCAGGTGGGGATGAAGACCAGGACAAATTCCCATTCTTTGACCGGAATGTCACAACAACATCAGCAGGGCCCACTTCCTCATCACTGGATTGTTCCACATCTCAAGGTCTGGATCATATTTTGTGTTGTCTTCAACTTCTGACACTTTCTCCTCTAATACATCTTCACTGTCAGTTTCCTGGCCTCTCCTCCTCACCAGTGTCATGATCAAAGATATTATCAAGAGCCTCACATGCAGTATATCTTTGGTAATTGTGCTGCCACAGAATGAATTGTGAACAAGGCCTCAAAAAATCTTCATATACCAGAGCTGCGAGAAAAGTTATAGATATTACTGAAACAATGTTGCGATTGTTTGTGAGAATGCGTGTGTGTGTGTGTGTGTGTGTGTGTGTGTGTGTGTGTCATGTGGGGGTCTGGGAGAGGAAGTGTGTCCATCTGATGAATGGGCATGTGCCTGAACTCAATTTTATTCACAAATTGTAGTCTCACCCATTCATTTATAATGACCGGGAACACCACAGGTGTACAAAATTTAAATAAAACACCCAAAATGTAATGAAAAACATCAAAATGTATGTTGTGTATTCAAATGCCCTGTGTGGACAAAGTCATGGAACCTTATGGCAATCAGATTAAATTAACTACATTTTTCAAGGAAGAAAACTTGTAAATTGGTCCAATTCGATCGAAACACAGCAGGAGGTTATGTGTCACCCCAAAATGACACAACAATACGAAGTACAGATTCTTTTTCAACCAAATTTTGTGTCACCCAAATTAAGTTTTAAGACAATCATGGTCAAACATGGTACAGCCGTCATCTATAATGCATTAAATAATATATACACATATATGCATAAACAACAACAAAAAAAACACAAAAACACTATGTACAGTGGGGAAAAAAATTTACATTTAGGCACCTAATAAGAAATATCTCCTTTGGAAAATAGGGTGGCAGGCTTTGGCGCAGACTTCTATAATAGTGTTACATGATAAAATTCCACATCAAAAAGAAACGTCCTCTCAGTGTCAACTGCGTTAATTTTCAGCAAACCTAACATGTGTAAATATTTGTATGAACATAACAAGATTCAACAACTGAACAAGTTCCACAGACATGTGACTAACAGAAATGGACTAATGTGTCCCTGAACAAAGGGGGGGATCAAAATCAAAAGTGACAGTCAGTATCCTGTGTGGCCACCAGCTGCATTAAGTACAGCAGTGCATCTCCTCCTCATGGACTGAGATGTTACCCCACTCTTCCACCAAGGCACCTGCAAGTTTCTGGACATTTCTCGGGGGAATGGCTGTAGCCCTCACCCTCCAATCCAACAGGTCCCAGACATGCTCAATGGGATTGAGATCCGGGCTCTTTGCTGTCCATGACAAAACACTGACATTCCTGTCTTGCAGGAAATCACGCACAGAACGAGCAGTATGGCTGGTGGCATTGTCATGCTGGAGGGTCATGTCAGGATGAGCCTGCAGGAAGGGTACCACATGAGGGAGGCGGATATCTTCCCTGAAATGCACAGTGTTGAGATTGCCTGCAATGACAACAAGCTCAGTCCAATGATGCTGTGACACACCGCCCCAGACCATGACGGATCCTCCACCTCCAAATCGATCCCGCTCCAGAGTACAGGCCTCGGTGTAACGCTCATTCCTTCGACTATAAACGTGAATCCGACCATCACCCCTGGTGAGACAAAACCGCCATTCGTCAGTGAAGAGCACTTTTTGCCAGTCCTGTCTGGTCCAGCGATGGTGGGTTTGTGCCCATAGGTAACGTTGTTGCCGGTGATGTCTGGTGAGGACCAGCCTTACAACAGGCCTACAAGCCCTTAGTCCAGCCTCTCACAGCCTATTGCGAACAGTCTGAGCACTGATGGAGCGATTGTGCATTCCTGGTGTAATTCGGGTAGTTGTTGTTGCCATGCTGTACCTGTCCTGCAGGTGTGAGGTTTGGATGTACCGATCCTGTGTAGGTGTTGTTACACGTGGTCTGCTACTGCGACCAGCTGTCCGTCCTGTCTCCCTGTAGCGCTGTCTTAGGCATCTCACAGTACGGACATTGCAATTTATTGCCCTGGCCACATCTGCAGTCCTCATGCCTCCTTGCAGCATGCCTAAGGCACGTTCACGCAGATGAGCACGGACGCTGGGCATCTTTCCTTTGATGTTTTTCAGAGTCAGTAGAAAGACCTCTTTAGTGTCCTAAGTTCTCATAATTGTGACCTTAATTGCCTACCTTCTTTAAGGTGTTAGTGTCTTAACGACCATTCCACATTAATCATTAATTGTTTATGGTTTATTGAACAAGCATGGGAAACAGTGTTTAAACCCATTACAATGATCTGTTAAATTCAGCTTTTTATGCTGAATTTAGTTAAAAATTTTCATCAAGACGGTTAAAATGTTCGTTTTGGCTGGACAGACCAATGGGATGCTTTAAATCTCATTATATGGTCTATAAAATATTTTTACACAATGTTTTTTATGCCCTCTATGCTCCTAAAGGTTTAGTATTATATGCTGTATATCATGGAGGCCTAGCATCTATCCGTTAGGGATTAACGTGCAGTACTATAGCCTGTATAAAGGCTACAAGATCTCTGTGTCAGCTGTGATAGCTCGCTTATCACTTCCCTGCCTGCCCGTCGCCTGCCTAGGATACACTTAAACCGCTCCCATTTACATCTCTAAACCTGACAAACATGACACTTAAGCAGTAATCTAATTAGCCATAACTATAAATCCAAATGGAATTAGCGTTGTTTGCCTTTTCCATCGTCGGCGGAGATGAGCATTTTCTTCCCTTCCACCTCACACTCTTCTAGCCATTAGAGGCTCATACTGTGCACAATGTCTACTACTGTACGCAATAACACACACAGGCCCAGGAGATAGTGTTCTGACTGTCACAGGCTCTCATTGACTCACATACTTTTCAGGGCATAATATTCTCACATATACTCATACCTTATACCCGTAGAGGTAAATCATCTACCATCACTGTCCATTATGCAATCTGTTCTACCTTCATAGTCTCACATCCTCTCATGGCCGTATGCGCCTGTCTCATTATGCTTTTCCCAAGCCTCATATCATGTATTCGTAGTTCCTTCTAATAGATTCACAGTCAACACAGTCACAGCTGAAGAGCTCCCTACTCTACCCACTTGTATCAGCTACAGGCCTTTGTCAGTGACACTCTACAGACTCTAAACATCAGTAGCCGATTGATAGTAATCTCTTCAAACAGCTGACCTGGCTCCTCTACAGTGACAGACTCCAACCTTTAGGAGTGGCTGACCCATATCTTCAGGGACAGCTAGCTTGGACTAGGAGTTGTGACTGATGCTGTACTCACGGTAGAGCCACTGAGTTGCTGAGCACAGTCAGGGAGCACATGCACGGCCTACGGCTGTCAAGCCCTCTGCATTAAGCCCGCTCCTCACTTGATGGTCAGTCATCTAGTTCCCCTCCTGTGGTCAATGGTTTAGTTTCAGCTCTGTGCCCAATCATTTATTTCTGGTCTAATTTTCACTCATTTATTGCCGGTGCTGTGGTCAGTTGTTTCCTGTATTTATTTCCGGTGCTGTGGTCAGTTGCTTCCTGTATTTATTTCCGGTGCTGTGGTCAGTTGCTTCGTGGATTTATTTCCGGTTCTGTGGTCAGTTGCTTAGTGTATTTATTTCCGGTGCTGTGGTCAGTTGCTTCGTGGATTTATTTCCGGTTCTGTGGTCAGTTGCTTAGTGTATTTATTTCCGGTGCTGTGGTCAGTTGCTTAGTGTATTTATTTCAGGTGCTGTGGTCAGTTGTATATTTCTGGTTTTGTGGACCATGATGGAACCATGTGCAGTATGTTGTCTTACCAGCAGTGTGCTATCTATCTATGGCAACCATTATCCTGGTAGCTTTAATTGCATTTTTTTCTGAATGTTTAAATCCTCTAGTGACTCCCCATCCCACATGAGGGAGCGTAATCATCGACTGACACTAATTAGCATCAGGCAATGGACATAAATATTCCTAGAAAATATTCCTATTCATGACAATTACAAGTGAAATATGTTGGAACACAGCTTAGCCTTTTGTTAATCACCCTGTCATCTCAGATTTTACAGCCAAAGCTAGACAAGCATTTGTGTAAGTTTATCGATAGCCTAGCATTGCATTTTGTCCAGCTAGCAGCAGGCCACGGAAATCAAAAAAGCTATCAAATTAAATCGTTTACCTTTGATGAGCTTTGGATGTTTTCACTCACGAGACTCCCAGTTAGATAGCCAATGTTCCTTTTTTCCAAAAAGATTATTTATATTATTTATTATTTATATATATTCCAAATTAGCTCCATAATATCGACAAAAACATGGCAAACGTTGTTTATAATCAATCCTCAAGGTGTTTTTCAAATATCTATTCGATAATATATCCACCGGGACAATTAGTTTTTCAGTAGGACCGATTGGAATAATGGCTATCTTTGTATTTTACTCGAGAATCTCTCTGGGAGCATCAGGTGACCATTTGCGCAATATAGCCGCTTACGGGTATTCTTCAACATAAATGCGTAAAACTACATCACAATGCTGTAGACCCCTTGGGGAATTGTAAATATGATCATTGCAAATAACTGCATCAGACTCAGAGAATTGCAGGGACACATAATGGTAGATAACACCATCTTCCAAAACGTCAATGGAGTGAGTCTCTCTGCACACTCTCTCGTCTACTGAAACGCAAGATATGAATATGTGCAGGTAAGCTATACTATCCTATCATTGGTACTGGATCTGGAAGTGTATGGTGCTACATCATATTGACTGATCCCTGTCTTTTCCTACTGTACTACATTGTTTTGTCTCTTTCAGAGAGTCATGGAGCTTGAAGGAGATGCAGTGCATCATGAGCTAATATATGTGGACGAGGCAGGTTTCAACCTTGCAAAAACAAGGGGCCGCGGCAGAAATATCATCAGACACCTAGGCCCATACAACACTGCTGTAACGGTTTTCTTGCGGTGAAGGAGAGGCGGACCAAAATGCAGCGTGGTTTCTATTCATGGTTCTTTAATAAAGAAAACTACACATGAATAGACTAACAAAACAATAAACGTGCGAAAACCTAAACAGCCCTATCTGGTGCAAACACAGAGACAGGAACAATCACCCACAAAACCCAACACAAAACAGGCTACCTAAATATGGTTCCCAATCAGAGACAATGACTAACACCTGCCTCTGATTGAGAACCATATCAGGCCAAACATAGAAATAGACAAACCAGACACACAACATAGAATGCCACCCAGCTCACGTCCTGACCAACACTAAAACAAGGAAAACACACACGAACAATGGTCAGAATATGACAGTACCCCCCCCCCCCAAGGTGCGGACTCCAAACGCACAATCTAAACCTATAGGGAGGGTCTGGGTGGGCATCTGTCCGTGGTGGCGGCTCTGGCGCTGGACGTGGACCCCCCTCCATAATTGTCTTAGTCCACCTCCTTAGCGTCCCTTGAGTGGCGACCCTCGCCGCTAACCTTGGCCTAGGAACCCTAACAACGGGCCCCACTGGACTGAGGGGCAGCTCCGGACTGAGGGGCAGCTCGGGACTGAGGGGTAGCTCGGGACTGAGGGGAAGCTCGGGACTGAGAGGAAGCTCGGGACTGAGAGGAAGCTCAAGACTGAGAGGAAGATCAGGACTGAGAGGAAGCTCAGGCAGGTTGATGGATCTGACAGATCCTGGCTGGCTGGTGGTTCTGGCAGATCCTGGCTGACTGGTGGTTCCGGCAGATCCTGGCTGAATGGCGGATCCTGGCTGAATGGTGGGTCCTGGCTGACTGGCAGATCTGGAAGATCTTGGCTGACTGGCGGATCCTGGCAGACTGGCGGATCCTGGCTGACTGGCAGTTCTGGTCAGATCCTGGCTGACTGGCAGTTCTGGCAGATCCTGGCTGACTGGTGGATCCTGGCTGACTGGTGGATCCTGGCTGACTGGCAGATCTAACTGATCCTGGCAGACTGGCGGCTTTGGCGGATCCTGGCTGACTGTCGGCACTGGCGGCTCCTGGCTGACTGGCGGCACTGGCGGCTCCTGGCTGACTGGCGGCACTGGCGGCTCCTTACAGACTGGCGGCACTGGCGGCTCCTTGCAGACTGGTGGCACTGGCGACTCCTTACAGACTGGCGGTACTGGGGGCTCCTTGCAGACTGGCGGCACTGGCGGCGCTGGGTAGACTAGCGGCACTGGCGGCGCTGGGCAGACGGGTGGCTCAGGCGGTGCTGGGCAGACTGGCGACTCTGATGGCGCTGGGCAGACGGGTAGCTCAGGCGACGCTGGGCAGACTGGCGCCTCTGGACTGAGGGGCGGGAGCTCTGGCAGCGCCGGTCAGGCGGGAGACTCCGGCAGCACCGGACAGGTGGGAGACTCCGCCTTGCAGCGCTGGACAGAGAAGCTCTGGCGCCTCTGGACTGAGGGGCGGAAACTCTGGTTGCGCCGGACAGGAGACGCGCACTGTAGGCCTGGTGCGTGGTGCCAGCACTGGTGGTACTGGGCCGAGGACACGCACAGGAAGCCTGGTGCGGGGAGCTGCAACCGGAGGACTGGTGTGTGGAGGTGGCACTGGATGGACCGGACCGTGAAGGCATACTGGAGATCTTGAAAACAGGGCTGACACCATCCGCCCTGGCTGGATCTTCACCCTAGCCCGGCAGATGTGGGAACCTGGGATGTAGCGCACCGGGCTAAGCACGTGTACTGGGGACACCGTGCGAACCACCGCATAACACGGTGCCTGACCAGTGCCACGCCCGCCACGGTTAGCACTGCTAGGAGCACTGTAGTGCTGAGATGGCACAGGACGTGCAAGGCTAGGGAGGTGCACAGGAGGCCTGGTGCGTGAGGCTGGCACAGTCTTCACCAGACAACTAGCACGCACCTCAGTACGAGTATGGAGAGCTGACCCAGGTGCCATCAAATCCCTGACACGTTCCGTCGGGCGAATGTCGTGCCTCATGCACCAAACCAGCAACTCCCTCATATCTCTCTCCTCCAATTTCCCCATTAACTCCTTCACAGTCTCTGCTTTGCTCACCTCCAACACCAGCTCTGGTTCTGATCTCCTCCTTGGTTCCTCACGATAAACAGGGGGAGTTGGCTCAGGTCTGACTCCTGACTCTGCCACACTCTCCCTGTGCCTCCCCCCAAGAAATTTTTGGGGCTGACAATCGGGCTTCCATCCACGTCGCCGTGCTGCTTCCTCATAATGCCACCTCTCTGCTTTCGCTGCCTCCAGCTCGGCTTTGGGGCGGCAATATTCCCCTGGCTCTGCCCAGGGTCCTTTCCCGTCAAGGATCTCCTCCCAAGTCCATTTCTCCAAATAGTGCAGCCTCTCCCACTGCTGCTGCTGCTGCTGCTGCTACTTCTGTTGCTTCTCCTGCTGCTGCTTTTGCTGCTGCTGCTGTTGCTCCTGCTGCACCTGTTTACCACGCCGCTTGGTCCTTGGTTGGTGGGTGATTCTGTAACGGTTTTCTTGCGGTGAAGGAGAGGCGGACCAAAATGCAGCGTGGTTTCTATTCATGGTTCTTTAATAAAAAAACTACACATGAATAGACTAACAAAACAATAAACGTGAGAAAACCTACAACATAGAATGCCCACCCAGCTCACGTCCTGACCAACACTAAAACAAGGAAAACACACACGAACGATGGTCAGAACGTGACAACTGCACACATTGTCACATTTCTGGACACCCTTCACAACAGACTAATCCCTAATGTCCAAGGGCCCGAGCAGCCCAGGTACGTTATCATCTGGCACAATGCTGTGGTCCGCAATTGGTTCACAGGTCACCCACTTTTCATCGCACTCAAACTCCCCCCATACTCTCTGTTCTTGAATCCTATCGAAGAATTCTTCTCTGCATGGCGTTGGAAAGTGTATGATCGCCAGCCCCACCAACACATACCCCATCATCAGGCGGTGGTGGAGGCTTGTGGAGACATCAATCAGGGGTCATACCAGTCCTGGATATGGCACCCCAGGCAATACTTTCCAAGCTGCCCAGCTCAAGACAACATCGCATGTGATGTGGATGAAGTCTTCTGGCTTGACCCACAAAAAAGGCGAGATGTAGCCTCATTTGTCTAGCACAAATCTTTTTGTTTTCTTCTACTCCGCTTTTGTTGTTTGAGGAGTGTTAGAATATTTTGAGAAAAAAATAAAAACTTTACCCCCTTATTTGTATTGATAGTGTGTTATGTTCGGAATACACATCGATACTTTACATATTTTTGATAACTGTGTGTATGTGTGTTTACTACATGTATGACAAAACTTTTTTGCAAACTGCTATAAAGAAAAAGCCACAAGTGGTTTTCATTTATACTCTCAGTGCATAGTTGGTGCTTCATGAGCTTATTCAAATGATGGTTTGTGTTTACTCTATTGACACAAAAACACAATTGTTTAAAAGATTTTAAAAGAATTTTGCAAGAATTGTTTGCTTTCGCAAGAGATGTATAATGTTTTGCTGGTTTGGTGTAAGGTTTTGTGGTTAGTGTGTAGAGTTTTGTAAAAATAGCCTATAGTTTCAAAGATAGTGCATAAGCAATCAAAAAAAAAACAGTAATCGGCAGGGGACTTATTTAATCCAGTGAAAACACGGTGTTCTGTGAAAAGTGTTTCCCCAGGGACGCTGAAAAGCTGAAGCTATAAACGTGAGTGGGAGCAGGTGCACATTGGGAAGAAAAAAGGACAAATAGTAGGAGTGTGTTTGCGTGAAAGAGGGGATTGTGTGTGTGTGTGTGTGTGTGTGAGAGAGGGAGTGTGTGTGTGTTCGTGTGCGTGTGTGAAAGAGGGTGTGTGTGTGTGTGTGTGTGTGTGTGTGTGTGTGTGTGTGTGTGTGTGTGTGTGTGTGTGTGTGTGTGTGTGTGTGTGTGTGTGTGTGTGTGTGTGTGTGTGTGTGAAAGAGGGAGAGTGTGTGTGTGAAAGTGAGACATATGGAGTGTAATCCACAACATTTTCCCTGACACCCAAAAGTACTTGTTACATTTCGAATGCTTAGCAATACAGGAAAATGGTCCAATTTACGCAGTTATCATGAGAAAACGTGGTCATCCCTATTGCCTCTGATCTGGCGGACTAGGATTAACGCTCCACTATGATAGCTGATTTATTGTGAGCGTTCTAGTGTTTAAGTGGGTGCTACACATTGGTGGTGGAAGAGGTGAGTTTCTCCCTATGGAAAGTGAGCACCTTCTATAGGTGTAAAGGAGTTATAAAATGCAATCAATTATTATTACTATTATTAGTAAATGATGCCTGAGTATTGTAGTGTGCCAATGGCTATCTGTAAATAAATCAAGAACAGGAAAATTGTGCTGTATGCTTTGCTTAATATAATGAATTTGGGTAACACTTTAAGGGGTCCTTATTGCAGTGTAATTACATGTCTAAGTCTACTGTAAGAAGTATTGTAGTTAATTGTAATAACAACATGTAACTGGTGATAATTGCAGTCTGTTATTAAAGAGGTGTAACAAGTTTGTTTGTTGCCAGGCTTGTTACAAATGGGCAAGTTTCCACTAAATTCACCAATTTAGTGTTAAGTTTCTTCTCAGCTGAGCTGTTTCTTCTTTCACGGAGAGACGCGCTGGGTGTCCAAGATGAATAAGGTTGAAGGCTCAATAGGCTCTAAGTACTTACCAGTGAATGCGTACTCTTCAAAATCTTTACCCAATGTTGTGGTTAGAAGTTGCCCCCCAGAAATATATAATCTGGGTTGACTTGGTTGAGTTCACAGAAACAGATCAGATATAGATCAACCTCACTGACTGGGGTCTACCATACGGGTGTTATCCCAGATGATATATATATTTGTAACCTTAATTAATGTGTATGTTACCCATTATGACAACATGAACCTCCTTGCCATCCAAGTGGGATGATAAACACATTAGTACACCCCAGAATACAATGTAATTACCAGGTGTTACACAGGACTTCTCTAGTTTAAATGTAGTGTAACCTGAGGGCACTTACTTGCAATTATTGTGGACCTACATAGTACGTTACCTACATAGTTACCTATGAGCAATTACCATATAAGTACTTACTATCAATCAAATCATTCAATCATACCTAGAGAGGAACTAGGCTCTGAGGGGTGGCCAGCCCTCTTCTGGATCTGCCGGGGTATGAGCCATTTAAGGCCAGATTGTTATTCAAGATATTAAAACGTAGATGGCCAGCAGGGTCAAACAACAATCACAGTGGTTTTAGAGGGTTCAACAGGACATTTACCTGAGGAGTAAATGTCAGATGGCTTTTCATAGCCGAGCATTCAGAGGTCGAGACAGCAGGTGCTGTAGACAGAGAGAGAGTCGAAAACAGCAGACAAGGTAGCACGTCCGGTGACCAGGTCAGAGTTCCCTAGCCACAGGCAGAAAAGTTGAAACCAGAACAGCAGCATGACCAGGTGGACTGGGAACCATCAGGTCAGGTAGTCCTGAGGCATGATCCTAGGGCTCACGTCGTCCGGGAGGGAGAGAGAGAGAATTAGAGGGTGCATACTTAAATTCACACAGGACAACAGAGAAGACAGGAGAATTACACCAGAGAGAATTACACCAGATATAACATACTGACATACTCTCCCAGTCAAAACTGTTCGCTGCTCTGGCCCCCCAATGGTGGAACAAACTCCCTCACGACGCCAGGACAGCGGAGTCAATCACCACCTTCCGGAGACACCTGAAACCCCACCTCTTCAAGGAATACCTAGGATAGGATAAAGTAATCCTTCTCACCCCCCCCCGTAAATGATTTAGATGCACTATTGTAAAGTGGCTGTTCCACTGGATGTCAGAAGGTGAATTCACCAAATTTGTAAGTCGCTCTGGATAAGAGCGTCTGCTAAATGACTTAAATGTAAATGTAAATGACTAGCCCTCAGGCACATAGACTATTGCAGCATAGATACTGGAGACTGAGACAGGGGTTGGTCGGGGGACACTGTGGCACCATCTGACGATACATCCGGACAGGGCCAACCAGGCAGGATATAACCCCACCCACAGGACACCAGATAAGACAGGAGAATTACACCAGATATAACAGACTGTGACGAACCTCCTACTCTGTCTGCCAAATTATTTCTCTTTGTTCTTGTTTTCCTTAATAGGAGTTTGGTTGGTGGAGCCGGGAGGGTCGTCAGCAAAATGGGACACACCTGGGCCCAGGTGGGTCCCGGGATAAATGCACCTTTTACCCATTCATTGAGGAGACTCTCTCTGTTTCTGCATGAAAAACACTGTTTGAATTTGATTTTTGCATTCTTGTGACTTGCTTTGGCATCTTTCGACACTCCTCATTATCACATGTACAGGTATACACGCCAACCACTCACTTACACTACTGATTACTGATTGCACACACCATTGTTTATATGTATATAGGTTACCTCAGTTAATAAATATATTTTTGTTATTCATTATCTCCAAGTTGTCTCCCTTTTTGGCTTTGAGCCGGTTCGTGACAAGTGGGGGCCCATCTGTGATATTGAAGGTGTGTTTCTCGTGTTGTGGTGTGAGTCATCCGGGATCATAATGTTGGTTCCTAGACATTTTAGTGTATAGCACATTGTTGCATGTTGAAGGACTAATACTAGTGTCGTTAGGCTAACTGGTATGAGTATTTTGTTTAGGGGAAAACATGGAGTTATTGTTCGATTGTTACGGTTTTCTGTATGGGAAGGAGAGTCGGACCAAAATGCGGCGTGTAGATTACGATTCATGTTTAATGACAAACACACTAAACACAAACACTACAAAACAATAAAAGTAATGAACGCAACGAAAACCGAAACAGCCTATACTTGTGTAAACTAACACAGAACAAGGACATCAGGACACTAAGTACATAAGGACACTAAGGACATAAGGACACTAAGGACACTAAGGACACTAAGGACACTAAGGACACTAAGGACACTAAGGACACTAAGGACACTAAGGACACTAAGGACACTAAGGACACTAAGGACAATCACCCACGAAACACTCAAAGAATATGGCTGCCTAAATATGGTTCCCAATCAGAGACAACGATAAACACCTGCCTCTGATTGAGAACCACTTCAGACAGCCATAGACTTATCTAGAACCCCCCACTAAGCTACAATCCCAAAACAAACACACCACATACAAAAACCCATGCCACACCCTGGCCTGACCAAATAAATGAAGAAAACACAAAATACTAAGACCAGGGCGTGACATCGATAAACTCTGATGGTGCTTTGTTTGCATCTTTTGTTCGTTTTTTTGAGTTGTAATGTTTTGTGCCCAGTGTTGGTTTCCTTTATTCATTTGGTGAACTTGCCACTGCGGTGGAAAGTTGGTTGTGTTGGAGAGAGTACATTGGTTAGGCCCGTGCCCAGGCAAGGAAACTCTTGCTCTACTCACTGTTGGGACATCGGTCTGAGGTGAATACAATCTGCTGTTTAGCTCAATGGAAGATTTGGGTAGGGTAGTACCAATTACTACCCGGAACTATAGCCTTTCTTTTTCCCTGTTAGGCTTAGCAACGTGTTCCACTTTGAATAAGTTGGGCACGGTTATTTTGTTAGTTATTTTTGTGTGGTGTCCGGGGGCATATCACTAGCATGGGGGGAATCTGCCAGCGTGCTTGTTCTTTTTTCCTTGCCAGCAGGCTATAGTGCGTAATTACCCACCGCAAAACTCCATGAAGACTAGGGTGGAGTTATTGTTGGATTTGGGGAAGCTTCATATACAGTTGAAGTCTGGACGGTTACATACACCTTAGCCAAATACATTTAAACTCTGTTTTCACAATTCCTGACATTTAATCAGAGTAAAAATTCCATCTTAGGTCAGTTAGGATCACCACTTTATTTTAAGAATGTGAAATGTCAGAATAATAGTAGAGAGAATGATTAATTTCAGCTTTTATTTATTTCATCACATTCCCAGTGGGTCAGAAGTTCACTTACACTCAATTAGTATTTGGTAGCATTGCCTTTAAATTGTTTAACTTGGGTCAAACATTTCAGGTAGCCTTCCACAAGCTTCCCACAATAAGTTGGGTGAATTTTGTCCCATTCCTCCTGACAGAGCTAGTGTAACGGAGTCAGGTTTGTAGGCCTCCTTGCTCACACAGGCATTTTCAGTTCTGCCCACAAATGTTCTATAGGATTGAGGTCAGGGCTTTGTGATGGCCACTCCTGTAACGGCGTTCTTTTGTTGTTGAAGGAGAGTCGGACCGAAATGCAGCGTGTAAGTTACTCATGTTTATTTAAAGAAGACAAAACGAACGAACAAACACGAATAACTAAATAAATACAAAAAAACAACAAACAGAACGAAACCTAATACAGCCTGACTGGTGCAACCTACACAGAGACAGGGACAATCACCCACGAAATGCAAAGCGAAATCAGG
Source organism: Oncorhynchus masou masou (assembly GCF_036934945.1). Classification (NCBI taxonomy): domain Eukaryota; kingdom Metazoa; phylum Chordata; class Actinopteri; order Salmoniformes; family Salmonidae; genus Oncorhynchus; species Oncorhynchus masou. The sequence goes on from NC_088223.1 coordinate 56,233,690, forward strand.
CTACCTAAATACGGTTCCCAATCAGCGACAACGAGAAGCACCTGACTCCGATTGAGAACCGCCTCAGGCAGCCACCCTAATTAACACACACACACACCCCTAATCAACTACAATCCCAACTACTACAAACCCCAATATGAAACTACAACACATAATAACCCCATGTCACACCCTGGTCTGACTAACTAATAAACTAAAACACACAATACTAAGACCAAGGCGTGACAACTCCATTCCTTGACTTTGTTGTCCTTAAGCCATTTTGCCACAACTTTGGAAGTATGCTGTGTCATTGTCCTTTTGGAAGACCCATTTGTGACCAAGCTTTAACTTCCTGACTGATGTCTTGAGATGTTGCTTCAATATATGCATTATATGCATATCCTAGCTTCTGGGCATGAGTATCAGGCAGTCTACTTTGGGCACACCTTTCATCCGGAGGTGAAAATACTGCCCCCTACCCAAGAGAGGTTAAGGCGTCATTTGTAGGGATTCCTAATGAGAGCGCACAGTTTCCCGGATGTGTTCTCTGCATGTGCGGTGACGCGTTCTATGAGTCATGGCGACCTGGTCACTGCGCTGGCTAACAATGATGGCACAAAGAAATCTGTCGCTACTTTCCCTGTTATACGCTTACCTGTGCCACACTCCGATCTACTCAAAGAGCAACGGGCTTACCCTGCATTAGAAAGGTTGTGTGACCAAATTATGTCTGTGGAACAGTTGGGAGATGTTGCCCATGGCTATTTTCTCCAGGATGATGTCCTGATGAGAAAGTGGGTGTTTCATGGTAGTTGTTTTGTGGGGGAGGATATTAGTCAGGTTGAAAACTTGCCATAACAATCTTGCTGGACATCTGGGTGTGAGGAAAACCTACAATCGCATACTAAGACATTTCTTTTGGCCTAGGTTAAAGAGAGATGTCTCTGAGTTCCTCAAAACCTGTCACACCTGTAAGAGTAGGGGTGTTAACACCGGTGTCCTGGCTAAATTCCCAATCTGGCCCTCAAACCATCACGGTCACCTAATAATCCCCTGTTTACAATTGGCTCATTTATCCCCTTCCTCTCCCCTGTAACTATTCCCCAGGTCGTTGCTGCAAATGAGAACATGTTCTCAGTCAACTTACCTGGGAAAATAACGGATAAATAAAATAAAATTGACTGGTAAACCTAATCAAACTATTAAGCCGGTAACACTGTTTCCTATTCCCGTGATCAGCCCACCTTCTGCGTAGCTGATTATTGATTGTGTTGGTTCTCTGCCTTGCTCTAAGAATGGTAGTAATTACCTGTTCAATGTGAGACCTGTCAGACCACTAGGTTTCCTGCTGCATATCTTCTCCGGTCTATCACGACTAAGTCTGTGCTAAAAGCTTTCTTTATCTCACTGTTTGGAGTCCCCAAGGTCATTCAGAATGACCAAGGATCTAATTTCACCTCTAATCTGTTTGGTCAGGTTCTCCAACAGCTCCATATTAAACACAATTTGGCTAGTGCCTATGACATGCAGAGTCAAGGAGTGCTGGAATGTTTCCATCAAACACTTAAGTCTTATTTGAGAGCTTATTGTACGGAGATTAATAGGTATTGGGAGGAGGGGTTGCCTTGGTTACTGTTAGGCTCTTGGGAGGTTTCACAGGAGAGCACTGGTTTCAGTCCAAATGACCTTGTGTTTGGACATAGGGTGTGTGGACTTCTAGCAGTACTCCAGGATGACTGGAAGTCTTCAGAGCCACCTCAGTCCCTGTTATTTTATGTGTGTGATTTCCGGCGACACCTGTACCCCTCCTGGTGAAATGGCTAAAGAGAAACTATCATCTTCACAGGGGAGGATGAAGGGCATATTTGATCGGCGAGCTGAGCCTTGTCACTTTAGTCCAGGTGAACAGGTTCTGGCTCTGCTGCCAATTGTTAGGTCATTTGGGATGAAGGCAGGGTCATTTGGGATTTAGGCTGGGTCTTCTACTATGATCCAGGGCAGTATTTTGTTGTTTGTGTGATTGGAGTGGTGTTCCGGGGTCCTTGTTCGTCCACGGTTTTATGGGGGGGCCTTACTAGGGCATCTTTCAACACTCCTCATTATCACATCTATACACGCAACCACTCACTTACACTACTGATTACTGACTACACACACCATTGTTTATTTGTATATAGGTTACCTCAGTTAATAAATATATTTTTGTTATTCCTTATCTCCACGTTGTCTCCCTTTTTGTTACGGGCTTCGAGCCGGTTCGTGACACCGACTGACTCTAACCCCCCGGCACATAGACTTTTGCAGCATAGATACTGAGAGGGGTTGGTCGGGGGACACTGTGGCCCTGTATGACGACACCTCCGCTCAGGGCCAACCAGGCAGGATATAACCCCACCCACTTTGTCAAAGCACAGGCTCCACATGACTAGAGGGATATCAACAGACCACCAACTTACTACTCTGAAACAAGGATGAGTATAGCCCACAAAGATCTCCTCCACTGCACGAGCCCGAGGTTGCACAAAACCGGTCAGGAAGATCAAGTCTGTGACTCAACCCTCTCAAGTGCCGCAACCATCCTAGGGACAGCATGGAAGAGTGCTTGTAGTAAGCCAGTGAATCAGCCTACGTAATAGGGTCAGAGGCAGAGAATCCCACTGGAGAGAGGGGAGCCGACCATGCAGAGACAGCAAGGGTAGTTCGTCGCTCCAGTGCCTTACTGTTCACCTTCGCACCCCTTGGCCAGACAACACTCAATCATTGGACCTACTGAAGAGATGAGTTTTCAGTAAAGCCTTAAAGGTCGAGACCGAGTCTACATCTCTCACATGGATAGGCAGATCATTCCATAAAAATTGAGCTCTATTGGAGAAACGCCTGCTTCCAGCTGTTTAATACTCATTACCATAGGGAAAACATACTAAATTTGTGCTTCTACTATTGTCAACTTTATTGCAATATGTAAAAATACCTTAAAAGTCTTCCAAAATAAGAATTGCTATTGCTATTGATTAATTAGAATACACAATTATATAGGCCTACTCAGTAACAACACATATATTTAATCTGTAGCTAAGCCTACAATATAGTTATTTGCCTGGCTAGCTAGCAAATGAAGAGAAAACAGGATTGCCTTTCCTCTCCTTTTTAACATTACAGGTAACAAAGGAAATTGACAATGTCTGTAAAAATACCATACTGTCATACCTTATAAAAAAGTCACAACAGCTGTGATGGAAACAGAAAGTTTTGGGACAATTTTATAAATGCCGATAGATCAACTGTTTGACATGGTGGGGTCTTTTTGTTTCTGAAATTAATTATGTGAGAAATGGCAGTGTAAATGCCTTTATACACAAATATTTATATAATAACCATTCTATGGAAGTAAACTTCGAGTCACACAATGATATGGTGTGTGGTCCTCCTACTGGAACTCTGGAAACCATGCAGTTTGAGGCTACAGATTAAACAAATTATGATAAACTTCCCCATGCCCGTTGATCTTGATGCTCCTTTCCAATAAATGTTGAGTGTCTCAGTCTGGTGACATGATGATCGATGCTTGACGCACAGTTGACAAAATATTAATATTCTCGCTCTTATCCATTATAATCTCGTCATGTAGACTAGCCTACCTGCATAGTCTGACTGGGAGCTGTTATCTAGAGCGCATGGGCCAAAACCAGAGTAGGTACATTTACTATTTAAAACTATTGGTATAGTTGAAAATATGATGAAAACGTAAGAAAGAAAAGTTAATTTTTTATCTGCAACAAGTTGTTTGCTGGAAACAGACCACTGTTGGGAAACTGCAAATTTTTTCTTTATGCAGATTTGAGAATATTTCCATGAAAATCTGTTGGCCATTGGATGGAAACCTAGCTTGTGTCTTCATCTGACTCTTTCTTGTAAGCAATTTCCAATCCTGGAGTCTAAGATAGAGAAGAAGAATGTATGACAATTTAACAAAGTCACTTTCAAATTCGCCTACTAGCTATCTATCATCGGAGATGGTATAGAAACCTTCCTCCAATATCTCTGCAATAATCATTATCATGATTTCTATAATTTAGGGTTTAGGCTTATAGATGGGCCGAGCTACCTAGTTGTTGTGTTATCCAGCTAGCGTTATACTGATAATGGTGCTTGCTAACACTAATAAGCTAGCTCGTGTTTACATTGAAAAGGAACTACTCATAGGTGTATTGACACAAGTAGCTAGCTAGCTGGATCTGTCTGTATATGGATATGGATATCCTGGAACAAGGTTCAGGGAAGATAAGACCACTGATTCCAGCTAACTTGCTATTTAGCAGCTTTTGGTAACTGGCTAGCTAATGTTAACTGCCAAGGCATGGAAGGTCTATTCTGTAGATGTTAACTAAGCTAGCTAGCTAGCCTAGCTTGTAGACCTACCAAAAATGTCAGCCAGCGATTTTTTGATATTATGTTGGTCAATTTAGCATAGGCAGTTGGCTAGCAAAGCCAGGCTGCCTAGCACAATCTGTAACTAAAAAGCAAAAACAAATTGCATGGAAAACATACCTTTTTTCTGCTGTGTGAATGTTTTTGTCTCTTCTATAACAGTTTGCTTCATTTGCTGCAATTTCATACACTACGGTCAACATTTTTAGAACACCTACTCATTCAAGGGGTTTTCTTTATTTTACTACTTTCTAAATTGTAGAATAATAGTGAAGACATCAAAAATAACACATATGGAATCATGTAGTAACCAAAAAAGTGTTTTATCTATTTTATATTGAGATTCTTCAAATAGCCACCCTTTGCCTTGATGACAACTTTGCACACTCTTGGCATTCTCTCGACCAGCTTCAACTGGAATGCTTTTCCAACAGTTTTGAAGGAGTTCCCACATACGCTGAACACATGTTGGGTGCTTTTCCTTTACTCTGCAGTCCGACTCATCCCAAACCATCTCAATTTGTTTTGGGCCGAGGGTACGCTGACCTCCTGCTCATGTTCCGGGAAGAATGGAGGTTGATACCCCATGGAGCACCCGAAAGGCGAGAGTCCCGTGGCAGACCTAGGAATGGCGTTCCGGGCATACTCTACCCAGACCAGTTGAGCATGCGCAGACCAGCTGGCTGGTGTGTTTACGGACATATTCAATCAATCCCTATCTCAGTCTGCTGTTCCCAGATGCTTCAAGAGGGCCACCATTGTTCCTGTTCCCAAGAAAGCTAAGGTAACTGAGCTAAACGACTACCGCCCCGTAGCACTCACTTCCGTCATCATGAAGTGCTTTGAGAGACTAGTCAAGGACCATATCACCTCCACCCTACCTGACACCCTAGACCCACTCCAATTTGCTTACCGCCCAAATATGTCCACAGACGATGTAATCTCATCCACACTGCACACTGCCCTAACCCATCTGGACAAGAGGAATACCTATGTGAGAATGCTGTTCATCAACTACAGCTCGGCATTTAACACCATAGTACCCTCCAAGCTCGTCATCAAGCTCGAGACCCTGGGTCTCGACCCCGCCCTGTGCAACTGGGTACTGGACTTCCTGACGGGCCGCCCCCAGGTGGTGAGGGTAGGCAACAACATCTCCACCCCGCTGATCCTCAACTCTGGGGCCCCACAAGGGTGCGTTCTGAGCCCTCTCCTGTACTCCCTGTTCACCCACGACTGCGTGGCCACGCACGCCTCCAACTCAATCATCAAGTTTGCGGACGACACAACAGTGGTAGGCTCGATTACCAACAACGACGAGACGGCCTACAGGGAGGAGGTGAGGGCCCTCGGAGTGTGGTGTCAGGAAAATAACCTCACACTCAACGTCAACAAAACTAAGGAGATGATTGTGGACTTCAGGAAACAGCAGAGGGAACACCCCCTATCCACATCGATGGAACAGTAGTGGAGAGGGTAGTAAGTATTAAGTTCCTCGGCATACACATCACAGACAAACTGAATTGGTCCACCCACACAGACAGCATCGTGAAGAAGGCGCAGCAGCGCCTCTTCAACCTCAGGAGGCTGAAGAAGTTTGGCTTGTCACCAAAAGCACTCACAAACTGTCAGGATTTGGCCAGGGTTGTTCCGGGTTTTGGTCACTAGATGCCCCCATTGTGCTTTTTGACCTTATGTTTTTTCCCTTGATTCCCATTATTATTTGCACCTGTGCCTCGTTTCCCCTGATTGTATTTAAACCCTTAGTTTCCCTCAGTTCTGTGCTCTGTGTTTGTATGTTAGCACCCAGCCCTAGTGTTCTGTGTATTCTTGTCGATTCCGGTGGACGCTCTTGTGGAATTCTGTTTTTGTTTTTTGAGTATCTCTTGAGGCTTTTTTTGTGCTATACCTACCACCTTTTGGATTTGCCATTTTGTATTGAAGGACTTCTCCTTTTTACTTTATTAAATACACCGTCTTAAGTACTGCTGTGTCTGCCTCATCTTCTGGGTTCTGCTGACTATTCGTGGCTCAGTTGGTTAAGTGACTGTTTCTCACTCCGGAGACCCAGGTTCGTAACCGGGTCCTGACAGAAACACAGAGCCAAAAATGAACCCAGAGGCAGCCAGTTCCCAGGACCTTTTTGCCATGCTGTCCCACCACCAGGAGACTGTCCAACGCCACGAAGCCGCCCTGGTTCAGCAAGAGGCCTTAATGGCTAGACATTCTCATCTTCTGTCGGAGATGCTGACTTCCATTAAGCAAATGTCTGATCGTCTTACCCCGGCAACAGTTCCGTCCCAGTACCTCAGATTCACGTACCCATGGCAGTTAACCCCTGGCTGAACCTCGTCTTCCACCTCCCCAACGGTTCTCAGGTGATCCAAGTGCTTGTAAAGGGTTTCTCACCCAATGTTCTCTCTCCTTTGAGCTACAACCCTCGTCGTTTCCCACCGACCGGTCTAAGATCGCTTATATCATCACCCTGCTGTCGGAAAAAGCCCTGGCCTGGGCTACTGCTGTGTGGGATGCCCATAGTTCCTGCTTGCCAGCTACTCTGCCTTTGCTGAGGAATTCAAACGAGTGTTTCAAGGCCTAAGCAGTGGTTCTGACTCAGCCAAACAGCTCCTGACTCTCCACCAAGGTTGGCGCAGCGTGACGGACTATGCCATCCAGTTCCGCACGGTGGCAGCAGCGAGTGGTTGGAACAACGAGGCGCTCACGGTGTGCTTTCTGAAAGGCCTTTCCGACACTATCCAAGATGAACTGGCCACTCGGGAACCACCGGACAATCTCGAGTCCCTGATCAAGTTGGCCTCACGCATTGACCAGCGTCTGAGAGAGAGAGAACTCAACCGTAGACCTCTAGCCCCTATCAGTCCCAGCTCCGAGTCCCCACCTTTATCCTCACTGGCTCCACCGGAACCCATGCAGATTGGACGCATCTCCCAGGCTGAGAGAGACCGCCGGATGAGGGAGCGACGCTGTCTATATTGCGGCAAACCGGGCCATTTCCGTTCCACGTGTCCCGGGCTCCAGGGAAACGCTCTGTCCCGTACAGACCGGGGGAACTGTAACGGGAAACATAACATCCTCCCATCCGTCCAACTCCCGTCTGCTCATTCCAGTCACCCTCTCGTGGGACAACCACAAGCTTCTCCTTCAAGCCTTGGTAGACTCTGGAGCCGCAGGTAACTTCATGGATGGTGTCTGGGCGAAGGAGAATGGCGTTCCCTCTGAACCTCTAAGTGACCCCATGAGGGTTACTACATTGGATGGAAGCCCTTTGGGATCTGGACTTGTCACTCATGTCACTACCTCCTTGCGACTTTCAGTTTCACAACACCAGGAATTGATGAACTTTCATTTGATCTCCTGTTCCGAGTTCCCTCTCGTCCTTGGATACCCCTGGCTTCACAGCCATAACCCTCACATCGACTGGTCTGTGGGCACTATCAAGCAGTGGGGTCCTACGTGCCAAGCTACTTGTATTTTCCAGAATTCTCCGAGTTCTACTCCCGAGTCTTTAGAATCCATCGACCTGACCCGAGTTCCCGAGTGTTACCATGACCTCAAACTGGTGTTTAGCAAACAGAGGGCCACCATGCTACCACCCCATAGACCTTACGATTGCCCCATCGACCTGTTTCCGGGCACTTGCCCCCCAGGGGTCGGATCTTTTCCCTATCTCCACCCGAACGAGCTGCTATGGATACCTACATCAAGGACGCTCTGGAAGCAGGCCTCATGCGTCCATCCACCTCCCCGGCGGGAGCAGGGTTTTTCTTTGTGGCCAAGAAAGACGGTGGATTACGTCCTTGCATCGACTACCGGGGACTCAATGCCATAACCGTCCGTAACCGTTACCCGCTACCCCTTATGGCCACAGCCTTCGAGCTGCTCCAGGAAGCAGTTGTTTTCACTAAGCTTGACCTGCGGAACACATACCATCTTGTGCGGATCAGACCTGGTGACGAGTGGAAGACCGCTTTCAACACGCCTACTGGTCACTATGAATACTTGGTGATGCCCTTCGGCCTGACCAACGCCCCAGCGGTGTTCCAAGCGCTCATAAACGATGTGCTTAGGGATATGCTTAACATATTTGTGTTCGTTTACCTGGATGACATCCTCATCTTTTCGAGCTCCCTTCAAGAACACACTAAGCATGTCAGACAAGTACTCAAACGCCTCCTAGACAGCCATCTGTACGTTAAGCCGGAAAAATGTGAATTCCATTCATCCCGAGTACAATTCCTGGGATTTGTAGTGGAACCCGGTCGAGTCCAAATGGACCCCAGGAAGGTAGGGCGGTAGCGGATTGGCCCACCCCCAAATCCGTTAAGGAAGTTCAGCGTTTCCTGGGCTTCACAAACTTTTACCGCAAGTTCATCAAGAACTTCAGCTTGGTGGCAGCTCCTCTCTCAGCTTTAACCAAGGGTGGCAATTCAAGGTTTTTGTGGGGAAGAGAAGCTGAGACGGCCTTCCAAGGACTCAAGCAGCGCGTTCTCTCTGCTCCCATCCTGATACTACCGACTACGGATGAACCATTTGTGGTGGAGGTAGACGCATCAGAGGTTGGGGTTGGAGCTGTCCTGTCTCAGAGGGTGAAGACAAGAAGCTTCATCCGTGCGCTTTCTTCTCACACCGGCTTACCCCAACTGAGAGGAACTACGATGTGGGGATCGTGAACTCCTAGCGGTTAAGATGGCATTGAAGGAATGGAGACACTGGCTCGAGGGGCTTCTCACCCGTTTCAAGTGCTTACGGACCACAAAAATCTGGAGTATATCCAGCAGGCGAAGCGGTTGAACTCTAGACAAGCTAGATGGTCTCTTTTCTTCAATCGATTCCAGTTTATCCTCACCTATCGGCCCGGGTCGAAGAATCTCAAACCGGATGCCCTGTCCCGAGTCTACGCTCCTGCCATTCGAGATGACACGGACATGCCTGTCCTTAGTGCTGCTAAGATTGTGGCTCCGATCTCGTGGCAAGTTGAGGATACCGTGAGACGTGCTCAAGCTAGCGAACCGGACCCGAAAGGAGGTCCTGCCAATCGGTTGTTTGTCCCCAAGGCAGTGAGGACTCAGGTCCTTCTGTGGGGGCACTCCTCTCGCCTCACCTGTCATCCGGGCGTAGGTCGCACCTTGGAGTTCATCCAGCGTAAGTTCTGGTGGCCTACCATAAGAGAAGACGTTGCCACTTTCGTCAATGCCTGTCCCGTGTGCTGCCAGGGCAAATCTTCTCACCTCCGCCCTCAAGGACTCCTTCACCCTTTACCTGTTCCCCACAGACCCTGGTCCCATATCTCATTGGACTTTATTACTGGACTTCCTCCATCCCATGGCAATACTACTATCCTAGTCATAATCGACAGGTTTTCAAAGGCGGCCAGGTTCGTCCCTCTGACTAAGTTACCTTCTGCCAAGGAAACGGCTGAGTTGGTAATTAATCATGTGTTCCGAGTCTTCGGCATTCCTCAAGATATGGTTTCTGACAGAGGTCCCCAGTTCGCCTCAAGGTTTTGGAAGGCCTTCTGCCAACTCATGGGGGCTTCTGCCAGTCTATCTTCAGGGTACCATCCGGAGTCCAACGGCCAAACAGAGAGTATGAATCAAGAGCTGGAAACCACCCTCCGATGTATGACTCGTGACAACCCGTCCACATGGTCATCCTTTATTGTTTGGGCCGAATACGCGCACAACACCTTGCGCTCCTCCTCCACTGGTATGTCCCCGCACGAGTGTCAGTTTGGCTATGCTCCTCCATTGTTCCCGGACCAGGAGGCAGAAGTCAGAGTGCCTTCAGCCTTGAAGTTCGTCAGACGCTGTCGGCTTATGTGGAGGAAGACCCATCTTAATCTTATGCGTTCCTCACAGAGGTACCAACAACAAGCCAACAGACGTCGCCGTCCCGGGCCTACCCTGCGCCCCGGCCAGAGAGTCTGGCTCTCCACAAGAGACTTACCACTACGGGTGGAGTCTCGCAAGCTGTCCCAGAAATACATCGGTCCCTTCAAGGTTGCCAGGAGAGTTAACCCAGTTTCTTATCGCCTACACTTACCCAGATCCCTTAAGATTAATCCCACATTTCACATTTCATTGTTAAAACCTGTTGTTTTTTCTCCCCTTGTCCCGGCAGACAGACCTCCCCCTCCGCCTCGTGTCATTGGAGGCCAGCCGGCTTATACCGTCCATCGGATACTGGATTCCCGCCGGGTGCAGCGGTCCTGGCAGTATCTGGTGGACTGGGAAGTCTACGGTCCCGAGGAGCGATCCTGGGTTCCTGCCAAAGACATCCTGGACCCTGACCTCATTCGTCAGTTCAGGGCCCTCCACCCTGAGAGAGCTGGTAGGAACGTCAGGAGCCGTTCCTAGGGGGATTCTGTCAGGATTTGGCCAGGGTTGTTCCGGGTTTTGGTCACTAGATGCCCCCATTGTGCTTTTTGACCTTGTGTTTTTTCCCTTGATTCCCATTATTATTTGCACCTGTGCCTCGTTTCCCCTGATTGTATTTAAACCCTTAGTTTCCCTCAGTTCTGTGCTCTGTGTTTGTATGTTAGCACCCAGCCCTAGTGTTCTGTGTATTCTTGTCGATTCCGGTGGACGCTCTTGTGGAATTCTGTTTTTGTTTTTTGAGTATCTCTTGAGGCTTTTTGTGCTATACCTACCACCTTTTGGATTTGCCATTTTGTATTGAAGGACTTCTCTTTTTTACTTTATTAAATACACCGTCTTAAGTACTGCTATGTCTGCCTCATCTTCTGGGTTCTGCTGACTATTCGTGGCTCAGTTGGTTAAGTGACTGTTTCTCACTCCAGAGACCCAGGTTCGTAACCGGGTCCTGACACAAACTTCTACAGATGCACAATCGAGAGCATCCTGGCGGGCTGTATCACCGTCTGGTACGGCAACTGCTCCGCCCACAACCGTAAGGCTCTCCAGAGGGTAGTGAGGTCTGCACAATGCATCACCGGGGGCAAACTACCTGCCCTCCAGGACACCTACACCACCCGATGTTACAGGAAGGCCATAAAGATCATCAAGGACAACAACCACCCGAGCCACTGCCTGTTCATCCCGCTATCATCCAGAAGGCGAGGTCAGTACAGGTGCATCAAAGCTGGGACCGAGAGACTGAAAAACAGCTTCTATCTCAAGGCCATCAGACTGTTAAACAGCAACCACTAACATTGAGTGGCTGCTGCCAACACACTGACTCAACTCCAGCCACTTTAATAATGGGAATTGATGGGAAATGATGTAAAATATATCACTAGCCACTTTAAACAATGCTACCTAATATAATGTTTACATACCCTACATTATTCATCTCATATGTATACGTATATACTGTACTCTATATCATCCACTGCATCTTTATGTAATACATGTATCACTAGCCACTTTAACTATGCCACTTTGTTTACATACTCATCTCATATGTATATACTGTACTCGATACCCTCTACTGTATCTTGCCTATGCTGCTCTGTACCATCACTCATTCATATATCCTTATTACTTAAGGCTGTCTTCCACTCACCCCTTCACGTCTCCCGAACCAGGTGGTAGGCATTTTGAAGATCCAACTTGGAAGATATGGTGGCCTCCTGGAGAGGTTCAAACACAGAGGAGACATCCACAGTCTTGCTAACATCCAGAGGAAGAAGACTTTAGGAAGGCTGTGCTGCTTGAAGGCGGTGGGAATGGCAAAATGGGCTCCAACCCAGGATGGAGCATGTGGTCCAATCAATCTTCAGATTGTGATTTTGAAGCCAGGAAAATCCCAAAACAACCGGAACATGGGGATATGCAATGAGAAGAAACTGTATTGTCTCACTGTGTTTACCAGAAACTCGTAATTGAACGGGCACAGTACCATGGGTGACTTCCCCTACAGAGTGGCCGTTCAGTGCCTTAGCGTCCATGGGCACAGAGAGAGGCTGAGTGGGAATACCAAGCTATGAAACTATTGTGGCATCCATAAGACATTCATCAGATCCAGAGTCAATGAGCACTCGGAGAAACTTAGATTGGTCTCTCCACAGCACAAGAGCAAAACGGGGTGTGCGGGGAATGGGAATTAGGGAATTCCCAGTCTGACTCACCATAGTACAGGTACCCATTAGATACAAGGGTTTCCTAATAGGGCAGGTAGCTATAAAATGTCCTGCCCCTCCACAGTACATACAACAGTTATTATTCAGCCTTCCTGAGCGTTCCCCAACTGAAAACCTAGCTCTTCCCAACTACACAGGCTCAGGAGTATCCAACTCACCCATCATAGATTCCTCACCCGTCGTAGAGGGCTCGGGTGGCTTCGAATCGTCTCTGAAGTGCTGCCTTTGGAAACTTCGGATTCCATTGGAGGTGAACGCACCATAGCGGGAGCACAAGTGTGCCCGAGACCAGATCTCCTCTCACTCTTGCGTTCCCTTAGGCATCCATCAATTTTAATGGGAAGGGCGATAAGGGAGTCGAGAATCCATCGGGAATTCCCGAGCAGCTAGCTCATCCTTTACCTCCTTAGATAATCCGTGCAAAAAAAGTATAGAAAAGAGACTCCAGATTCCAGGCACTCTCGGCGGCCAACGTGCAAAAATCAACAGGGTAGTCCGCCACACTATGGGAGTTTTGACAGTTTCTCTCAGAAACCGGAAACTCAAATACCCTTCTCACTTCTGCCATGAATTCCTCCAGATGACCACAAATGGCAGAGTGTTGCTTCCAAACTGCTGTAGCCCAGGAGAGCGCCCTTCCCGACATTAGCGTAATAATATACGCCATCTTCGATCTGTCTGAAGGAAACGAAGATGGCTTTAGCTAAAAAATAAGTGAGCACTGAGAAAGAAAACCCAGGCAGGTAAAAGGATTCCCCGAATATCGCTCCGGAGGAGGTAAGCGGGGTTCTCGGGGAGCCGGGATAGTCTGTACAAACTCACCACAGATAAGGGAAAAATTACTGCTTGAGTGGGGTTTTTCAGAGGTGACAGGTAGCCTCTGAGCTAACTCCCTGATTTGCTCCATAATAGCCTTTAACCCATGGTTGTGGCGTTCCATCAAGGACCTGAGCCCTTCCAAAAGGCCCTGTACCAGCTTCTCATGTCTCCTAATGGTGGCTTCCTGCAGGGAGACAACGTGGCGGAGCTGGTCCAAGTCTGCTGGGTCTCTCATGGCCAGTTCATACTATAAGGGAACAAGGCAAGACCTGGATGCAGACACAGAAGGCAGGTGGTTAGAGTCTTTATAGTTTGTTTATAATCCAAAAGGAGTAGACAAGAGAATGGTCGTGGACAGGCAAAAGGTCAAAACCAGATCCTGAGTCCAAGAGGTAAAGATTGGCAGACAAGCTCGATGTCAGAGCAGGCAGAAGGGTCAGGCAGGCAGGTACGGAGTCCAGAATAAACAAGCAAGGGTAAAAAAAAATAGAAAACAGGAGGACGGGAAAACACGCTGGTTGACATACAAGACGAACTGGCACAGAGAGAAAGGAAACACTGGGATAAATACACTGGGGGAAATAAGCGACACCTGGAGGAGGTGGAATCAATAACAAGAACAGGTGAAACAGATCAGGGCGTGACAACACTGTCACATTAGTGTTTGCATTTAGCCTACCACATGTCATGGAACTTCTGGATGTATGGCCCCATCCTGCAAAGTGGCTCAGAACACGTAGAAAACACAAAGGAGATTTCTACACATCTCCCACTCTAGCCCTGCGTCCACTCCGGATGCACACCACACACACTTTCTTGCATCCTTCAAACTGCACCTTCTTTCAAATGAGTTATAAATAAGTCCACATGTCCTGGTGGCACGCTCTTCCTGCCACTGTAGTCAATCACCAAGTGAATGCACAAGCTTCATTTTGAATGCCTACAGGGACCAGAGCCTGTGGTTTCTGGGAAAGGGCCTTGTCCCCCACACAATGAAAGCATTTATGATGTCAATGTTGAGCATGCCCCAAAACACATACTTCCACCATTTTCTGCCTGTGCGTCCAACATTGTAATAGCTCCGCAGTTGGTGTCACGTCTACTCCCGCTCCGGTGCTCGACGTCGAGTGCTGGTTTACCAACCACCAGTCCTGGCAACCCATTATTACGCACACCTGGACTTTTTATTGGTTTTCTCTAACGTTCAGTATGCTTCCCATTTTTGTTCTTTTGTATCTCTTCAGTATTATATTGACCTTCTGAACCTGCTTTCTGGGTCCGGCATATACATTACAGTTGGACAAGATGGTCAACCAATCAAATTTTCTTGTTGTAATCTATTACAAGTTCTGGTACAGATATAAATTCCTACCACAGGTGGACTTACCAAAGGTGGACTCCAATCAAGTTGTAGAAACATCTCAAGGATGATCAATTGAAACAGGATGCACCTGAGCTCAATTTCGTCTCACAGCAAAGGCTCTGAATACCTATGTAAATCAGGTATTTCTGTTTTTTTTTTTAAAGTTTGAAGCTTTTTCTCCATATATCCAATTATACTTTCAAAAATAACTCCCAAACCCTTGCCACTGTCACTTTAGGCCCAGGCTGTGTGGTATAGTGAATGGTGGGACCTGTGGCAGACACACTCCATGTAAATGTAGGCTCCTTTCTTGAGTGTACTATCCCTCTTCCCCTCTCCATTCCTCCTCCTCTGCCTCCTACTCATGTCCCTCTCCCTCCACTCTCCACTCCCTTCCATTCACTCTCCTTTTCCTCTCTCCCTCCACTATCCTCTCACTCCACAACTCTATCCTTCCAATCATCTCTAACTCCTCTTCCTCCCAGCTTTTTGCTGCTGAGCCCTGACTCTCCACAAGAATTCCGTCACTACCACTGACCTATAGGAATAAAGTTAAAGAGGGAGAGGAGAAGAGCAGCAAATAGGATACAATTGTAGTCAGGAACATAATCTCTCTCCCTGTCACACTGTCTCTCTCTTCCTTCCTCCCTTTGTTTTTCTCAACCATACACATTACTCTCTTCCTAATAAGGGGTTTCCAAAATAAATAGTGTGATACAGTTACACACTTCCCATGCCACACACACACACACACACACACACACACACACACACACACACACACACACACACACACACACACACACACACACACACACACACACACATGCTCTCTCTCTTCTCCAATCAACTTTCTTGCCGAGCAGACTTATTATTTGCAATTTAGTTACAAAGATAAAACAGTTTCCAAATAAATTGCATTGGTAGAGACAGGACAAAAAAAGCAACTTGTTCGCTGGCTATGTATACAAATATCCAACTCGTTATATTCAACACATCATCACATCCAATTCAAATATTCCAATTCATCAAATATCCAACTCATTGTACAACTTTTCTGGCCTGATTAACTAAACTCAGGAAACGTCCTCTCACTGTCAACTGCGTTTTATTTTCAACAACCAAACATGTGTAAATATTTGTATGAATATAGCAAGATTCAACAACTGAGACATATCTGAACAAGTTCCACAGACATGTGACTAACAGAAATTGAATAATGTGTCCCTGAACAAAGGGGGGGGGGTCAAAATCTAAAGCAATAGTCAGTATCTGATGTGGCCACCATCTGTATTAAGTACTGCAGTGCATCTCCTCCTCATGGACTGCACCAGATTTGCCAGTTCTTGCTGTGAGATGTTATCACACTCTTCCACCTGCAAGTTCCCGGACATTTCTGGTGGGAATGGCCCTAGCCCTCACCCTCCGATCCAACAGGTCCCAGACATGCTCAATGGAATTGAGATCTGGGCTCTTCGCTGGCCATTGCAGAACACTGACATTCCTGTCTTGCAGGAAATCATGCACAGAACGAGCAGTATGGATGGTGGCATTGTCATGCTGGAGAGTCATGTCAGGATGAGCCTGCAGGGAGGGTACCACATGAGGGAGGACTATGTCTTCCCTGTAACGCACATTGTTGAGATTGCCTGCAATGACAACAAGCTCAGTCCGATGATGCTGTGACACACCGCCCCAGACAATGACAGATCCTCCACCTCCAGAGATGCCAAGAGTACAGGCCTCTGTAATGCTCATTCCTTCGACAATATACACAAATCCAACCATCACCCCTGGTGAGACAAAACAGTGACTTATCAGTGAAGAGGACTTTTTGCCAGTCCTGTCTGATCCAGCGATGGTGGGTTTGTGCCCATAGGCAACATTGTTGCTGGTTATGTCTGGTGAGGACCTGCCTTACAACAGGCCTACAAGCCCTCGGTCCAGCCGCTCTCATCCTATTGTGGACAGTCTGAGCACTGATGGAGGGATTGTGCATTGCTGGTGTAACTCGGGTAGTTGTTATCGCCATCCTGTACCTGTCCTACAGGTGTAATGTTCGGATGTAACAATCCTGGGCAGGTGTTGTTACACTGGGTCTGCCACTGTGAGGACGGTCAGCTGTCCATCCTGTCTCACTGTAGTACTGTCTTAGGCGTCTGACAGTACAGACATTGCAATTTATTGCCCTGATGACCACATCTGCAGTCCTCATGCCTCCTTGCAGCATGTTTAAGTTATCTTCACGCAGATGAGCAGGGAGCCTGGGCATCTTTCCTTTGACGTTTTTCAGAGTCAGCAGAAAGGCCTCTTTAGTCTCCTAAGTTTTCATAACAGTGACCTTAATTGCATACCATCTGTAAGCTGTTAGTGTCTGTCACACCCTGACCATAGTTTGCTATGTTTTGTTTGGTCAGGGTGTGATCTGAGTGGGCATTCTATGTTGTGTGTCTAGTTTGTCTGTTTCTGTGTTTGGCCTGATATGGTTCTCAATCAGAGGCAGGTGTTAGTCATTGTCTCTGATTGGGAACCATATTTAGGTAGCCTGTTTGATGTTGGGTTTTGTGGGTGATTGTCTCCTGTGTCAGTGTTTGTTCCACACGGGACTGTTTCGGGTTTACACGTTTGTTGTTTTTGTAGTTTATTCATGTATAGTTTTCTTATTAAAAACAAACATGAATTTCAACCACGCTGCATTTTCGTCCTCCTCTCCTTCGACGGAAGAATCCCGTAACAGTGTCTCAATGACCATTCCACTGGTGCATGTTCATTAATTGTTTGAAACGGTGTTTAAACCTTTTACAATGAAGATCTGTGAAGTTATTTGGATTTTTACGAATTATCTTTGAAAGACAGGGTTCTGAAAACGGGATGTTTATTTTTTTTGCTGAGTTTGTTAGCTTGGTAGGGGTCTTGAAAAGGGGATGTTTATTTTTTTGCTGAGTTTGTTAGCTTGGTAGCTAACCTATGTCAAGCAGCTGCTGTCGTTTCAATATGAATGTCAGTACGTCAGTAGATACTGACTACACAGAGTGAAAACACTACATTTATTTCATTGAGACAGAGAGCAATCATTAGAGATTCACCACTGATGTGCTCACCTGTGCCAACCAAGTTATTTATTACATGACAGGACTTGCTAATTTGAGGGCTATCCCCCAAGTTTCACAGCATCAACAACATCGACAACACCAAACATATATCTGCTGTTTACTTATTTCACTCACCTCTACATCATCGCTTTTCAAAGTGTAAGGACATGTCCGAAACCATATCACCAACCAATATACACAGTCACTCATATACAGTGCATTCGGGAAGTTTTCAGACCCCTTGACGTTTTACACACGTTTGTTACGTTACAGCCTTATTCTAAATTACTGAAATATAGATTTTTCATAATCAATCCAATCACAATACCCCATATTGATGAAGCGAAACAGGCGAAAACACTTATTTACATAAGTATTCAGACCCTTTGTTATGAGACTCGAAATTGAGCTCAGGTGCATCCTGTTTCCATTGACCATCCTTGATACATTTTTCCAACTTGATTGCACTCCACCTGTGGTAAATTCAATTGATTGGACATGATTAGGAAAGGCACACACCTGTCTATATAAGGTCCCACAGTTGACAGTGCATGTCAGAGCAAAAACCAAGCCGTGAGGTCGAAGGAATTGTCCGTAGATTATCGAGGCACAGATCTGGGGAAGGGCACCACAAAATGTCTGCAATATTGAAGGTCCCAAAGAACAAAGTGGTCTCCTTCATTCTTAAATGGAAGAAGATTGGAACCACCAAGACTCTTCTGCCTAGAGCTGGCAGGCGGCCAAACTGAGCAATTGGGGAGAAGGGCCGTGGTCAGGGAGGTGACCAAGAAACCAATGGTCACTCTGACAGAGCTCCAGAATTCCTCTGGAGATGGGAGAACCTTCCAGGAGGACAACCATCTCTGCAGCACTCCACCAATCAGGCCTTTATAGTAGAGTGGCTAGACGGAAGCCGCTCCTCAGTAAAAGGCACATTGAAGCCCACTTGGAGTTTGCCAAAAGGCACCTAAAGACTCTCAGATCACGAGAAACCAGATTATCTGGTCTGATGAAACCAAGATTGGCAGCATCATGCTGTGGGGATGTTTTTCAGTGTTTTTATTGATGGCTGCTTAATAAAGTCATTCACTAATTGTCAATCGCCTCCCTCCTAAGCCACTGTTGCTTTCCAGGTCAAATGCACTGTTAAATTATTTAACAATACGTTTTTGACATTGCACTCCTTGAAACGGTGTCAAAAATGAACAGCTTAGTATGTGTAAAAAACATGGTGTGCTAGCTCCATCCTGGTGGCATAATGGATTATTTTCAGGCACAGAGAACAGAAGATGATAGGTTCAAATTTCACTGATGAAGTGTCACAAAAACACAAACTGTATGGTTAACACCCAATCAATTTCATTTCCATGTCTGTGCTTGCAGTGTTATTAAAGTATTATTTCAACCTTAAAATGTATTTCTTAGACCGTTAACAAAGTGTTCAATAATAAGCATAACAAAACCTTCACAACCTTTAGAGAATGGTCTCAGAATGTTATTTAATTACCTTCAAATATCTCTTTTCTTTTGTCAGAGCGTTAATAAAAACTCCCAGGTAAACTTTAACCTCTCTGGTACAAGCGGGACGCTAGCGCCATTTTCCAGCCAAGGAGAGGGCTCACAAAAGTCAGAAATAGCGATTAAATTAATCACTAACCTTTGATGATCTTCATCAGATGGCACTCCAAGGACTTCGTGTTAAACAATAAATGTGTGTTTTGTTCGATAAACTATATGTCCAAAACCTCATTTGAAATTGGCACGTTATGTTCAGAAATGCATTGTCTCAAACAAACATCTGGTGAAATTGCAGAGAGCCACATCAAGTTACAGAAATACTCATCATAAACATTGATCTAAGATACAAGTGTTTATCATACGTTTAAAGATAAACTTCTCCTTAATGGAACCTCTGTGTCAGATTTAAAAAAAGCTTTATGGCAAAAGCACACCATGTGATTATGTTACGTCAGCGCCTAGCCACAGAAAACCATACAGCCATTTTCCAACCAAGGAGAGGTGTCACAAAAGTCAGAAATAGTGTTAAAATGTATCACTTATCTTTGATGATCTTCATCTGATGGCACTCCCAGGTATCCATGTTAGACAACAAATGTTAGTTTTGTTCGATAAAGTACATCTTTATGTCCAAATACCTCCGTTTTGTTGGTGCGTTTAGTTCAGAAATCCAGAGCTGCCGCCTACCCTAGTGAAGTTTTAAAGGAACCAGAGTAAAACTTTTTCAAAACCTCCCTGCAACCGAAAATATAAACGTTTCCAGAACATGTGAAATGTTCACGTTTGTTCTCAGAATGTTTAAAAAACGTTTTGTTTTACTGGTCAGGAAACGCATGGCTTCGTTCCCACAACCAATGTGAAACCAAAAACATACATTCCCAAAACTTCCAAGAAACCAAATGTGCTAGCTGGGATAGCACTACACTCTGTAAATGGCTATGCGAGTGGACAGCTTGTCTTACTGTTGTCCAGCACTTTGTTTTGTTCATTGGTATGTACAGACATATAGGGCTCTATTATAACAAAGCTAACTCAATGGTAAATCTAAGCTCTGGCAGTAGCTCTTTAGGTTTGGGGTTTGTCAGATGTTTTTGGGCTATTCTCTCAACCAGCAATATGGGCGCAGTAGCTGGCGGTGGTGTGAAAGGGCTTGCTTTTGATGAATAAACAAGTTCAAGGTGCGTCGAGGCTTGACTCTAAATGGCCAATCAGAATGTGTGTCATGGCTAAATGTGTGGTTGTGTATTTACGGTCTTTTATGTATTGCATTGTCTTCAACTCCAATTCAAATGTTAGTCCTGTATAGCCTAGTTTTGTTAAATAGTCTAAACAAACAAAATGTAGGCCTGTCCCATATTTGCTAAATAGGTTGAACTTGTTTTTGAACAGTAATTGCATGGCTTCAAAATGGAAATACCATTCACACTGATATAGTCCTAGGCCTACTGTAAAATGCATATCGTCCGACCCATGGACATGCCAAATGTTGTCAAGAAGTAAGATTAAATTCACTATTGATAAGACATTTGAAAAAACAGTGAATAATTCTAATAAAATGAAGCAACTTGTTTTAAATAGGCTATCTCTAAATACAGTAAAAGACATCATAATTGCTCCCTGTGGGCATACACTATTAGGACTAAGACAACATAGACTATGGAGGGTTTTATGTACATCCAAACTTTCACAGGAGCTGGAAAAAGATCCAATATAAAGAGAAAGGGGAATGTCCACTCACAGTTACTGCTCCCAAATATATATATAAATATATATATATATATACAGTGCCTTGCGAAAGTATTCGGCCCCCTTGAACTTTGTGACCTTTTGCCACATTTCAGGTTTCAAGCATAAAGATATAAAACTGTATTTTTTGTGAAGAATCAACAACAAGTGGGACACAATCATGAAGTCGAACGACATTTATTGGATATTTCAAACTTTTTTAACAAATCAAAAACTGAAAAATTGGGCGTGCAAAATGATTCAGCCCCCTTAAGTTAATACTTTGTAGCGCCACCTTTTGCTGCGATTACAGCTGTAAGTTGCTTGGGGTATGTCTCTATCAGTTTTGCACATCAAGAGACTGAAATTTTTTCCCATTCCTCCTTGCAAAACAGCTCGAGCTCAGTGAGGTTGGATGGAGAGCATTTGTGAACAGCAGTTTTCAGTTCTTTCCACAGATTCTCGATTGGATTCAGGTCTGGACTTTGACTTGGCCATTCTAACACCTGGATATGTTTATTTTTGAACCATTCCATTGTAGATTTTGCTTTATGTTTTGGATCATTGTCTTGTTGGAAGACAAATCTCCGTCCCAGTCTCAGGTCTTTTGCAGACTCCATCAGGGTTTCTTACAGAATGGTCCTGTAACCAACTGAGCTTCGAATAGACAGCAGGTCCTTTTGGCTCCATCCATCTTCCCAGAATTTTAACCATGGCTCCATCCATCTTCCCAGCAATTTTAACCATCTTCCCTGTCCCTGCTGAAGAAAAGCAGGCCCAAACCATGATGCTGCCACCACCATGTTTGACAGTGGGGATGGTGTGGTCAGGGTGATGAGCTGTGTTGCTTTTACACCAAACATAACGTTTTGCATTGTTGCCAAAAAGTTCAATTTTGGTTTCATCTGACCAGAGCACCTTCTTCCACATGTTTGGTGTGTCTCCCAGGTGGCTTGTGGCAAACTTTAAACAACACTTTTTATGGATATCTTTAAGAAATGGCTTTCTTCTTGCCACTCTTCCATAAAGGCCAGATTTGTGCAATATACGACTGATTGTTGTCCTATGGAAAGAGTCTCCCACCTCAGCTGTAGATCTCTGCAGTTCATCCAGAGTGATCATGGGCCTCTTGGCTGCATCTCTGATCAGTCTTCTCCTTGTATGAGCTGAAAGTTTAGAGGGACGGCCAGGTCTTGGTAGATTTGCAGTGGTCTGATACTCCTTCCATTTCAATATTATGGCTTGCACAGTGCTCCTTGGGATGTTTAATGCTTGGGAAATCTTTTTGTATCCAAATCCGGCTTTAACCTTCTTCACAACAGTATCTCGGACCTGCCTGGTGTGTTCCTTGTTCTTCATGATGCTCTCTGTGCTTTTAACGGACCTCTGAGACTATCACAGTGCAGGTGCATTTATACGGAGACTTGATTACACACCGGTGGATTGTATTTATCATCATTAGTCATTTAGGTCAACATTGGATCATTCAGAGATCCTCACTGAACTTCTGGAGAGAGTTTGCTGCACTGAAAGTAAAGGGGCTGAATAATTTTGCACGCCCAATTTTTGTTTGTTAAAAAAGTTTGAAATATCCAATAAATGTTGTTCCACTTCATGATTGTGTCCCACTTGTTGTTGATTCTTCACAAAAAAATACAGTTTTATATCTTTATGTTTGAAGCCTGAAATGTGGCAAAAGGTCGCAAAGTTCAAGGGGGCCGAATACTTTCGCAAGGCACTGTAGCAATAGCTTACCATTTCTGTTGATATGGCCCGTAGTGACTGTGCCACGTTAAAGGTAAACCAACAAACAGGAAAATATAGCAAGCAGATTCAGCACCACGGACAGCAATTTGACAGTTAGGTCCAATAGAGTAAAGTGGAAGATACGTTTCTGAAAGAATTATAATTTAAAAACAAGCATTTTTTAAAAACGTAATATTCCTAAACAGGCTTCCTACAGTCACTGACACCTTTGGGCATCGCACATAATGAGGCCAACTGTTTAACAGAAGCTAGACAAAAACCTTGTCCTAAAGTATAGAAATAAAAAAGTGGATTATCGGTTCATTCTTTTTCTGATTGTGATATTGTAATAACAAATGTGTGATGCACATACAGTTGCTGTGTGCGCATTTGCTGGCAAAACTCAATGTTATAACCAATTGCGTTACCATCACCCCCACCCCAAAACTACTTCCCTCCGCTATACACAGTATATCCCAAGTTGAGTTCACTGAAACTGTCATATTGGCGCAGGTTTTCAAGGACAAAATCTCAAGCCTCTCCACCCCTTGACACATTAGACTTGTAAATTGCTGGAGTATGCCAGCGTGCCAGTTTTTACATGATGAAATTGCAAACTAAGGTGTGTTTGACACTTGCACCAATTTACTGCCAGCCGAAAATAGAGCCCATAGTGTACGAGTGTGCAAGATAAGTGGTGTAAATACAACTGGATTAAATGGATTAAATTGAGATTAGTTTTTTTACACTGGCCTACACACAATAACCCATAACGTCAAAGTGGAATTATGTTTTTCAAAATGTTCACAAATTAATACAAAAACAAAAAGCTGAAATGTCTTAAGGGCTCGAGAGTGGCGCAGCGGACTAAGGCACTGCATCTCAGTACAAGAGACATCACTAAAGTCCCTGGTTTAAATCCAGGCTGTATCACGTCAGGCTGTGATTGGGTGGCGCACAATTGGCCCAGCGTCGTCCGGTTTTGGCCTGGCTAGGCCGTCATTGTAAATAAGAATTTGTTCTTAACTGACTTAACTAGTTAAATAAAGGTAAAAAAAATGGCAAGCCTAAATAAGTTCAGGAGTAAACATTTGTGTTTTTGTGTTCTGTGATTTTTGAGCGACTAAATGATCTCTGTACTCCACACATACAATTATCTGTAAGGTCCCTCAGTCGAGCAGTAAATTTCAAACACAGATTCAACCACAAATACCAGGGAGGGTTTCCAATGCCAGTCACTACCGCTCAGGGATTTCACCTTGAGGCTAATGGTGACTTTAAAACAGTTACAAAGTTTAATGGCTGTGATAGGAGAAAAATGAGGATGGATCAACAACATTGTAGTTACTCATCAATACTAACCTAAATGACAGAGTGAAAAGAAGGAAGCCTGTACAGAATAAAAATATTCCAAAACCTGCATCCTGTTTGCAACAAGGCACTAAAGTAACACTGCAAATAATGTGGGAAAGCAATTGACTTTTTGTCCTGAATGCGAAGTGTACCATCACTTATTCATATCTTATGTACATGTTCTTTATCCCTTTACACTTGTGTGTATAAGGTAGTAGTTTTGGAATTGTTAGGTTAGATTACTCGTTGGTTATTACTGCATTGTCGGAACTAGAAGCACAAGCATTTCGCTACACTCGCATTAACATCTGCTAACCATGTGTATGTGACAAATACATTTGATTTGATTTGATTTTTATGTTTGAGGCAAATCCAGTACAACACATCGATGAGTGTCACTCTCCATATTTTCAAGCATAGTGTAGGCTGCATCATGTTATGGGTATGCTTGTAATCGTTAAGGACTGGGAAGTTTATCAAAATAAAAAATAAACGTAATGGAGCTAAGCACAGGCAACAACCTAGAGGGAAACCTGGTTCCGTCTGCTTTCTGTAGTATCGGTGATCTATATCTGTCTATATCAGTTACTATGCTGTTACTAAGCAGTTATGTATTACAGGCAGTGTTATGTTACGACACCTAATAGAAAGTGCACATGTCCACTTTTGATCCGGAGGCTGTATGGCACAAGATGTTTTTTTTTACTAAACAACAGTAAACTGTACTCCTGTCTCTTGTCTGGTGATATTTTCCACAAAACAAATATTACACTTTCCACCAGACAGGGAGATTAATTTACCTGTCAGCAGGACAATAACCTAAAGCACAATGCCAAGTCTACACTGTAGTTGCTTACCAAGAAGACAATGAATGTTCCTGAGTGGATGAGTTACAGTTTGACTTAAATATACTTGACAATCTATGGCAAGACCTGAAAATAGCAATGATCAACAACCAAATTGACAGAGCTTGAAGAATTTTGAAAAGAATAATGGGCAAATGTTGCAGAATCCAGGTAATGGAAGAGACTTCGAGACTTACCCAGAAAGACTCACAGCTGTAATCACTGCCAAACATGCTTCTTCAAAGTATTGACGCATGGGTGTGAATACTTATGTAAATGAAATATTTATTTATTTAATTTTCAATAAATGTGCAAACGTTTCGAAAAACACATTTTCACTTTGTCATTATGGGTTATTGAAACATATATTTAATACATGTTTTAATTCAGGCCGTAACACAACAACATTTGGAATAAGTTAATGAATACTTTCTGGAGGCACTCTGATCTCAGGGCTCTGGAAGTGGATATGGGAACATTTGAACGCCAGCAGCTTCGTCTGGCGACATGTTTGTTCAGACAAGAGGAAGAGCAGCGTGTTAGCTCTTAATGGCGTACTTATGGAGACAGGTGGGGATTTCAAGCAGCAAAGCCGTGCTTGGTCGATGTCTGGTTGGTGGGTATGTGTAGACGTTTGTGAGGGATTCAGATGGAGAGCACTGCGTTCGGTAATAGGGATGCTGTAACTGCCAGAGAAAGCAGAATTGGCAGCCCCTGCAGAAGGATGCATAGCCTTCATGATGGAGGGGAGAAGGGATTCTCATTTAGAAGATGAATGCTGAGGGAGGTTCCCAGAGGACCTGCTCTTTCTGTCCAATCTGAAATCAAAAGGAGAGACTATGCACCTGGGCTGTTAGGCAGCTTTAGATTAGCCTATTTTCTACAGGCCTGTGTGTACATATTCATTCTCAAATGGCAGGTGCACACCCATCCTTGATTTGATTGAAGTTGTGAAAGTTAGACTCTTTTGACTTCATTGAAGTATTACTTGTGTGATGCAGGCACAATCCTTTTTTTAAAATGATTTAATGCATCTCAGTCTACTGTATTTCTCTGTTATGAATCAAAAGGTGAAATTTTCCAATTCATGTGAGCAACAGTGCCCTGATTTTTCAGAGAGAAATTAGTTATTTCCAAGAAAGGATCTTTCTATAAAACATGAAAGATCTTTATGGTAATGCGAATCCCAACACATGTATTAATAAAGCTGACACACTAAACAAAACACAATACCTTTCTTATATTATGACAGGTTTACCCCCAAATGTCAGCTGTCAACAATGAAAAAGATGCCAAATAATGTCATTTTTACAGTGATGGAAGAACACTCTCTCATCTCTCACTCTCTCTATTTCTCTCTCTTCTCTTTCTCTCTTCTCACTCTACCAACGTTCTGCATCTCTCTTCTCACTCTACCAACGTTCTGCTTCTGCTTTTTGATTAAATATCTCTCTCTCTCTCTCT
Organism: Oncorhynchus masou masou; assembly: GCF_036934945.1. Lineage (NCBI taxonomy): Eukaryota > Metazoa > Chordata > Actinopteri > Salmoniformes > Salmonidae > Oncorhynchus > Oncorhynchus masou. The sequence continues at coordinate 56,260,147 of NC_088223.1, forward strand.
CTCTCTCTCTCTCTCTCTCTCTCTCTCTCTCTCTCTCTCTCTCTCTCTCTCAAGCGATCTCACTCTCAGAATGAAACCCAGTTTCTTTCTGTCTATCAGATCTAATTAGACCTCACACTTTCTCTCTATGTCGATCTTGTCTAATTAAAAGTCTCATTCTTCCTCTCTCCCCGTGTGTCCATCTCCCTCTCCCTGCAAGTAAAGGTCTCACCACTCTCTTCCTCTCCCTGCAGCTCCTAACTGAATAAAACTCCCTCTTTCCCCTCACTTTCTTTCCTTACTAAATTAGACAGAGAGCTATTGGTAATTGAAGATCATTGTCTACCTCCTTGGGCTTTGAAGAGTCTCAATAGCCTAACAGTACACCTCTCTCCTCGCCATCCAACCAATCTAAACCCAGCTTGTTCATTTGCTTTTGGATTTTTCCTCGGGAACTTCAAAAAGCCTTTTTGAAAATTGACTTTTTCCTTTCATTAAAACCTGCGATGTGTTTCTCTCTCACTCTCCGTATGTCTCATCTGTTTGCTGCACCACTGATGGTGGCTTGGATCCCCATTGGGAGGCTTCTCTTTGTGGTCTCAGTTTGGGACTTGTCTTGTATTCTGTTCATCTAGGGAGACACAAACAGTCTGTTCGACCAGGGAGATACAAACATCACACCTAACTACTTACCTACCCACACCATCATGCCTCAGTTGCAGGCTCCACAAAGCTGTGCAGTAAAATTCTAATCCGGTTGGGTATTAGATGTGTTTCTCTCAGTACCATTATATTCCACATGCTGTGAGATGTTTTGATGGAAATGTGTTTTTAGTAGGCCTGGGAATTTTGGAGTTGGTTTACAACCGGTTCTCAACTGCTTTAGCTTCATAGACATTGTTGTATTACATTCTCTTCACGGCTTCAATTTTTCTGGGTTTAACCACAGGGGATAAATTGTAAAATTTTATGGAAGTGAAAGAAAAAAGGGCCTTAACCTTCTGACCTCCTCTTCACAGTTTCCTGGAGGAATGGAAACATATCCTCATGGGTATAAGTTGTCTGCATAAAGAGTTGAAGAGTTCCCTTTTCTCTGTAACACAAATCATTTATCCACAAAGTTCTCCATTGTTGGAGAATATGTGAAGCCAAAATTCATTTTTAAATTATCATTTTTTTCTGTTGCCGCCGAACTGACATGTTTCACTTTTATAATGAGTTGTTCCTTCACACTTGACTAAACTTCTATTTTCTCCCAGCTCTTATGAGGAGGACGTTTTAGCTCTCTCTGTCTCTCATCACAGCAAGTGTGAGGAAGATCTGACAGGCGTGGTCAGGTTCCTGTGATTCAGCCTGGAAATTACAATGAATAAAGATACAACTTCTAAAGTCAATTAAATGTTGCCATTTAACTTTGCTTCTCCTTCCAGGAGGAATTTCAGTGGACTTGGTGACAGTGTTTGTTGTTATCACACGGAGACGATGAATTCTCCAGTCCGTTCCCATGTGAAGGGGTTTCATCTCATTTTTTGTTTTCTCTAATCACCCTTCATGGTGAGGTAACTTTAATGCCCTGTTGTGCCTTAGCCTGTTCCCGTGGTGACGAAGCGTGCAGATAAGGAACATTTACTCAGACGGTCTTTGCAGTGTTTCAATGACTCGCTGGATGCTGGTGACAAATCAACTGCATGCCTGCGGCGGTGGGAGAGCAGAGCAGAGAGCTACAGCCGCTCATGCAAAGCAGTGTTGCCGTCCTGCCAAAATGAGACTCATTTCATGAGCAAACACTCCTTCCCGAGAGCAAGACAAAAGCAGCCCAACACCAAAACATCCACTCAAAACCAGTTGAAGGGGAAAAACCCAGTAACACAATAAACTGTAGATGTGAAGGTGTGACCATTTTAGATTTTTTTGCTCTTTTCAAAGATTATGGTCTGTTTATATACCGTTGAAGTCGGAAGTTTACATACACTTCGGTTGGAGCCATTAAAACTCATTTTTCAACCACTCCACAATTTTCTTGGTTAACAAACTATAGTTTTAGCAAGTCGGTTAGGACATCTACATTGTGCATGACACAAGTATTTTTTCCAACAATTGTTTACAGATATATTATCTCACTTATAATTCACTGCATCACAATTCCAGTGGATCAGAAAATGATGTCATTGCTTTAGAAGATTCTGATAGGCTAATTGATGTCATTTGAGTCAATTGGAGGTGTACCTGTGGATGTATTTCAAGGCCTACCTTCAAACTCAGTGCCTCTTTGCTTGACATCATGGGAAAATCAAAAGAAATCAGCTAAGACCTCAGAAATGTTTTTGTAGACCTCCACAAGTCTGGTTCATCCTTGGGAGCAATTTTCAAATGCCTGAAGGTACCACGTTCATCTGTACAACCAATAGTATGCAAGTATAAACACCATGGGACCACGCAGCCGTCATACCACTCAGGAAGGAGACGCGTTCTGTCTCCTAGAGATTAACGTACCTTGGTGCAAAAAGTGCAAATCAATCCCAGAACAACAGCAAAGGACCTTGTGAAGATGCTGGAGGAAACAAGTGCTATCTTTATCCACAGTAAAACGAGTCTTATATCGACATAACCTGAAAGGCTGCCCAACAAGGAAGAAGCCACTGCTCCAAAACTGCCATAAAAAAAGCTAGACTACGGTTTGCAACTGCACATGGGGACAAAGATCGTACTTTTTGGAGAAATGTCCTCTTGTCTGATGAAACAAAAATAGAACTGTTTGGCCTTTAATGACCATCATGTTTGAAAAAGGGGGAGGCTTGCAAGCCGAAGAACACCATCCCAACCGTGAAGCACGGGGGTGGCAGCATCATGTTGTGGGGTGCTTTGCAGCAGGAGGGACTGGTGCACTTCACAAAATAGATGGCGTCATGAGAGAGGAAAAGTACTTGGATATGTTGAATACCTCAGTCAGGAAGGAACATCTCAAAACATCAGTCAGGAAGTTAAATCTTTGTTGCAAATGGGTCTTCCAAATGGACAATGACCCCAAGCATACTTCCAAAGTTGTGGCAAAATGGCTTAAGGACAACAAAGTCAAGGTATTGGAGTGGCCATCACAAAGCCCTGACCTCAATCCTATAGAACATTTGTGGGCAGAACTGAAAAAGCGTGTGCGAGCAAGGAGGCCTACAATCCTGACTCAGTTACACCAGCTCTGTCAGGGGGAATGGGACAAAATCACCCAACTTATTATGGGAAGCTTGTGGAAGGCTACCCAAAACGTTTGACCCAAGTTAAATATTTTAAAGGCAATGCTACCAAATACTAATTGAGTGTATGTAAACTTCTGACACACTGGGAATGTGGTGAAAGAAATAAAAGCTGAAATAAATAATTCTCTCTACTATTATTCTGACATTTAACATTCTTAAAATAAAGTGGTGATCCTAACTGACCTAAGACAGGGAATTTTTTACTAGGATTAACTGTCAGTAATCGTGAAAACTGAATTTAAATGTATTTGGCTAAGGTGTATGTAAACTTCCAACTTCAACTGTATATACAGCTGAAGTCAGAAGTTTACATACACCTTAGTTCAAATGTATTTGGCCGAGTTTTCACAATGCTTGACATTTAATCCTAGTAAACATTCCCTGTTTGATAACATTATAGGACCACCATGTTTAATGTGGAAAAAGACAACTACATTTGGGTGGTTTATTCTTATCGGATAATGGAGGAGTCAGAAGGCATGCTCATTGAGGGAATGAGGGAGGAAGTAGAACAGGCTAGATGTCATCTGTCTGTGTCCTCCAGCACACTGACAGACAGTCTTTCATGGCACTTTATTTTCTGTGGGAGTAGTTGTGAAAATTAGAGCTGTGTTTCAAATAAACATTCAATTACTCGTGTCAAAGAGCTCCCAAGTTAAAACATCATCTGTTATGGATGGGGATATTGTGTATGGATTTTTGGGGATGATGAGTGTGGAGAGGCTAGTGCATTTTGAGCGACCTGTGGGAGTTGTGTGCAATGTCATCCTTGTTGGAGTGGTGTAAGTTTTGTGGATGCAGTAAGGTTGTGGTCAAAGTCATTCCTGGTTGGATATTACTTCAGCAGATTTTTCAGGAAGGAGGGTATGAGGTTATTTGTCAGATGTGGATAATTCAAAATGTGGGAAGCATGGACTTTTACAATAATAGGTAGGGGGTTGGAGTGATGTTCTTTGGAGTTAACTGGAAAGTGTTTACAGTATTTGGGTGAATGGAGGTAGACCCAATTTATTAAAGGTTTTGTTTAAATAGGGCAAGGCGTCCCGTCACCAACTTCTGGTGAAACTGGAGGACGAGTAATTCAAATAAATAATCATAAAAATGATGGATATTAAACATTTAGGTACATGTGTCTTATATCGGTTGAAAGCTTAAATTCTTGTTCATCTAACTGCACTTTACAGTAGCTATTACAGTGAAAACATGCCATGTGATTGTTTGAGGACGACGCCCCACATCAAATCTTTTTCCACCTGCACAAGTTTCATAAATTCACAAACAGCGATGAAATATTCACTTATTTTTTGAAAATCTTCCTCTGATTTGTCATCCAAAGGGTCTTAGCTATAACATGTAGTGTTGTTTAGTTAGATAAAATCCTTCTTTATATCCCAAAAAGTCTGTTTAGTTGGCGCCATCGATTTGAGTAATCCACTCGTTCAACTTGCAGAGAAAGGAATCCGAAAATCTACCACTAAACTTTGTTTCAACAAGTCAAAATAAGTTTTTATCTACTCCTCAGATACCCTAAAATGTAATCAAACTATAACATTTCTTACGGAAAGAAGTATGTTCAATAGGAAACCGATTTTAGCAGGTGCGTCCTGTCTTCACACTTATTTCAAGACTGTGTCCCTGTACTAAAACTAATATTTCTTATTCATTTTAGAAGTTACAAGCCTGAAACTTTGAACATCGACTCCTGACACCCTGTGGAAGCCATATGAATTAAATCCATGGAGCTAATTTACAATATGACCTTAAACAGTGGTTCTTAACCTTGTTGGAGGTATTGGACCCCACCAGTTTCAAATGCGCATTTGCCGAACCCTTGGAAATATAAAATATGATTTTTTTTCAAATTCAAAACATAGGTATATGTTTTACTGGTGCACAAAATGAACCGTGCATCAACATCACTGTGTTCAAAGAACAAAATCATCAAAACATGATTTTTACACAAAAACAAAAACATAATAATGAATATTTACTGCAAATCAGTGTGACTTCTGCTGTTGTCTTTCAGAGACCAGTTCAGGAATGTGCGGCTTCACCTTGGCAAGTGCCACTCTCATGTCATTTTCGCAACAAAGTCTGTTCCTTTTCTTCGTTTTTATGTCCAGCATCCTCGAAAAGCATTGCTCGCAAAGATATGTTGTAACAAAGGGTATGAAAATCTTTTCTTAGCAATAACAGGGTAAGTTACCATTTGTTGACACCAAAACGTTGAAAGCGTTGTTGTTCTGAAGAGTTCCTGTTGAACCTGGCTCTGCTGAATTTCAATGATTTCATCGAGGTATTCATCATTGACACCTGTTGTCTCAACACTAAATGTGAATGGCTGTCTCACCCATGCTGGATATGACTCTCTTGTAGGGAAGTTTTTCGTCGAGAGACTTTGCAAGCTCATCTAAGTGCGTGGCAATTGCTTGCTTCAGTTCCGCGGGTACAGTAATGTCTCCGATTCCAGATACATCTTCGATCTTACTTACACAGTCGTCCAGCAGGGGGAAGTTTGCGAAGTTATCGTTCTCTGTTCGTCTTTTCCATAACGGTAGCTTATTTTGAAAAGCCTTCAGGTTTTCCTCCGCTTCGAAGATGTTGACTCCACCGCCCTGCATCTTTTGATTGAGACGATTGAGAGCTGCGAAGATATCAGCCATGTACGCTAAAATGAGAATGAACTCAGAATTTTTGAAGCAATCTGCATGACAATGTTGGTGCTCTTGCAAAAACAGGGCTAATTCCACACGCACGGCAAAAACACGATTCAGCACTGTCCCCGGGACACCACTGAACGTTAGAATGGTACAGAAGTACCTCAAATTCAGAGCCCATTTCTTTACACAGCTCACTGAAGATGCGGTGCCTCAGAGCACTATTTCGCACATAGTTCACGCATTCCACTACAATTTTTAATACTTCTGCCAGTTTTGGAGGCACGGTTTTTGTTGCCAACGCATGCCTGTGCAGAATACAATGAGTAACAAGGATGTGTGGTGCATCGGCTTTCACTAGCGCACCAAAACCAGACTTTATTCCCAGCATGACTGGAGCTCCGTCCGGACAAACTGCAGACACAGATATCCCACGAAAGATTGTTGTCTTTGAAGAAGTCATCCACAAGTTTCTTCACATCGGCTGCCTTAGTTGTTGTTGTAAGAGGCTTAAAAAATAAAAAATCTTCCTTTATCACGTCGTCTTTCACATAGCGCACAAATACAGCAAGCTGGCTTAGATCGGAAACGTCTGTGGTCTCGTCGAGTTGAAGGCTGAATTTTGCCGGGCTTGAAATCAGATCTGCAACTACTTGAGCCAAGATGTCTTTGCTCATGTCCTCTATTCTGTCGCTGATGGTGTCCATTTGAAAGAGGAATTTGGGATAACTTAACTTCAGCCTCTTTTCCCAGCATGATATTCGCCATCTTCAACACATGAGTGTTTCACCAATGGTGTGTGGTTTGCCCTGCTTTGCGATCAGGTAAGCAACTCGTACGATGCTGTGAGGATCGGTTTGTTGATGGGTACAAAGCCGAGAACAGGCAGAGTAGCCTTTTCATTGAATCTGGCTCTCTTCACCTTGAATTCAGCGAGCGTTGTGTTCTTGTATTTTCCATCTCCATGCAGCTTTAGGAAGTGTTCTCTTTGTTTTGCCGGTGCTAGACTAGAATTGCTCAACTTGGCATTGCAAATCATGCAGTTAGGACGCTGACTCCCATCACGTTCCGTTATACATGTGAATCTATATTGTACATATTCGTCCGACCACTTTCTTTTTTTGCTCGACATAGTAAGTATGAAGGGATTAAAATAAAAAGAAAGAAATCACAAGACGTACCATCACGACAGTCACAAGTCGACTACTGAGCGCACCAAATTCCCTGCAGCACAGATAGGCCAAGCGATGTAGCGTGATTACCTGCAGCCAATGATGGGGCGGATGTGTGTCTTGACCTCCGCCGAACCCCTGAGACTGTCTCACCAAACCCCTGGGGTTCGATCGAACCCAGGTTAAGAACCACTGACCTTAAACTTGCCATTCTACGAGGATGATCTCTCTCGTAAAAAAATAACTGGTTGGTTTTTCTTTGGATTTTCTCCTACCATATCTATTGTGTTATATTCTCCTACATTATTTTTAACATTTCTACATATGTCCACGTGTTTCCTTTCCAATGGTACCAATTATATGAATTTCCTGGCTTCAGGGTGGCAGGGTAGCCCAGTGGTTAGAGCATTGGGCTAGTAACCGAAAGGTTGCCAGTTCAAATTCCTGAGCTGACAAGGTACAATTCTGTTGTTCTGCCCCTGAACAAGGCAGTTATAACCCACTTTTCCTAGGCTGTCATTAAAATAAGAATTTATTGTTAACTGACTTGCCTAGTTAAATAAAGGTAAAAAAATAAATAAAAACTGGCCCGAGCAACATGCAGTTTAATTTGGGCACATCACTCAGACAGGAAGTAGAGAAAAAAGGGGCCGAGCATAGCTTGATCATGGTCTGAAACGAGCATGTATCAAATTACATGGATGTCAATTCTATTGGATTTCTCAGGGTGTTACTAGGGCCAGGATGGTGATGTATTTTCTAATGTCACGTATACCTAACATTAATGGACATATAGAGGTGTATCAGGTGTTGGCTGAACTAATGCCCTTACAATAGGGATGCACTATTGTAATGGATTGACTATTCTATTTTGAGGATGTTTATAGGGTTATTGTAATGGATTGACTATTCTAATTTGAGTACGTTCATAGGGTTATATTAATGTGATCGTGAATGGGGGTGCAGGCTAATCTAATGTGAGTGTGTATGACATGTCGGCAGGCTCTCCTAATGTAACTTGGCATGCAGCGTTGTTTCCAGCACAGAGTCAGAAGTATAGAGATGTAACCGTGGAGGAGAGTTGCACCACTGTAATGTATTTACTCTGTAATTTGTGTCTCAGTGCGAGGCCATATATCCTGTTTAAGAGTGACACCTCTCCTCCCCCGCTTTACGAGGCAGCACAGCCACTCTGACGGGGACTTGAGCATGCCGCGCTGATGGATGAGCTCGTCAAGGCAGCTCCAGGCTGATCTGCTCCCCACAGAAGGCACAGGGCTAGAGACACAACACAATCACAACGCATCACAACAATCACTCCTCCTCATCTGTGTGTACTGCTGCAGGTCTGCATGCCGCCTAGTATGTACAGTCCCATCCGGAGGTGAGGAACATAACGTCTTCATGACAACATGCATATATCTCAAACATATAACTTTGGGTATATATTCAACTACTTTGAAGTAGAAAGTGCATGAAATAGAGAGCTGCATTAACAAGAAAGATATACAATGCATAATGCATGGAGAAGGAAGATGTGCAGAGATGCAGTATACTGGACAGGTTACAGCACTTGTGTTAACCTGATGCTTCCCTACAGTATACAGATGTATACAGCATGGTACTGTATTAAGTTGCACAGTGATATTTCTATCGCTAAACTTGACCTACAGTTCAATCTGAAACAGATCACAGATTTTGTCATGACTGTTTAACAAGTGAATCCCATGGTCCCTGGTATGTGTCACTATGGAAACATCTGTGACACTCATCTTTTCACATTGAATGGAATGACATAAGCGTCAACCCTGTGACACCCATCTTTTCCCATTGACTGCAGTGTATTGATGTAAGAGTAATATGTTGTGACCGCTAACTTTTTGCAAAATTGTCCTGTTTTCCTATGTTGTTATGTTGGCCTATCATCTCAGCCTATATCTTACATCACTAAGCGATGCATGACATTACCGGGATACAGTCAAGTCCAACATGACAGTCTCTCAACGTTCACATTAGAAGATCTCGATCCCTTATATGATTCATGAAGGTGAGGAAGGAAAGCATGCTAATTGGTGCAGGTGGAAAGCCCGGGCAACGGTCGGCTTTCCCTGCAGGATCAGTGGCTGTGTGATCATCAGAAGGGGAGTTGCATGTGCCAGAACCAATGCTACTGCTACACTCCCTTTCTACTTGTGTCATGTGCACATGAAACTCACACACCAGGCAAGGTGTGAGCGTTTGCCACTGATGAAAGTCTAAAAGTCTCTGTTGCCCTACACTGGTGAGTCCCAATCATCTCATCATCGCCAGTCCTGTCAGCCAGTTTCTTCTCAAATCACAAGGATAACGGGCTAATGCTTGGACACAACAATTTGTATGCCAATTTTTTGACCTTTCGATTGCTTCACTGGAATGTTATTGCTGTTAGTAGAGATTTTAGCAAATACGTTGCTGTACTGACGCCATTGTAATAACTATTGCTGTTAGTCGGGGAGTCATCTGATTTGAGAGAGTGGGTGACTGCAAACACTATCCTCTCAGTGGCATAAATCACACCCAATGAATGACTGGAGCATAGAATCAGAATGCATTATGTATGATCAAAACATAATTTCGGGTTGTTTGCACACCCTTGGTCTCCTAATTACCTGCATCCTTTCACCACAGTTTCATATCTCAGGCCCAAAAAAATGTGTGATTTTGTCTGTGTGTGTTGAAAGTTCCAGTAAAATCAGCAAAGAAAACATATACATCCAGGACAGAAATCGATGAGTCCTGTTCACCGGACGTCTGGTGAAATCTGGGAGAGTTGGCTGATTGAAGATTGATCACACAATAGAATCAGAGTGGCCCATCATCAGACAGTCTGTGGTGTTTATTGCCTGTCACACTGTGCACATGTTCCCTCTCAAGGTCTGCCAACAAAGTTGTTGTACCAAAACATTTACTGGACTCCAGAGTCAGGAGACGTTCTGTACAGGACCGTTACGGAGTGACACTGGAGGATGACAAGACTCAGGGGTACTCGGTCTCTACTGAGTTTAATAATACTAAAATGACAATGGTGGGCTGCAGAAATTATACAAGTCCTCAAAATGGAATGCCAAAGTGTGCATAATGAATCACAGGGCACAGAACTAAAAGGTAACTTCACACTTTTTAGACATCTCATGAAGATTAGAATGTAAAGATCTGATAAAAAAATGCTCACAGAGTGATTTAGTCACTTAAAGCTCGTGAAATGTTTCCCAGGATGCAATGAAGCAGCCATATAGGCTGAGTGAGGAACTCCTCGCAGGCATTGCCACAGCACTCACATTAGACAGTCCATCAACAGGCACATTGGTGCACAGAGTTAGGACTCTCAAGTGGTAGGCAATCTTCCGTTTCAGTGCTAAGCCAGCAGCAATTTATACTTTTTATATTGAGATGCACTGTCCAGGAATATACACTCCCTTACGTATTTATTTGGATAGTGAAGCTAAAACTTTTATTTCGGATCTATACTCCAGAATTCTGGATATGAGATCAGATGTTTCATATGAGGCAACAGTGCAGAATGTCACCTTTTAATGTTTTACTATTTAGAAAAAGAAAAAAAAGCTATGTATCTAGTCCCCCCATTTGAAGGTGCCATAAGTATTTGGGCAAATTCAATGATATGTGCATTAAAAATGTAGTTTCCGGTCCTATATTCATGGTAAGTAATGACTACATCAACTTTGAGTTTGTTTTAGTTGTGTTTCAGATTATGTTCTGCCCAATAGAAATGAATGATACAAAATGTAATGTGTCATTTTGGGAGTCACTTTTATTGTAAATAAGAAAATAATATGTTCCTGAACACTTCTACATGAATGTGGATATGACCATGATTATGAATAATCATGAATGAATCGCGAATAATGATGAGTGAGAAAGTTACAGAGGCATAAAATAATGTTAACCTGTTCCCAAAATAACAGTTCTGTTCTAGAAAGTATAGATCACTTTTGTTTCCTGTTCAGATTCTGTTTGTCTAATACTTTTGCTATTTTCCAGTTTTCTGTACAGTTCCCTGAATCTGTTCCAACCCTTGGAAATTACATGTTAAAATATGTCATGTATTGTTTTTGATGAGCATTGATAAACTGTATTTTTGGGGTGTGTATTGTTTCAATGAAAAATGCATCACTACATAAAGAAATATATAACTACATAACGTAACAACTGACAATATATGTTATCTTTCTTTCTGATAGGCTACAGCATACTTTTTCTTTATGGTTTCATTTTTGCAGACGTCGCTGTTTTCGTCCACAAAAGACAGTTCCGTTTCCCGTTGTATGAGATCACGGGCTGTGGTGCGATCACTTTGGTCAGCACTTTCATAGAATGATGACTGCTGGGGTCTCACACATGGCTCTGTTTAATGTGGCCCGTTCACAACACACTCTACTCCAAACACAGCCGTGCCTCTCAATGCTGCCATATGGCACCTGGAGATGCCTAGCTTGAGACATCAGTGAACACCCTCAGATCAGCATCCAAATCTCACCCAGAGAAGAGCCAGTGACAATCAAGATAGAACCTTCTAGTGTGGAATGTTCCATTCCAATTTATATTAGACCTCAGGACTTGGTGATCAAATATTCCCTAACTCTAATACGAAGTCTCACAAGAGGACATACAACACATGTATGCATATAGAAAGGTTATGTTGCACATATTCTATCCAAAAAATACCAAAGCAAACATTTTGCTTGTATTGCGTGCTTTGGGAACAAGAATTTATGTCAAGGGAAATAGTCCAATGATCCTCTGGCGTACAATAGTTATTTGGACTGCAGGCAGCAGGCCTCTTGTCTGTGTGTGAGTGAAGAACAGCCATGTGTTAAATCAGCAGACTTGTAATTTGGCCTATAAAGAGTGTCACCATCAACATGTTGGGCCCAGTGGGGAAGACTTGGCTCCCGGTGAAGCTGCAGATGTTGGAGTTTCAGAGAGTTGGCATTCAGTACACGGTGAGCTGTCTGTGTTTCGCCTGTGTGTCAACATTCATAGATAAGCGTACACTTGAGTGCGAAAAAATTAAATATAACCACGTGTGTGAGAGCGAGAGAGAGAGAGAGAGCGAGATAAAGGAGAATGGCATCTAGAGAGAGAAAGAAAGAAAGGGAGGGCAGAGAGATGGAGAAAGAGAACAAGACAGAGAGAGACAGATGGGATGCAGAAACAATATGTAGAGGGGAGAGAGTAATTGTTTGAGTGCCTATTAGATAATCACTGAGTAATAATCGCTGTAAGTAGTGAGAGCATCACACTCTTCTCTTCCCGATCAGCTCATGTGACAAAGAGGGATGCATTTGGTAATAGGGCAAACAGATTGTTTTGTAGAAAAGATTACTCTGTGTTTAAATCATATCAGTTGGTTGGGGGAAATCTCCCCTGGTTTGAGGCTGCCAGCAGAAAGAGTCTCTGGCGGCCCATTCTGTTTGTCTGCAGTGGCCTAATTAACTGGAGGTGAAGATTAAGCCTGATTCCTCATCCAGAGTGTGTGCATCATGAAGAATTCATACACTGAGCCAGAAGACAATGAGCCTCATTTATATCATCTACCCACGCTGATGCGGAATGGGATTGACCACAATCAAAAATGCACACTAATCTATCCAGCTGGCATTTGTCATCAATATTTACCACACAGCCACCATCGGATTGGCATTTCCATTTGCGGGCATGGGATAGAGCGAAGAGATTTGCAATCTGAATACTAGCAACAGGTTGATGGGAGGAACCAAACAGACTCCCGCTAATGGGGGCACAAGGCGCTGTTGAGCGGTATTCTTCATTAGCATCCCCATAGACTCCTATTGGAACCAAAACATTTAATTTGGATGTCTCAACTCTCAATCATTAGCATCACTGCTCTGGTTGGCTGTCATCATAGATTATTCCCAAACAGAAAAAAATATACATGATGATCCTTTAATAATCCATAACTTCTTGTTTATTCTATCATCATGTATTAAATTACCATACTGTCTCTCTTCGCAATCTTAAGTGCTGTAAGTGATCATTTTGATTTGCACTTAACCAATGATCTGTGTGTGAGAACAGATGCCAGAAAACAACTGCTGTCTATTAATCTAACTTCCTATAGCAAAATGCCTTAAAACTACCCAGCATATTGAGTTCTTTGGAAGGTGTGGGGAAGTAAGTTTTAGCTTTCCCATTGGTTCTGGGAACGTACGTCTTTAGGTTGCAGGGAGGTTCTGAGAACATTTTACTCAGGCTCACTAAACGTTTTCCTGGGACTTTTAATTCATGTTATGAGAACAGAAATTATAGGTAATTTTTTAGGTAATTAAGTAGCGTTCCGAAAACATGTTTCAACAATAATGTTAAAAACATTGCTGGCTTAGGTAAACTGTTTTGAACTCCACGCACAGATGGGACACATCATGGACATTTATTTACTTAGGAATTAGTCATGCAAAGACATACATTTGTTTAATGCAGCATAGAGTCAGTGAGATTTGAACATATGATCTTATTTTCACTATCCACAGAATTAGTCCACTGTAGCCCCAGAATAGAGCTAGCATGCTATGTTTTTTTTTTACTCATACCAAGCTGTTAATTTTAGTCTATTCAAAGAGACCCAATTTCAAAGGAAACAATTTCTCATTAACATGTGGCCAATTATTAACGTGTGACAGCCATCACTAGGAGGGCGGGACTAGGAGGGCGGGACTAGGAGGGCGGGACTAGGAGGGCGGGACTAGGAGGGCGGGACTGAGACAGGTAATGGCTGACTAAACGTAGTTATTTAGAGCACCTGAAGATAAAAACATATATTCAATATCGGTAAGTTAGACTAAATATTAGCACTACACAATCTGGTGGTTGATAACCTTCAATCTGGATAATAACACAAAACAAATCTTAAGACTAGAGACATTTATCGACAAATATTATGAAAACATGATGGAGAGTAAGACAGGGGAACCGATTTCAAAACGAAAATGTGACTCTTCTACAGACACAGACGATTTAATGTTTTCACCACCGGGAATTGTAAAGGTCGAAACCGATCTGTTAAAATCAATAAATGACACACTGGGTATATTGAATTAATCTGTAAGGATATAAAAGAGTTGAAGGCAAGCCTCGAGATGAGTGATGAAAAAGCTGCGACATTGTAGAAGGACACAAACAAGCTAAAAGGGACAGTCAATAAGATTGAAACCGAAGTGAATGAACTTAAAAAGGAGAACACCATTCTGAGAAAAGCCCTACTTGACATATAGACTAGATCCATGAGAGAGAATCTGGTACTTACAGGTATCCAAGAGAAAGAAGGAGAGGTTCCTGAATCTGTAGTTAGAGAGTTCCTCCTTACAGCGCTTCAGATCCCACACGAAGCTATCGACAAAATCTAACTCGTGTACGTGTACACAGCTTTGGACAGAGAGGGCAAAGGTATGAACACCCAATCGTTGCCAAATTTGCTTCCTTTAAAGATAAAATAATGGTTAAAAGCCTGAGTAAAAAACTTGCTGGGACCAAAATTGGCATGAATGACCAGATTCCGAAGGAAATTGCAGAACGGCTTAAAGTTCTGTATCCAATTTTCAAGGAAAATAGATTAAAAGGGAAATGAGTAGCTCTCGTCGTGGATAAACTATATAATGATAACCAGTTGTTCAGAGACACACAGACTACTCCATGGTTATTTAAAAAATGACACATTTGTTATTGACGAGGAAAATAATGAAACACAATTCTAGCCCGGTTATGGATTGAATCAATACAATACAAAATATATAGCTTTTCTATATATCTTCAAATATAACTAATTGGAAAACACAAGCACTAATTCGACATGGTGAAGATAAAAACTCAGTAAACAGAAGGCACGGTATGTGTGGATGGTGTGGTGTGTGTTTAATTTTATTATCATTTTTGTTGTTGTTATGTTTGGGAAAGTGTGGCACTAAGTGAGAAAGGAAATGGTTGCATATCCCAGAACCAAGCTTCCAATGTTGTTCAGATGATGGATAAACTTTATTATAATGAATTATACGTCTTATTTACTTATTTATTATCCTATCATGGTGGAACTGTTTTAAAATAAATTATACATTTAATGTATTTATTGTTCTGTCATGGGGAACTACATTTTTTAAATCAATTATATATCTAATTGATTCATTTATGACCCTATATTGATGGAACGGTCCACAACCTTATACTCTAGACACCCACCTGAATGACCCAGAAACTGAGAAGTCCCTAACTGTTTTATGTGCATGCTGTAAGCGGTCTGTATGCTGCCAAAATGCGGTCAGAGACCTAAAGCAGCACTTCCCCCGCAAGATTCTGAGCCTGCTTGGCAGGGTTGGTCCTGCAAAGCCAAAGCCCCCTAAAGGGAGAGCATACTATACAAGGAAATTCTCAAAGCTGCTAATGAGAACCTTGGCGACCTTGTACCTAGCCAGTGGGGATTCCGGTGGGGTGCCCCCACCCAGGCATTGGCATTGCTGGCAACACTAGCTGCAGTAACCCATGGAGAGGGCGTCACACTCGGACATTCAGAGAGGGGGTATATTATTGTGGCCCTTGTGGTACAAAATCAAAAGGCTGACTGCGTGGAGATGCTTGGGAATATGGTTAATACGGGGAACCGTATTGTGGGTGTTTCAGGGAAAAGGTGTACATTTGACCTCAATCATCTAGGATGTGACAATGGTTAATAAAATCTCTCCATTTCTGCTCATTTTTTGTACGCGGTTTTGCAGGCCTTCTCATGTAGCTGCAACTGTATATGCATTCGTAAATCAAGACCTTTCTTGAGTTGGGCTCTGGGATGGTGCAACTGTTGAGAATGAGAGCCTATGGTTGTGTGGGGGAAAGGGTTGAGTGTGTATGAGTGTGTGGGTGTTATGTGCGTATCCCACAACTGTTGCGAAGGAGTAAAAGATGCTAGGGACAATATAGGATGATTCACAATAATTGTTTGCTAATATAATAATTGCTTGTAATAATGTAATTTTTGTAATGGCGAGACTGGTTAGAGGTAAAATCCTTTGCATAAATTGAACTACGTTACTACAAATATTACATATATATATATATATATATATATATATTGATGGCGTCACATCCTGACCTTAGTTCCTTTTTTATGTCTCTATTTTGGTTTGGTCAGGGCGTGAGTTGGGGTGGGCATTCTATGTGTTTTTTCTATGTTTTCTATTTCTATGTGTTTGGCCTGGTATGGTTCCCAATCAGAGGCAGCTGTCAATCGTTGTCTCTGATTGAGAACCATACCTAGGTAGCCTTTTCCCACCTGTGTTTTGTGGGTAATTATTTTTCCGTGTGCGTTTGTGTGCACCTCAGTTGCTTTGCTGTTTACCTGTTTGTTTTTTTGGTTATTTCGGTTTCACTTTCATTAAAAGATGTGGAACTACATGCACGCTGCGCCTTGGTTGATTTATGACAGGGAGTTTGAGGATAGCGAGCGTTACAGAATTACCCACCACAAGAAGACCAAGCAGTGTGCGCCAACCTGGAGGAGGAGTTGGACCGGGGAGGAGAGAATGGTGGAGGACAAGACCAGGTCACTGAAGCCCGAGAGGCAGCCCAATTTGTTTTGGGGGGGAGGAACACGGGGAATGTGGCGGAGTCAGGTTGGAGACCTGAGCCCACTGCCCGTGCTTACTGGGGAGAGCAGGTGACAGGTCAGGCCCTGTGCTATGGGGTGATGTGCACTGTGTCTCGGCTGAGTATTCACAGGCCGGTGTGCTTGGTGCCAGTTGCCCGTTGCCGGGTGGAAGCTGGCATCCAGCCAGAACGGGAGAGCCAGCTATGCAGTCGAGACCGCCAGTGCGCCTCCACGGCCCTGTGTATCCGGTGCCTCCTCCACGCTCCAGGCCTCCTGTAGGTCTCCCCAGCCTGGTGGGTCCTGTGACAGCCCCACACACCAGGCAGTCTCTCTGTCTCCTGTCATGGATATATTGGAATTTGTGGATAAATGGAGACTTAAATACCCTGACCTAGTGAGGTACACATGGCGGAGGCTTAATCAAGCAAGTCATCTTGACTACTTTCTTATGCCATTCTCTCTGGCACCAAAAGTTTAAAATGTGTTCATAGGGGACAGAATGCGGTCAGATCATCACATAATTGGCATATACAGTGGGGAGAACAAGTATTTGAAACACTGCTGATTTTGCAGGTTTTCCTACTTACAAAGCATGTAGAGGTCTGTAATTTTTATCATAGATACTCTTCAACTGTGAGAGACGGAATCTAAAACAAAAATCAAGAAAATCACATTGTGTGATTATTAAGAAATTAATTTGCATTTTATTGCATGACATAAGTATTTGATACATCAGAAAACCAGAACTTAATATTTGGTACAGAAACCTTTGTTTGCAATTACAGAGATCATTCGATTCCTGTAGTTCTTGACCAGGTTTGCACTGCAGCATGGATTTTGGCCCGCTCCTCCATACAAACCTTCTCCAGATCCTTCAGGTTCGGGGCTGTCGCTGGGCAGTACGGACTTTCAGCTCCCTCCAAAGATTTTCTATTGGGTTCAGGTCTGGAGACTGGCTAAGCCACTCCAGGACCTTTGAGATGCTTCAAATCAAACTGCCTGTTCAGGGGCAGAATGACAGATTTGTACCTTGTCAGCTCGGGGATTCGAACTTGCAACCTTTCGATTACTAGTCCAACGCTCTAACCACTTGGCTACCCTGCCGCCCCGTAAGAAACATCGTTATTTTTTACATTTTGTTTTTGTTCTTCCATGGCATATAATCAGACATTTCAAATTTATACAATGTAAATGCATATACTGAGTACAGAAAACATCAAATCAAATTGTATTTGTCACATACACATGGTTAGCAGATGTTAATGCGAGTGTAGCGAAATGCTTGTGCTTCTAGTTCCAACAATGCATTAATAACCAACGAGTAATCTAGCTAACAATTCCAAAACTACTACCTTATACACACAAGTGTAAAGGGATAAAGAATATGTACATAAAGATATATGAATGAGTGATGGTACAGAGCGGCATAGGCAAGATGCAGTAGATGGTATCGAGTACAGTATATACATATGAGATGAGTATGTAAACAAAGTGACATAGTTCAAAGTGGCTAGTGATACATGTATTACATAAAGATGCAGTAGATGATATAGAGTACAGTATATACATATACATATGAGAAAAATAATGTAGGGTATGTAAACATTATATTAAGTAGCATTGTTTAAAGTGGCTAGTGATATATTTTACATCAATTCCCATCAATTCCCATTATTAAAGTGGCTGGAGTTTGTGTTGGCAGTGTGTTGGCAGCAGCCACTCAATGTTAGTGGTGGCTGTTTAACAGTCTGATGGCCTTGAGATAGAAGCTGTTTTTCAGTCTCTCGGTCCCAGCTTTGATGCACCTGTGCTGACCTCGCCTTCTGGATGATAGCGGGGTGAACAGGCAGTGGCTCGGGTGGTTGTTGTCCTTGATGATCTTTATGGCCTTCCTGTGACATCAGGTGGTGTAGGTGTCCTGGAGGGCAGGTAGTTTGCCCCCGGTGATGCGTTGTGCAGACCTCACTACCCTCTGGAGAGCCTTACGGTTGTGGGCAGAGCAGTTGCCGTACCAGGCGGTGATACAGTCCGACAGGATGCTCTCGATTGTGCATCTGTAGAAGTTTGTGAGTGCTTTTGGTGACAAGACAAATTTCTTCAGCCTCCTGAGGTTGAAGAGGCGCTGCTGCGCCTTCTTCACGATGCTGTCTGTGTGGGTGGACCAATTCAGTTTGTCTGTGATGTGTACGCCGAGGAGCTTAAAACTTACTACCTTCTCCACTACTGTTCCATCGATGTGGATAGGGGGGGTGTTCCCTCTGCTGTTTCCTGAAGTCCACAATCATCTCCTTAGTTTTGTTGACGTTGAGTGTGAGGTTATTTTCCTGACACCACACTCCGAGGGCCCTCACCTCCTCCCTGTAGGCCGTCTCGTCATTGTTGGTAATCAAGCCTACCACTGTTGTGTCGTCCGCAAACTTGATGATTGCGTTGGAGGCGTGCGTGGCCACGCAGTCGTGGGTGAACAGGGAGTACAGGAGAGGGCTCAGAACGCACCCTTGTGGGGCCCCAGTGTTGAGGATCAGCTGGGTGGAGGTGTTGTTACCTACCCTCACCACCTGGGGGCGGCCCGTCAGGAAGTCCAGTACCCAGTTGCACAGGGCGGGGTCGAGACCCAGGGTCTCGAGCTTGATGACTAGTTTGGAGGGTACTATGGTGTTAAATGCTGAGCTGTAGTCGATGAACAGCATTCTTACATAGGTATTCCTCTTGTCCAGATGGGTTAGTGCAGTGTGGTTGAGATTGCATCGTCTGTGGAACACGTGCTCGTTCCATGAAAATGACTGACCAGGTGAAAGCTATGATCCCTTATGAATGCCACTTGTTAAATCCACTTCAATCAAGATTCAAGTTTCAAGTTTTAATGGCACATACACAAGTAGAGTGATATCCCATTCTTGCAAGCTCTAACCCCACAATGCATTAATCAACAGTGTAATACAAAAAATAACGAGGTAGAACAAAAACACAAGTTAAAAAAAAAATAACTACGAGCATACTATATACAGGGTCAGTTCCAGGACCATACTTACAATGTACTGGATAGATAGAGTGGTAAGGTGACTAGGCATCAGGATATACACTACATTACCAAAATTATGTGGACACCCGCTCATCTAACATCTGGTGTGTGAGTTTGATGTACACGTGACACAAGTAGAAAGGGAGAGTAGCAGTAGCATTGGTGCTGGCACATGCAAATCCCCCTCTGATGATCACACAGCCACTGATCCTGCAGGGAAAGCCGACCGTTGCCCGGGCTTTCCACGTGCACCAATTAGCATGCTTTCTTTCCTCACCTTCATGAATCATATAAGGGATCAAGATCTTCTAATGTGAACGTTATGAGACTGTCATGTTGGACTTGGCTGTATCCTGGTAATGTCATGTGTCGCTCAGTGATGTAAGATATAGGTTGAGATGATCGGCCAACATAATATCATAGGAAAATGTCATCCTGTGATTTCGAAAGTTAGCGGTCACAATACATTGCAGCCAATGGGAAAAGATGGGTGTAAAAGGGTTGAAGCTTGTCATTACATTGCGTTCAATATTAAAAGATGAGTGTCACTAGATGCTTATCCGTTAATACCCTTGATGCATAAACACTACACTACCAAAAGTATGTGATAACCTGCTCGTCGAACATCTCATTCTAAAATCATGGGCATTAATAAGGAGTTGGTACCCTCTTTGCCTCCACTCTTCTATGAAGGCTTTCCACTAGATGTTGGGACATTGCTGAGGGACTTCCTTCCATTCAGCCACAAAAGCATTAGTGAGGTCGGGCACTGATGTTGGGCGATTAGGCTTGGCTCACAGTTGGTGTTCCAATTCATTCCAAAGGCTTGAGGTCAGGGCTCTGTGCAAGCCAGTCAAGTTCTTCCACACCGATCTCTACAAACCATTATGTATGGACCTCGCTTTGTGCATGGGGGCATAGTCATGCAGAAAGAGAAAAGGATCTTTCCCAAACTGTTGCCACAAAGTTGGAAGCACAGAATCCTCTAGAATATCATTGTATGCTGTAGCGTAAAAATGTCCCTTCACTGGAACTATGGGGCCTAGCCAGAAACATGAAAAACAGCCCAGACCATTTTTCCTCCTTCACCTAACTTTACAGTTGGCACTATGCATTGGGGCAGGTAGCATTCTTCTGGCATCTGCCAAACCCAGATTAGTCTGTCATACTGCCAGATGGTGAAGTGTGATTCATCACTCCAGAGAACGCGTTTCCACTACTCCAGAATCCAATGGCTTTACAACACTCCAGCTGACGCTTGGCATTACGCATGGTGATCTCCACTCTGGAAACCCATTTCACGAAGCCCCTGACAAACAGTTCTCGTGCTGACCTTGCTTCCAGAGGCAGTTTGGAACTTGGTAGTGAGTGTTGCAACCGAGGACAGACAATTGGTACATGCTACTCACTTCAGCACTCATCTGTCATCTGTTACCGAACTGACTTGTTGGAAAGGTGGCATCCTATAACGGTGCCACATTGAAAGTCACTTCGGTAAGGCCATACTACTAAAAATGTTTGTTTATGGAGATTGCATGGCCGTGTGCTCGATTCTATACACCTTTCAGCAAAGGGTGTGGCTGAAATAGCCAAATTCACTAATTTGAAAGGGTTTCCACATACTGTTGTATAGATGTTGAATGATAAACAGAATAGCAGCAGCGTATATGACGATTGTACATGAGTGGGGTTGTGTAGAGTCAGCAAAATGTATTTGCATGTGTGTGAGAGCAAATTATGGAATGTGTGTTTGTATGTGTGTTGGAGTGTCAGTGTGTGTAATGTGTAGGGCCCTGTGAGTGTGCATAGAGACAGAGAAAAAATGAGAATAAAATACAAAGATCAACTCAGATAGTTTGTGTAGCCATTTTGTTAGCTCTTCAGGAGCCTGTTGGTGTCAGACTTTATGCCCGGTACCGTTGCTGTGAGGAAACATAGAGAACAGTCAGCCTATGGCTTGGGTGGTTAGATTCTTTAACGATTTTCCAGGCCTTTCTTTCACACCGCCTGATAAAGAGGTCCTGAGCTGTAGTCAATGAACAACATTCTCACACAGGTATTCCTCTTATCTAGGTGGGTGAGGGAAGTGTGGAGTGCAATTGAGATTGTGTCATCTATGGATCTGTTAGGGCAGTATGCAAATTGGAGTTGGTCTAGGGTGTCTGGGATGATGGAGTTGATGTGTGCCGTAACCAGCCTCTCAAAGTACTTCATGATTACAGAAGTGAGTGCTACGTGGTAGTGGTAGTCATTGTGACATGAAGCCTTAGAGTTCTTAGGAACAGGAATGGTGGTCATCTTAAAATGTGTGGGGATAACAGGAGAGTACAAGGAGAGATTGAAAATTACATTTATTGCACCTGTCAGGAGTTCTGCCTGGCCTTGCTGCTGCTCCAGTTTCAACTGTTCTGCCTGTGATTATTATTATTTGAACATGCTGGTAATTTATGAACATTTGAACATCTTGGCCAAGTTCTGTTATAATCTTCTCCCGGCACAGCCAGAAGAGGACTGGCCACCCCACATAGCTTGGTTCCTCTCTAGGTTTCTTCCTAGGTTTTGGCCTTTCTAGAGAGTTGTTCCTAGCCACCGTGCTTCTACACCTGCATTGCTTGCTGTTTGGGGTTTTAGGCCGGGTTTCTGTACAGCACTTTGAGATATCAGTTGATGTACGAAGGGCTATATAAATAAATGTGATTTTATTTGATTTCTGCGCTTGCTCTGAGAACATGCCCGGGTATTGACCTGATTAAAGACTTTACTCATGTCGGCCTTGGAGAGCGAGATCACCCAGTCTTCTGGGTTGGTGGAGGTCCTCACACCCGGGCATGATGTTGATATTGTCAAAGCATGCATAAAATGCAAGTTTGTCTGGAGAGAGGTATCGTTGGGCAGATAATGGCTGGGTCTTCCTTTGTAGTACGTCACGGACTGTAGCCCTTGCTGTCACGGATCCCCCCGGAGCTTTCATCACGCACACCTGTCCCCTATTCCCACTGATTAGTAGTTGTATATATGTGCCCTTTGTTCACCATGGTGCTGTCGATTATTGTTACATTGCCCATTGGTGCGTGTGAGTACCTGTGCTGTGTGTTTTAGCTTTCATGCCATTCTGGATTGCACAGTTGGCTACAGGTCTTGTCCCATGTGTTAATCATTGTGCACATGTGTATTTATTCAAGGTACTCCTTGCTCTTTTGTATGGGTTTCAACCCTGTGTTTTTGTATAGTGTTTGTTTGGTCTTTGTCCCTATGCCTTTACATGGCACATCACAATTTGGGTACAATAAAAAACGTTATTACGCATTCCTGCATCTGTCTCCCAATCATTCATGCAAACGTGACAGAATAATCAACCATTGAGAGAGACAGCAGGAATGGCCCGTCCGACAACGCTGCAACTGGGCTGTCCGGCGCCACCGCAATTTCGGCAGCTGCAACTGGGACGTCCGACGTCGCCACAACTTCAGCAGCCACAACTGGCCCGTCTGATACCACCACAACTGGCCCATCTGATGCCACCACAACTGGCCCGTCTGATGCCACCACAACTGGCCCGTCTGATGCCACCACAACTGGCCCGTCTGATGCCACCACAACTGGCCTGTCCGAGGCCGCCACAACTTCAGCAGCCACAACTGGCCCGTCTGATGCCACCACAACTGGCCTGTCCGAGGCCGCCACAACTTCAGCAGCCACAACTGGCCCGTCTGATGCCACCACAACTGGCCTGTCCGAGGCCGCCACAACTTCAGCAGCCACAACTGGCCCGTCTGATGCCACCACAACTGGCCTGTCCAACGACGACACAACTTCGACAGCGGCAACTGTAATAAAAAAACTAATAAGCATAATCTGAGAACGGCGCTCAGAACCCAAAACAGCCAGAGGAATATCCGTCATTTTGGAATCAACAAAGTTGGCACAAAGTTGGCACTCCCAGGAATCCCAGTTCGACAATAAATGACTGATTTGATCCATAAAGTTCCATCATTTATGTCCAAATAACCACTTGTTGTTGGCGTGTTCAGCCCAGTAATCCATCTTCATGGGGCGCAGGCACTTCATCCAGACAAAAACTCGAATTCAAGTTCATTCAAGTTTTTAAAGACGGTTGACATCTAGTGGAAGCCGTAGGAAGTGCAACTTTATCCATATCTCAATGTGTACTTGGGAGGCCAAGCTTTGAAAAACTACAAACCTCAGATGTCCCACTTCCTGGTTTTTATTTTTCTCAGGTTGTCACCTCCCATATGAGTTCTGTTATACTCACAGACATCATTCAAACAGTTTTAGAAACTTCTAAGGGTTTTCTATCCAATACTAATAATAATATGCATATATTAGCACCTGGGACAGAGTAGGAGGCAGTTCACTCTGGGCACGCTATTCATCCAAAAGTGAAAATGCTGCCCCCTATCCCAAAAAGGTTAAGGGAGTCAGCAGGAATGGCCCGTCCGACGACTCTGCGACTGATCCATCCGGCGCCGCCGCAACCTCGGCAGCTGCAACTGGGCCATCCCTCATCGCCACAACTGGTCTGTCCAACGATGCAACTTCAGCAGCTACAACTGGCCCATCCGATGCCGCCACAACCGGTCCATCCGACGCTGCCGCAACTTCGGCAGCTGCAACTGGCTCGTCCGACGACGACGCAACTTCGGCAGCTGCATTGGGTCCTGATCGACGCGCACTGCATTCCTGTGATCGCCCTCGAGGCCGGTGTCGTTGCGTTGTTAGTGCAGTGCATTGGGGGGTACTGTCACGGATACCTCCAGAACTTTCATTACCCAGACCTGGCCCCTGTTCCCAGGGATTAGTAATTGTATAAGTGTACCCTTGGTTTACCAGTGTCCTGTCGATTATTGTTACTGGGTCCGTTTGTTGTGTGAGTACCTGTGCTGTGTGTTTTGGGCTTTCATGCCCTTGTGGATTGCGCAGATGATTAAGGGTCTCATCCCGTGTGTTAATCAATGTGCGCGTGTGTATTTATTCGTGGTACTCCTTGCTCTTTTGTTTGGGTTTCAAGCCTGTGTTTTGTGTTTCTTGGTTGTTTGGTCTTCGTCCCCGTGCCTTTACATGGCACATCGTAATTTGGGTGAAATAAAAACCCATATTGTGTATTCCTGCGCTTGTCTCTCAATCATACTTGCCTGTGTAAAAATATTCAACTTTTTTCCTATATTTTCCTTTTGCTTGTTTGATGACTGTAGAGGTCATAGTGGGACTTCTTGTACTTATTCCTGTCCTCAGCTGAAGAAGCCTCAGGGTTGTCTGCGATAGCCCTGTGTCCGGAAGCCCTATCCTTTACTTTAGCGCCAACCTCAGTTTTAATCTAGGGATAATATCTGATTCTGGAGATACATTCTGGAGCCTCGTACAGTTTGTTAAGTGCCAGCTTGTTATTTCTCTTGTCCTGAGGTGGAACGTATACAACAGTCATAATAACAGCTGAAAAGTCCTTCGGGAGGTAAAAGGGTCAGCATTTTACCATCAGGGATTCCAAGACGGGCGAGCAATGGGTCGACACACACGAAGAGGCAAACCCCTTCCCTCATCGATTTCCCTGACTCCACTGCCCTGTTGGCACAGGGAATGGAGAATCCATTGAGTTGGGTAGCCATGGGGGGGTATCTTGTCCGAGAAATGTTTTTCAGAAAAGTAGATAATATTACCCTTTGGTAGCAAATCTGCAATCTGAGGTCATCCATCTTATTATAAGGGAAGAGGTGGCCAGTTCTCACTTTGTGTCACGGCCGTCATTGAAGGAAGAACAAAGCACATTGTGGTGAGTGTACATTACTTTTTATTTGGATAATGTCGCCAACAAAAACAATAAACAATACAACACGACCTTGAAGCTTAAGGGCTATAGTGCTACTAACAAAGATAACTTCCCACAAATAACAAAGGGAAAAATGCTACCTAAGTATGACTCCCAATCAGAGACAACAAATGACAGCTGTCCCGGATTGAGAACCATACCCAGCCAAAACAAAGAAATACAAAAACATAGGAAATAGAACATAGAATGCCCACCCAAATCACACCCTGACCAAACCAAAATAGAGACATAAAAAGCTCTCTGACACTTTGCCTTAATCTTGCCCGGATCCCCCCTCTCTTGCCTTTGTAACACTGACGTTTCCTCTTGGGTAGATTGTGTAAATGTACCATTCAGATAGTGAATAGGCCAAACAAAAGATTTAAGTGCCTTTGAACGGGGTAAGGTAGTAGGGGCCAGGCTTCCAATTTGTGTCAACAACTGCAACGCTGCCGGGTATTTCATGCTCCCATGTGTATCAAGAATGGCACCTTTAGTCCATGCCCTGTTGAATTGAGACTGTTTTGAGAGCAACAGGGGGGTGCAACTCAATATTATGTAGGTTTTCTCAAGGCTTGATTGAATAAATGAGCAAACATTTCTAAAAAACTGTTTTTGCTTTGTCATTATGGGGTATTGTGTGTAGATTGATGAGGAAAAACGATTTAATCCATTTTAGAATATGCTGGAAATTAAGAAAATGTGGAGAAAGTCTAGGTGTCTGAATACTTTCAGAATGCACTGCATGTGGGGCGTCATGTTTGCAGACATCATACAATGCATTCTGGTTGTCACAAAAATCTGCCAGACCAAAGATGTTATAACAAAACTACGCAAAGGGATGGTAAACTTGACTGACTAAGATTGTAACTATCTTTACTCAGGGTTGCCAGCTAAGATCAATCGTTCCAGGGGGTTTAACTTACAAACTTATCCTGTGTTTGCCCCCCATTTATTGATAAATCCCCCATCATATTAATATGTCCTACATCATATCGCCCCACATAACATTCCCCCATTTCTACCCACTATGGACTTGAAATCCCCCACACATTGAATATACCAACCCACAAACCCACCTAAAACAGTTTCATGCAAATCTGGCAACCTTGTTTAGCTATTGCGCTATGGTTAGGCTTGGCAGTATGCTTGTATTTGGGGTGATGATCTGTAAGGTGATAACATTTTATTTGCTTTGTGATTTGTCAAACACTGTAAATTATTTATTTAGTCATGTGCTCCAGTTCTTGTATGCACTGTAACAAGTACATCAAAGATTTGTAATATGCTGAAAAGTGGCCAACCTAAGTTTGTGTTTTTCAGGCAATGGGCGCAGCCATCTTTGAATTTGCTTTGTTTATTCGCGTCTTACAGTGAATGGCATTTTGGGATTAGGGAGTTTTCTCTTGTCAAAAATGAACAAACACGGCTGCCATCATAAAGAATGTAGCTGCTGTTAGCTTAGCTGACACCCATCTCTTTTCTGAACAATATTACATTTCCCCCAGAGATGTGGTACATTGTTAACAAGTCTAGCTGTTTGGTCTCTAACATGTTTTTTTTTGTCAGCACAACCTGTTATTTAGACTGGTTAATGGAATGAGTTTGGCTGTGGATGTGTTCGGTGTGATGCGTGGGTGATGAATTTCGCATTTATCTTGTACAATTACAGGTGAAATATAGGATTCAATTTGTAAAGACCTTTATTTCCCATCAGTACAAAACATTGTTTAGATTATTTTCAGACAATAATTCTGTTTAGAAGAATTTGTTGCATCATATGTTCTCTTGCTACTGTTCCAATCACATATTTGCGATGGTACGCTGCAGGGACCACTCAAAAACGACCACATACAATGTGGCAAAAAAGTATTTAGTCAGCCACCAATTGTGCAAGTTCTCCCACTTAAAAAGATGAGAGAGGCCTGTAATTTTCATCATAGGTACACTTCAACTATGACAGTCAAAATCAGAAGAAACAAATCCAGAAAATCCCATTGTAGGATTTTTTATGAATTTATTTGCAAATTTTGGTGGAAAATAAGTATTTGGTCACTTACAAACAAGCAAGATTTCTGGCTCTCACAGACCTGTAACTTCTTCTTTAAGAGGCCCCTCTGTCCTCCACTCGTTATCTGTATTAATGGCACCTGTTTGAACTTATCAGTATAAAAGACACCTGTCCACAACCTCAAACAGTCACACTCCAAACTCCACTATGGCCAAGACCAAAGAGCTGTCAAAGGCCACCACCGAAATCAACTGTGGGAGCAATTATTAGGAAATGGAAACCACACGGGGGGACCTAGTGAATGACCTGTAGAGAGCTGGGACCAAGTAACAAAGCCTACCATCAGCAAGGGCATTGAAGATTAAACGTGGCTGGGTCTTTCAGCATGATGTTGGACCAATGTGCAGCGTTGTAAGTGTCCATTTTAATATATACAACGGAACACTACAAAAATACAAAATAACAACGTGAATAAAAAAATGAAAATCGAAACAGTTCCGTATGGTACAAACACAGACACAGGAAACAATCACCCACAACTCAAAAGTGAAACCAGGCTACCGAAGTATGGTTCTCAATCAGGGACAATGTTTGACAGCTGCCTATGATTGAGAACTTTACCAGGCCTAACACAGAAATCCCAAAACATAGAAAAAGGAACATTGACAACCCACCCAACTCACGCCCTGACCATACTAAAACAAAGACATAACAAAAGAACTAAGGTCAGAACGTGACTAGGGGTCTGGGTCGCTGCATGTTCAGCTCCCATACACTTTTCCTAAAACTGCGGAGTGAGTGGCTGTACAATGTGTCCATGCTGTGTGAGGTCAAATAGTATAATTAGTGTTTGTGAAGTAAATATGGTGATTCTTATTAACACTAGAACTGACATAAGCCAATGGCCACTGAGGTTAGTTTAAATAAATAAAAATCTGCCTCAGTTCAAGCTATGTCCTGCTACTTCCCTGACTTTTCCTAAATGTTTGTATTTTACACTACTTGTTTGTCAGTTTTTAAATCAGAAACAGAAAAGTATTTAGAGGCTTTCTACCTGTTTTTTTCACACCTGTTCCCAACTTGGTATTTTATTAGGATCCCCATTAGCAGTTGCAAAAGCAGCAGGTATTCTTCCTGGGGTCAACACAAAACATGAAACATGACATAGTACAGAACATTAATAGACAATAACAGCTCAAGGACAGATCTACACACATACATAGGGGAGAGGCGTTATGCCGTGAGTTTTGTTTTCTGTTTTTTTTAAATCAGGTTTGCTGTTCACTTGAGCAACATGGAATTCCACGCAATAATGGTTCAATGTAATACTGTACGCTTTCTTGAATTTGTTCTGGACTTTGGGGACTGTGAAAAGACCCCTTGTGGCATGTCTGGTGGGTTAAGTGTGTCAGAGTTGTGTGTAAGTTGACTATGCAAACAATTTGGGAATTTCAAACGAGACTGGCATGCATAGTATTTATATCAGCCCTCTGATTACAATGAAGAGCAAGACGTGCCTCACTGTTCTGGGCCAGCTGCAGCTTAACTAGGTCTTTGCTTGCAGCACTCGACCACACGACTGGACAATAATCAAGATAAGACAAAACTGGTGTTACATCTGCTCCTGCCACACTCTCTACTTCTCATCCTGTGTCTCCCTAACCTGACACCACTCCCCCAGTGCTCTCTGCCTCCTCTCTCTGTGTGGGTGTATGTGATTGTGTGATTGGAGACAGGTGTGCCGGAGGCAGAGCAGATCCCCACCAGCTGCAACTTGTTCCATAATCAAGAACTTTACAATTACTGATCCCTGCCACTTCCACGCTGCCAGATCGTAGCCTCTGCTCAGTCAGTTTGTGTTTCAAGCCATTTGTTCTGCATAGATCTTGTTATCCTATCCCTACATTTTTTCCCATAGCCTGACGCTGCTTTTTTCTCTGCTACATTTCCCTCCTACTTACCTTGCCCCAGCCTCAGTTCCCTGCTACCCTCCCGAGCTTCCCCTGGCCTGCACTTCATCTACCCCCTGATTTTAAAATAAATACGTGCCTTAGTTACCTTATCCCTGTCTCCTCGTCTGAGTCGGCACTTGGGTTCACCTGCTCCGCCAAGCGTAACAACTAAAGCCAGCAGACTTGCTTTTTCAAGTGATGTTCAACAGCCACACCATTCATTACCAGATTCAGCTGAGGTCAGGAACTTAAGGAATGATTTGTACCAAATATACTGCTCAGAAAATAAAGGCAAAACTACAATAACACATCCTAGATCTGAATGAATGAAATATTCTTCTTAAATACTTTTTTCTTTACATAGTTGAATGTGTTGACAACAAAATCACACAAAAATTATCAATGGAATGCCTGGGCATGCTCCTGATGAGGTGGTGGGTGGTCTCCTGAGGGATCTCCTCCCAGACCTGGACTAAAGCATCCGCCAACTCCTGGACAGTCTGTGGTGCAACGTGGCGCTGGTGGATGGAGCGTGACATGATGTCCCGGATGTCCTCAACTGGATTCAGGTCTGGGGAACGGGCGGGCCAGTCCATGGCATCAATGCCTTCCTCTTGCATGAACTGCTGACACACTCCAGCCACATGGGGTCTAGCATTGTCTTGCATTAGGAGGAACCCAGGGCCAACCGCACCAGCATATGGTCTCACAAGGGGTCTGAGGATCTCATCT
Organism: Oncorhynchus masou masou; assembly: GCF_036934945.1. Classification (NCBI taxonomy): domain Eukaryota; kingdom Metazoa; phylum Chordata; class Actinopteri; order Salmoniformes; family Salmonidae; genus Oncorhynchus; species Oncorhynchus masou. The sequence goes on from NC_088223.1 coordinate 56,290,396, forward strand.
CGGTACCTAATGGCAGTCAGGCTACCTCTGGCGAGCCACCCCACACCATGACTGACCCACCGCCAAACCAGTCATGCTGGAGGATGTTGCAGGCAGCAGAGCGTTCACCACGGCGTCTCTAGACTGTCAGGTATGTCACATGTGCTCAGTGTGAACCTGCTTTCATCTGTGAAGAGCACAGGGCGCCAGTGGCGAATTTGCCAATCTTGGTGTTCTCTGGCAAATGAAAAACGTCCTGCACAGTGTTTGGCTGTAAGCACAACCACCACCTGTGGACGACGGGCCCTCATACCACCCTCATGGAGTCTGTTTCTGACCTTTTGAGCAGACACATGCACATTTGTGACCTGCTGGAGGTCATTTTGCAGGGCTCTGGCAGTGCTCCTCCTGCTCCTCCTTGCACAAAGGCGGAGGTAGCGGTCCTGCTGCTGGGTTGTTGCCCTCCTACGGCCTCCTCCATGTCTCCTGATGTACTGGCCTGTCTCCCTGTAGCGCATCCATGCTCTGGACATTATGCTGACAGACACAGCAAACCTTCTTGCCACAGCTCGCATTGATGTGCCATCCTGGATGAACTGCACTACCTGAGCCACTTGTGTGGGTTGTAGACTCCGTCTCATGCTACCACTAGAGTGAAAGCACCGCCAGCATTCAAAAGTGACCAAAACATCAGCAAGGAACTATAGGAACTGAGAAGTGGTCTGTGGTCCCCACCTGCAGAACCACTCCTTTATTGGGGGTGTCTTGCTAATTGCCTGTAATTTCCACCTGTTGTCTATTCCATTTGCACAACAGCATGTGCAATTTATTGTCAATCAGTGTTGCTTCCTATGTGGACAGTTTGATTTCACAGAAGTGTGATTGACTTGGAGTTACATTGTGTTGTTTAAGTGTTCCCTTTATTGTTTTGAGCAGTTTACATGCTCTTAGTTTTAGAGATGTTCAGGACCAGTTTATTACTTGCCACCCATTCCAAAACAGACTGCAACTCTTTGTTAAGGGTTTTTAGTGATTTCATTAGCTGTGGTTGCTGATGCGTATATGGTTGAATCATCAGCATACATGGACGCATGCTTGAACTTGTTAAGCCTATGGGTTAACCTACAGGAACTACACCCCCCCCCCCCCCGTTCAGCTGAAACGGTGGCGCAGGGAATGCAAAAATATTCTTAGAAATATTTAACCTCCACACATTAACAAGTCCAATACCTCAAATTAAAGCTAAACACCTTGTTCATCTACCCAGCATGTCAGATTTTAAAAACGAAAACACAGCATATATTTACGTTAGACCACCACCAAAACAAAGAGAAAACGTAGCCATTTTGTACCACAAAAGATAAAATCACAAAAGCAGGATTAAAAAAATAATAATTCACTAACCTCTTGAAAATCTTCAACAGATGACAGTCATATGACATGTTACACAGTACATTTATGTTTTGTTCGATAATATGCATTTTATATCCATAAATCTCGGTTTACATTGACGCCATGTTCAGAAAATTCTCCAAAATGTCAGGAGGAATTATAGAAAGCTACGCCAGATATCAAAAATACTCATCATAAACTTTGACTAAAGATACATGTTCTACATATAATTAAAAGATACACTGGTTCTTAATGCAACCGTAGTGTCACTTTTTTTAACGTTACGGAAAAAGCCTACCATGCAATAATCTGAGATGGTGCTTAGACGTAACAATATTTCTCCGCTATGTTGGAGTCAAAAGAAATACAAAATTACAACATAAATATTCCCTTACCTTTGATATTCGATCAGAATGTAGTGCAAGGAGTCCTAGTTCAACAATAAATCGTTTTGTTTCATAATGTTCAAATCTAGTGTCCATGTAGCAGCATCTGCTACCACTTTCAGCTCAAATTCCCAAAAAATTACTCCTGGTCCAGGATAATTATGCATCAAAACTTCCAAATTACATATTACAGGTCAACGAAACTGGTCAAACTAAGTGCAGAATCAATCTTCAGGATGTTATGATCATACAGATCGAATAGCATTCCAACCGGGCCATCCTAGTTCATCTGGGACTGAATGGAACAGACAAAGCACTCCAGCGCATACGCGCCTTCAAGCACATGAATCTTTTGCGAAACTCTCGCACTTTCCTTCCCATTAGGTCAAAGTTCACAGCAAATGCTCCATTACACTTTCTACTGAATGAGGACATCTAGTGGAAGACATAGGAAGTGTTTCCAGATCCATAACTTTTTGGGAAGGGAGGGGGCGATGACGTCAAAGTTGCCCCAACTTTCAGGATTTCAAAACTAGTTCGCAAGATTGCCTGCCCTGTGAGTTCTGTTATACTCACAGACATAATTCAAACAGTTTTAGAAATGTCAGAGTGTTTTCTATCCAATATTAATTATAATATGCATATATTGGCAATTCAGGAAAGATTTTGATGCAGTTCACTATGGGCACGCAATTCATCCAAAGGGGAAATACTGCCCCCTATGCCAATACATTGTGCTGTAGAACGTTGGTACCCAACCAGGTGCTAATGCGTCTCTCTCTCCTCACTAAATGAATGACAAATAACTGAATGGGCAATATTTGTGCACCTTCACAATTTAGTCCTAACTGAATGATAAGAAGGGTTAAGATGTTGATTTAATTTAGAAAGACGATAGAGTAATGATGAGTTTGTCTTTTGCATGTTTATCAGCAGCAAACAATTGGACTGTGCACCTTGTGGGATGATATAATGGTCTTTTACATTTTTACTAAATAAGCTGTTATGGGACTTATTTACTGTGACTATTACTGATTGAATTTATTGTAAAGGAAAAGAAAACATTCTACATGTTGCAGTAGGCCTTTGGATTAATGCAAAACGTATTCTTGATGATATCCTAGGAAGCAAACAATGCCAGCCCACTGAATGAAAGACACATTGATGGAATGGGCGATAATTGTGCCAGTTACTTCACAATCTAATTTCAATTAGGCCTGACTGAATGATGAGGGGGAAGAGGTTGATTTCATTTAGAACAACAGTGTAATGATGAGTTTGTTATGCCCGTTTATCAGCAGTGGAGCTCATGATAACCTTTTGAAGTGTACAATCACATATGTGATCATTGTTGAGTGATCCCTGCAGCGTACCATCGCAAAGATGTGATTGGAACAGTAGCAACAGAACGTATGATTCAACAAATGCTTCTAAACAACATTGTCTGAAAAGCATCTAAAACATATTTTGTACTGAAAGGTCTTCACCTTGTATTGTAAAAGATAAATGTGAACATCATCATCCAAGCATCACATGGAACATATCCACATCCACTGCCTAGAAGGCGAGCATCCCAGAGTCACCTCTTCACTGTTGACATTGAGGCTGGTGTTTTGTGGGTACTATTTAATCAAACTGCCAGTTGAGGACTTGTGAGTCATCTGTTTCTCAAACTAGACACTCTAATGCACTTATTCTCTACCTCAGTTGTGCACCGGGGCCTCACACTCCTCTTTCTATCCTGGTTAGAGCCAGTTTTCGTACTGTGAAGGGATTAGTACACAGCGTTGTACGAGATCTTCAGTTTCTTTGCATTTTCTTGCCTTCATTTCTCAGAACAAGAATAGACAGATGAGTCTGTAATCAAACCCACAAATGCTGACGCTCCAGATACTCAACTGGTCTAAAGAAGGCCAGTTTTATTGCTTCTTTAATCAGAACAACAGATTTCAGCTGTGCTAACATAATTGCAAAAAGGTTTTCTAATGTTCAATTAGCCTTTTAAAATTATAAACATGGATTAGCTAACAAAACTTGCCATTGGAATACAGGAGTGATGGTTGCTGATAATGGGCCTCTGTACGCCTACAGTATGTAGATATTCCATTAAAAATCAGCCGTTTCTTTGTACAATAGCCATTTACAACATTAACAATGTCTACACTGTATTGTATTTCTGTTTGGGACACTTAAATGTGTGGCTCAGTCGGTAGAGCATGGAGCTTGCAACGCCAAGCGTCGTGGGTTCGATTCCCGCTGGGGCCACCCATATGCAAAAGTAGTGGCTCCAGCCGACTTGTAAGTCGCTTTGGACAAAAGCGTCTGCTAAATGGGATATATTTTATTTTTATTTTATTTAGAGGCCATGCAATTCAATACTCATCTATAAGTCAAAAGAGTTCATATTTACAAAGAAAATAGGACAGTACAGATAGATAGCAATAAAAAACTGAATAAGCGTAATGGCCATTGGCGGTGAAAGAAGGTGAAGACCAATGCGCAGCGTGGTAAGTGTCCATATTTTTAATAACATAATAGAACACTGAACAAAAACAACAAAGTGAACGAACGAAACCGAAACAGTTCTGTCTGGTGCAGATACAAACACTCAACAGAAAACAATCACCCACGAAACACAGGTGGGAAAAGGCTACCTAAGTATGATTCTCATTCAGAGACAACTAACGACACCTGCCTCTGATTGAGAACCATACCAGGCCAAACACAAAACACAACATAGAAAAGCGAACATAGACAACCCACCCAACTCACGCCCTGAAATACTAAAACAAAAGAACTAAGGTCAGAATGTGACTAAGTTAGAGGAAAAACAAAAAGAAATGGACAAACTTATTTCAGAAAGATCAAGTTGAATATACAGTATGACAAAAAATTAAGCAATTTAAACCTGTTAAGGCTTGGGACAATACTGCCCCCTTTGGATGAATTGTGTGCCCAGAGTAAACTAAAAAAAAGTGTCAAATTGCTAATATATGCATATAATAATAATTATTGAATAGAAAACACTCTAAAGCTTCTAAAACCGTTCAAATTATGTCTGTATGTAAAGCAGAACTCACAGGGCAGCCATTCTCCCAAACTCTCTCTCTCTCCTAAGAAAGTTGCTCCAACTTTGACGTCATCGCCCCCACCCTTCCCAACCAGCTACGGATCTGGGAATAGTTTCTATCTCTTCAGCTCGCTCTCGTCTTTCAATGAGACGTGGAACGGAGAAAATAGCACGAGCCTTGACTGCTTGGCAGGCAAAATACTGAGGTGTCACGAGTTTTCAGGTGCGCGCTTTGTGAAAAGGGTCTTTTTGTTCCAGCTTGCTTGAGGAGAGTTCGTTATGTTTGATTTAATCGCCAATTGTTTTGTACGTTAAAAACATCCTAAAGCTTGATTCTGCACTTAGTTTGACCAGTTTAGTCGACATATAATATGTAAATTTGAAGTTTTGATGCGCAATTTTCGTGATCAGAAGTCCTTTTTGGGGTAATTCACCTGAAGATGTTAGCATTTGCTAATACAAAGACACACCAACAGCAACCAAACGTTATATTAGGTAAGTATAACTCCTTCCACGACATTCTTGTCGAAGACCATCAAAGGTAAGGGAATATTTATGTTATAAAATTGTATTTTTGTCGACTCCAACATAGTAGAGAAATAATGCTAATGCCTGAGCGCCGTCTCAGATTATTGAATAGTGAACGAATTCTGTAATGTTAAAAATAAATGTAACACAGCGTTTGCATTAAGAAGAAGTGTATCTTTCTAAATATATATAGAACATGTATATTTAGTCAAAGTTTATGATGTTTATTGCTGTTATCTGGCGTTAGCTGCCGGAGCTATTTATAATTTCTCCGGACATTTCTGCTGCATTTTTTGAACATGGTTCAATGTAAACAGAGATTTATGGATATAAATAGCATATTATTGAAAAAAAACAAATGTACTGTGTAACATGTGCTATTACTGTCATCTGATGAAGATTTTCAAAAGGTTAGTGAATTATTTTTCTTTTAATCCTGCGTTTGTGATTGTGCTATTTTGCATAGCAATGTGGCTACATATTGTATGCTCTCCTAGTGGTGGTTTAACAAAAATATGTGCTATGTTTTCGCTGTAAAACATTTTAAAATTCTGACACGCTGAACAAGGTGTTTATCTTTCATTTAAGCTATTGGACTTGTTAATGAGTGGAGGTTAAATATTTTTAAGGATATTTTTGCTTTCCCTGCGCCACCGTTTGAGCTGAATGGGGGGGGGGGGTGTTCCCAGTTGGGAACCTGCAGCCCCTTCAGGTTAAAAAGAAATCTTCAACATACAAATGATACCAACAATGATTTACTGAAACTTGTTACAAATGACAGTCACCCATGATTCACCAAACAATATTTTGAAAGAGCAAGCAAAGTACTTTAAAAAGAATGTTTTAATTTCAGTCTCCTCCATCTCCACTAACCGAAGTTAATTATAAATGTATGTATTTCTTTCTGTTAATAATGTCAAATTAACAGCTGTACAGAAAGACATGTGATGGCCTAATTACAGAGGAGGAATTTCCTGGTGCAATTAAAGTCTTTAAGTCTGGGAAAAGTCCAGGGCTGGATGGCTGCGGTATACCAAACCCTTTTCGATGTACTCAGAGCACTGTTATTAGCCTGTTTTAACCTCACCTATAAAAATGGTACATTATCAGATACTCAACAAGAAGGTCTGATTTCATTATTACTGATACAGGATCCAAGTGTAAATATAAAGGTCCAGTCCATTTAAAAAATTGAAGCCCCCTTACACTTCAGTGTTGTGATGAAAAAGTCTAGCAAAATGCATAAGGCAGAGAATTAAAAAGGTATTGTCGGATATTGTTCATCCTAATCAGACATTTTTTATTTTTTTTACATGTATGATACATTGGACAAGTTCTGGAAACAATAAACCAATGAACAATCTGGGACACCAGGCCTGGTATTCATAGCTGACTTTGAAAAAAGGCTTTTGATAAAGTATGACTGGAATTTATATATAAATGCCTGGAATATTACAATTTCGGAGAATCTGTTATACAATGGGGTAAAGTTACAGTTGGAGTCATTAAAACTAATTTTTCAACATTCTATAGTTTTGGCAAGTCGGTTAGTACATATACTTTGTGCATGACACATGTAATTTTTCCAAGAATTGTTTACAGACAGATTATTTCACTTACAATTCACTGTATCACAATTCCAGTGGGTCAGAAGTTTACATACACTAAGTTGACTGTGCCTTTAAACAGTTTGGAAAATTCCAGAAAATTATGTCATGGCTTTAGAAGCTTCTGATAGGCTAATTGACATCATTTGAGTCAATTGGAAGTGTACCTGTGGATGTAATTCAAGGCCTACCTTCAAACTCAGCGCCTCTTTGCTTGACATCATGGGAAAAGTAAAGGAAATTAGCCAAGAACTCAGCAAAAGAAAATGTAGGCCTCCACAAGTCTGGTTCGTCCTTGGGAGCAATTTCCAAATGCCTGAAGGTACCATGTTCATCTGTACAAATAACAGTACGCAAGTATAAACACCAAGGAACAACACAGACTTCATACCGCTCAGGAAGGTGACGTGTTCTTTCTCCTAGAGACGAACGTGCAAATCAATCCCAGATCAACAGCAAAGGACCTTGTGAAGATGCTGGAGGAAACAGGTACAAAAGTATCTATATCCATAGTAAAACAAGTTCTATATCGACATAACCTGAAAGGCCGCTCAGCAAGGAAAAAGCCACCGCTCAAAAACCACCATAAAAAAGCCAGACTACGGTTTGCAACTGCACATGGGGACAAAGATTGCACTTTTTGGAGATATGTTCTCTGGTGTGATGAAACAAAACTATAACTGTTTGGCCATAATGACCATTGTTATGTTTGGAAGAAAAAAAGGGGAGGCTTGCAAGACAAAGAACACCATCCCAACCGTGAAGCATGGGGGTGGCAGCATCATGTTGTGGGGGTGCTTTGCTGCAGGAGGGACTGGTGAGCAAAAAATATTTTATATTATTTGAAAATGCAAACCAGACAATTGTATGCCCTATTTACATAATGAATTTGATTTTGGATGGCAGAAATTATGAAATATTAAAGCATTAGACCTCTCAATAAATGCTTCAGTCATGCAAAAATTATACTTAAATCTGAACAGATTCTTTAGCAGATTAGTATGAATGTCTTACCCCATGTTCAAGATTGGCCTTTTCCCTTTATTCAGATTACAACCTCCCACATTCAGTTATTTAAAAATGAAATAAGCTCCATATTGCTATTTTTAAAACAAGCCATATAAAGTTGGTGGATATTTCAGTTTAATCCACCAGAAAAGACAGAACAAATAATACAACAAATATTATGTTTAATCTCAAATATACTAATTGATAAAATTAAAACTATACAGTACAGTGTACTCCTTGTAAATCATACCATACATAGGATTGGTGGAGTTATGCCACACATGCAGTTAAAAAAAATATATGGAAATGTCTACTCTATCCAAAATTACAACCAACTAACTGCGTCATTACCATGAAAATGGAAGAGGCAAGTGGAAGGGAGAAAAGGAAGGAACTGGCCTGTTGGCTCTGCAATAAAGACCAAAATTGATTTAAAGGAAATTGTGATAAATGAAAAAGTATACTAGTTTCATTTGAGAACCAGAAAATTGACAGCTGTGGCATATAGAATGCAAAATAGTTGAAGAGATTTTCCATGTACTTTTCCATGGCACATGTTTTATGAAAGGATACACAAAATGAGACCTGATTCAAGTTTTTCAGTTTAAATTATTATACAAAATTCTTACAACCAATAGAATGTTATGTATATGGGGGGATACAACCATCCCAGCTCTGTAGATTTTGCTGCGTTTTTACACTGTTCATATGTAGCTTGTTTTTGGTCATAGGTTCAGGAATGGCTGAAGAATTGCAACATTTACCTGGAAGAGACTCTGCAAATAGCACTGGTTGGCTATTTGTAAAGTCATAGTCAATCGATCAATAATATAATAATACTTTTAGCAAAAATGTTTAATTTACAATCCGTAGGAACTGAGAATAGAAAGGTTCAGAACTTTGGTGAAACATCACAGCACAGTTGAAAGATATATGGCAAATAGAAATCAAAACTGGATTGTATTAATAAGAAACAGATGGCAAGTGTTGAGTGGAGCTGAAGGGAGTGACTGAAAACAAGATAACTAATGTAAAATATATTGTGTCCATAAAATCTATATTGTATGTATAAGCTGGAAGTAGAAGGGTTAGAGGAAAAATTCACACATGATAAGAGTTAGCCTATAGACAAGATTAATGTGATGAGTGACAATATTAGGCCTATCAGTTGTCAATTTGTACATGGAGAGATGGGCGCATCTTGTAATTGACACATGCAGGGAAAGGAGCATCCTTCAGAGACACATGCAGGTAAAACATTGTGATTTCTATATTGTATCAGAAGGAGCATATCAAAACCAAATCACATCAAATTTTATTGGTCACATAAACATGGTCAGCAGATGTTAATGTGAGTGTAGCGAAATGCTTATGCTTCTGGTTCCAACAGTGCAATAATATATAACAAGTAATCTAACAATTACCCAACAACTACCTAATAAACACAAATCTAACAATTACCCAACAACTACCTAATACACACATCTAAAAGGGTGAATGAGAATATGTACATATAAATATATGGATGAGCGGCATAGGCAAGGTGCAGTAGATGGCATAATATGAGTAATGTAAGATATGTAAACGTTATTAAAGTGGCATTGTTTAAAGTAACTTGTGATCAAATTTATTAAAGCGTCCCATGATTGGGTCTCAATTCAATATATACATGTGATATGACTAAAGTAAGATATGTAACATTATTAAAGTCTGCAGTTTCTATTACACTTACCTTTGTCAAATAAGTCACACAATACAAGAGGTGCAGCTCTATTTACAAATTTCACTGTTTCCAAGATTATCTGTGCTGTTCATACATTCAGCACATGACCGCTCTGGATACAAAGCAAAAACTACCATCATAACTAAATTAAAACATGCTATTATGTCGTCAATGGATAAATGGGTGATAGAAACCAGATAGAAACTGATAATGGTGCATGTGAGTTCAATGAACTGAATGAGAAACAGGGTGATTGAATTTGATTGATCTGAATGATGAAGAGGAAGAGGATGATTGAATTTAGAACAATAGTGTAGTGATGATGAAGAATTGTGGGTGTTGTGGTCGGTCTAATTATTTTATCATGAAAGGCTGGAAATGGTATTTAATTTCCCCTTGGAAATCCAAAGCAGACACTCAGTACAATGTGTGGAGTTCACACTGGCAAGCCGAACCAAACTAATGGACGCACTGACAGCATTGCTGCAGAATTTAGATGAGTTACACTGTAAAAAAAACAACCCACGGGCTTAGTAAATATTGCAAAAGAAAATCAATGTTTTTTCTTAAAATAATAGGTTTCTGGTTTATCTTCCATTTTGTTTTATAGTACTTAATTTATATCTGTTGAAAAAGACTGGCATTTGCAAATAAAAATCCAAGGTAACAGTCTGCTAAATTTGAACGAATAACAACCAACAACTTAAAAATATGATATTCAAATTAGCATTATTGTGTTGGACTGACATGCTGGGTCTAGTTAAGAACTTCAATTGTGCTTGGAACAGTTCAACGGGCGTCGTCTTGATCTTTCTCCTCTGGAATGACCATGTGGCAGGTAAGGACCAAATTATCACTTGGAATGTAGTTTGGATCTCTACACATATTTTCAACAAAATGTAAAAAATATTTGTTAAATAATATTCTTCAAGTACGAAAAGCCTTTAGCTAGCTATATTGCCAGAGTATGTTATATATTTGCACATTGATAAGCTAGCTAGTTAACGGCCATGATGTCTGTATAGTTAGCTAGTGGTGGGCATGCTACTAGCTAGTTGACTTCCATGATGTCTGTATAGTTAGCTAGTGGTGGGCATGCTACTAGCTAGTTGACTTCTATGATGTCTGTATAGTTAGCTAGTGGTGGGCATGCTACTAGCTAGTAAGTTAGCAGTGCATTTACTCGCCTCAGCGCTGTTTAACTTGTCATTTTTGTGTAAGTTTTATATTAACCGAAATAGCTATGTAACATATTAGTTTCCTAGCTTACTAAAAAAATGCATCGTCAGCAAACATTATAGTAGAACTGAACACATGTGCCCCTGCAAGGTAATGTTCGCCTGCTAGGCAAGCTACCCAGGAAGAGACAGGTAGGAACAACACGTAGCTAGCTAACTACACCTAGCTATCCAACTACACCTGTCCTTGCAGAAACCTTCTTGTTGTTCACATGTTCACAATGCGGAAAACTCGGAATCCTATGAAATCCAGAAATTGAAACAGAATACAGGTACCCCTCGGACAGGATATTTGTATTAAGGTAACCCAACATTAGTGTGAATAATAGATATTACATATATACTGTATTTTTAAATCAACCAAATGGATTGAACACGTTAAGCAACAACAAGTTAACACGGAATTCTGGAAAATAAAACAGCATTTGGGGAAACAAATAACAATAATTTCATAGTGCCCTATTAATGTTTTACTCAATGCGTTGTCGCCCAGGCAGGTACTGACAATGTGTGTCTTCCTTATTTTAGAATGAGATAGCACACGTGGGCAGCAGGTACCCTAGTGGTTAGAGCGTTGGGCCAGTAACCAAAAGGTTTCTGGATCGACTCCCCGCGTTGAAAATGTTCTGCCAACAAGCTGCAAGGCAGTTAACCCACTGTTCCCCCATAGGCTTTCATTGTAAATAAGAATTTGTTCTTAACTGACTTGCCTAGTTAAATAAAGGTTACACAAGTAATAATGTTAAAGCTTATGTATACACAAAAAAAATGAATTGATGTTATCTTAATTCCGTATGGATCAGGCACCACATGCAATGTAAGATCTCCAGTTTTGCTGCATTCAAGTACAAATACGTGACAATCAACATTGTGAGTGCCAAAATGGCAAAGACCTTCTCATATTGAAGACAAGATGTCGTTCAGACCCTTTCTGTGAAGGACTTCAAAGAATGATGGCCAGCCCTGTTTGAGCCCACTCAGGTACAAAATACAGTTGAATGAAAATAGTCAATGTAGGTCAAATATGCTATTAATTTAAATATTTTGTTTTGTCTTGAAATCAACAATTATATATGCATTAACGATCAGTCTGAACATTCTCACTCTGCACATGCTTTGGGAGGGGTTTCCCAATAGCATTCTGGCTGTTTCACCACCCTTCTCGCTCACAGATTATTTTGTTATCTTTCTTTAACTTGGCAAGTCAGTTAAGAACAAATTCTTATTTTCAATGACAGCCTTGGAACAGTGGGTTAACTGCTTCTTCAGGGGCAGAACGACAGATTTGTACCTTGTCATCTCAGGGATTTGAACTTGTAACTGTTCTGGTTACTAGTCAACACTCTAACCACTAGGCTACCCTGCCACCGAGTTCAGGAGAATTATAACTGTTGTTCTTGAGTCCACCTTTATCCAGAAGCTGGAAGAATATACAAAAGGAGGTGCTGTAAAGGTGGGAATGCAGAAAATCTTTGAAGTTCTGTACAGGGTATGCACAGTAAAACCTTCACAATAGTATATAGGTTATACTGTATGTATTTAATTGTCAGTATTAAATGCAATTATTTGTATAACATCATATTACAGTGCAACACCATCCAGGAAAGAAGAGACGGTGTGATCTGTGGCAGGATCATATACCTTGGCGAGAGGGTTGAAGACCTTATTACAGAATACAAGGTATGGTTTTTATTTTTGAATCCTTCTTTCATAATTCATCTCTAAATGATGTATCTTCATTTGTTTCCCTCTCCTTCCCAAGTTGCACAGTTAATGTAATATCCTAGTCTGTTATTTCTTAACTCAGGATACTGACGACACCATGTTCAATGTGAAGGATCTGCACCAAAATATAGAGCATGGGATCTGCATCGAAGGAGCAGAGGTCCTGGCTGGTATTTGCATTGTTTCAATCTGTTACGGTTTTCCTCCGTCGAAGGAGAGTCGGACCAAAATGCAGCATGGTATTTTTGATACATGTTTAATGACGATGAAAAAACGAACAATACAAAACAACAAACGGACCGTGAAAACCTATACAGCCTATATGGTGACAACAAACACAGAGACAGGAACAATCACCCACAAACACACAGTGAAACCCAGGCTACCTAAATATGGTTCCCAATCAGAGACAATGACTAACACCTGCCTCTGATTGAGAACCATATCAGGCCAGACATAGAAATAGACAAACAAGACATCCAACATAGAATGCCCACTCAGATCACACCCTGACCAACCAAAACATAGAAACATACAAAGCAAACTATGGTCAGGGTGTGACAGTACCCTATCGGGGAGGGTCTGGGTGGGCATCTGTCCGCGGTGGCGGCTCTGATGCTGGACGTGGCCTCCACTTCACCGTAGTCTTAGTCCCCCACCTTGTCCGCTTCCGTGGCCTCCTAGCCACGGTGACCCTACTTGTTTTCAACTGGCCTACCTGGTTAAAAAAAGGTGAAATAAAAATGATTTGTTTCTCAGAGCCATTTGCTTGGCTAGTTGCAGCCTAATGTTAGCTAACATGGAACCTGGTTGGTTAGCAACCTGCAGATTCATGCAGGGAAGTAACATCATGAGTTGGGATTATGGTTAATTGTTGTGCTAGCTAGCCAGCTAGCTACATGTCTTAATACCGCTACAGTATCGGTGTTCCCCCGCAGGATGGTTGAGCTAACGTGGGCTAATGTGATTAGCATGAAGTTGTAAGTAACAAGAATGTTTCCCAGGATATAGACATATCTGATATAGGCAAAAAGCTTAATCTAACTGCATTGTTCAATTTACAGTAGCTATTACAGTGAAAGAATACCATGCTATAGTTTGAGGAGAGTGCACAATTATGAACTTGAAAATGTATTAATAAACCAAATAGGCACATTTGGGCAGTCTTGTTACAACATTTTGAACAGAAATGCAATGGTTTATTGGATCAGTCTAAAATGTTGCATATACACTGTCGCCATCGAGTGGCCAAAATCTAAATTGCACCAAACCTGGAATAGTACATTTTTTATTTTATTTTACTTTACCTTTATTTAACTAGGCAAGTCAGTTAAGAACAAATTCTTATTTTCAATGACAGCCTAGGAACAGTGGGTAAACTGCCTGTTCAGGGGCAGAACGACAGATTTGTACCTTGTCAGCTCAGGGATTCAAACTTGCAACCTTTCGGTTACTAGTCCAACACTCTAACCACTAAGCTACCCTAACCACTAGGTTACCCTGCCGCCCCTGCCAGCAGATTGAATGTGTTATATTCTCCTACATTAATTTCACATTTACACAAACCATTTACACAAACCTCAAAAGTGTTTCCTTTCAAATGGTATCAAGAATATGCATATCCTTGCTTCAGGTCCTGAAATACAGGCAGTTTGATTTGGGTATGTCCTTTTAGGCAAAACATATATTTTTTTAAACGGTCTGATCCTTATGATGTTTTAACAAGAATTTATTGCAGGCATGTGTCTTTACCTTTTCTGATAGCTTTGCATGGCGAGCCATTTGGAATGAAGAGTGGAGGGCCTGGCTCTTTTATGTTTACACATTAGCAGCTCCAAGAGCAATTATGAGCTGTAGATTCCAGCCCCTTCATTATACATTCATGCCCTGTCTGTACTACCTGCCTCCTGGACCGCTCTCCATGCTCCTCTCTCCTCCCCGCGTGCCGCCCAAGCCAGGGATATGCCAGTAGAAGCTCCTGCTATTAACAGAATTAACTCCAGCCAGGAGTGCAGCCCAGGGAGAACACACCAATTCCATTATCTCAGCTGGACAGAAGCCATTCTCCCACTGCCACGCTGCAGCCAAAGTGCTCCAAGCACTGAGTCCACGGGCCGGTCGGACAGAAACACAGCATGTTCAAACTCTGAAGTGCTCTCTATACCGCAGCATAAGCAAAGCATTTCTGCTTAAAATATTCATTTGGCTTCCATGCTGGAAAATCACATTTGAATCTTTTCAAAGAATGTACTTTTTATATTTATATTTTTTGCTCTTTTATTCCACAAATATTTCATCTGTTTTTCCTTTTTTCAAAGTTTTGTGAACTCCGGTGAACCAATAATTTAAGTTATTTAGTAGCTTGCATAAATCCACAGTCAATCTCGCCATGTAAATTCACTCTATACTTTTATGGAAAACAATACACACAAAAATACAAGTTTTTAGCAAATCAAATAATGCGAAGACTAAAAAGCATCTGCCTTTGCTTAATATTTGATGTTTTTGACTACAGGGATTTTTCTTTTGCTACTTTGACTGCTCACACATACAGTATCATCCACATTCAGTAGGAGTGCAGTACATATCATAGGGATGCCAATTCATATTCTCCTAGTGTGGGTTGTGAAAGTTTCTAACTAAGCCAGGGTTCTGACACCAGTGTACCTGATTAATTTGAAAGCATCTTTTTCAGGTTTTCAGGCCCCTCATTGGAGCAGTAATCCATTAGAGGTACACTATAATCTCTCTGAGTGATTTACCTGAGGAGCACCACCACTCAACTACTCATTACACTCCTCTGGGCTAATCCTGCATAAAGAACTAAAACTAGTTCCACATCACCACTTCACAAATCTTATACCGTACAACAACCTCTTATTTTCAATCATGCAAATCTAAGTAAAGTGGATAACATTGAAGAGCTGATGGAATATTGTTGTTGTGTTTGGAAAAATGTTTTCTCCACTGGTCATCATGACAAGTGTCGATACAACAAAACATGTGTAGGTGAATATCTGCAACACTGTGAAATGTACAGTGTTCAGAAACGGGGGTATGCGTACCACCAGTGGTATGGCAATGCCGCCTGGGGTACGCCAACTAAAAATGTGATTCACATTTTTTTTATAAAAAAATAATATTTTTTTTAATCACATTTTCAAACAGTCCATTTCAATTTTCCAATGGGGCTATACATTTGGGTGAGGGTTTTTTCTCGCCTGAGTAGCCTCGTTTCACTGCCAAAAATTAAATTTAACCATCTAGTGCTCAGTGAAATAACAACACAATGTCAAATACAGGGAGCCTAGTCAAATAATTAACATCCAATCACATTAACTGTCACCCTCGCGGGAATTCCACTAACGGTCAGTATGTAACCAAACGTAGCTGCTGCTCATTCCGTTTTCCCGAAAATTGATAAATGGTTAAAAAAGTAAGGCCGTGTCCATAGAGAGACATACCAGCTCTACTGGTAGACCTGCTACTACTAGCTGTATGACACCTGCACCTGTCGACGACACACGTTGTTCTGCTTCCACGAGCACATACAATGCTAGCATCAGTAATTCTACATTTGTTGATAGCCAAGCTAGCATGGACACTGACAGTTGTGAATCTGGTGCAGCCGAAGAGCTACTGCCCTCTTGCCCGGGAAAGCACCGAACAACAGACAAGGATGTTGGACCATCGAAGAGGCACAAATATGATGAGAACTACATTGATTTGGGGGTCACTTAATTTGGAGTGGTGCCTTTCCTCAGCCAGTGTGTTATATGTGCAAAAGTACTACCTCACAACTCGATGAAACTCTTGCGCAGACATTTAGAAATAAAACATGGCAATTTGAAAAATAAGCCACAGGAGTTTTTGGAGCGGGAATTAAGATGACTTTCGAGCAGTAAGACATGTATAAAAACAACCGATATCATTAATAAGAAGGGGCTAAAAGTGTCTTATTTGTTGAGCTACCAAGTGGCTAGGACAAGCAAGACCCATACTTTTGTGGAGGACTTAATTCTCCCTGCTGCCGCAGATTTGGCTGGACTGGGGGAAAAGGCCAAAAAAACTATACAGACAATGCCTTCATCAAACAACACTGAGTCACAATGCATCAGAGACATTGCAAGAGATGTTTTGAAACAATTCCTGCTTCGCAGTGAATTCTATGCGTTACAGCTAGATGAGTCAACAGACGTGGCGGGTCTGGCACAGCTCCTGGTATATGTCCGTTACGTTTGTGGGGGGTCAATTAATGAAGACATCCTCTTCTGCAAACCATTGGGAACCAGGACAACAGGAGAGGAAATTGTTAAAGGACTGGACAGCTTTGTGACATCAATGGACTTTCGTGGTCAAGATATGTGTCACTGGCGTCATAAGAAGTGGACCAAGGAGCAGCGTGGTGAGCGTACATATTCCTTTTTATTTGAATGTCGCCATCAAAAACAATAAACAATACAAAAACGACCATGAAGCTTAACAGGGCTATGATGTCTCTAACAAAGTTAACTACACACACTGAGAGGAGGGAAAAAGTGCTACCTAAGTATGATTCCCAATCAGAGACAATGATAGACAGCCGTCCCTGATTGAGAACCATATGCGGCCAAAACATAGAAATAAAGAAAACAAAACATAGAATGCCCACCCCACATCACACCCTGACCTAACCAAATAGAGAAATAAAATGGCTCTCTAAGGTCAGGGCGTGACAATGTGTTGGTATCTGTACTGATTGTGCAAAAGTCATGACAAGGAGACATAATAGAGTGGTAACGCGTGTGCAAGCAGTTGCTCCCAACGTCACTTGGGTGCACTGCAGCATCCACTGAGAGGCACTTGCTACCAACTGAATTCCTGACAGCCTGTAAGACATTTTGGACACGACAGTGACAAACTTAAAGTTTTCTTTACTGACCATAATTTTCACGTCTCACCGCTTGCATGATGACGAATTTCTCACACGACTGGTCAATCTGGGTGATGTTGTTTCTCGCCTGAATGATCTGAATCTAGGATTACAGGGACTGTCCGCAAATATACTTAATGTGCGGACAAAATTGAGGCTATGATTAAGAAGTTGGAGCTTTTCTCTGTCTGCATTAACAAGGACAACACACAGGCCTTTCCATCATTGATTTTTTTGTGTGCAAATGAATGCATGCTTCCGGACAATGTAAAATGTGATATCGTGAAGCACCTGAGTGAGTTGGGTGCGCATTTACACAAGTACTTTCCTGAAACAGATGACACAAATAACTGGATTTGTTATCCCTTTCATGCCCTGCCTCCAGTCAACTTACTGAACAAGAGAGCCTCATCAAAAATTGCAACAAGCGGCTCTGTGTAAATTGAATTTAATCAGAAGATACTGCCAGATTTCTGGATTGTGCTGTCCTCAGAGTATCCAACCTTGGCAAATTGCACTGTTAAGACACAGATGGACTAAGAAGCACATCAAATAGAGATTCGTCATTGAACAAGCTTTTTAGTCCATGACCAGGCTTAATAACTGTCTGGGAAACCGGCCCATAGTGTGTGTGGCAGGCTTACATTGATGACAAAAAAATAAGATTTGAGAGTGCGCTGACCCTGGTGCTAGAGGGGAATGCAGCTGGAGGTTGAATGCTTGAAGGGCTACGGGGCTATAAAAAGTTTGGGAACCACTGCTCTACAGGGTCAGTGGGTCCCCCCATGGGACGGTTGAGCTGACATAGGCTAATGTGATTAGCATGAGATCACATTTGAATATTTCCCAGGACATAGATGTACAGTTGAAGTCATTAAAACTTGTTTTTCAACCACTCCACAAATTTCTTGAAAACAAACTATAGTTTTGGCAAGTCGGTTAGGACATGTACTTTTTGGAGAAATGTCCTCTGGTCTGATGAAACAAAAATAGAACTGTTTGGCCATAATGACCATTGTTATGTTTGGAGGAAAAAAAGGGAGGCTTGCAACCCGGAAAACACCATCAAAACCAAGATGCAGGGGTTGGCAGCATCATGTTGTGGGGGTGTTTTGCTGCAGGAGGGGCTGGTGCACTTCACAAAATAGATGGCATCATGAGGGAGGAATATTATGTTGATATATTGAATCAGTCAGGAAGTTAAAGCTTGGTCGCAAATGGGTCTTCCAAATGAACAATGATCCCAAGCATACTTCCAAAGTTGTGGCAAAATGGCTTAAGGACAACAAAGTCAAGGTATTGGAGCGGACATCACAAAGCCCTGACCTCAATCCCATAGAAAATTTGTTTGTAGAACTGAAAAAAGCATGTTTGAGCAAAGAGACATACAAACCTGACTCAGTTACACCAGCTCTGTCAGGAGGAATGGGCCAAAATTCACCCAACTTATTTTGAGAAGCTTGTGGAAGGCTCCCCGAAACGTTTGACCCAAGTTATACAATTAAAGGCAACGCTACCAAATACTAATTGAGTGTATTTAAACCTCTGACCCACTGGGAATGTGATGAAAGAATTAAAAGCTGAAATAAATGATAATAATAATTATATCGGACATTTCACATTCTTAAAATAAAGTGGTGATCCTAACTGACCTAAGACAGGGATTGTTTTACTAGGATTAAATGTCATTGTGAAAAACTGAGTTTAATTGTATTTGGCTAAGGTGTATGTAAACTTCCGACTTCGACTGTGTCTGATATTGGCAGAAAGCTTAAATTCTTGTTAATCTAACTACACTGTCCAATTTACACTAGCTATTACAGTGAAATACTGCCATGCTATTGTTTGGGGAGAGTGCACAGTTACGTACTTAAAGTTATTAATAAGCCAATTAGGCACATTTGGGCCAGATTTTGAAAAGACATGGAATGGTGCATTGGATCAGTCTAAAACTGTGCACATGCACTGCTGCCATGTAGTGCTTCTGGGCTGGAATAATACATTATGGCCTTTCTCTTGTATTTCAAAGATGATAGTACCAAAAAATACATAAAATCTTTGTTTTTTTCCTTTGTACTATATTTGACCTTTTCTAATGTTTTATATTATTCTACATTAATTTCCCATTTCCACAAACTTCAAAGTGTTTCCTTTCAAATTGTATAAATAATATTGTTATCCTTGCTTCAGGTCCTGAGCTACAGGTAGTATGATTTGGGTATGTCATTTTTTTTAGGCGGAAATTTAAAAAAAAAGGGGGCGGATCCTAAAGAGTGTTTACAATATTGGTTATTGGTGTAAGGGTAGTGCTTTCGTCTCAGAATATCATTTTGCGTAGGAAAGAAACCTGCCTCAAGTTACATCTTCTTGATCTTGTGTCATGAATCAAAATAGATCAGATCCATGAGCAAAAACGCAATAGCATTTTCATATTGTTCAAATGATGGAATAATATGAACTGCTCATGTTGTTATAGAAATGATCAATTGCACCCGAAACAAGGAACAGTATGCTGGTTGCAGTATGTTGTCTTATAAAACTAGAGGCAAATTATTGCTGATGAGTGTTGCCATGGAAACATGTGCAATTCTTGTTTGTTGTCTGTAAGGCTCAGGGAAGACATATCGCAGAAACACTGACTACTGTTCTTTTCCCAGTGGTATTGAAATGCATTGATTGCATCTTTGTTTTCTTTTTCACATGCACATTATCAACATGTACTTCATGTCCCTGAGGCCAAGAGGAAGTCTTTGGGGAGCTTTGTTTACTATGAAAGATGCCTGGAAGGGTGTGTGTTTGTGAACATGTGGTTGCCATTGCAAAAATACATTAAAACAGATGTCTGGACACATCCAAAGTGACAGGTGAAAATGAGGAACAAGACAAACAAACCACTGCCCTTTCTTTAATAGCACAAAGTGGAGTGAT
Source organism: Oncorhynchus masou masou (assembly GCF_036934945.1). Lineage (NCBI taxonomy): Eukaryota > Metazoa > Chordata > Actinopteri > Salmoniformes > Salmonidae > Oncorhynchus > Oncorhynchus masou. The sequence continues at coordinate 56,310,892 of NC_088223.1, forward strand.
AACACTCCTCTCAGTCAATACAACTGTGTGTGTGTGTGTGTGTGTGTGTGTGTGTGTGTGTGTGTGTGTGTGTGTGTGTGTGTGTGCGCCTACCTGTGTGTGTGTGTGCTAGAGCTATAGGGAGCAAACCTCTGTAAAGGGAAGTTATTGTGGATTAATCCTTGCATACAAACTCAAACATTTGTCTCTGCCTTTCCAGGTAACTCAGAAAACTGTCAGACCACAAAAACAAGGGTTTCTTTACATCATGCAATCTCAAATCAAATCAAATCAAACTTTATTTGCCACATGCGCCAAATTCAACATGTGTAGACCTTACCGTGAAATGCTTACTTACAAGCCAATAACCACCAGTGCAGTTCAAGAAAAAGTTAATAAAATATTTACCAATTAAACTAAAGTAAAAAATAATAATAAAAAGTAACACAATAAAATGACAATAATGAGGCTATATACACGGTACTTCTATGTAAAAAATACATATATTTATGTTACCTTTATTTAACTAGGCAAGTCAGTTAAGAACAAATTCTAATTTTTAATGACGTCCTTGGAACAGCTAGGGGCAGAACGACAGATTTGTACCTTGTCAGCTCAGGGGTTTGAACTTGCAACTTTCCGGGTACTAGTCCAACGCTCTAACCACTAGGCTACCCTGCCTCCCCATACAAGCATACCTCGGGAGCTGTCTGTATCCTCCTGACTGGTGTTTCTTTTTTTTTCAAGAAACAAAATATGCTTCTCTGCATCTGGTTAAATTTGGTTAAAAGATTGAAAAGAAAGAATGTCTTATTCAGTACAATTAATTACTGTTTGCTTTTATAAAGTTTACAAACCTTGCCAGCAGGCATGCCAGTTAAGATATTTAGACAAAATAGCTACTCTAACTTGATAGCCTGAAATGGCTTCTTGGTAGCTACTGTAGTTAAAGTGCATTTGGAAAGTATTCACACCCCTTGACTTTTTCAGCAGTTTAAGTTACAGTCTTATTCTAAAATTGATCAAAATGTTTTCCCCCACATCAAACTACACACAATATCATATAATGACAAGTGTATATAAATTTGCAAGTGTATATAAAAAAAACAGAATTATTCAGACCCTCTACTCTGTACTTTGTTGAAACAACTTTGGCAGCGATTATAGCCTCGAGTCTTCTTGGGTATGACGCTACAAGCTTGGCACACAAGTATTTGGGGAGTTGCTCCCATTCTTCTCTGCAGATTCTCTCAAGCTCTGTCGGGTTGGATGGGGAGCGTCATTGCACAGCTATTTTCAGGTATCTCCAGAGATGTTCGATCAGGCTCAAGTCCAACCTCTGACTGGGCCACTCCTGTGTTGTCTTGGCTGTGTGCTTAGGGTTGTTGTCCTGTTGGAAGGAAAATATTTGCACCAGTCTAAGGTCCTGAGCGTTCTGGAGCAGGTTTTCATCAATAATCACTCTGTACTTTCATCTGTTCATATTTCCCTTGATGCTGACAAGTCTCCCAGTCCCTGCCGCTGAAAAACATCCCCACAACATGATGCTGCCCCCACCATGCTACACCTTAGGGATGGTGCCAGGTTTCCTCCAGACGTGATACTTGGCATTCAGGCCAAAGTGTTCAATCTTGGTTTCATCAGACCAGAGACTCTAGTTTCTCATGGTCTCAGACTCCAAGTGGGCTGTCATGTGCCTTTTACTGTGGAGTGGGAACCTTCAATGCAGCAGAACATTTTTGCTACCCTTCCCCAGATCTGTGCCTCGACACAATCCTGTCTTGGAGGTCTTTGGACAATTATTTGACACCATGGCTTGGTTATTGCTCTGACATGCACTTGTCAACTGTGGGACCTTATATAGACAGGTGTGTGCCTTTCCAAATCATTTACAGTCAATTGAATTTACCTCAGGTGGACTCCAATGAAGTTGTAGAAATAGCTCAAGGATGATCAATGGGAACAGGATGCACCTGAGCTCAATTTCAAATCTCATAGCAAAGGGTCTGAATACTTAAGCAAACAGGGTGTTTATTTTTTGTTTTTCTCATTATGGGATATTGTTTGTAGATTGATGATGATTTTTATTGAATCCATTTTAGAACACGGCTGAAACGTAACCAAATGTGGAAAAGGGGAAGGCGTCTGAATGCTTTCCATATGCACTGGATACGGTTGAGAAATTGGGAACCTATCTGGGCTGGCTAAACCCAACTTCATCAAATTACCAAGTGGCATTACAGAGAAAAGAATATAATAATTATTATTATTTTATTTTGGGGAGGACAAATCTGAGGTGGCACTCGCCCCTGTGCCCTTTATGGACATGACTCCTCTGCTGACAGTAATCCTTTTGAAAACCTTAACCTAGAACGCACTAAGTAAAGTAATCTAATATGTAAAACATTATACATGTATGTGTATCTATTTGGTAGTGATTAATGATTTGCCCAATCACTATTTTGTTTATTTCGCTAACAGGTATAATCATTGCTGTTGCTTGGGTTCATACTATTCTAAACATAATAGAGTGATGAGAGTGTGAAACAGTTTACCTTTGATGGGCTAAACACAACATATTTGCTTGGCAAGTGGGACAAACTTGAATTTTGCTCAACATAAATTGTTCCCTTTAATATATGACCCTCTGATTCAGAGCAGAATTAATACAAATAGGGTAAGGGTAAGAGTAAATACTTTTAAATGCATCCGTTCGGAATGACAGGTTCACTAAAGGCCATTGAAATGTTTGTCATACAGAAGACAAAAAGCCTCAACCAACCTGTAATTATGTATAATTATCCTATCCATTAAAACATATACCCCTTCGATATTATCAGCACTGCATAACTACAGAATAGATTCAATCAATTTGTATTTCAACAGAAGTAAACATCCTTTGTATAAACATTTCACAAAATGTAAATCTGTGTTACTAATTTGCATACTGTATACGGCTTATTAATGTCAAAACCTTGGGATGAAAAGATTTTAATAACATGTTTTTTTTTCTCTCACTTGTCAGTATATGTCACTGCATATCACACAATGTACTGTGACTTTTATGTCAACTATATTTAGAGCATAGGGGAGTCAAATCCATTCTGATAATAGACAACTGGTTAGTGGACCATCCACAGACAACAGATGAACCAACCAAGAACACATTTTAACAACCTCCCCAAAACCACCTGCAGATAGTTCTGTTTTAATTATCTGTGCTAAAACATAAGAACAAGAAACAAGTGCCACATGAACAAACCCATATTGAGCATGGCAATAGAAAGGTGTTTATTTAAACTTCCAACAAGGTAGATTCAGCAAAATTACATTGCCACGAGCAGCACCGCAGATATTGAGATGATCAAGATGCAAGTAACACCCAGTATCTGTATTTGTATGGATATCCCAAAAGAATCGAAGGCCAAAGAACATTTCGTGGTGGGGATGGTCACACAGCCTAAGCTTGATTGATTGTCTATAAAGCATCTATCACTCATCCCTCTAACACATACCTGTTCAAAATATAATCACTCACTCCCCCCCCCATCAGGTCTTCTATTTCTCTTGAACACGACGAGCTGTTTTTGAGTCCTCCCAGGATCCAGTAGGGCAGCCCATCCCAGTGTTGGTGTTGTTTGGAGATAGGAGCTGTGATCTGCATCTACAGGTCAGAGGCTGACTGGTTGATTATATGGGAGTGATGGGAGTCCCCAGAGAAAGGAGTGAGCTATCTATCAGATCCCTGTTCATGCAGGACTCTTCCAGCCTAGAGCCCACTCACTGGGGCTGCCATCACCATGGCCTGTTTAGGAGGAGAGAGCTAATCATGAACACCTGCGCTCTCAGGATTGTCCTCATCCCTGGGTCAGAGATATGGCTGATATGGTAATTTGTAATTGTCGAAGTTGTCAGGAGGCTGTCACAGAGGGCCTTGATAGATTGAGGGATTGATTTGAAACTTTCCCTGTCTCCTCAGCCAGCTCACAATTCTAATGGGACCTTATATCGTAATTCAGGAAAAAGCTTTAGCATTCGTCAAATGTTTATTTTTTTCTTATTCTAAAAAGGAATCAAGAATTTATGACGAAAGCCATCTTTACCTTTACACTTAACACCATCGATGTGACTAAAAGAGATCTTCCTCAAGTGGCTTCCAACATATGCCAGTTAAAGGTGAGCTGTCCAATCAGAATACCTCAATAGTTCAAAAAAACATTCTCTTCCCACTTCACTGCATTCACTTTCAATATAATTGCCAGAGGAGAGAGAAAAGGAAAATGAGAGAAGAAAGAAAAACTGGGTAGCGAAGGGGAAAGGGTTGATGCAGAGAGAAAGAGTGGCAGAGACAAAAAATAAGTGAAGTTTTGATGAAAAGTCTGAGGAGGTGCAAGATGTAAAAGGGCAAGAGAATAGACATGAAGACAGAGGATGAAAAAAATAGATAGGAAGAAATGGCTTCGTGCGAGCTTCCTGGAGAAGTGGAAGCTAATGGAGAAGGTCATAGTGATTCTCCCTCCATTAGTCTCTCCTCTCAGCCTAATTGCTTACCCGAACCACAATGATTCCCTTAGACATTGCTGGGGTAATTATTGAAGCTTTAGCAAAGAATAACAACACTCTTATATCCAAGTTGATTCCCCCCTTCACTCAAACGTGTTCAAGACATAGGCTCTTTAATCAGTAACAATAATCTGTAATGAAAATAAAGGTTATGTATGTCTGATAAAATATGATTGAGTTATATATACAGCCTACTGAGAATGCATTCTCATGAGTACTGAAACCACCAAGAGTGGGTGAATATACAGTCGCTGCTTAAAGGGATAATCCACCCCAAAACACTAATTCCTATGATTAACATTGTTAAACAGTGTTAAATAACACGTTTATGTGAATTAAAAAAAGGTAAACAAGTGCTTAATTTTGTTGTTATAACAAGGTTGGTAGCAACTTGAAAATCGTTGTGGAAATCTGTCGTAGCTCAAGTCGACTACAAAACCCACAACACAATGCTCTCTCACTGGGCTGGCTGGCTATCTAGCTAGCTAGCTAACAAACATAGCTACACACAATAATACCAAGGTCAATATCAGCATGTGAAGTAGCTAGCTAGCTGTTAAATTGCCTAAACACCGAGTTCAACTTGCAATTATCCTCTACCCACAGCGAGTGCAGAGTATGTTGCTATGGCAACAATGTCCTTTTCCATGTTTCCCACAGACACACAGGGCACATTGCAAGATGGTACTTGAAGGAGAAACTGAGTTGAATAATTTGTTACACTGTCTAGATTGAGCATCTCTAAGCGAAGTATATAGACTTTGTCCTGATGATATAAACGGATTAATGTGTTCTAGACCAGTATGCCCATACCATCTATTGGCTGATTTGATGATCTGGAGTGAAGGTCATTGATTTAAAAACGTTAGGGAATGTGATAATGTGTTATCCCCCTTCTCCAGTGATGAGAATCATGTAGCTATGACACGTTCCTACACAATTTCCTGATTTCACAGACATGCCACTTAGAACTTAAATCATGGGGAAAATTGTCATTAATCCCACTGACAGAACATAAGCGTTTCACCAAATTGACAGGAGCTTCATGATTTGTATTACTGGGGGTGTATTATCCCTTTAAAGCCAGTGCCATGCCCTTGAATCAGTTGACTAAGGTAAATATTACATGTATGTTGGAATCTGTTTACAGTGTGTATGCGTGAGTGCAGCATGCATCTGTGGGCATGTGATACTGAATTCACAAAACATTTTCTCAGATCTTAATGCTTTGGCCTGACTGTCATGACAGTGAACTCAGATGAGGCAAAAAAAAACGAGACATGACTGCTATGGTACTGTACTTTAAAATGTACTAAATAAATAACTTTTTATTGATAATGTAATTTTATGTCAATGTATGTGCAATGTAAGAAGGATGATGTTTTATCACTAAATATACTGAACAAAAATATAAACGCAACATTAAACAATGTCAACGTTTTTACAGTTTATATAAGGAAATTAAATTAATTGAAATAAATTCATTAGGCCCTAATCCATGGATTTCACAAAACTGGGCAGGGGTCCACCGACTTGGGAGCCAGGCCTCAGCCAATCAGAGTTAGTTTTTTTCCCACGAAAGGGCTTTATCACCCCCCCCCCCCCACCCCTTCAGATGTCCCGTAGGTGAAGAATCTGGATGTGAAGGTCCTGGGCTGGCGTGGTTACATGTGGTCTGCAGTTGTGAGGCCGGTTGGAAGTACTGCCAAATTCTCTACAATGACATTGGAGGCTGCTTATGGTAGAGAAATTAACATGTAATTCTCTGGCAACAGCTCTGGTAGACATTCCTGCATCAACAGGCCAGTTGTACACTCCCTTAAAACTTGAGACATCTGTGGCATTGTGTTGTGTGACAAAACGGCACATTTTAAAGTGGCCGTTTATTGTTCCGGGCACAAGGTGCACCTGTGTAATGATCATTCTGTTAAATCAGCTTTTTGATGTGCTACACCTGTCAGGTGGATAGATTATCTTGGCAAGGGAGAAATGCGAATTAATAAGGATGTAAACAAATGTGTGCACAAAATTTGAGAGAAATAAGCTTTTTGTGCGGATGGAACATTTCTGGGATTCTTTTTTTGATGAGACATGGAACCAACACTTGTTGTGTGTATATTTTCGTTCAGTGTATATATAAGTATTTTATCTGTTATTGGCCTACTGAATCTCAAGACCAATATTCTGTGAATACCAATATTCTGTCAACATATCACGGCAATGTCATTCAAAAGCTCTATGACTGTGGTGCTAAAAGTTCATTTTTTTGCACATGGGTATCAGACTAAAATGTATAAATGCGTCTAACATAATGTTGTAGTCAATAACTCTTTTGAGTGTTCATATGCAATTGTGGAATCAGTTGTATGGAACAGCTCTTTCAATGTTAGACCGGTCTGTTGCCACTGGCAACTAAAAAGATGCAGGAATTCTATTGCAAAGGTAACATAGTCAGTTTTGTGTAGTATGGGGATGTATGTTCCTTCCCTCACACAAACATACTTCCTTGCACACATGAATGCACAAACACACACACACACACACACAGACACACACACACACGCACATACAGACGACATATACCAGGATCGTGGTGAAATGCTTTATTAGCCGCTCAAGGGACTGACTCTCGACTCAACCATCTCTCACAGTCTCACGTCAAAATTAGACAGTCATCCATGTCTCTCAAACATCCAATCTAGAAGTGTTTAAGGTTAAGTGTAGGCATGAATAAAAATCGCAAAAACACCTTTTTATTGCTGGAGTCAAACATGCAACCTGAGGCAGACTCTTACACCCATTTTCCATCCTTTTCCACAACGCTCTCGCAAAACCGAAACCTACTTGAAGGTAACAGCACTCACTGTTGCCCCTTGTGTCCAGTTTCAATGTCATCTCCCGACATCCTCAGAAATGGATGGACTTCTAATACTTGGCTGCTCAACTGGGGGGATTCTAAGTTGAGTTTTTTATGTGGCCATACTGTTTCATTTTTATTGGCGTTAGCTTGTATTTGCAGAAAATATTAAAATTACATTTAGTTCATGATTGTTTTCCAGATTTAATGCAATAACACCTTTGATTCTCTCAGTCCAAGCCTTCCACTAAGACCTTTAAGCAAAACAGATGTGAAGGCTGGGGATGAGCTGTCTCCAGACTTCTTGGAGTTAGTCACTGGCACTAACATATGCATTGGAGAAAGACAGAGCAAAGGCAGGTGAATTAGTCCTTGTTCATACTGTAGTACAAAATAAGGACAGTGGTGGTCTATCAGTTTAGGTTGTCAAGGATGACTGTCAATTTGAGACCAGTCGAGTCAGGAATCAATGGAGGAAGAATTAAGTAGGGAGGAAAAGCATGCCAAGGGAGAGACACCAATGATTCTTACCTGTTTACCAAGCATGTGCTTGGTCAGAGAGATAGAGGAATCCAGAGAGAATAGTATTGACGGCTTGTTGGAGGAGGTGTGTGCAGTATGCTTGTGTTGTTGTGACTCATGCAGGGCCGTCCCAAGCCCTTTGGGGTCGCTATTCAAGATTGGGGTGGGGGGCCCCACATATTGCCATGTTGCGTAGAGAACATTTAGCAGTTTTAAAACAAGTTTTCTGCAAATCTTCACATTTGTGATCCGTTTCAAGTAAGTAAGTTTATGTCGCATATCACTACTTCACAGAAGAGGAATTTGAACTTAATTTTTTGGGGGGAGGGGCAGAAATGCCTTCTGGAACATTTGAAGTTTTATGTGCCTTAATAACAAACTATGCCATCTGTAAATACAAACACAATTGTTAAATAACAAGCCTAGTTGGTTTAGCTAGGGAAATATACAGGAACCTTCCCGCTAGCCATAATTGGCTGAGATAATGAATGAGCTGGACATACCGAGAGATGAGCTCAGATTGGTCTGCCACGTAGCATGCTTCTGTATATAACATGAGCTATGTGTGGATAGTCCTTTCTACCGTGTTTTTTTTTTAAAGATATCATGAAGAAATGAAAAAGTTTTGCTACTGCTCTCAACATTTCTGCCCTGAAGTTAATAGCGCTATTGACAAAGCTCAGTGGGAAAACGTTGTGATGGACTACTTTCTGGAGGATGATTTTGCCATGCTGACTCTCTCTGACTCTGAAAATAAATCAGACAATGAGGAAATCCCTGATTTAGGTAGAAGTCTCTTGATGACAATAGTGAGGAAGAAACGGTGTCATTTTCATGGAAGAACCAAGTTATGGAATGCCCGGTGGAATCAGAGAGATTATTGTCAAATGCGTTGAGAGTCCAAAAAGGAGAACACAGAAAGAAGGCTGTTGTATAAAAGACGTGTCTCCAGATTACATGTTCAAACTAACAGCAACTATGGCATCCATGACAGAGGGAGAAGTGCTCATCCATGTTGTCGTGACGTTGTATTGATTTTACAACCGTCGCTAATTAATCAATTTCCTCTACAGTCTCATTCTGAACATCGCATAATCTGGGAGTCCCACCAATGAGTCCGTACTACACCAATTGAGTTGATTATTTATTTACTAACAAGCTAAAATGATATTACAAGATACACATACACAAACACACAGTCTAGGCTATTGATTAGAACTACAACGAAACAGCTCCGGCCAACACAATATGACACATGTTACACAAAATGGGGATTTAAAAGAGAGAAAGATAGAAAGTACAGGAGAGAAAAATACACTTGGTTGCATTTGTCAGCTATGCTTATCTTAACCCTAACCTTGCCCCAAACTGCCGCTTTTATAGGTCAGAATATAATGATGCAATTACGTGCTGAAGGTCTCCGATGGGGGTCTCTGCATGGACCATTTCGGCTGCTCGGATGATGCACTTCTCTGGTGTAACTCTCTGGTTGTCCTCACGATGTCAGTGTCCTTTGTCTTAGCGGTCTGTTTCCTCACCCTTGTTCTGAAAGGGGTCTTTTGAGAACAGCCAGCCCTGTAGCTCGTGGATCACAGGGTAGGAATGAAAGCAGTGTAGACACACGATTCGATGGAGAGTAGTGACCAGGTGGTCCTGCTTGAATTCACCCTCTTAGATGCAACTACTCATCCGTAGCATAGATAGATAAAAGGTTCCTTTGTCTTCAACTTCGTGCCGCGTTTTGGGATTGCTGACGACTCAGAGCTTGGCTGCAGCTCGGGTGCTTAGTCTGGACGTAAATTCTTAACTCACAAGTTTTATACCCTCGGGTCAGAAATGGGAGTTTCCGCCTTTAGGGCAATTCTGTCACGACTTCCGCTGAAGTTGGGTCATTGTTCGGGCAGGGCTCGGCCGTCGGTGTCGCCGGTCTTCTAGCCATCATTGATCCACTTTTCATTTTCCATGTGTTTTGTCTTGTTTTTCCTCACACCTGGTTTCAATTCCCTCAATTAAGTGTTGTGTATTTTACCCTCTGTTCCCCCCATGTCTTCGTGTGGGATTGTTTATTGTAAGTGCTTGTGCACGTGTTGATTGGTGCGCGATGGGTTTTTGTACCCAATATCGTGTTTTATGCTGTTGGTTTTTGCTATTAAACTGCTCCGGCTATTGCCAAGTTCTGCTCTCTTGCGTCTGACTTCCCTGCCACCGGTTATGCACCCCTTACAAATTCTCTGGGCATACCAAGTTATGAGGCAAGATCTAGATTTTAATCAGATCCAATTTAGACAACTAACTTCACATTTCATCGTTACAAAAACATTCTCTTTGATCTGGACATTTTCCACACAACGTGCAATATGCAAACAGCAAGCATATACTAGGATAACTCTTACAGTTACAATGTTTTCGTTATAACGTTGTCCTTTTAACTTTTTAATAACATAACAAAAATGACATTCATTTTCATATTCCGTTTATTGTCATTACCACCATTGTGGCTGACAAAACCTATTGTCCCAAAGTCCATTTATTGCATGTTAATGTACTGAGGCCGGTTCTCCATAGTGAGAGGACAAAGGAATTTTGTCTGCTGCCTTAGATTTACAATGGGTGTGAGGTGTCATAAAAAAAACCTGTCTCCATACCTCTCGATCTCTTCCCCTCTGGTGGGTATGAGAGATCTCGCTGTAGGATTGTGGTCCACGGTAACCTGACCCGAGCAGGCCAGTCATGACAATGTGTACAGGTAAGAGTCTAGCTACATTTTCAGACATTAAAAATGTTTAATTTTGTCAGAAAGTCAATGCGAGTTTTCATTGCAAGTTAAAGCGTACTGTTAGCTAGCTAGGTAACTTTAGCTGGCTATCTCACTAGCTAACATTACGTGTATGATCTGTGTAAGAGCTCTAGAAAAATGCCTGAGTTCCCGAGTCGTAATTAGAGTTGGATGACCATTCAAATCGATTTTTCCCAGTGTGAATTTTTGTTGTTGTTGTTGAGTTAACAGTTGTTTTGGATTGCAGCATTAGAGTAGGGATTAGGGTTAATTGTTGTTATCCACTATGCAAGGTACCATTTACACCTTCTGTGAGCTGTTCATGTGACAAATCAACATAGATTGTATTTGATATAGTGTATGTTTACCAGAGACGGTAATGTAAAGAACAACATTACCTGAACCAAAGTCAGGTTAGGATATAGACCAAGGACTAGATTTTACTTGAGTAAAAGTAAAGATACCTTAATAGAAAATGACTCAAGTAAAAGGTAAAGTCACCCAGTAAAAAACAATTTGTGTCAGGACCCGGTTACGAACCTGGGTCACCGGAGTGAGAAACAGTCACTTAACCAACTGAGCCACGAATAGTCAGCAGAACCCAGAAGATGAGGCAGACACAGCAGTACTTAAGACGGTGTATTTAATAAAGTAAAAAGGAGAAGTCCTTCAATACAAAAAATGGCAAATCCAAAAGGTGGTAGGAATAGCACAAAAAGCCTCAAGAGATACTCAAAAATAAAAACAGAATTCCAACAAGAGCATCCACCGGAATCGACAAGAATACACAGAACACTAGGGCTGGGTGCTAACATACAAACACAGAGCACAGAACTGAGGGAAACTAAGGGTTTAAATACAATCAGGGGAAACGAGGCACAGGTGCAAATAATAATGGGGAACAAGGGAAAAAACATGAGGTCAAAAAGCACAATGGGGGCATCTAGTGACCAAAACCCGGAACAACCCTGGCCAAATCCTGACAATTTGAGTAAAGAGTGTTTGTTTTAAATCCACTTACGTATTAAAAGTAAATGTCATTGCTAAAATACAATTAAGTATCAAAAGTAAAAGTAAATGTATCGAACATCTCTGGAGTGACCTGAAAATAGCTGTGCAGCGACGCTCCCCATCCAACCTAACAGAGCTTGAGAGGATGTGCAGAAAAGAATGGGAGAAACTCCCCAAATACATGTGTGCCAAGCTTGTAGCAGCATATACAAGAAGACTCAAGGCTGAAATAGCTGCCAAAGGTGCTTCAACAAAGTACCGAGTAAAGGGTTTGACTACTGATTTAAATGTGTAATTTAAGTTTTTTATTTTTTTAAACATCTGCAAAAATGTCTAAAAACCTGTTTTTCCTTTGTCGTTATGTGGTATTATGTGTAGATCAACGAGGGAAAAAACAATTTAATCAATATTAGAATAAGGCTGTAACGTAACAAAATGTGGAAAAAGTCACCAAATGCACTGTGGATTTTAGAAAAATAAAAAAAACATAAGAAACTCTGTGTCCCAGAATACATTATATTGTTGTCAGACTTGTTGATACATTCTGTTATGACTGAAATGTAGTTTAATGTGGAAATGTTAGATTAGTAAACGTGGCATGCCTAACATACATCACTCATGTCATTGATTCTTTTTGACTGATTTTAATGTTTGTCTCCTTCACTCCAGCCAACAAATGATCTTGCATCCATCACGGCAGAAGGGTAAGAGGGGAAATCTTCCCCGACCTGATATGCATCACTTTGAGCAGAGATTTCCATAATATGCTTCAAGACAGCCCCTCACTGTCTTTTATACAAAATGCATCATTCATTGTGTGAAAGTCGCCTACAACAAAAGCTACTTATGGAATACATACAATATTAATGGTACAAGTAGGAAAATGGTGTGAATGGGGATGGAAAAAGGTACAATTTTACTTTGATATTCTAAGTGGATTTGCTGGGAAATTACATAATGGTCTATCTTGAAAGAATGTGCTTTTTCTTGTGGTGCGTGGGCCAAGCTCTCATGCATGTCTTTTTTAGACTTTTCCACTAGGGGTAACAGATGTGCAGTCCGATGGCAGAAATAGTAGGGCTCTGATTTTCTGATGTCTTAGGCTGCGTTAAGGCTGCATTCACACAGGCAGCCCAATTTTAATATGTGTTCACTAATTGGTATTTTGACCAATCAGATCAGCTCAGAAAAAGATCTGGTGTGATTGGTCAAAAGACAAATTAGTGGAACAAATATCAGAATTGGGCTGCCTGTGTAAATGCAGTCTTTCGCCAGCCCTATTCTGACCAATCAGGTCAGCTCTGAAAAAGAGCTGATGTGAAAAGATCTGATGTGATTGGTCAAAATACTAATACTATTGGAAAAAATATTAGAATTTGGCTGCCTGTCTAAACACAGCCCTAAATCAGCATGGCTATTGGCTTTTTGAAGCCTAATTAGACTAAAATCAAGACAACCAGATTGTGGGTGGGGGAACAGCAGCAATTAAGCAATATTTAATGAAAAACACTAATCGCCATCTGCTATGGCCTTCAAGTAGGCTCTAAACAAAGCTTCCCAAACAACAATCATACTTTAAGTCCAACAAATATTGCAGTCACTTGAAAATTAGGACTGAGATTACATACCACAGTAATAATTATGAGAGTATGACTGTACAGAGAGGACTATAATCCTTTGCCACACATTTGAACAGCAGCCAGACAATTTGGCCAATAAAAAAACTGGCCGCTGGCCAATAAAAGACTGTCCGTTGTAAGATATGAGAAATTATACATCACAGTGAGAAAGTATTCAGACCCCTTGACTTTTTTCACATTTTGTTACTTTACAGCCTTATTCTAAAATTGATTAGATAGTTTTATCCCCTCATGAATCTACACACGATACCCCATAATGACAAAGCAAAAACATGTTTAGATATTTTTGCACATGTATATGAAAAAAATGAAATATCACATTTACAGAAGATTCAGACACTTTACCCTGTACTTTGTTGAAGCACCTTTGGCAGTGATTACAGCATCAAGTCTTCTTGGGTAGGACACTACAAGATTGGCACACCTGTATTCGGGGAGTTTCTCCCTTCTCTGCAGATCCTCTAAAGCTCTGTCAGGTTGGATGAAGAGCGTTGCTGCACAGCGATTTTCAGGTTTCTCCAAAGATGTACAATCGGGTGCAAGACAGGGCAGAGGATGGGCCACTCAAGGACATTCAGAGACTTGTTCCAAACCCACTCCTGCATTGTTTTGGCTATGTGCTTAGGGTCGTTGTCCTGTTGGAAGGTGAACCTTCATCCCAGTCCCTGCCACTGAAAAAATGCCCCACAGCATGATGCTGCCAACACCATGCTTCACCTTAGGCGACGCTTGGCATTCAGGCTAGAGTTCAATCTTGGTTTCGTCTGACTAGAGAATCTTGTTTCTCATGATCTGAGAGTCCATTAGTTGCCTTTTGGCAAACTCCAAGTGGACTGTCATGTGGCTTTTATTGAGGAGTAGTTTCTGTCTGGCCAATCTACCATAAAGGCCTGATTGGTGGAGTGCTGCAGAGATGGTTGTCCCTACGGAAGGTTCTCCCATCCCTACAGAGGAACTCTGGAGCTCTGTCAGAGTGACCTTCAGGTTCTTGGTCACCTCCCTGACCAAGGCCCTTCTCCCCTGATTGCTCAGTTTGGTTGGGCGGGCAGCTTTAGTAAGAGTGGTTCAAAACTTCTTTAACAATGATGGAGGCCACTGCTGTGTTCTTGGGGACCTTCAATGCTGCAGAGTTGTTTTTGTTACCCTTCCCCAGATCTGTGCCTCGACACAATACTGTCTCGATCTACGGACAATTCCTTCAATCTCATGGCTTGTTTTTTTTCTGACATGCACTGTTAAGAACAAATTATTATTTTCAATGACAGCCTAGGAACAGTGGGTTAACTGTTCAGGGGCAGAATGACAGATATGTACCTTGTCAGCTCAGGGGTTTGAACTTGCAACCTTCTGGTTACTAGTCCAACACTCTAACCACTAGGCTACCCTGCTGCCCTACTGTGGTACCTTAAACAGACAGATGTGTGCCTATCCAAATCATGTGCAATCAATTGAATTTACCATAGGTGGAGTCCAATCAATATGTAGAAACATCTCAAGGATGATCAATGGAAACAGGATGCACCTGAGCTCAATTTTGAGTCTGATCGCAAAGGGTGTGAATACTTATGTAAATAAGGTATTTCTGATGTTATTTTTAATACATTTGCAAACATTTCTAAAATCCTGTTTTTGGTTTGTCATTGTGGGGTTTTGTGCATAGATTGATGAGAGAAAAATGTATTTAATCAACGTAACATAACAAAATGTGGAAAAGGGGAAGGGATCTGAATACTTTCCGAATGCACTGTATACCAGTCAAAGGTTTAGACACACCTACTCATTCAAGGGTTTTTCTTTATTTTTACTATTTTCTACATTGTATAATAATAGTGAAGACATAAAACTATGAAATAACACATATGGAATCATGTAGTATTTTATATTCGAGATTCTTCAAAGTATCCACCCTTTGCCTTCATGACAGCTTTGTACAATCTTGGCATTCTCTCAATCAGATTCATGAGGTAATCACCTGGAATGTATTTCAATTAACAGGTGTTCCTTGTTAAAAGTTCATTTGTGGAATTTCTTTCCTTAATGCGTTTCAGCCAATCAGTTGTGTTGTGACAAGGTACAGTACGGGTGGTTTACAGAAGATTATCAGGACTCAGGATAAGACCCAGATGGTGTCAGTTTGAATCACAGATGTTTATTTACAAAACGGAGCAGGCATACGACAGGTCAAGGGTAGGCAGAAGTCAGTTATCCAGGACAGTATCCGTAAGGTGCAGATTGGCAAGCAGGCTCAGTGAATCAGGGCTTCATGATTGAATTTTTGCAAAGAAACCACTACTAAAGGACACCAAAAAGGAGAAGATTCTTGCTTGGGCCAAGAAACACGAGCAATGGACATTAGACCGGTGGAAATTTGTCCTTTGGTCTGGAGTCCAAATTTGAGATTTTTGGTTCCAACCCCCATGTCTTTGTGAGACGCGGTGTGGGTGAACGGATGATATCTGCATGTGTATTTCCCACCATAAAGCATGGAGGAGGAGGTGCTATGGTGTTGGGGTGCTTTGCTGGTGACACTGTCTGTGATTTATTTAGAATTCACACTTAACCAGCATGGCTACCATGGCACACTTAACCAGCATGGCTACCACAGCATTCTGCAGTGATATGCCATCCTATCTGGTTTAGGCGTAGTGGGACGACCATATATTTTTAACAGTTCAATGACCCAACACACCTTCAGGCTATGTAAGGGCTATTTGACCAACAAGGAGAGTGTTGGAGTGATGACCTGGCCTCCACAATCACCAAACCTCAACCTAATTTAGATGGTTTGGGATGAGTTGGACTGCAGAGTGAATGAAAAGCAGCCAACAAGTGCTCAGCATATGTAGGAACTCCTTCAAGACTGTTGGAAAATCATTCCAGGTGCAGCTAGTTGAGAGAATGCCAAGAGTGTGCAAAGCTGTCATTAAGCTGTCCGCTCAAGAGGAAACGTCTTACTATAACCAGTGCCTGTAATCTACTTAGGTAATTAATCAACCTACCAGGGTGTTAACAAACACTACTGTAACAAGATCATCCACATGTATCGATCACATTTTTACTAATACTGTAGAACTTTGTTCTAAAACTGTATCTGTACTCATTGGATGCAGTGATCACAATATAGTGCCTATACACAGGAAAACCAAAGTTCCAACAGCTGGGCCTAAAATAGTGTACAACATATTTTGCTATGATTCTTATATGGATGATGTTAAAAATATTTGTTGGTCTTATGTGATTAATGAGGAGCATCCAGACGTTGCGCTTGATGAATTTATGAAATTGCTTCTTCCAATTATTGATAAACATGCACCTGTTAAGAAACTGACTGTTAGAACTGTTAAGGCTCCATGGATTGATGAGGAATTGAAAAACTGTATGGTTGAAAGAGATGTGCAAAAGGAGTGGCTAATAGTTCTGGCTGCACATCTGACTGGATTACTGCAAATTGAGAAATTATGTGACTAAACTCAACTAAAAGAAGAACAAACTGTATTATGAAGCCAATATCAATGAGATAAAGAATGATGGAAAATAACGTTGGAGTACTTTAAATGAAATTGTTGGCATAAAGACAAATCTTCCATCTTTCATCGAATCAGATGGCTTATTCATCACAAAACCATTTGACGTTGCCAATTATTTTAACAATTATTTAATTGGCAAAGTGGGCAAACTTAGGCAGGAAATGCCAACAACAAAGAGTGAGCAATTGTATTCATGCAACAACAAAAAAAAATCATGAAAGAAAAGCCTTGAAAATTATTGTGTGCGAGAGGTGGATAATTATTGTTATCGATCAATAATGACAAACCTCCTGGAATTGACAACTTACTGAGGACAAACCTTCTAGCATTGACAAGCTACTGAGGATGGCAGCTGACTCTAGCCACTCCTATCTGTCATATTTTTAATCTGAGCCTAGAGGAACGTCTTTCTCCTCAGGCCTGGAGGGAAGCCAAAGTCATTCCAATACCCAAGAGTGGTAAAGCGGCCTTACTGGTTTGAAAAGCAGACCTATAAGCTTGCTGCCAGCTCTTAGCAAACTGTTGGAAAAAATTGTGTTTGACCAAATGCAATGCTATTTCTCTGTAAACAAATTAACAACAGACTTTCAGAATGATTATAGAGAAGGGCACTCAACATGTACTGCACTGACACAAATGACTGATGATTGGTTGAAAGAAATAAGAAGATTGTGGGATCTGTACTGTTAGATTTCAGTGCAGTCTTTGATATTATTGACCATAACCTGTTGTTGAAAAAAGACTTGTGTTTTGGCTTTTTAACCTCTGCCATATCGTGGATTCAGAGCTATCTATCTAATAGAACTCAAGCTTTAATGGAAGCTTCTTTAATGTCAAACATGTGAAGGGCGGTGTACCGTAGGGCAGCTCTGTAGGCCCTCTACTATTTTCTATTTCTACCAATGACCTGCCACTGGCATTAACCTTTTCATGCGTGAGTTCCAAATATCTATAACGATCACCCAGGTTGAGTTTTTTTATGTACTTGATTTTAGAATGTTCTCTCCATTCCAGAATGTGAATGTTACGCAACGTTACGCGCTGCGGATTTTATGGAATGGTCTGCCTACCCATGTGAGAGACGCAGACTCGGGCTCAAGCTTTAAGTCTTTATTGAAGACTAATTTCTTCAGTAGGTCCTATGATTGACTGTAGTCTGGCGCAGGAGTGTGAAGGTGAACGGAAAGGCACTGGAACAACGAACCGCCCTTGCTGTCTCTGCCTGGCCAGTTCCCCTCTCTCCACTGGGATTCTCTGCCTCTAACCCTATTACAGGAGCTGAGTCACTGGCTTACTGGTGCTCTTCCATGCCGTCCCTAGGAGGGGTGCGTCACTTGAGTGGGTTGCGCCACTGATGTGATCTTCCTGTCCGGGTTGACACCCCCCCCCTCCCCTTGGGTTGTGCCATTGCGGAGATCTTTGTGGGCTATACTCGGCCTTGTCTCAGAATGGTAAGTTGGTAGGTAGTTGAAGATATCCCTCTAATGGTGTGGGAGCTGTGATTTGGCAAAGTGGGTGGGGTTATATCCTGCCTATTTGGCCCTGTCCGGGGGTATCGTCGGATGGGGCCACAGTGTCTCCCGACCCCTCCTGTCTCAGCCTCCAGTATTTATGTTGCAGTAGTTTATGTGTCGGGGGGCTAGGGTCAGTCTGTTATATCTGGAGTATTTCTCCTGTCTTATCTGGTGTCCTGTGTGAATTTAAGTATGCTCTCTCTCTTTCTCTCTCTCTTTCTCTTTCTCTCTCTCTTTCTTTCTCTCTCTCGGAGGACCTGAGCCCTAGGACCATGCCTCAGGACTACCTGGCCTGATGACTCCTTGCTGTCCCCAGTCCACCTGGCCGTGCTGCTGCTCCAGTTTCAACTGTTCTGCCTGCGGCTATGGAACCCTGACCTGTTCACCGGATGTGCTACCTGTCCCAGACCTGCTGTTTTCAACTATCTAGAGATAGCAGAAGCGGTAGAGATACTCTGAATGATTGACTATGAAAAGCCAACTGACACTTACTCCTGAGGTGCTGCCATGTTGCACCCTCGACAATCACTGTGATTATTATTATTTGACCCTGCTGGTCATCTATGAACATTTGAACATCCTGGCCATGTTTTGTTATAATCTCCACCCGGCACAGCCAGAAGAGTTGGTTCCTCTCTAGGTTTCTTTCTAGGTTCTGGCCTTTCTAGGGAGTTTTTCCTAGCCACCGTGCTTCTACACCTGCATTGCTTGCTGTTTGGGGTTTTAGGCTGGGTTTCTGCACAGCACTTTGTGACGTCAGCTGATGTAAGAAGGGTGTATAAATACATTTGATTGATTGATATTGTAGTTTCTGTCAGCTGAGAGTTATAAAAATATGACAGCTTGTGTTTCAATCTTTCCTCAGTTAGTGCTAGGACAAATGTAGCCTACATGTTTCCGGTTTGGATGATTGTGTTATGCTGTAGATACTTCTGTGAATGTCTGAACATTGCATCCAAAAATAAACTGCTCACATTCTGGAGATAGCTTTGCAAGGACTGTGTTTGTGCAAAATGATTCAGAAAAAACAGTGTGGCCAGCTCAAATGCTGATTGTTGCGTCATTCAAAACTGGCCCTTCTAAATAAGCTTTCTAAATAAGCGTTCTAGTCAAACCGGTTTGATCATACGCTATAGGGACCATTGTAGAATGATCACACCCATGTGTTGGTATGTGTGAAAAGGTTAACAAAGCATGTGTGTCAATTGATGCTGATGATTCAACCATATACGCATCAGCAACCACAGCTAATGAAGTCACTGAAACCCTTAACAAAGAGTTGCAGTCTGTTTTGGAATGGGTGGCAAGTAATAAACTGGTCTGGAACATCTCTAAAACTACGAGCATTGTATTTGGTACAAATCATTACTTAAGTTCTAGACCTCAGCTGAATTTGGTAATGAATGGTGTGGATGTTGACCAAGTTGAGGAGACCAAGTTACTTGGCATTACTTTAGATTTTAAACTGTCATGGTCAAACATATAGATTAAATGGTTGTAAAGATGGGGAGAGGTCTCGCCGTAATAAAAAAGATGCTCTGCTTTTTGACACCACACTCCAAAAATGATGTTCTTCAGGCTCTAGTTTTGTCTCATCTTGATTATTGTCCAGTCGTGTGGTCCAGTGTTGCAAGGAAAGACCTAGTTAAGCTGCAGCTGGCCCAGAACCGAGCGGCATGTTCTGTTCTTCATTGTAATCAGAAGGCTGATATAAATACTTTGCATGCCAGCCTCTCTTGGCTAAGAGTTGAGGAGAGACTGACTGCATTACTTCTTCTTATAATAAATATTAATGTGTTGAAAATCCCAAATTGTTTGCATAGTCAACCTACACACAGCTTTGACACATACTTATCCCACCAGATATGCCACCAGGGGTCTTTTCACAGTCCCTAAATCCAGAAAAAATTCAAGAAAGCGTACAATATTATATAGAGCCCATATTGCATGGAACTTCCTTACATTTCATATTGCTCAAATAAACAGCAAACCTGGTTTCAAAAAACAACAGCAACACCTTACAGCACAACGCCTCTCCCCTATTTGACCTAGATAGTTTGTGTGTATGCATTGATATGTAGGCCATGTGTGCCTTTTAAAAACATTGACGTAGCTCTGTCCTTGAGCTGTTCTTGTCTATTGATCTTCTGTATGATGTCATTCTGTAGTATGTTTCATGTTTTGTGTGGAGCCCAGAAAGAGTAGCTGCTGCTTTTGCAACAGCTAATGGAGATCCTAATAAAATACCAAATACCAAGAACACAGTGGCCTCCATCATTCTTAAATGGAAGAAGAATCTTCCTAGAGCTGTCCGCCTGGCCAAACTGAGCAATCGGGGGAGAAGGGCATTGGTCAGGGAGGGGACCATGAACCCTAAGATCACTCTGACAGAGGTCCTGAGGTTCTCTGTGGAGAGGGGAGAACCTTCCAGAGGGACAACCATCTCTGCAGCACTCCACCAATCAGGCCATTATGGTAGAGTGGCCAGATGGAAGCCACTCCTCTGTAAATGCACATGACAGCCCACTTGGAGTTTGCCAAAAGGCACCTAAAGGACTCTCAGGCCATGAGAAACCAAGATTGAAGTCTTTGGCCTAAATGCCAACCATCAGGTCTGGAGGAAACCTGGCATCATCCCTAAGGTGATGCATGGTGGTGGCAGCATCAGGCTGTGGGGATGTTTTTCAGAGGCAGGGACTGGGAGACTAATCAGGATTGAGGCAAAGATGAACGGAGCAGAGTACAGAAAGATCCTTGATGAAAACCTTCTCCAGAGCGCTCAGCACCTCAGACTGGGGCGAAGGTTCACCTTCAAACAGGACAACAACCCTAAGCACACAGCCAAGGAAATGTAGGAGTGGATTTGGGACAAGTCGCTGAATGTTCTTGAGTGGACCATCCAGAGCCGATCAAACATCTCTGGAGAGACCAGGAAATAGCTATGCAGCAATGCTCCCCATCCAACCTAACAGAACTTGAGAGGATCTGCAGAGAATAATGGGTAAATCTTCCCAAATACACGTGTGCCAAGCTTGTAGCAACATACCCAAGAAGGTTTGAGGCTTTAATCGCTGCCAAAGGTGTTTCAACAAAGTACTGAGTAAAGGGTCTGAATACTTATGTAAATGTCACATTTCTAAAAAAGTGTTTTTGCTTTTCATTATTGGGTATTGTGTTTAGATTGATGACTATAATAAGAGGTAAGAGACAGAATCCGGTAAAGGGGAACATCATTTCTAAAGGTTTTCAAATCTTACAACAGCATCCACTCATCTGGGATGGCTTTCCACTATATGTTAGAACATTGCTGTGGGGACTTGCTTCCATTCAGCCAAAAGAGCATTAGTGAGGTCGGGCACTGATCCCAAAGTGCTGTTTGGGTTTGAGGTCAGGTCTCTGTGCAGGCCAGTCAAGTTCTTCCAAATTGATCTCAACAAATCATTTCTGTATGGACCTTGCTTTGTGCTCTGGGGCATTGTCATAATAAAACAGGAAAAGGCCTTCCGCAAACTGTTGCCACAAAGTTGGAAGCACAGAGTCGTCTAGCAGGTCATTGTATGCTGAAGTGTTAAGATTTTCCAACACTGGAACGAAGGGGCCTTAACATGAACCATGAAAAACAGTCTCAGACCAATGTTCCTCCTCCAACAAACTTTATAGTTGGGATTATGCATTGGGGCAGGTAGCGTTTTCCTGGCATCCACCAAACCCAGATTCGTTTGTCAGACTGCCAGATTACAAACGTGATTCATCACTCCAGAGAACACGTTTCCACTGCTCCAGAGTCCAATGGCAGTGAGCTTTACACCACTCCAGCTGATGCTTGGCATTGCGCATGGTGATCTTAGGCTTCTGTGCGGCTGCCAGCCAATGGAAACCCATTTCATGAAGCTCCAGATGAACAGTTGTTATGCTGACATTGCTTCCAGAGACCGTTTGGAACTCAGTCGTGAGTGTTGCAAAAGGGTGATCAAATTTAGATCCTACATGGGCTGTCCTGCCTTCGCTTTTGGGAGGAAATTAAATTTTGTTTGGTGACACAGCTGACCACACTAATCTCTTCAAGCACATACAGGTACATAACTAATTCCACACACACCATACACATCAGGATTAATTTGAATTGTAAAACAGACTCAAGATAATGAACACTCTATCCACTATTTATGCATTGTAGAAGATAAGATGATCACAGTTGATTCAATGGATTCCGATAAATGTAATAGTACAGCCATAATCTGTTTACAACCAGAATTTGACTACACCATTGACATTTAACATTACATTTAAGTCATTTGGCAGACGCTCTTATCCAGAGCGACTTACAAATTGGGGAATTCACCTTATGACATCCAGTGGAACAGCCACTTTACAATAGTGCATCTAAATCATTTAAGGGGGGGGTGAGAAGGATTACGTTGTCCTATCCTAGGTATTCCTTAAAGAGGTGGGGTTTCAGGTGTCTCCGGAAGGTGGTGATTGACTCCGCTGTCCTGGCGTCGTGAGGGAGTTTGTTCCACCATTGGGGGGCCAGAGCAGCGAACAGTTTTGACTGGGCTGAGCGGGAACTGTACATCCTCAGTGGTAGGGAGGCGAGCAGGCCAGAGGTGGATGAACGCAGTGCCCTTGTTTGGGTGTAGGGCCTGATCAGAGCCTGGAGGTACTGCGGTGCCGTTCCCCTCACAGCTCCGTAGGCAAGCACCATGGTCTTGTAGCGGATGCGAGCTTCAACTGGAAGCCAGTGGAGAGAGCGGAGGAGCGGGGTGACGTGAGAGAACTTGGGAAGGTTGAACACCAGACGGGCTGCGGCGTTCTGGATGAGTTGTAGGGGTTTAATGGCACAGGCAGGGAGCCCAGCCAACAGCGAGTTGCAGTAATCCAGGCGGGAGATGACAAGTGCCTGGATTAGGACCTGCGCCGCTTCCTGTGTGAGGCAGGGTCGAACTCTGCGGATGTTGTAGAGCATGAACCTACAGGAACGGGCCACCGCCTTGATGTTAGTTGAGAACGACAGGGTGTTGTCCAGGATCACGCCAAGGTTCTTAGCGCTCTGGGGGGAGGACACAATGGAGTTGTCAACCGCGATGGCGAGATCATGGAACGGGCAGTCCTTCCCCGGGAGGAAGAGCAGCTCCGTCTTGCCGAGGTTCAGCTTGAGGTGGTGATCCGTCATCCACACTGATATGTTTGCCAGACATGCAGAGATGCGATTCGCCACCTGGTCATCAGAAGGGGGAAAGGAGAAGATTAATTGTGTGTCGTCTGCATAGCAATGATAGGAGAGACCATGTGAGGTTATGACAGAGCCAAGTGACTTGGTGTATAGCGAGAATAGGAGAGGGCCTAGAACAGAGCCCTGGGGGACACCAGTGGTGAGAGCACGTGGTGAGGAGACAGATTCTCGCCACCTGGTAGGAGCGACCTGTCAGGTAGGACGCAATCCAAGCGTGGGCCGCGCCGGAGATGCCCAACTCGGAGAGGGTGGAGAGGAGGATCTGATGGTTCACAGTATCGAAGGCAGCCGATAGGTCTAGAAGGATGAGAGCAGAGGAGAGAGAGTTAGCTTTAGCAGTGCGGAGCACCTCCGTGATACAGAGAAGAGCAGTCTCAGTTGAATGACTAGTCTTGAAACCTGACTGATTTGGATCAAGAAGGTCATTCTGAGAGAGATAGCGGGAGAGCTGGCCAAGGACGGCACGTTCAAGAGTTTTGGAGAGAAAAGAAAGAAGGGATACTGGTCTGTAGTTGTTGACATCGGAGGGATCGAGTGTAGGTTTTTTCAAAAGGGGTGCAACTCTCGCTCTCTTGAAGACGGAAGGGACGTAGCCAGCGGTCAGGGATGAGTTGATGAGCGAGGTGAGGTAAGGGAGAAGGTCTCCGGAAATGGTCTGGAGAAGAGAGGAGGGGATAGGGTCAAGCGGGCAGGTTGTTGGGCGGCCGGCCGTCACAAGAAGCGAGATTTCATCTGGAGAGAGAGGGGAGAAAGAGGTCAGAGCACAGGGTAGGGCAGTGTGAGCAGAACCAGCGGTGTCGTTTGACTTAGCAAACGAGGATCGGATGTCGTCGACCTTCTTTTCAAAATGGTTGACGAAGTCATCTGCAGAGAGGGAGGAGGGGGGGAGGGGGAGGAGGATTCAGGAGGGAGGAGAAGGTGGCAAAGAGCTTCCTAGGGTTAGAGGCAGATGCTTGGAATTTAGAGTGGTAGAAAGTGGCTTTAGCAGCAGAGACAGAGGAGGAAAATGTAGAGAGGAGGGAGTGAAAGGATGCCAGGTCCGCAGGGAGGCGAGTTTTCCTCCATTTCCGCTCGGCTGCCCGGAGCCCTGTTCTGTGAGCTCGCAATGAGTCGTCGAGCCACGGAGCGGGAGGGGAGGACCGAGCCGGCCTGGAGGATAGGGGACATAGAGAGTTAAAGGATGCAGAAAGGGAAGAGAGGAGGGTTGAGGAGGCAGAATCAGGAGATAGGTTGGAGAAGGTTTGAGCAGAGGGAAGAGATGATAGGATGGAAGAGGAGAGAGTAGCGGGGGAGAGAGAGCGAAGGTTGGGACGGCGCGATACCATCCGAGTAGGGGCAGTGTGGGAAGTGTTGGATGAGAGCGAGAGGGAAAAGGATACAAGGTAGTGGTCAGAGACTTGGAGGGGAGTTGCAATGAGGTTAGTGGAAGAACAGCATCTAGTAAAGATGAGGTCGAGCGTATTGCCTGCCTTGTGAGTAGGGGGGAAGGTGAGAGGGTGAGGTCAAAAGAGGAGAGGAGTGGAAAGAAGGAGGCAGAGAGGAATGAGTCAAAGGTAGACGTGGGGAGGTTAAAGTCGCCCAGGACTGTGAGAGGTGAGCCGTCCTCAGGAAAGGAGCTTATCAAGGCATCAAGCTCATTGATGAACTCTCCGAGGGAACCTGGAGGGCGATAAATGATAAGGATGTTAAGCTTGAAAGGGCTGGTAACTGTGACAGCATGGAATTCAAAGGAGGCGATAGACAGATGGGTAAGGGGAGAAAGAGAGAATGACCACTTGGGAGAGAAGAGGATCCCGGTGCCACCACCCCGCTGACCAGAAGCTCTCGGGGTGTGCGAGAACACGTGGGCGGACGAAGAGAGAGCAGTAGGAGTAGCAGTGTTATCTGTGGTGATCCATGTTTCCGTCAGTGCCAAGAAGTCGAGGGACTGGAGGGAGGCATGGGCTGAGATTAACTCTGCCTTGTTGGCCGCAGATCGGCAGTTCCAGAGGCTACCGGAGACCTGGAACTCCATGTGGGTCGTGCGCGCTGGGACCACCAGATTAGGGTGGCCGCGGCCACGCGGTGTGGAGCGTTTGTATGGTCTGTGCAGAGAGGAGAGAACAGGGATAGATAGACACATAGTTGACAGGCTACAGAAGAGGATGCTCCAAAATGCACCTGCCGGTGTGCCACACTTACATGCCCACTTTGTGAGCACCCTACTATGGCCCTCTATCCATGGGCGCCCTCCCTGAGAGGCTACGCTAATGCAAAGGAGATTGGAATGACAAGTGGACTACACGTCTCGAATGTTCAGAAAGTTAAGCTTACGTAGCAAGAGTCTTATTGACTAAAATGATTGAAGTGATACAGTACTGCTGGAGTAGGCTAGCTGGCAGTGGCTGCATTGTTGACTTTGTAGGCTAGCTGGCAGTGGCTGCGTTGTTGACACTACACTAATCAAGTCGTTCCGTTGAGTGTAATAGTTTCTACAGTGCTGCTATTCGGGGGCTAGCTGGCTAGCTAGCAGTGTTGATTACGTTACGTTACGTTAAAAGAACGACAATAGCTGGCTAGCTAACCTAGAAAATCGCTCTAGACTACACAATTGTCTTTGATACAAAGACGGCTAAGTAGCTAGCTAGCTACGATCAAACAAATCAAACCGTTGTACTGTAATGAAGTGAAATGAAAATGTGATACTACCTGTGGAGCGAAGCGGAATGTTGACCGGGTTGTTGAAGTTCTATTCGGTAGGCGTTGGCTAGCTGTTGGCTAGCTAGCTAGCAGTATCTCCTGCGGACCGAAGTATCTCCTGCGGACCGAAGTGTAGATGCGACCGCTCGCTCCAACCCGGAAGTCTACAAATTTGTTCACAAGTGGTTTGGATTACATAACACCTTTAAAACATAAAATGTAGGTAACCACACAACCATGTTTGTGAATTTGCCTTGAGTTCCTTGACTGTGCTAACGTTTGGACAAATGCCTTCCGTTCTTCACAAATTGAACTGTGTCAAAGTTATTTGAACACGTACAGACACTGCCTCAGATCAGTCTATAAAAGGTTCCATGTTGTGTTTATGATGCACATGGCATTTGTTCATAATTTCATTGAATACCTTCAGCTCTGTTGGCATTTTCCTGGTGTAGTAAGAGGACACCATAGGAATACGTTGGATGTTCTGAAAGTTTTCTCTGATTACCTATGGTAATGACAATCAGGTCAGAAGCATTTCACTATAGTTGTTCTGTCAATTTATATTGAAATTCTGTCATGAAGTATAATATCTCTGATATCATTAGAAATTATGGCTAGCCACTAAGTGATCACACCTAGTAAGACAAACATGAACACTGTCATGAATAATACAATTGTTAAATAAAGTGGGCCTGGTTGCATGTACTTTAAACCCTCTGTAATGTTTTATTCATCACAACGATGCCAGCTATGTACTGGCATCACGTAGTGAAACATTATTAAATATCCCCCAAAGTCAAGAACAGCTAAATACATGAGAGTTGGTGTAAAACTCTAGCCCTCTCAGCATGGTGAACACCAAAGAGGGAGCCATGCTGAACCCTTTTAAAAGCTGTAATCGTATGACACTTAACTGGAAAATATAGCTAGTATTGCATCCATTAACATGATTATACTTCCTGTTGTCATGGAAGTGAAGAAAAATGTTCATGCTTTAAATTCAAAAACATTTCACAGGATTATACAGAACATTTGAGAAGACATGATTTTACCTACCATTGACTTACCATTGTGTTGTGAGAACAAAGATGTGTGTGGTTATTGTGAATTCACAGAGAGAATAATTCCAGGAACAGGAATAGGACTACACGTTTAGGATTATATAGGATATATCAAAGCAGTGATGGGAGACCAATATGAGTGGTGTAAATTGAAATAAACAAATGACCTCTCAGTTGATAGGACCAGCTGATAGCTTTCATGGCTGATATCAGATTATAAATGCTTCATTTGAAAGTACAAAACCTGTCAATATCCCATTATCAGCCTTTTTTTCCTGAAACCCCAAAATGAGGAGCAGATGAAACAGCTCAATGTTTAATGAAATGTGCTTAAACTTCTTAATTGATATGTCGACGATGAGCGTGATGAGCAAGGGTGAGGATCCATATTAGCAAGATAACATCCTTTCCTGTACTTCCTGATTTATTTAATACAAAGATATTAATCTGTAACCAAATAAAGTCTACATATATTTTCTTAGGGCTTAACTCTTGCCATCAAATTGAACACATGATTAAGTCTTGCCAGTGTGTAAAAAGAAGGCATAAAAAGCAAGTTGTAATGACTCAATGCATTAGGTGAAATCAGTGCTAGCTTAGCATAGGCATTTACAATATTGTAAAATAAATAGGCTCAAGCAGGAGGCTAACAATAAATATTGACTGACATCTCACCATCGTTACAACCAGTATTATGAGTTTGTTTCAGTACCTTTTTTTCCCAAAAAGTTTATAACAACTATATTACATCTTCCCTAGCTGGTGTTATTGTTTTGGCCCCTTGAATGGTGTAAGCATCTTTGAAGTATTGATGCATTATATACAGCAGTTGTTAAATGGCTATGTGGTGATATTAGAATTGTTGTGGGGTTCGCCAATGATTGGTTTTGTTATCTGTACGTGTCAGAGCGGACCCTGTATAGGTACACTGCTTGACCAAAAGTATGTGGACACCTGCTCATCGAACATCTCGTTCCAAAGGTCATGGGCATGAATATGGAGTTGCTCTTCATTGCCAATACAACAGCCGCCACTCTTCTGGGAAGGCTTTTCACTAGATGTTGGAAAATTGCTGTGGGGACTTGCTTCCATTCAGCCACAAGAGCGTTAGTGAGGTTGAGCAATGATGTTGGGCGATTAGGCCTGGCTTGCAGTCAGTTTTCCAATTCATCCCAAAGGTGTTCTTTGGGTTTGAGGTCAGGGCTCTGTGCAGGCCAGTCAAGTTCTTCCACACCTATCTCGACAAACCATTTCTGTATGGACCTTGCTTTGTGCACTGAGAAATTGTCATAATGAAACTGTAACGGCGTTCTTCGTTTGTTGAATGAGAGTCGGACCGAAATGCAGCGTGTTGGTTACTCATGTTTTTTAATGAAACAAATGAATCGCGGTACATGAAATAACTGACATAAATAAATAACAACGAAACGGAACGTAAAACCTAATTACAGCCTATCTGGTGAAACTACACAGAGACAGGAACAATCACCCACGAAATACAAAGTGGAACCCAGGCTACCTAAATACGGTTCCCAATCAGAGACAACGAGAATCACCTGACTCTGATTGAGAACCGCATCAGGCAGCCAAGCCTATACAACACCCCTACTCAGCCGCAATCCCAAATACTACAAACCCCAATACGAAAATACAATATATAAACCCATGTCACACCCTGGCCTGACCAAATATATAACGAAAACACAAAATACAATGACCAAGGCGTGACAGAAACAGGAAAAGGCCTTCACCAAACTGTCGCCACAAAGTTGGAAGCACACAATTGTCTAGAATGTCATTGTAGCTTTTGTAGCGTTAAGATTTTCCTTCACTGGAACTAAGGGGCCTAGAATGAACCATGGAAATCGATCCCAGTGTCTCTGTTTTAGTTTGGTCAGGGCGTGAGTTGGGATGGGCATTCTATGTTTTGTAGTCTAGGTTTTGTTTTTCTGTGTGTTTGGCCTGGTATGGTTCCCAATCAGAGGCAGCTGGCAATTGTTGTCTCCGATTGAGAACCATACTTAGGTAGCCTGTTCCCATCTGTGTTTGTGGGTAGTTGTTTTCTGTGTCTTCACCTTACAGAACTGTTTCGTTTCGTTTACTCTCTCTCTCTTTGTTGTTTTTGGGTTATTGCAGTGAACATGGACACTTACCACACTGCGTTTTGATCTGATCCTTCCTATTCCTCATCCGAGGACAACAACGATCATTACACCCAGACCAATATTCCTCCTCCACCAAACTTTATAGTTGGCATTATGATTTGGGGCTGGTAGCATATACCTGGCGACGGCGACGCCAAACCCAGATTCTTCTGTCAGACTGCCTGATTCATCACTCCAGAGAACACGTTTCCACTGCTTCAGAGTCCAATGGCGGTGAGCATTACACCACGTCTGCCGATGCTTGGCATTGCGCATGGTGATCTTAGGCTTGTGTGCGGCTGCTCGACCACGGAAATCCATTTCATGAAGCTCCGAGTAAACAGCTATTGTGCTGACCTTGCTTCCAGAGACAGTTTGGAACTCGGTAGTGAGTGTTGCAACCGAGGACAGACAATTATTTTCACAGGAAAGACAAAAAAATGTAACACCCTACGTGCTTCATCACACGGTGGTCCCGTTCTGTGAGCTTGTGTGTCTTACCACTTTGTGGCTGAGCCGTTGTTGCTCCTAGACGTCTCCACTTCACAATAACGGCATTTACAGTTGATCGGGGCAGCTCCAGCTAGGCAGTAATTTCACAAACTGACTTGTTGGAAAGGTGGCATTATATGACGGTGCACGTTGAAATTCACTGAGCTCTTCAGTGAGGCGATTCTACTGCCAATGTTTGTCTATGGAGATTTTAGGACTGTTTGTTCAATTTTATATGCCTGTCAGTAACAGGTGTAGCTGAAATAGACAAATCCACTAATTTGAGGGTTTGTCCACATACTTTTGTATATATATGGCATCTAGACTGTGGGTTGGGGTAGAAGCTGTCGATCCACTCAGCCTCCTTGTAGTCTACAATTACAAGTGATGCGTGTGCCACTGAGAAGTGAGAATGTAACGCCGCCTCAATGTTTAATAAGCAATTATCTTACTTAATGCCTACGTTGGGTCTCAGGTGTCAACAATTTCTCAGACTTTAAATGTGAGTCTGGTGTAAACTTCGTCAGTGCCGTCAATATGGAGCCATGAATAATTGTATCTACAGTTCAAGTCGGAAGTTTACATAAACCTTAGCCAAATACATTTAAACTCAGTTTTTCACAATTCCTGACATTTAATCCTAGTAAAAATGCCCTGTCTTAGGTCAGTTAGGATCACCACTTCATTTTAAGAATGTGAAATGTCAGAATAATAGTAAAATCAAATCAAATCAAATATTTATATAGCCCTTCTTACATCAGCTGATATATCGAAGTGTTGTACAGAAACCCAGCCTAAAACCCCAAACAGCAAGCAATGCAGGTGTAGAAGCATTAATTTCAGTTTTTATTTCTTTCATCACATTCCCAGTGGGTCAGAAGTTTACATGCACTCAATTAGTATTTGGTAGCATTGGCTTTAAATTGTTTCACTTGGGTCAAACGTTTCAGGTAGCCTTCCATAAGCCTTCCACAAGCTTCCCAGAATAAGTTGGGTGAATTTTGGCCCTGTTACGGCAAATGAGTGAGGAGGTGTGGAGTCAGGCGCAGAGAGCAAAAGATGTGGGAAAAAACACGCTTTAATGTCCCGGAAAAATAACATGAACAAAAGTAGGAAAACAAATGATCAGAAATATTAACGGACAGCGCGAAACCCAAAATACCAACAAAATACACTCAAACATAGAACAGACGAACAAGCCCGCACGAAACAGAGGCGGGCTGAACAAACTATATATAACCCTACCCTAACAACCAAACAAGAAACAGGTGATACCAATCAGACAAAACCAAAGGAACACAGAACAACGGATCGGTGATAGCTAGTAGACCGGCGACGACGACCGCCGAGCGCCACCCGAACAAGAAGGGGAGCCACCTTCGGTAATATTCGTGACAGGCCCATTCCTCCTGACAGAGCTGGTGTAACTGAGTCAGGTATGTAGGCCTCCTTGCTCGCACATGCTTTTCAGTTCTGCCCACAAATTTTCTATAGGATTGAGGTTAGGGCTTTATGAGGGCCACTCCAATACCTTGACTTTGTTGTCCTTAAGCCATTTTGCCAGACCTTTGAAAGTATGCTTGTGGTCATTGTCCATTTGGAAGACCCATTTGCGACCAAGCTTTAACTTGCTGACTGATATCTTGAGATGTTGCTTCAATATATCCAAATAATATTCCTGCCTCATGATGCCATCTATTTTGTGTAGTGCACCAGCCCCTAATGCAAAAATGTACCCCAACAACATGATGCTGCCACCCCTGTGCTTCACGGTTGGGATGGTGTTCTTCGGCTTGCAAGTCTCCCCCTTTTTCCTCCAAACATAACACTGGTCATTATGGCCAAACAGTTCTATTTTTGTTTCATCAGACCAGAGGACATTTCTCCAAAAAGTGCGATCTTTGTCCCCATGTGCAGGCTTTTTTATGGCAGTTTTGGAGTAGTGGCTCCTTCCGTGCCAAGCGGCCTTTCAGGTTTTGTTGATATAGGACTCGTTTTACTGTGGATATAGATACTTTTGTACCTGTTTCTTCCAGCAACTTCACAAGGTCCTTTGCTGTTGTTCTGGGATTGATTTGCACCTTTCACACCAAAGTATGTTCATCTCTAGGAGACAGAACGCGTCTCCTTTCTGAGAGGTATGATGGCTGCGTGGTCCCATGGTGTTTATACTTGCGTACTGTTGTTTGTACAGATGAACGTGGTACCTTCAGGCATTTGGAAATTGCTTCCAGGGATGAACCAGACTTGTGGAGGTCTACAATTTTTTTCATGAGGTCTTAGCTGATTTCTTTTGATTTTTGCATGATGTCAAGCAAAGAGGCACTGAGTTTGAAGGTAGGCCCTGAAGTACATCCACAGGTACACCTCCAATTCATTCAAATTATGTCAATTAGCCTATCAGAAGCTTCTAAACCATGACATCATTTTCTAGAATTTTCAAGCTGTTTAAAGACACAGTCAACTTTGTGTATGTAAACTTCTGACCCACTGGAATTGTGATACAGTGAGTTATGTAAAATTTTCTTTCTGTAAACAATTGTTGGAAAAATGAATTGTGTCGTGCACAAAGTAGATGCCAAAACTATCATTTGTTAAATTTGTGGAGTGGTTGAAAAACAAGTTTTAAAGACTCCAACCCAAGTGTATGTACACTTCCAACTTCAACTGTATCTGTTCATGCACCTTTCGTAAACAAGAGTAAGAAATATCATATGATGTACTTGTTTAACTTCTTTGGGGTAGGGGGCAGTATTGGGTATCTTGGATGAAAAACGTGCCCAAATTAAGCTTCCTGCTACTCAGCTGTAAAAGCCAGAATATGCATATAATTAGTAAATTCGGATAGAAAACACTCTGAAGTTTCTAAAACTGTTTGAATTATGTCTGTGAGTATAACAGAACTCATATGGCGGACAAAAACCTGAGATAAATCCAACCAGGAAGTGGGAAATCTGAGGTTTGTAGTTTTTCAACTCAGCCCCCATTGAAGACACAGGGTGATATTAGTTATGTTTTACTTCCCAAGGCTTCCACTAGATGTCAACAGTATTTAGAACCTGTCTTGAGGATTCTACTCTGAAGAAGGGGCTCATAAGGGCTCTTTGAGTGAGTGTTCTGGCAGAGTGCCACATCATTGGTCTGGCGCGCTTACGTGAAAGGTAGTTACGTTCCACTTCATTTGTACAGACAAAGGTATTGTCCAGTTGGAACATTAATGAAGTTTTATGTTAAAAACATCCTAAAGATTGATTCCATACTTAGTTTGGCATGTTTCTACGGGCTGTAATGGAACTTTTTGAACTTTCGTCCGATGTTCAGAGCAACCTGAACGCGATTTTGGATTTGTTTACCAAACGCCCTAACAAAAGAAGATATTTAGACATAACTGATGGACATTATCAAACAAATCAAACATTTAAGGTGAAACTGGGATTCCTGGGAGTGCATTCTGAAGCAGATCATCAAAGGTAAGTGAACATTTAAAATGCTATTTCTGAGTAATATTGACTACCCAATATGGCGGGTATCTTTTTGGCTGCTTTGTTGTCTAAAGGCTGTACTCAGATTATTGCATGGTTTGCTTACGCCGTGAAGTTTTTTTGCAATCTGACACAGCGGTTGCATTAAGGAGAAGTTTATCTAAAGTTCCATGTGTAATAGTCGTATCTTTATCAATGTTTATTATGAGTATTTCTGTAAATTGATGTGGCTCTCTGCAATATCACCGCATGTTTTAGAACTACTGAATGTAACGCGCCAATGTAAACTCAGATTTTTTTATATAAATATGAACATTATCAAACAAAAACATACATGTATTGTGTAACATGAAGTCCTATGAGTGTCATCTGATGAAAATCATCAAAGGTTAGTGATTAATTTTATCTCTTTCTGCTTTTTGTGACTCCTCTCTTTGGCTGGAACAAATGTATTTTTTGCTGTATTTTTCTATGGCTTGGTGGTGACCTAACATAATCGTTTGTTGTGCTTTCGCTGTAAATCCTTTTTGAAATCAGACACTGTGGCTGGATTAACGAGAATTGTATCTTTAAAATGGTGTAAAATACTTGTATGTTTGAGGAATTTTAATTCTGAGATTTTTGTTGTTTTGAATTTGGAGCCCTGCCCTTTCACTGGCTGTTGCGGGGGAGGGGGGGGGGGGGGTTCCGCTAGCTGAACCTCAGTCCTAGACAGGTTAACAACAAGTTTTGCATTTTTGTTGTTCATAGTGAAGTGGGCTAAATCAGGGTCACAAAAAGTGATTATTGGTAATCTTAAACAAATCTATACCTCACACACATGGTTATGGGCTTAAAAAAAGAAGACACCCGTACCATGTCTGATATAGAGTTTATTACAACTTCCCTGCCGGTGACTGTTATTAGTACCTCGTAACACTGAGCTGCACACTCCACTCCCAACCATAGACTGAGACCCTAGGGGGTACCATAAACCTGCCTCTCAAACTCTCTCTGACCTGTGCCCTGACAGGTTGCTAGGGATGTTACCAATTATATCTAACTCTCTTTCTATCTCTCTTTCTCTCTCTCTTTATCTTACTCTCTTTCTCTCTTTTTCTCTCTCTCTCTTTCTTTCTCTCTTCCTCTCTTTTTCTCTCTCTCTCTTTCTTTCTCTCTCTCGGAGGACCTGAGCCCTTGAACCATGCCTCAGGACTACCTGGCCTGATGACTCCTTGCTGTCCCCAGTCCACCATGTTGTGCTGCTGCTCCAGTTTCAACTGTTCTGCCTGTAGCTATGGTGCCCTGACCTGTTCACCGGATGTGCTACCTTGTTCCGGACCTGCTGTTTTTGACTCTCTCTCTACCGCACCTGCTGTCTCCAACTCTGAATGATCAACTATGAAAAGCCAACTGACATTTTCTCGTGAGGTGCTGACTTGTTGCACCCTCTACAACCACTGATTATTATTATTTGACCCTGCTGGTCATCTATAAATGTTTTAACATCTTGGCCATGTACTGTTATAATCTCCACCCAGCACAGCCAGAAGATGACTGGCCACCCCTCAGAGCCAGGTTCCTCCTTAGGTTTCTACCTAGGTTCCTGCCTCTCTAGAGAGTTTTTCCTAGCCACTGAGCTTCTACATCTGCATTTCTTGCTGTTTAGTGTTTTAGGCTGGGTTTCTGTATTGCACTTTGTGACATCGGCTGATGTAAGAAGGGCTTTATAAATACATTTGATTGATTGACTGATTGATTGATTGATTGATTGGGGGCTGGACATTTGCCCGTCCTTTTGACTCTGCAGGTCACACAATATTTGCAGTCTCCCTTAAGCAGTGGCAAAGTGCAAAGTCTATGTCTTTACCCATCAACAACTGGACTCACTAATATATCTTGACTTATTATAGGGTGTGCATGTCCAAAGTGAGCTGCGTAACATGTACTGCATATAGTGTTCTTAATAGTTAGTTGTTACTAAACTCAGCTAAAAAAGAAACGTCCCTTTTTCAGGACCCTGTCTTTCAAAGATAATTCGTAAAAATCCAAATGACTTCACAGATCTTCATTGTAAAGGGTTTAAACACTGTTTCCCATGCTTGTTCGATGAACCATAAACAATTAATGAACACGCACCTGTGGAACAGTCATTAAAACACTAACAGCTTACAGACGTTAGGCAATTAAAGTAACAGTTATGAAAACTTAGTACACTAAAGAGGCCTTTCTACTGACTCTGAAAAACAACAAAAGAAAGATGCCCAGGTTCCCTGCTCATCTGTGTGAACGTGCCTTCGGCATGCTACAAGGAGGCATGAGGATAAATTGAATGTAGTACTGTGTGATGCTTAAGAGAGCGCTACAGGGAGACAGGATGGACAGCTGATCATCCTCGCAGTGGCAGACCACGCGTAACAACACCTGCACAGGTTCGGTACAGCCGAACATCACACCTGCTGGACAGGTACAGGATGGCAACAGCAACTGCCCGAGTTACTCCAGGAACACACAATCCATCCATCAGTGCTCAGACTGTCCGCAATAGGCTGAGAGAGGCTGGACTGATGGTTTGAAGGCCTGTTGTAAGGCAGGTCCTCACCAGACATCACCGGCAACAACATCGCCTTTGGGCACAAACCAACCGACGCTGGACCAGACAGGACTGGCAAAAAGTGTTTTTCACTGACGAGTCACAGTTTTGTCTCACCAGCGTTGATGGTCAGCACACCGAGGCCTGTACTCTAGAGCGAGGTCGATTTGGAGGTGGAGGGTCCATCATGGTCTGGGGTGGTGTGTCATAGCATAATCGGCCTGAACTTGTTGTCATTGCAGGCAATCTCAACACTGTGCATTAAAGTGAAGACATCCTCCTCCCTCATGTGGTACCCTTCCTGCAGGCTCATCCTGACATGACCCTCCAGCATGGCAATACCACCAGCCATACTGCTCATTCTGTGCGTGATTACAAATGTGTTATGTCAACATAACCTGAAAGGCCGCTCAGCAAGGAAAAAGCCACTGCTCCAAAATTGCCATAAAAAAGCCAGACTACGGTTTGCAACTGCACATAGGGTCAAAGATCAATTTTTTTGGAGAAGTGTCATCTGGCCTGATGAAACAAAAATAGAACTGTTTGGCCATAATGACCATCGTTATGTTTGGAGGAAAAAGGGGGATGCTTGCAAGCCGAAGAACACCATCTCAACCGTGAAGAACGGGGGTGGCAGCATCATGTTGTCAGGGTGCTTTGCTGCAGTGGGGACTGGTGCACTTCACAAAATAGATGGCATCACGAGGGATAAAATTATTATATATTGAAGCAACATCTCAAGACATCAGTCAGGAAGGTTTTTGTAAACTTCCGACATCAACTGTATTTGGCTAAGGTTATATGTAACTTCTGACTTCAACTGTACATTCCCATGTTAAAGTTCCTGTGTGTTAACCCGGGCTTCTTTATTCCCCTCTAACTGGGTGCGGAGTCAAAAACCAGTAAAATACGTAGAGCTGGGTCAATTTGATATTTGCATCCCAGCATTGCACTTTATATACATCAAAAAACTGTTTGACACTGTAACTCCAGATTTTGGTCAGCTTTTAAATCATCTTTATTAATTATTTGATTTTGAAAAATATTAATATTATTCTAACAGAGGCCAATGAGGGAGCTTTTTTGTAATTAACTGAAGGAAAG
The DNA here is from genome assembly GCF_036934945.1 of Oncorhynchus masou masou. Classification (NCBI taxonomy): domain Eukaryota; kingdom Metazoa; phylum Chordata; class Actinopteri; order Salmoniformes; family Salmonidae; genus Oncorhynchus; species Oncorhynchus masou. Next base: position 56,348,051 of record NC_088223.1, read on the forward strand.
GGATACTAGTCAGTTGAGAACAAATACATAACATCCCTGTATTTATAATCATCATGCTATTCCAGTCTTCATCATGATAATGATTGTCAACCCTTAGTTGCACATGGAACTCACTACATAATTATTGAAGAAATAGTCATTAGAAGATGTTGTACTGGGGTCATCTGCTACTAGTGTGTTAAGAGTATGATGGCTCAGAGGGACTTTGAACGGGAAAAGTCCATATGAATTGAGATAAAAATCGAAAGATGTGTCTGTTTTATAGCATGAAATGATAACTTGGACTGTGTGCCAGCTCTTAGGCTGAGCACAAAGTTGAAACCTTTTCATCCATGAGGAAAATTTTCTCCCCATAAATGTATTTATACTGGCTTTTATGCCATTTTCAAGAGTCCCCCCCCTCCACTTCCACCCCCTGTCCCCTGGAGGGAGCTGCCTTGGACTGGTGAGCATGTAGCGCTGGTCTCAGAGCACTCTGCCATCCGCCTGGGGAGGGACACCCTCAGAAAAACACCTACATGGAAATGCAATTAAAATGGTCTTTCTCTGAATAAAGAAAGACCGGGACGTTTTTGGGACAGTGGTGGGAAATGGAGTGTGAGTGAGAGACTGAGAGACACACGCTGCTTGATGGCCTGGGGAACGGAACCTAAGAGAGACAGAAAGCGGAGAGTGGTGGACCTCTCAACCCTTAACTCAACACTTAACAAATTAACACACACTTGTCTCCACCTAACCACATTCAACTCACATGTAGCATTCATACCACATCTGCAGTACATTAAATGCATTTTCTCTTAACCCTTGTGTGGTGTTCGGGTCTATGGGACCCATTTTCAATGTTTACTAAAATAAAAATTATACAAATAATTATTTTTTCAACCTGAGACTCATTGGCCTTGGCTCATTTTCTGTGAAGAACATGTAAAATAACAACTTTTTATTGAATGCACACTATGCACCCCCCTACACATTTATATTACATATGTGGTGTTCAGGTACACTGGAAAAGTGTGTGTGTAGGTGAAAAAAAGTACAAATTAAACAAAACGGTTTGCTGTGTGCCTTCACTCTGTCTTCGTCCTCCATGGGCCTGTTGTTTCAACATAGCACCAATCATCTCTCTGTCTCGATGCCTGTCTGTCTGTCTCCCACTTTTCTCCCACTCTTTACCCTTTGTATTGTGTGAAACTACACAATGTCTTGCGGGAACCTGCACAATGTTATTACAAAACATTATTTTGATGCATTGTAAAAATATCAGTATTTTCCCACACTCTACCCCCGCCAGATGTAAATTGGGGGAGGGACACAACAAACATATAGCTTTGCATGTGTGGCTCCTTACCACAATCAATCAGTATGGCAAAAATAATCTCTGCTCAGAGGACCTTAGAAATCATTTTTGTAGAGAGTCTTCCACTTTGGAAGATGAAGAATTTTACGAATATGAGGATCAGGTCTCTATCAGTTCATAGTCTGACAGGGAGTTGGTAGAAGAGAATGAGATTTACTCACAGCCAGCCCCTGGACCAGCCCGTCAGCAACCAACACATCAGCAGCCTGCAGGAGGAGAAATATGGACGTCAAAAAGTTGTGAAATTGAATGGTCTACTTGCCCGAGGAATGAGCCACCCCGCATGGTTGCCAATGTGAAAAGGATGCAACCAGGGCTGACATGGATGGCGGTTACTCATGTGCACGACATAAATTCTTCTTTTGAACTGTACATCCCAGACACCACCCAGAAAATTATTTTGGACTGCACTAATTTGGATGGAAGGTGTGTTTTTGGAGAGAGATGCATACTTTGGGGTTCTTATCCTTGCTGGTGTTTTCAGATCCAATGGGGAATCCACAGAATCCCCGTGGGATGCAGAAACTGACAGAATTTTCCATGCAACAATGTCTCTCGAAAACTCCACATTTTTTCTTGGATTATCCACTTCGATAACCAGGACACCAGACCGGCACGGCGGTAGAGAGACAAGCTAACTGCAATCAGGTCAGTGTGGGACAAGTGGGTGGACCACCTTCCCCTGTTTTCCAACTCTGGGCCCAACATTACTGTTGATGAGCAGCTCATGCCATTTAGGGTCCGCTGCCCCTTCAGGCAGTAAACCCGGAAAATATGTTGTCAAGATCTGTGCTGCCTGTGATGTTGCTTCATCATATGGAATTTAAAAATATATATAGATTTTTTTATTTAACCTCTAGCGTCGAGCAATCCCGTATCCGGGAACGTAATCATAGCCACAAGCTCATTAGCAAAACGCAACGTTAACTATTCATGAAAATCGCAAATGAAATGAAAGAATATATTCACTCACAAGCTTAGCCTTTTGTTATTAACAACACTGTCATCTCAGATTTTCAAAATATGCTTTTCAACCAGAGCTACACAAGCATTTGTGTAAGAGTATTGATAGCTAGCATAGCATTAAGCCTAGCATTCAGCAGGCAACATTTTCACAAAAACAAGAAAAGCATTCAAATAAAATAATTTACCTTTGAAGAACTTGGGATGTTTTCAATGAGGAGACTCAGTTAGATAGCAAATGTTCAGTTTTTCCAAAAAGATGATTTGTGTAGGAGAAATCGCTCCGTTTTGTTCATCATGTATGGCTAAGAAGAAAAAAAAATTCAGTCATTACAATGCCAAACTTTTTTCCAAATGAACTCCATAATATTGACAGAAACATGGCAAACATTGTTTAGAATCAATCCTCAAGGTGTTTTTCACATATCTATTTGATGATAAATCATTCGTGGCAGTTGACTTTCTCCTCTGAAGCAAATGGTAAAATGCACGCAGCTGGAGATTACGCAATAATTTCGGCGGAGGACACCAAGCAGGCACCTGGTAAATGTAGTCTCTTATGGTCAATCTTCCAATGATATGCCTACAAATATGTCACAATGCTGCAGACACCTTGGGGAAATGACAGAAGTGTAGGCTCATTCCTGGCGCATTCACAGCCATATAAGGAGACATTGGAACACAGCGCCCTCAAAATCTGGGCCATTTCCTGTTTGAAATTTCATCTTGGTTTCGCCTGTAGCATCAGTTCTCTGGCACTCACAGATAATATCTTTGCAGTTTTGGAAACGTCAGAGTGTTTTCTTTCCAAAGCTGTCAATTATATGCATAGTCGAGCATCTTTTTGTGACAAAATGTCTTGTTGAAAACGGGAACGTTTTTTTATCCAAAAATTAAAAGAGCGCCCCCTATATCGAAGTAGTTAACCTTTATTTTATTTATCCGGAAAAATTGCAGAGCGCTAAAATTCTAAATACACCATTCGTAATATTAAACATTCTTGTAAATACATGTATCTTACATAATTTAAAAGCTTAACTTCTTGTTAATCCAGACGATGTGTCAGATTTCAAAAAGAATTTATGGCGAAAGCATACCATGCGTTTATCTGAGGACAGCGCCCAGCACACAAATATTACTAAGCATTTTCCATCAAGCATTAGCGTCACGAAAGTCAAAAATAGCAATAAAATAATCAATTACCTTCGAAGATCTTCTTCTTTTGGCAATAGAAAAGGTCGAATCTACACAAATGGTTGTTTTGTTTGATAAAATCCATTTTTTAAAGCCTAACATGAAACCTTTTGTAAACGGCTTGTGTCATGATTTCCGTCTCCTTCAACTTTCGACGAAACATTCGATGGAATTACTAACTCTAAACGTATGTTTATCTATTCCTGGTTGGATTCATTGCAATCCTCTGTTTGTTAGTAACAAATCCAGACTTCATGGTTCTTTTCACGGGACGTATTAACCGAAAGGAACTGATTTTGCCACATTTCAGGCTTCAAACATAAAGATATGAAACTGTATTTTTTTGTGAAGAATCAACAACAAGTGGGACACAATCATGAAGTGGAACGACATTTATTGGATATTTCAAACTTTTTTAACAAATCAAAAACTGAAAAATTGGGCGTGCAAAATGATTCAGCCCCCTTAAGTTAATACTTTGTAGCGCCACCTTTTGCTGCGATTACAGCTGTAAATCGCTTGGGGTATGTCTCTATCAGTTTTGCACATCGAGAGACTGACATTTTTTCCCATTCGTCCTTGCAAAACAGCTCGAGCTCAGTAAGGTTGGATGGAGAGCATTTGTGAACAGCAGTTTTCAGTTCTTTCCACAGATTCTCGATTGGATTCAGGTCTGGACTTTGACTTGGCCATTCTAACACCTGGATATGTTTATTTTTGAACCATTCCATTGTAGATTTTGCTTTATGTTTTGGATCATTGTCTTGTTGGAAGACAAATCTCCGTCCCAGTCTCAGGTCTTTTGCAGACTCAATCAGGTATTCTTCCAGAATGGTCCTGTATTTGGCTCCATCCATCTTCCCATCAATTTGAACCATTTTCCCTGTCCCTGCTGAAGAAAAGCAGGCCCAAACCATGATGCTGCCACCACCATGTTTGACAATGGGGATGGTGTGTTCAGGGTGATGAGCTGTGTTGCTTTTACGCCAAACATAACGTTTTGCATTGTTGCCAAAAAGTTCAATTTTGGTTTCATCTGACCAGAGCACCTCCTTCCACATGTTTGGTGTGTCCCCCAGGTGGCTTGTGGCAAACTTTAAACAACACTTTTTATGGATATCTTTAAGAAATGGCTTTCTTCTTGCCACTTTTCCATAAAGGCCAGATTTGTGCAATATACGACTGATTGTTGTCCTATGGACAGAGTCTCCCACCTCAGCGTAGATCTCTGCAGTTCATCCAGAGTGATCATGGGCCTCTTGGCTGCATCTCTGATCAGTCTTCTCCTTGTATGAGCTGAAAGTTTAGAGGGACGGCCAGGTCTTGGTAGATTTGCAGTGGTCTGATACTCCTTCCATTTCAATATTATCGCTTGCACAGTGCTCCTTGGGATGTTTAAAGCTTGGGAAATCTTTTTGTATCCAAATCCGGCTTCAAACTTCTTCACAACAGTATCTCGGACCTGCCTGGTGTGTTCCTTGTTCTTCATGATGCTCTCTGCGCTTTTAACGGACCTCTGAGACTATCACAGTGCAGGTGCATTTATACGGAGACTTGATTACACACAGGTGGATTGTATTTATCATCATTAGTCATTTAGGTCAACATTGGATCATTCAGAGATCCTCACTGAACTTCTGGAGAGAGTTTGCTGCACTGAAAGTAAAGGGGCTGAATAATTTTGCACGCCCAATTGTTCAGTTTTTGATTTGTTAAAAAAGTTTGAAATATCCAATAATTGTCGTTCCACTTCATGATTGTGTCCCACTTGTTGTTGATTCTTCACAAAAAATACAGTTTTATATCTTTATGTTTGAAGCCTGAAATGTGGCAAAAGGTCGCAAAGTTCAAGGGGGCCGAATACTTTTGCAAGGCACTGTATATAATCTGTGTCTGTGTTTATTTCACAGTCCCAGCAACTCTGACTGGGTGCCCCCAATTCCAAGGTGCCCATCCCCCACAGAAGCTGGTTCATCCAGCCGGACCCCAGCCGGACCCCTGCTGTCTCCGACTCCACACCTACCCCCGCCCGGCCAGGTGTGAAGTCAGCAACAAAGAAGCGGAGGTGGGGAAGAGATAGACCTGCAAACAGAGATGAAGTGGGTTGTTGGCACTCTGTGCAGGAGGAGAAAGTCGAGCCACTTCTTCAAACATTCAGACCGAAAAGGCCACCAGGACCTTAGCTGGACATGACCTCAAAGTACAGCCCCATTCAACTTCAGCTGTTTTCACCTCGTCAGTTGTTGATTCCCTGGTGTTGAACACTAATAAGTATGGTTCCTAGAAGCAGGCAGACAAGAAAGAGGGATGGAAGCCCATTTCCATGTCAGATCTTTTTTGTTACCTGTCAATGGTAATGTACATTGGTCTTGTGAAGCTGAAAACCCTGAAAGACTACTGGAAAACTGCTCCCCTTTATCAACTGCCTTTTCCCTCCACTGTCATGTCATGCAAAAGGTTTCTGACAATCTCACGGGCGCTTCATATTAGTGACCCAGAAGTTGATGAGGACAACGAGAAGAAGTGAGGCACAGCAAGGTTTGATAAGCTCTGCAAAATAAAACCTCTCTACCACAGTATGGTTGAGGCCTGCAATTTTCAGCCCGCCCAGAACCTTTCCATCGCTGAGAGGATGGTAGCCTCAAAGACAAGAATTTGCCAAAAACAATACATGCGTAACAAACCAACTAAATGGGGATAGAAACTGTTTGTTTTGGCTGATTCTGCGTGTGCATACACATGCAATTTTTTTGTTTAAGAGGGGAAGAGCAGTTTTGCGACCGGTAAGGGACTTATTAATGAATCCGTTATGAATCCGTTATGGAGTTATTCGATTTTCAACGGCTGGGGAAGGGCTACAAACTTTTTGTGGACAACTTCTACACAAGCCCTACCCTGTTCACAGACCTGAGGAAGCTGGATGTTTATTTATTTTTTATTTTATTTCACCTTTATTTAACCAGGTAGGCAAGTTGAGAACAAGTTCTCATTTACAATTGCGACCTGGCCAAGATAATGCAAAGCAGTTCAACACATACAACAACACAGAGTTACACATGGAGTAAAATAAACATACAGTCAATAATACAGTATAAAAAAGTCTATATACAATGTGAGCAAATGAGGTGAGATAAGGGAGGTAAAGTTAAAATGTGTGGGCTTGTGGCACCATTTGGACCAACAGAGTGGGCTTTCCGAAAACCAAGGTGAATGACATGCCTAAGCGGGCTGAGCGGGGTACCATGAGATGGATTCGCCATAATGGCCTGCTCTTTGTGAAGTAGATGGATGCCAGAGAGGTGGTCATGTGCTCCAGTATCCACAAGTCTTTCAGTGGAGATCACGTCGTCAGTCGTGTGAAGGGCGCTACTGGGGCATGGACCACCAAAAATGTCCCCATTCCTGCAGCTATCGAGGACTACAAGGGCATGGGAGGTGTGTACTTGTCAGACTCGCTGATAGGTTACAACAATGTTCTACACAAGACAATGAAATGATATCATTTCCTTGACATTGCTGTGGTGAATTCTTTCATCCTCCAGAAGGAAATGGCAAAGAGCTGTGGACGGCCCCCCATCTCACAGCTAGCCTTCAGAGAGCTGCTCATCCAGGAGCTTGCTTGCTACAGCAAGTCCCCTGCAGCACCTTCTGTCCCCTCTACCTCTGCCCCTTCTGCTCCTTCAACCAGTGGTGTTCACCTGCCTAAATTCATCTCTGCAGGCATGAATGTGCCTCAGGGCAAAAAGGGCACAGTGGGGAGGCGTCGTTGTGCGCTTTGTCACAGTAAATGACCCATCATCTGCACCACTTGTTCAGTAACCCTCTGCTTTACAGCAGAAAGAGACTGCTATGGGGCATGGCATCAGAAGCACAATATTGTGTAGAGGACTGAGGATCTTCACAATATTGTACATTATACATTGAATGTCTGTAAATAGTTACCCTTGTAATTTGTAATATTTTCACATTTAAATTTTTTAATTTTTTTTGTAAAAACAATTGGGGGGGTTTGTTAAAATATAATTTTAGCATTTTGTATTGTTATTTACATCAAAATGTATCACTGTACCAATTCGGCCACTTGGGTACATTTGGGCAACTTGTGTGGGACACCTGGGTGACGACATGCTCAATGTCATGAAGCTCATTCATTCCTGAAGATATCTGTCTGAAACTTTTCTCAAATACTGTTATGTTCTCCATCAAAATTATCCCCAGCATCATATCTGAATGTTTGGCTGTCCTTGTTCAGTTGAAAGATGATGCAACAACAATAAAAAAACAGAAAATGTATGTTTATTTCCTTGTATTTTCTTCAACCAGATCTTGTGTTATATTCTCCTACATTCAATTCACATTCAATTCACATTTCCACAATTCACATTTCTACCCGCACCAAGGGATGCGGGTTGTCCTGGACATGACACAGGGACTCCGGGGCCACAACATCACATGCAATAACTTTTTTACTTCACACAAGCTGGGACAGGAACTCCTCAAGAAGAAGCTGATGATGGTAGGAACAGTACGAAAAAATAAACCAGACATCCCACCTCAGCTGTTGAATACACGTAACAGGCCTATCAATTCCCCTCAGTTTGTGTTGACGGCCGAGAAAGTCAAAAAGGTGGTACTCATGAGTATGCTGCATAGGGATGGGAGAATCTGTGCCAAGGAACATAAAAAAAACAGAAATCATAATGGATTACAATAATACAAAAGGAAGGGTGGACAACTTAGACAAGCTGGTGTCTGGCTACCGCTGCAAAAGAAGAACCCTACGCTGGCCATTCTTGAACATCTTGGACATCTCTGTGTACAACGCGTTTGTCCACTGGAGAGCGTTGAACCCTGATTGGAACAGATGGAAGCTCCAGAGGAGACGGCTCTTTCTCAAGGAGCTGCGCAAGGCATTGGTAAGACCACAAATCCAGAGGGGACAACATATCCCAAGAACCCCAGCTTCTGCAGCCATCATGAATAGGATTCAGGAGGAGGATGCTGGTGCCCCATTCCCCCCCCCCCCCCGACCCACAGAACCAACAACTCCAATACCGGAAGTGTGTGTGAATGATGTTGTTACATGTGTGTGTGTCTGACTCTCCTAACTTGGCCTGTAACTGTTTATGTGAGTGAGTGAGTAAGTGAGTGAGTGAGTGAGTGAGTGAGTGAGTGAGTGAGTGAGTGAGTGAGTGAGTGAGTGAGTGGTTGAGTGAGGAGAGTGAGGTAGTGAGTGAGTGAGATGTTAGTAAAATTCCTGAACTAAGTGTTTTCATCATTCTAGATTGCAGCCGGTAGCAACAAGAAGAAGCGCTGTGATGTGTGTGGACCCAAGAAGGACAGGAAGACGCAGTACACATGCATCAAGTGCAATAAATACATTTGCAACACACACACAGTAAAACTCTGTCCCTCATGCGGTGTGTAGACTGACTTTAATTTGTGTTCAATTTCATTTCCATAAAATGCTGTATGTAAAATATTTCCTTACAATTTGTTCAATTCAATTCAAAGCAATAAACATCAACGTGATGAAAACCTTGTTTCGTTGATTTATTCCAACTGTGTCTTGATTATAATATATTTTTGTTTACAAAAATCACGATGTATAAAAAAAAAACAAATAGCGCTTTTATTGATAAATGTGATCTAGCAGAGGTAAATGTGATCCATTTCAGGAAACTAGGCGTATGTCGCAAGTCACGACTTCACAGAAAAGCCACTTGAATGTTTTTATTTGAATCAAAATGGGTTCTTTTGGCAGAAATGCCTTCTGGAACATGTGAACTTTCATGTGCCTTAATAACAAACTTGTAAGTCAAGAAAATTGTTAAATTACAAGCCTTGTTGGTTAAGCCACAGAAAAAGCCAGCAACCTTCCCACTAGCCATGACTGGCTGAGATAATGAGTGAGCAGGACATGCCGAGATAGGAGTTCGGATTGGTCTGCCATATAGAAGGCTTCTGTCTATTTGAGCTGGCCAGTCTGTGTTGGTAATCCTGTCAAATGTGGCTTTAAAAAAATGTATCGTGTAGTGGAGCTGCATAAGTGTTGCTCTCCACTTTCTGGAGGGTTGAGTTTTGAAATCAGTGGAATTAGAGTATGATAGCTAAAAAGATGGAGAAAACACCTGTCTCTGGATTATATTTTCAAACTAAGGGCAACCGTGGCATGGCATCCGTGACAGGGAGATGCATCCATCATGCATGATGATGTTTAGGGGTAAGATAGTCTAGCTAGCTACATTTTCAGATATTACACAGTTCTAATTTTGACAGAAAGTGGTTTCACTTCAAGCTAAAGTGTACTGTTAGCTAGCTAGCAAACTTTAGCTGGCTGACTCCCTAGCTAACACTACGTGTATGACGTTATCGCTCATATCCCAGAACTGTTTTCTTTTCTAGTTAGAGCCTAATGTTAGCTAGCTAACATTGAACCTGGTTGGTTAGCTTCCAGCAGATTCATGCAGAGTAGTAACGACATGATTTGTTTAGCTGGCTGGCTCATTAGCTAACGTTACATGACGTGTGATCTTACACGTTGTTTACCTAGCTAGCTAGCTACATGTCTTAAGATAAAGTGTACAACACCCATTGAATATGGACTGTGTCAGTAAACGTTGCCAAAAAAGCATAATGAAATTGTTGCCAGCAGAGCTGGTTATGTGATTTTCATGTTATCCAGAGGTAAACAAATCATTGGCCAGTGCGTCAAGTGTGCAAATGGCAAATATTAACCATGTGTGATGACTATATTACTTGTAATTGATAGAAGTCAACATCTAAGTATTACGTCTTTTTATGTAAATTGTTATGGCTGCATTGTTTTAAAAACCCAATAATGTTGTGCGTCCATCAGACCCACGGACATTGGGTGAATAACAAAAACATGAACACTACACAAGGGTTAAATAACAAACGCTCATTACACACACTGCACAATACCAGGAGCATAACAGCCACCATTTAGCTAAAATATTTTTTAAAGCACAGAGGCCACGATACACCAAAGATATTACAGACATAGCTAAGGGACTGTATGTTACGTATAATGAGGGACACCTGGAGAAAATCTGATCTCTGAAATGAAAATGGATGCCATCCCTTCATTAAAATATATTCTTACCCTACCCTCCCTGAACGCTTGAAATAAAATAAAGCAACCCTCCCCTATACCCAAAATAATAACTAAAACATGAAGTCGACCGCAGAGAACAAGCCTACAATTTAACCTCACTCCTAGGAAAGACCAGAGCCTTAGATATTTTTGAAAGCATTAAATGGCAAAATAGCCAGAAGATTGTGGATCCACAGAACACCGTGGACAAGGGTAGGGGTGAAAAGATCTCCATTATAATAAAAGCACTGCATGAACCTACCACCTTACTTGCAGTTCAAGAAAAAATGTCAAGCAATTCTACTTCATTTGGAAACAAGCAGAATCTGTTTTAATACCACAACACATCATGACATCGAATGAGCACATGTTGCACCACCACAGACATTTTGATTTCTATACGGATATTGTTAATTAACAAAGAGAGTAGTTTAAGTTTGGAACAGTGCTAAAGGTGTCTATCAACTGTAAAAAAAAAAATGTAGCACAATAGAACCAGTTACAACTGAAGTATCTGACCATCATCAATGAATTTGAGAAAAAATAAAAAATACATTTTTTAACAAAGCAGCCACATTGGGAACGTTTTTCATTTGGGAAACTATCATTTTAAAATGTATTGTATTTTATTCCATGATATTGTTGTTACAAAATAGATTTGTGCTGACTGTGATCAGGGCATGGGAATACAGTGCATTCAGAAAGTATACAGACCGCTTCACTTTTTGTTACATTACAGCCTTATTCTAAAATTGAATCAATAGTTTTTTCCCCTCATCAATCGACACACAATACTACATAATGACAAAGCAAAAACTGTTTTTCATTTTTTTATATACATTTATTGAAAATAGAAATCTGAAATATCACATTTACATAAGTTTTCAGACTCTTTACTCAGTATTTTGTTTAGCACCTTTGGCAGCAATTACAGCCTCAAGTCTTCTTGGATATAATGCTACAAGCTTGGCACACCTGTATTTGTGGAGTTTCTCCCATTCTTCTCTGCAGATCCTCTCAAGCTCTATCAGGTTGGATGGGGAGCATGGCTGCGCAGCTATTCTCGGGTCTTTCCAGAGGTGTTTGATCAGGTTCAAGTACGGGCTCTGGCTGGGCCACTCAAGTACATTCAGAGACTTTTACTGAGAAGTGGCTTCCGTCTGACTATAAAGGTCTGATTGGTGGAGTGCTGCAGAGATCATTGTCCTTCTGGAAGGCTCTCCCATATCCACACAGGAACCCTGGAGCTCTGCAATGTAGAAAATAGAAAATTAAAAGGAAAGCTTTTGTCCGGTAGTCTGTGTTACGTAAAATATTCAAATATGTAATCACTTTCAAATATCAAATAACTTTGATAAATAGCTTCATTGTTGGCAAGAAAACATATAGTTTTATTCAAATCAATTACAGCAGTAGCAGCTTACCTCTGGTCCTCCTTTTCTCATCTTTGTGCTCTCCCTCTAAAACTGAACAGTATATCAGTAGGCTTAGTCCGCGCGCACAGACATAGCTTTTTTTTTTATAAATAAAAAAATATTTTCGGAAGAAGCCTTTGACTCGCCTCCTGAAGTGTATCCAGTACACAGTACAGCCATTGGTTAGACAAAAGGGTTTAGATCAGCAAGAGCAGGGCAGGTCAGGGTTTATGATTGGGATAGCCTTTGCATTGCAGTTTAATACACATCATCCCAGCAGCGCAAAAACTCCGGAAGGATGTATATTTTCTTAAAAATATAACTTTTCCCTGTGTTTTTCCAAGCATGCTCTTCATATAGCCTAGGCGTATAGCTTATAGTAAGGCTATGGCTCATTTGATTAAGGCCACTCTAGGTGCATTTGATATTGCACAGCCATTAGATAATTAATCATGAGGGGCAGCATCGGGCATACACCTTGATATAATAAGCAGCTAATTTTTAACCACTGAGCGATATGACATTTAATTGATTACATGACCCTTCCCTGGACTAAATTTAAAAAAATACTAAACCCTCCCCAACTGAAATTGAAAAAGCATGACCCTCTCCCATTTTCCTCGAGGTAAAAATGGTGTACTTTTCGACCTCTCCCGAATTGTCTTCATTTTGGAACTTTAGTCTTCACTACTCCTGAAAGCACCTCTTCGGTCAAATCTACATTCAACCCCTCTGTTACACAACCAAACACCCCAACCCTCCTTAAGTTAAAGTTTCCTGCTTGGTAAATTACCATGGCCTTCCTCTTCACTTTAATTGCTCAAAATGCTAATTTGACTGTGGAAGCAATCCCCTGAAATGCATTGGGGATTTCCGCAAGTTTGAAGTCAAAAAATAACAAGCAAAAAAAGCTTTTAAATTCCAATTGCCACTAGACATCTGGATGGCCTTGCCCTGAATGCATTTTCATAATTAATACAAGTCTGGAAGGTGCCTTTTTTGATTGAAAGGTCCTTATGCATTCCCCTGGCTAAATATGCAATAGAAAATGTAAACTTGGCATGCAAAGAAGATGACATTTGAAACAGAGCATGCAATATTCATTTAAATTCAAAGTAAGGGCCTAACACAATTTCTCTGCAAAGCCTCTAGCAGAATGTGAAGGACCAAATGCCCTTTGGAAGTGCTTTTGCTTTTGGTATGCTCATAGCTCTTCAACCCCAACACGAGGTTGTCTCCTCGCCTCTGAGTATTTACTCGTGCCTCATCTGGCAGTCCTGCCTTCTCCAAACAATAATGATGACCTCTAAAATGACATAGCTTTTCCCACCTGGTTGATGTATACCTAGATGGTTCAAACAATCTTCATCCGCCTTCATATTATACCCCATAATATCACAGATTTTGAGAAAATTACTTTGCAAAGCGTCCATTCAACGGTAGGGATTAGAGGGTCGAAGTCATTTGAATTTGAATTGCTGCATTTCAGATATACTGTATCTTTGACCTATCAAGAGAAGACGCTGATATGGAAACAATGGGGCGCATTGTGTTAAAAACAAAGCCATGGCAGGGACGTGTTTCGGAGAATGCATAGCTCTCAACTTTCACCTCTCCCGAGTCCGTAGAGGAGTTGCAGCAATGGGACAAGACCGTAACTGGGTTAAAGAGCAACTGCCACTAAAAAGCAACTAATTACTTTGAAACAGCCTAAGTGGCATAAATATGAGTCAGAAACATTTATTATATTGTCAACATTGATTACAAAGTGTAAATATGATAATTTTGGTCATAAAGTCAGTCTTGTCTAAAACAGAGTTTGGAACCTCAGTGCGTCACAACAAGTAAATGAAAGTTGGGTTTGGATTTCAATAATGTCAACAAATCATGCCACCTTTGGCCAAGCTCCACGAGCAAATCACGCCTCCACCCACTTCGCTTCCCTTCATTGAATGAGGCTCTGTTTATTCATCGCCCCCAACACGTTCAAAGAACGTCCCCAAGTCCGCACCAGTAAAGCTAGCTTGGTGTGCAATGACCGGGGGTGGTGAGTATAACCAGACATACCGGAATGTAATGACCTCTCTGGTATAACTTAACTAACTGATGTTAGATTACTTTATTGCTGGTTACGTAAGGAGCTATCTTCAATAAAGCGAGGCAGGCTAATGTTAGCTAGCGAGGAGGGCTAGGGTTAGGGTTAGGCATTTGTTTAGTAGTGTTTTAAGGTTAGGGTTAGGTTTGAATTCACATTTTAAGAAGAGAAATTGTTGAAATAGGCGGGCTTTATGACTTTGTGTCTGTGGTAACTAGTGATGACCTAGAATTAGCTTGACCTGAGTTACGGCCCTGATGACACAGACGCCTTCATCAATAGCGTTAATGTATCTTATATGTGAAAAGTTGTACAAAAAAATAGTAGGTTAATTACCTAACCAAGCAGATACAAGTAAAAAAGTTATTTTGTTGTGAAGTGATTTAAAAAAAAGCTTTATCCTTAATACAATATACCACTTGGCTGTATTTTGTGTCACCCTGTAACAGGCCCTCCCACTCAACAGAAATTCATAAGATGAGGAAGTACATTGTTTACGCGGATTGCATGCTGCAGTTGTTCAAAATATGTCTAGTTTGTAGCCGAACATGCAACATAGTGAAAAAGCAAGAAGGACACCCTCAGCATCACGCAGACATGCGCTCTCTGTGAGCATTCCTATGAATGGAACAGGAAGGACACTTGAATCAGGTTGGAGACATTTGACCTGGTCATATGTCAAAAATAATAGCAGAAAACTGCTTCTATGGTATTATGTAAAGGGTTGTTTATTCTACATGGACCTGATACTACATTTACGTTTTCATTTTAGTCATTTAACAGACACTCTTCTCCAGAGCGCCTTAAAATAGTGAGTGCAGACATTTCCCCCATGGGCTTTAAACCAACAACCATGCTCTACCAACTGAGCTACACAGGAACAATCTAAAGTTATCAAAACACTCAGCCTAGAATATCTACATAAATTCAGCAATTACATTCTTCTCATTAATCCGGAGGTTACTGACCTATTCAAAGCTTCCCCCACCATACATTTTCCTATAGTTTTTCAACTTGTTTGCTGTGATAGAGTGGGAGGAAACTGTCACGGTTCATGAATCCACTGCCTCCGTCTCTCTTTCTCTCTCTCTCTCTCTCTCTCTCTCTCTCTCTCTCTCTCTCCAGTGTTTGTGTGGGCGTGGTTTCCCAATCTCGGCCTGATTGTCTGCGCCAGCTGGAACCACTTATCTTCCCTTTATATGTTCTGTTACCAGTGTTTCTTGTTGTCAGATCGTTGTTTCTTCTCTGAGGTTGTGTCGTGTGTCCGTGCTCTTCTCTTGTGTGGATTATCTGCTGTGCTCCTTCCTACTCATCTGGACACACTCCCCTGGTTTTCTCAGCACGTTATGATCGGAAGATGCGCCCGAGTTCCTGGGTCGGATTCCTTCTGAGTACAGTCTGTCTGTCATGTTGCTGCTGTGAACTACATTCATTAAAACCATCGTTGCTTGCATCTTGCATCCGCCTCTGTGTTGTAACAGAACGATCTGACCAGACCATGGATGCAGCGAGTTCAACGAGTCTGACCGAATTCCTTTCCCGCAGTATCACGAGAATGGATCAACAAGAGGAGAACATCTCCAGCACAGGTCGTGCAGTACAAGCCCTTTCGACGCAGGTATCCCAGCTGACCCAACAATTGCAACATCTGAGGGGTTCCGCTGCGCCACCTACACCGGCAGTTCAACCCGCCCCGCCAGAGCCGGATTCCCAGCTAGAGCCACGGCTACCGACACCAGAGGGTTATTCAGGTGATCCTGACTATTGCAGAGCCTTTCTTACGAGATGTTCCATGCATTTCTCGTTGCAGCCACGGACCTTCAACCGTGAACAGTCTAAGGTAGCATTCGTACTCACACTGCTATCAGGCAAAGCGTCTCTGGGGGAACGGCGGTGTGAACCAGGACCCATGCTGCACCTCTTTCCAGACACTCTCCGAGGAGATGAGAAGGGTCTTCGATCGGGCCGTGGCGGGTAGGGAGACGGCCAGACTTCGCTGACCTTCGCCAAGGAGACCATTCAGTATCGGAATACTCCATCCAATTCCGCACTCTGGCCGCTGAGTGTCAGTGGAACGAGGAGGCGCAGTGGGACATGTTCCTGCATGGGCTGGAGGACCGGATCAGAAGGAGATTTATGTTCTGGACCTTCCCAGGAGTTTAAATGGACTAGTGGAACTAGCCCTGAGGGTCGACGCTTCTGAGTCGTATTAGCCGCCGAGCATGCCCTAACAGACCGTATAACGACAACGGAGGGCTGGCATGCCAGCGTTCACGGCCAGTTCAGCCTCCGCTCACGAACCCATGCAGCTGGGGAGAGCTCGCCTCTCCCGGGAAGAGAGGGAGAGGCGGAGATCCCAAGGACTCTGTCTCTACTGTGGTAGAGCGGGCCACTTTATCCACTCCTGCCCGGTAAAAGATCAGGCCCGGTAGTAAACATGAGGCTACTATCGGGTGGTGTCACCACAGAGAAGACCTCATCATCTACTCTCCTTCCGGTAAGACTAAGATGGGCCACCCACACGCACGACACCCAAGCCTTACTGGACTCAGGAGCAGAGGGTAATTTCATGGACTTCAAGCTCGCTCACAAACTCCAGATCCCTATCACCTCACTCACGCACAAGATATCCGTCAACGCTCTCAATGGTCAAGAACTCCCCAACATTTCTCACACCACTGAACCTATCACACTCATCACTTCTGGCAATCACACTGAGACACTATCATTCCTACTCATGGACTCACCCCTTGCACCATTAGTTCTCGGCCACCCTTGGCTCACCCAACACAACCCCAGAGTTGACTGGGGTCATAACTCTATATCCATGTGGAGTAACAAGTGTCTTGAGTCCTGTTTAGTGTCTGCTTGTTCGTCTGTGTCTGATTCTGTGTTTCTAGAGGAGGCAGTGGATTTGTCTAACGTGCCCGTTGAATACCTCGACCTGAAGGAGGTGTTCAGTAAGTCCCGTGCTGCTTCCCTTCCTCCGCATCGTCCCTATGACTGTGCAATAGAATTATTGCCAGGTGAGTCTCCGCCTAAAGGCAAGTTATATTCACTTTCTGTTCCTGAGAGGGAGGCTATGGAGAGATACATCTCTGGTTCTCTGGCATCTAAATTCATTCGTCCTTCCTCTTCTCCAGCGGGGCGGGGTTCTTCTTTGTGGGGAAGAAGGACGGATCTTGCGTCCTTGCATTGATTACCGTGGGTTGAATAACATCACAGTGAAGAATACCTATCCCTTACCGTTGATGTCCTCCGCCTTTGAAAGGTTACAGGGAGCATCCGTGTTCACTAAGTTGGATTTACGTAATGCATATCATTTGGTTCGCATAAGGGAGGGGGACGAATGGAAGACCGCGTTTAACACCCCCCCAGAGGGCACTTCGAATATTTGGTCATGCCTTTTGGGCTATCCAACTCCCCAGCGGTTTTCCAGGCACTTCAATGACGTGCTGAGAGATATGATTGATCAGTTCATATATGTTTACCTGGATGACATACTGATTTTTCTTCTTCTCTCCAGGAACACGCTCAACACGTCAGACGAGTGCTTCAGAGGTTGCTGGAGAATGGACTTTTTGTCAAGGCGGAGAAATGCATTTTTCATGCACAATCCGTTCCATTCCTAGGTTACATCGTCTCGACTGAAGGTATTCGCATGGATCCCGACAAGGTTAAGGCTGTGGTGGATTGGCCAAGCCCAGATTCCCGTAAGGCCCTACAGAGGTTTCTGGGATTCGCCAATTTCTACCGGCGTTTCGTTCGCAACTTTAGCCAGATAGTCGCTCCTCTTACCGCCTTAACCTCTCCCAGAGTGACGTTCAGGTGGTCCGATACAGCCGAGGCTGCATTCGCCAAACTCAAGAGCCGCTTTGTTTCGGCTCCTATCCTCATAGCTCCCGATCCCTCGCGTCAGTTCGTGGTGGAGGTGGACGCTTCAGAGGTGGGGGTAGGTGCGGTACTTTCCCAACGTTCTCTTCTGACGACAAGATGCACCCTTGCGCGTTCCTTTCCCATCGGTTATCACCTGCGGAACGCAACTACGACATTGGCAACAGAGAGTTGTTGGCAGTGAAGTTAGCACTGGAGGAGTGGCGCCATTGGTTAGAGGGTTCGGGGGTACCTTTTATAGTTTGGACCGATCACAAGAATTTGGAGTATATCAGAACCGCCAAGCGACTCAACTCCAGGCAGGTATCGCCCGGGTTCCAAGAATGTCAAACCCGATTCCCTTTCTCGCATTTTTGACCATTCCGAACGCCCATCCACTCCCGAGTGCATCCTACCCGGGACCCTAGTGGTCTCCACACTCACATGGGAGGTTGAATCGAGGGTCAAAACGGCCTTAGAGGGGTCACGCCTCCGCCCGGTTGCCCGCCTAATCGGTTGTTTGTGCCGGAGGGTGTCGGTCCGATGTTATTCGGTGGGGCACTGCTCCAACGTAGCGTGTCATCCAGGAGTCAGCCGCACTAGCTTTTGGTTAAGCAACGCTTTTGGTGGCCATTGATGGCTCGTGACATTCACAGTTTTGTCTTGGCCTGCTCGGTTTGTGCCACTGGGAAGACTTCTAATCGACCCCCAGATGGGTTACTCCAACCGCTGTCGGTCCCTTCGAGACCCTGGTCCCACATCGCGCTAGATTTTGTTACCGGCCTCCCGCCCTCCCAGGGCAAGACGGTTGTTTTGACCGTGGTGGACCGGTTCTCGAAGGCGGCTCATTTTATTCCCTTGCCTAAATTACCATCTGCCAAGGAGACAGCGGTAACTGTCGTGGATCACGTCTTTCGCTTACATGGCCTGCCGATGACGTAGTTTCTGACCGGGGCCCCAATTTGTGTCCAAGTTTTGGCAAGAGTTTTGTAGGTTACTGGGAGCGACTGTCAGCCTGTCTTCAGGGTTTCATCCCCAGAGCAACGGTCAAACGGAGAGGGCCAACCAAGATTTGGAGAGAGTGTTGCGATGTTTGGTTTCTAAGAATCCCTCTTCCTGGAGTCAACAACTCTCTATGGTTGAGTACGCTCACAATCTCGTTGCCAGTGGCAGCCACGGGTCTCTCTCCGTT
The DNA here is from genome assembly GCF_036934945.1 of Oncorhynchus masou masou. Lineage (NCBI taxonomy): Eukaryota > Metazoa > Chordata > Actinopteri > Salmoniformes > Salmonidae > Oncorhynchus > Oncorhynchus masou. Next base: position 56,367,257 of record NC_088223.1, read on the forward strand.
TGAGTGTAGTTTAGGTTACCAGCCACCTATCTTTCCCAGTACGGAGTCCGAGGTCACTGTTCCCTCCGCTCACGCTTTCATCCAGAGGTGCCGTCACGCATGGAGCAGAGCCCGTGAGACTCTTCTCCGGGTGGGGCGCGCACCAAGGCTAAGGCCGATCGCCACCGTCGAAGCCTCCGGTATACGTCGTTGGCCAAAGAGTGTGGCTTTCTACTAAGAACATTCCACTCCGATCCGTTTCGAACAAGCTTGCCCCCAAATTTATCGGCCCGTTCAGAGTCACCAGGATCATTAGTCCGGTGGCGGTCAGCTTCCTCCGGCGTATAGGAGAATTCATCCTACCTTTCATGTGTCTAAAATAAAACCTGTGTTTCAGGCACGCATTAACCCGCCGGTCCCGGTTCCCCCGCCGCCACGACTTGTTGATGGGGAGACCACCTTTTCTGTCAATCGTATTTTGGACTCTAGAAGGAGGACAATTCCAGTACCTGGTGGACTGGGAGGGTTACGGCCCGGAGGAGAGAAGTTGGGTACCTGCTAGGGACATTCTGGATCACTCCTTATCGATGATTTCAATACAGGTAAATGCCTGGGAACGCCAAGAGGCGTTCCTAGGGGGGTTTGTCACGGTTCATGAATCCACTGCCTCCGTCTCTCTTTCTCTCTCTCTCTCTCTCTCTCTCCAGTGTTTGTGTGGGCGTGGTTTCCCAATCTCGGCCTGATTGTCTGCGCCAGCTGGAACCACTTATCTTCCCTTTATATGTTCTGTTACCAGTGTTTCTTGTTGTCAGATCGTTGTTTCTTCTCTGAGGTTGTGTCGTGTGTCCGTGCTCTTCTCTTGTGTGGATTATCTGCTGTGCTCCTTCCTACTCATCTGGACACACTCCCCTGGTTTTCTCAGCACGTTATGATCGGAAGATGCGCCCGAGTTCCTGGGTCGGATTCCTTCTGAGTACAGTCTGTCTGTCATGTTGCTGCTGTGAACTACATTCATTAAAACCATCGTTGCTTGCATCTTGCATCCGCCTCTGTGTTGTAACAGAAACAGCTGCGGGCAAGTTTCTGACAGATGGGTGTGTCTTGGTGTTGGCAAGGACACACTCAAGAAATACCCTCATCAAACCACACCCCCAAGCCAACTCACATTTGGCTGCTGTCATGGCCACCAGCATTTCTCGAGGAGCAAGCCAAAAAACGAGGCCAAATCCCCTTTAAAGGTCTATGTGACTCTATGCAAACACAGGGCAGAGAAAGCAGCTGAGGCTATTAGGAAAAGGGCATTTGGTGCTTCCACTGCCTCTGTTTTCTAGGAAAGGGTGGGAATATGTTTCCAGTGGCCGCAGTCACTGACTGGTGTAACAGAGGCAAGGCAGGTTGATGGAGACTGTGCCTGTCCATTTAGATGCCATCTGCTCCACTGAACAGTGCTGCTGGCAGGTTCATCTGTTGGAGGGGGAGCTGAAGAACAGACAGGAAGGTTTCAATCCCTCTGCTCTGTAAAGGCCTTATTGAACCACTTAATGTACACTTCAAGGATCTGATCAGTGGCGATCAGTGCCATTTAAGATGAGGGAGGGCATTTTTTTCAGGATCATGGCCTTATTTCTATTACAGCATATCAGATGGCTCTCATTCATATTCCATTCACCCAGTTCAATGTAACAGCGATAGGTTAAGGCTACCACATGATACTCAAATTTTCCCTATACCCGTCATGAACTAGCTACAATCTCTAGCCTATGAATGAAGTTTAGAATGTAGGTGCCATGTCGAGAAACAAATTTGAGGTGACAGACAGTGACACATGGTCAGACAATGACATTCAATACCACCTTGCACACTCTTTCCTGCGTGTATGTGATATAGGGTGTAGTCATTAGTTGCAAAAAAAAAGAGTTTCTATTGGACAAATTCAGGTATGTTTATCCCTGTTTTGTTCTGTTTGCTTCCGTTTTAGAAACGTTTTTCCACAGATTCGGTGGAATGAATACACCCCCGATCACACATAAACATAATTCACTTTCATGGCAGCCACGTCCTATGCGCTCTCCTTCTCTCACCTTTTCCCTTCACTTGTGGACTTCAATATCCAACACATCAGCTGTATGTGACCAGGCGAAAAAATATTTCCAAGCCAAACCTCTACACACAGCCTACATCATTGTCACCATGACAATCTCTCTCTCTCTATTTCTCTCTTGCTTCTAGTTCATTTTGGAAGAAATGTATTTGTTCAAAACTGTTAAACGATTGTCTTTCTCTCTCTTTGAGTCAACAACTCACCACGTTTTATACACTACAGTGCCAGCTAGCTGTAGCTTATGCTTCAATACTAGATTCATTCTCTGATCCTTTGATTGGGTGGACAACATGTCAATTCATGCTATAAGGGCTCTGATAGGCTGGAGGACATCCTCCGGAAGTTGTCATAATTACTGTGTAAGTATATGGAAAGGGGTGAGAACCATGAGCCTCCTTGGTTTTGTATTGAAGTCAATGTACCCAGAGGAGGACGGAAGCTAGCTGTTCTCCGGCTATACCATAGTCCTACCCTACAGAGTGCTGTTGAGGCTACTGTAGACCTTCTTTGCAAAATATTGTTTTAATAAATTGTTTGGTGACATGATTATATTTAGTGTAGTTTTAGCTAAAAAGCATACATTTTTAGATGTTTTACAATTTAAAAAAAATTGAAATTCACTGAGGATGGTCGTAACCTTCCTCTGAGGAGGAGCCTCCACTGGATCAGATAGCCCAGACTGAATGATTCTGTGCTGAGAATAAACTGAGTCTGTGTAGGCTTTGGTGGCCTTCTGCTCATTGGGTGTTCAGACTTCTCAGGCCCTGTGGTTTACAGCTCTGCTGGATGCAGGTGGACATGCTTCATGTGTGCAGGAACCTAATGGGGCAGTGGAAATAAAACAGTTCAGTGTGTTTACTCATCACATTCAAAAAAAGAAAATGTGCAACATGTTGCACATAGTGTTAATTTGGGGAAGTGATTCCACTGTAAAAACGGGTTACCTCATGAAACATGTATTTCTCCTTATTCCTCCTGCAGAAACCTTTGAGTGGTAATAATGTGTTTCTTTCCGCTTAGCTGTGCCGGACGAGCGACAGGAAGACTGCAGGCCATAATTATCCTGTTTGTTCAGAGGGCCAACACATTTTATTATTTAAATCTCTTTGGGTATGGAAAGCACTGAGAGGCGAATCTTCTCCCATTTTCTTGTCATGTTGTGTTCGTGAGCGTTAATGCTATGATGTGTAATTAGTTGATGGTTTGTTTGCTCTTTATTCATCAATAATGAAAGATTGAAGGGTTCCCCATGAGAGATGTAAGTGGTATCATGGACTAAAACATTCAACATAGTACAGATTGCCTAACGTCGGCATGGAGATGGAATCAAACCTTGCACACACACAGAATGGACAGGCGTGTTATAATGGAGCCCACACTCTCTTTAGGACCTATGGTGCACAGTACAATTGCAAGAGTTATTTAACACTATTTGGGGGATCCCAAATCCCACCCCCATTTTGTGTTAAAACTACTTACACTAAATATCCAACTCAGAAAGTAGCTTAAATTTAACTCTAGTTTGAATACTTTCAGTGTAATTTTTTATCAACGCCCTTGCCATTTTACACTTTTCTGTGTACATTTCTCTTTCAGTTTACTTCCTTTGTGTTATAAGGGTGTAATGTGGGGCGGCAGGTAGCCTAGTGGTTAGAGCTTTGGGCCAGTAACCAAAAGGTTGCTGGATGGAATCCCTGAGCTGACAAGGTAAAAATCTGTCGTTCTGCCCCTGAACAAGGTGGTTAACCCACTGTTCCCCGGTAGGCCGTCACAGTAAATAAGAATTTGTTCTTAACTGACTTGCCTGGTTCAATAAAATGTAATGCCTTATTTGAATATTTCTTACTATGTCACAATATGGTAGTTTGCAAAGTGATATCCAATCTCTGTTGAAAGTAAACTCAGACAGACAAAAATCCAGCACTTTTACATAACTCACAGCATGCATTTAAAATGTATTTCAGAGTAGAGAGAACAAAAATACCAGTTGAAAAAATGTATGGAATGGAAGTGTATATGGAAACTGTTTATTGTAAAAAATAATAATAAGGGAGTTGCTGTGCTGTGAAGTTTCACAAAAGATAAACATTTAGATAAATAGGTAACTCTTTATGCTAATATAATAATTTTGTATAATAATTTTAATTTAAAAAACTAGAAGTTTTGAATCCAGCTTTGTTTTGTGTATCAGTTCATTAACCATGTGCCATGGAATCAGTACATTGAAAATCTCTTCCTAACTATTTTGCAATCTATGTTTGTATTTATAATGGATCCCCATTACAGGTAACTCATTATTCACAATATAACAGGGGTGTAAAGCCGTAACGCAGACATTTTTTCAGCAGCAGACTATAATCGATAATGTCAAAAGCAGCACTGAAGTTTAACAAAACAGCCCCCACATCTTTTTATCATCAATTTCTCTCAGCCAATCATCATTCATTTGTGTAAATGCTGTGCTTGTTGAATGTCCTTCCCTATAAGCATGCTGAAAGTCTGTAAAATAGCATTGTATCTGGTCAAACACATTTGTCCCCAAAAGTTTACTAAGGGTTGGTAACAGGCTGATTGGTCGGCTATTTGAGCCAGCAAAGGGGGCTTTACCACTCTTAGGTAGGGAAACTACTTTTGCTTCCCTCCAGGCCTGAGGGCACACACCTTCTAGTAGGCTTAAATTGAAGATATGGCAAATAGGAGTGGCAATATTGTCTGCTATTATTCTCAGTATTTTCCATCAAATTTGTCAGACCTCAGTGGCTTGTCATTGTAGAGATGACAACAAAAACAATTCACCTCTTCCACACTCACTTTACAGAATTCAAAATGACAATGCTTGTCTTTCATAATTTGGTCAGATGTACTTAAATATGTAGTGTCAGCGTTTGTTGCTGGCATGTCAATCCAATATTTGCTAATCTTGTCATTCAAAGCATTAAAATAGTTGGCAATTTCAGTGGGTTTTGTGATGAATAAGCCTTCTGTTTTAATGAATGATGGAGCGGAGTTTGCCTTTTTGCCCAAAATGTTATTTATGGTGCTCCAAAGCCTTTTGCTATCATTCTTTGTAATTTATCTTTGTTTCATAGTGTAGTTTCTTCTTCTTTTTATTCAGTTTAGTCAAATGATTTGTCAATTTGCAATACATTTGCCAATCGGTTGTGCAGCCAGACTTATTTACCAATTATTTTTACCTCATCACTCTCAACCACACAATTTTTTAATTTCTCATCAATTTAATTGGGGATTTAACCATTTTTATATACATTTTCTTAATGGGTGCATGCTGTGCCAACTTTATATGGCACAGCTGTAAAATGTTTGGTCCTTAATTGAAACTGGTATACTTTCTTATTCATCAATTTTTTAAAAGATTTACAAAGATTACACTCTTCATTAATTTTTTTCCTTTTTCCTCCTTTTTCTTCCAATTTCAGTTATGAACTTTTCTCATCGCTGCAACTCCCCAATGGGCTCAGGAGAGGTGAAGGTCGAGTCAGATTATATAGTGCCTTGCGAAAGTATTCGGCCCCCTTGAACTTTGCGACCTTTTGCCACATTTCAGGCTTCAAACATAAAGCTTTAAAACTGTATTTTTTGTAAAGAATCAACAACAAGTGGGGCAGCAGTTTTCAGTTCTTTCCACAGATTCTCGATTGGATTCAGGTCTGGACTTTGACTTGGCCATTCTAACACCTGGATATGTTTATTTTTGAACCATTCCATTGTAGATTTTGCTTTATGTTTTGGATCATTGTCTTGTTGGAAGACAAATCTCCGTCCCAGTCTCAGGTCTTTTGCAGACTCCATCAAGTTTTCTTAAAGAATGGTCCTGTATTTGGCTCCATCCATCTTCCCATCAATTTTAACCATCTTCCCTGTCCCTGCTGAAGGAAAGCAGGCCCAAACCATGATGCTGCCACCACCATGTTTGACAGTGGGTATGGTGTGTTGAGGGTGATGAGCTGTGTTGCTTTTATGCCAAACATAACGTTTTGCATTGTTGCCAAAAGGTTCAATTTTGGTTTCATCTGACCAGAGCACCTTCTTCCACATGTTTGGTGTGTCTCCCAGGTGGCTTGTGGCAAACTTTAAACGACACTTTTTATGGATATCTTTAACAGATGGCTTTCTTCTTGCCACTCTTCCATAAAGGCCAGATTCGTGCAATATACGACTGATTGTTGTCCTATGGACAGAGTCTCCCACCTCAGCTGTAGATCTCTGCAGTTCATCCAGAGTGATCATGGGCCTCTTGGCTGCATCTCTGATCAGTCTTCTCCTTGTATGAGCTGAAAGTTTAGAGGGAAGGCCAGGTCTTGGTAGATTTGCAGTGGTCTGATACTCCTTCCATTTCAATATTATCGCTTGCACAGTGCTCCTTGGGATGTTTAAAGCTTGGGAAATCTTTTTGTATCCAAATCCGGCTTTAAACTTCTTCACAACAGTATCTCGGACCTGCCTGGTGTGTTCCTTGTTCTTCATGATGCTCTCTGCGCTTTTAACGGACCTCTGAGACTATCACAGTGCAGGTGCATTTATACGGAGACTTGATTACACACAGGTGGATTGTATTTGTCATCATTAGTCATTTAGGTCAACATTGGATCATTCAGAGATCCTCACTGAACTTCTGGAGAGAGTTTGCTGCACTGAAAGTAAAGGGGCTGAATAATTTTGCACGCCCAATTTTTCAGTTTTTGATTTGTTAAAAAAGTTTGAAATATCCAATAAATGTCGTTCCACTTCATGATTGTGTCCCACTTGTTGTTGATTCTTCACAAAAAAATACAGTTTTATATCTTTATGTTTGAAGCCTGAAATGTGGCAAAAGGTCGCAAACTTCAAGGGGGCAGAATACTTCTACAAGGCACTGTATATTTTTTGATTGTTTTATATATATATATATATATATTTCATAATATATTTGAATTTAACCATGATATTTGCTGTAGTATTTGTTCTGTCTTTTCTGGTGGCTTATACTGAATTTGCAACCAAGTTTCTATGGCTTGTTTTTTAAAAAAGTGACATTTTAGATAATTTTTTCAAATAACCAAAAGTAAGAGGTTGTAATCTGAATAAAGGGAAAAAGGTCATTCTTGAACATGCGATGAGACAATCTTACTAATCTGCTAGAGAACCAGTTTGGATATAAGTATAACTTTTGCATGACTGAAGCCTTTTAGTGAGAGGTCTAATGCTTTAATATTTAATACTTTCTGCCCTCCAAATTCATACTCTGTCACTCCCTGACCTTAGAGAGCCTTTTTATGTCTCTATTTGGTTTGGTCAGGGAGTGATTCGGGTGGGCATTCTTTGTTATGATTTCTATGTTTTGTGTTTCTATGTTTCGGCCCGGTATGGTTCTCCATCAGGGACAGCTGTCTATCATTGTCTCTGATTGGGAATCATACTTTAGCAGCCTTTTTCTCTTTTGTTATTGGAGGAGTGTCCGTGTTGACAGAACTTCCCACCACCAAGGGTCCAAGCAGCAAGGCCTGGAGAAGCAGGGATCCTGGGCCCGGGAGAAGAGAGGAGGACATCTTGGACATGGGAGCAGGTTATGGCAGTGGACAAGACCCTGCCATGAAAACAGGTGGAAGTAGCGAGGGAGGAACTACAACGATACCAGGAGTCACGGCAACAAAGCAGTCATGAGAGGCAGCCCCCCAAATATTTTTGGGGTTGGCAGAGTCAGGTTATAGACCTGAGCCAGCACCCCGTGCTTACCGTGGGGAGCGTGCTACTGGTCAGGCACCATGTTATGTGGTGGAGCGCATGGTGTCTCCAGTGCGTGTTCAAAGTCCGGTGCGCTATATCCCAGCTCCCCGCATCGGCCGGGCTAGAGTGGGCATCCAGCCAGGACGGATAGTGCCGGCTCAGCACATCTGGCCTCCAATGCGTCTCTTCGGTCCAGGATATCCTGCGCCGGCTTTGCGCACTGTGTCTCCGGTACGCTTTCACAGCCCAGTGCGTCCTGTGCCAACACCCCGCAGTTGCCGGGCTAGGGTGAGCATCCAGCCAGGATGGGTTGTGCCAGCTCTGCTCTCCAGACCTCCACGGCCCAGTATATCCTGTGCCAGCTCCACAAACCAGGCCTCCTGTGTGTCTCTCCAGCCCAGTGATGATCCATCGCTCGAAGCCTCGAGTGATGATCCATGACACGAAGCCTCCAGTGATGATCCACGGCCCGGGGCCCGCAACGAGGCGGGCATTCTATGTTCTGATTTCTATGATTTGTGTTTCAATGTTTTGGCCGGGTATGGTTCTCAATCAGGGACAGCTGTCAATCGTTGTCTCTGATTGGGAATCATACTTAGGCAGCCTTTTTCCCTTTTGTTATTGTGGGAAGTTGTCTTTGTTAGTGGCACTGTAGCCCTCGTAAGCTTCACGGTCTTTTTGTTGTTTCTTGTTTTTGTTGGCGACATTGTAAATAAAGAAATGTACGATCACAACGCTGCGCTTTGGTCCACTTCTTCAGACCATCATGACATATTCATTATATAAATAAGCCGGTTTAATTTTATGTGGCTTGCCGTACCAAATAAAATTGAATATTTTTTGCTCATATAATTTAAAAAAGAAGTCGCTAGGTGTAGACAAGGCCAGAAGCAAATAGGTAAACTGAGATATGACTAATCAGGGTGATTTCTCCACAAATAGACAGGTATTTTCCTTTCCAAGGTAGCAATTTATTATCAATTGTTTTGTCAACTTTCTATAAAGATGTCTTTCTTTTGGGATATGAATACCTAGTATGTCCACTTCCCTGTCAGACCATATTATTGGTAAACTACACAGTTATGTAAAGGTTGCATTTTTTTGTGATCCAATATGTATTATACAACGGGTGGTTGTAATCCTGAATGCTGATTGGTTAAAACCGTTTTTCAGCCGGTATATATTCCACAAATTACCACCAGCTAAATCTATGAAGTTGAAATGCCTATTTACTCTGTTCCATCTGACTGCGCAATCCACTGTCTCATCAGCCCAGGCAAGTAATTTATAAACTTGATCTCCACTATAAAAAGCATCTAGACGTTATCTCACATTTCTTTTAGACTAACATTTCGTTTTCAACAGCGGAGATTTGTATAAACCTTGCTATCTGTCTCTCCGACATTTGCAACGTTGTTTCAATATTCAAATTCGATCTCCAGCTATCCCAGACAGACAGCATTTCTCAGCCAGTAGAAATCATGAATCAGCTGGCGTAATTTTTATGGATATATGCAAAGAAATGTCCATTGAAAAAAGGTCAAAAAGAACAAAGTACAGCAGTTTGTTTGCAGTCTTTCCAGCTTCAGTTTGAAGTGATTGTGTTAGCTGTGTTGTTAGCTAGCTCCTTTGAACAACAGTGTCATGACGAGAGAGCACATTTTCTGTGCCAGGTGATTTCGCGCCTCATTAGCTCATTGGTATGGATGTATCCAAATAAATGTTACTAAAAAACTGCTTATCTTGTTGTGACGAGCAATCCCGTATCCGGGAGCGTAATTATAGCCTCAAGCTCATTACCATAACGCAACGTTAACTATTCATGAAAATCGCAAATTAAATGAAATAAATATATTCACTCACAAGCTTAGCCTTTTGTTAACAACACTATCATCTCAGATTTTCAAAAAATGCTTTTCAACCATAGCTACACAAGCATTTGTGTAAGAGTATTGATAGCTAGCATAGCATTAAGCCTAGCATTGAGCAGGCAATATTTTTACGAAAACAAGAAAAGGATTCAAATAAAATCATTTACCTTTGAAGAACTTCGGATGTTTTCAATGAGTAGACTCTCAGTTAGATAGCAAATGTTCCGTTTTTCCCAAAAATATTATTTGTGTAGGAGTAATCGCTCCGTTTTGTTCATCACGTTTGGCTAAGAAAAAACCTGAAAATTCAGTCATTACAACGCAAACTTTTTTCCAAATTAACTCCATAATATCGACAGAAACATGGCAAATGTTGTTTAGAATCAATCCTCAAGGTGTTTTTCACATATCTATCGATGATAAATCATTCGTGGCAGTTGACTTTCTCTTCTGAACCAAATGGTAACGTGCATGCAGCTGGAGATGACGCAATAATTTCGACGGAGGACACCAGGCGGACACCTGGTATATGTAGTCTCTTATGGTCAATCTTCCAATGATATGCCTACAAATACGTCACAATGCTGCAGACACCTTGGGGAAATGACAGAAAGTGTAGGCTCATTCCTGGTGCATTCACAGCCATATAAGGAGACATTGGAACACAGCTCATTCAAAATCTGGGCATTTCCTGTTTGAAATTTCATCTTGGTTTCGCCTGTAGCATCAGTTCTGGGGCACTCACAGATAATATCTTTGCAGTTTTGGAAACGTCAGAGTGTTTTCTTTCCAAAGCTGTCAATTATATGCATAGTCGAGCATCTTTTTGTGACAAAATATCTTGTTTAAAACGGGAACGTTTTTCATCCAAAAATGAAATACCTCCCCCAGAGTTTCAAGAGGTTAAACAAATGCAAATGCAGCTACTGTTGTTATTCTGGCTGCACTGTTTGACGTGACGTGATGCCAGCTAGTATGGCAATAGAACATTTAGAACAAATGATTGGGTCGCATCAATAGATACAGATAAAAAAGACTTGCGTCTCTGACAACCAAACTAATAGAATGAAAGTTAGAATAGGATGAAAGCCGGCTAGGGTAGCAACCCTAGATTTGTGTCGAGACTATATCTTGTGGAAGAATGAAATAAAAATAAAGTTTTTAATGAAATGTAAATAATTATTTGAATATGTTGGTAACCCGTTAAAAGTGATAATGCCATTGAAGCCTGTGTTTGGAGGATATATTGGCATGGTTTACCTGGCCCTCGACTTCATCTCGAGCCTAACAACACCCGTGCCAATATATCCTCAAAACACTGGTTGCTTGGGCATGATTCATTGTTCTTCTTTATCTGTATTGCATTTGTTTTAGGCATAAGGGCAATTAAATGTACCGATATGTACGTATAGTTGCATGTTTTCAGAAGCTTGGGTCCCAGGAAAACACTGAATTTCTCATTTCCGTTTCACTAATATCATCACCCCTTTTGAGTTACTTTGGGCGAAGTATATTTGGAATGGAGCTAAGCGCAGGCAAAATCCTAGAGGGAAACATGGTTCAGTCTTCTTTCCACCAAACACTGGGAGATGAATTCACCTTTCAGCAGGACAATAACCTAAAATACAAGGCCAAATCTACACTGAAGTTGCTTATCAGGAAGGCAATACTTGAAAATGGTTGCCTAGCAATGATCAATAACCAAATTGACACAGGTTGAAGAATTATTTGAAAATATTGGGAAAATATTGTACAATCCAGGTGTGCAAAGTTCTTAGAGACCGTACCCAGAAGGTCATACAGCTGTCATCGCTGCTAAAGGTGATTCTAGCATAATTCTAACACACTCAGAGGTGTGAATACTTATTTAAATGTACACCATCGGCTCGATTCGATCTAATTTAATAAAATATGAAATTGTGCTTTTTACATTGGATAAAAGTAGAGACAGAGCTAGAAAATTATATATCATGCACTACAGTTGAGGAACAATAGGGAAGTAATTCTGCTTTGAAAGTTGATAAACTTAATAACCTCCCATTTCAGAAAATGTCCCTTGAAAATTTAGGTAAACCTACTGGAGAGCTCTTCTTTGTCTACGCCCATTCAATATCGTTGACACCCTCTTAAGCCTTAGCCCCCAGCCATCTCTTGATGGATTCACATGTACTAAACAACCAAAGATTTCAAGACTAAAGGCTGTTTTACTCTACGTCTATCGACTGTTGTCGCAGTGACATCAGGAACATTCCATTGTCGTCCGACATCAAACTTGTCGTTGTCGTTATGAAAAAGTAAAAACTCAAAAACTACAGCAGTCTGGTGGTCCAACATAGCATGACGAGTTCAACACAAACAAACCCACCCGTTTAAAAGTGAATTTAGTATATGTCAATCTAGCAAACCAGGCAACTAAAAGCAACTTTCAAACAATGTTTATGTTCATTTCTAGCTAGTTAACTTAACATTAGCTAGTTAGCTATCTGGCTAGTCAGTTCAAATAATGACCATATCATATAGCTGACAACGTCTTGACTTTAGCTCATTTGTCTTCATTATTACCGGAAAATAAACTCACAACAAGACCATTACTTTTACAGAAAATAGGTACGGTTTTCAGTGTGATGAAATAAAAGCAGGGCATTCTACCGGAGAATCTTTGAATTCGTTGGCCTAACGTTATATCCTAATTTGACTTTGATGCAGGTAATGTTCATCACATTACCGTCTCTGGTAAACACATACTGTACTATATCAAATAAAATCTATGTGTATTTCTCACATGCACAGGATACAGAAGGTGTAGTGAAATGTTTACTTGCATAGTGGAGTCTTTTGTTTTGACATGTAGCTAGCTAGCTAAACATTGAACCATAATCCCAACTCATAATGTTACTATCCTGCATGAATAAAGAGAGCAATAAAATTTGATTTGATTTGATTTGAATCTGCAGGTACATAACCAACCACTTCAATGTTAGCTAGCTTGCTAACATTAGCCTATAACTGGCAATGAAAATGGCTCTGAGATACAAATAATATTACTACACAGATCATACACGTAACGTTAGCTAGCGAGCCAGCCAGCTAACGTTAGCTAGCTGGCTAACATTACGTTTTGACTTGAAATGAAATCAACTTTCTGACTGAATTAGAAATGTATAATATCTGAAAATGTACCTAGCTAGACTATCTTACCTGTATACATGGATGGACACTTCTCCCTCTCTGTCACGGATGTCATGGTTGCCCTTTGTTTGAATATGTATTCCGGAGACGTGTTTTATACAACAGCCTTCAGTGTGTTCTCTTCTCGACTCCCTCTGCATTTTTTGCAATTAAACGCCAGAATTTTCTCAATCTCATTAGCTATCATACTCTAATTCTACCAGACATTCCACTGATTTCAAAACTCCTGGGAGGAACGGGAGAGAAACACTTTTGCAGTTCAACTACGTAATATCTTTTTTTTAATACTTAAATATATACCTACCAGCTCATCTTATAGACAGAAGGGTGCGACATGGCAGACCAATCCGAAACTAATCTCTAGGCATGTCCAGCCCATCCATTTTTCTCAGCCAATCATGGCTAGCGGGAAGGCTCATGGCTTCTAGACTAACTACGCTCATAACATAACAATTTTATTTGTATTTACAGATAGCATACGAGTTTGTAATTAAGGCACATGAAAGTTCACATGTTCCAGAAGGGATTTCTGCCCAAATACAAATTTTGATTAAAAAAAATTAATTTGTTCTAATGCCTGTCCTATGAAGTAGTGATGTGCGACATATGCCTAGATTTCTGGAACAAGTCACAAATGAGACATTTCTGTATTTTCAATACATTTGAAAATATGTCTAAAAACATGTTTTCACTTTGCCTTTATGGGGTATAGCACGTAGATGGGTGAGATAAAAATGTATGTTATCAATTTTGAATTTGGGCAGTAACACAACAAAATGTTGAGTAAGTCAAGGGGTATGACTACTTTCTGAAGGCACTGTACTGTATGTATGATGACCTGAGGGGTGGGCTGGGTACAATAGAGATAAGACAGCTTTCCAGAGAAGACAAAAGAGATCCTTGCATACAGTGTGGTCAGAGTTCATGCTGAGCAACTACAAATGATCACAGACATCATAAATCCATAAAGACAGCATACAGTACCAAACATGGATGCAATAGCATCGCTAGGCCCTATTCCCACCGTGAGATCTAAAAGAGAGGCTGAGGAGCGGATGGCGAAAGAGATTTCTACTATTCAATTCACATGATGTCCTTGCCTTACCTTTCTCTGTGACCGGCAACTCGACATTCTTGGTCCGCAGCTAATATTGACCACAGTAGCTACACTAGCCAGTAAGCACAAGCTGTGCAACAATGACAAACTTTTCTTCTAAAACATATTACACTCTTCAATAATGCAAGCAAACCATATTACACTCTTCAACGATGCAAAAATTCACAAGCACGTACAGGATGTGCAGACAATTAAAGGGTTTATTTTGTCATCTGTAGGCTACACTCATTACATTCTAGCTTCAAGACAAAAGCACAAAAGCACAGCATGTCTTCATCAAGTAATGTTAACCTATCAAAAGTGAACGATTAACCCTCTCATACGAATGTAAAAGTACAGTAGGTCTACCTTACAACATTGCAACAAACCAGGTTTCATTTCGATCAATAGCAAGCATATCAGTACATGTGGTAAAAAATGCGACTGAAAACATGGGTATAAGTGAAATCATCAGGAAGAGCGGTTTTATATGGAAGCCCATAATAATCTCTAATTAACTGTCAACATGCACAATTAGTATGTGCTTCAGTCTGATCAACTGTAGCCTACTTATGGCAACCACAGCTGCAGGTAGCTTAGCCTGTTTGCTCTGATCCCATCTGGGCCAGGGGTAACGTAATGTCATGTTTTCATAGCCTAAGTTACGTATTTATAGCCTTTATTTGTGTTCTGAGAAAATGTGAATGAGATTGAATTTGGTTTATATGGTGTATTACTGAAATTAATCAATCAACACAATAGTGATGACATACTGTTTGAGTATCTTTTTAATTACAGATCCAAAGGTCTACACGATGCAAAACAGAATACAACGAGCTCAGCCCTGTTAGTTTTTTGGTCCAATCACAGTTGTTGTCTCTTTGTCTGTGTAAAGTTTGTCTGTGTAAAGTTTAGAATTGTTTTCATCGTCCCTATTTTTACAGTGATGTATTACTATGTAATACGCTACAACTAGGGTCCGGAGTTGGTTAGGTTAGCCGACTACTAGATCAGGGAAGACTCTGGGACCCAGGAAAACAATCCCTCCACCACTCTGGTACCTGTGGTGCCACCTCTGAAATCACCACACAATGTTACAAATGAAAAATATTTCTTATTTGTATGATCTACTTTTGCATGTTTTTAGGTGGTGGGGATGGGCTTCCATAGTTTTACGCGGTTCAGTGCAGCTGGCAGCTACTGCAACAATTTCAGATTGTGACAGGTGGTTACAACAATTTCAGGTAAAACTGAATGAAACAATTCTCAAATATAAGGAAAATGTCTGTACATTTCAGTTGCCCTGTTTCAAGTGGGACAGCTGTCAGGCAAGAGAGAGAAAGAGACATTCTGGCCCCTCAACAAGGGCAAGGATGACTAACCCATAAAAGTCTTCCATGTGGCCAGAGGTGACAGAGAGCACATAGTATAGTGTCTACACTGAATCATGTATTTCAGAATGTTTACTCCTACAAGGCATTTCTGTATCACATGCCGACAGGGTAGCCTAGTGGTTAGAGCATTGGACTTAGTAACTGGAAAGTTGAAAGTTCAAACCCCTGAGCTGACAAGGTACAAATCTGTCGTTCTGCCCCTGAACAGGCAGTTAACCCACTGTTCATAGGCCGTCATTGAAAATAAGAATTTGTTCTTAACTGACTTGCCTAGTTAAATAAAGGTAAAATAAAAAAATATTCTGGTAACTCAACCATTATGATTCATTTAATAATAACTATCCAAGCAATGAACCTCAGCTTCTCTGTCTCATCATTAGTTATTTGATATGGTCTCTTTTGTGGACATTCCTAACTTTTGACATTAGTATGATACAGCCCATTTCTTACATTTTAGCACAAATTCAAGTCTTAGGGAAATTACAATGCATCATTGCAAATGAGTTTTGAGTCATCCCACTGGCAAATAAATACTATACAACAGCATCATACATTGCGTTGGAAATACAAATACAGTTGAAATCGGAAGTTTACATACACTTAGGTTGGAGTCATTAAAACTCCACACATTTCTTCTGAACAAACTATAGTTTTGTCAAGTCGGTTAGGACATCTACTTTATGCATGACACAAGTAATTTTTCCAACAATTGTTTACAGACAGAATATTGCCCTTATAAATCACTGTATCACAATTCTAGTGGATCAGACGTTTACATACACTAAGTTGACTGTGCCTTTAAACAGCTTTGAAAATTAATGAAAATGATATCATGGCTCTAAAAGCTTCTGATAGGCTAATTTACATAATTTGAGGATATTGGAGGTGTACCTGTGGATGTTTTCAAGGCCTACCTTCAAACTCAGTGCCTCTTTGCTTGACATCATGGGAAAATCAAAAGAAATCAGCCAAGACCTCCGAAAATAAATGTAGATCTCCACAAGTCTGGTTCATCCTTGGGAGCAATTTCCAATTGTACAAACAATAGAATGCAAGTATAAACACCATCACAGAACAACAGCAAAGGACCCTGAGAAGATACTGGACGAAACAGGTACACAAGTATCTATATCCACAGTAAAACAAGTCCTATATCGACATAACCTAAAAGGCCACTCAGCAAGGAAGAAGCCACTGCTCCAAAACCACCATAAAAAAAGCGAGACTACAGTTTGCAACTGCACATGGGGACAAAGATTGTACTTTTTCTAGAAATTTCCTCTGGTCTAATGAAGCAAAAATAGAACTGTTAGGCCTTAATGACCATCGTTATGTTTGGAGGAAAAAGGGGGTGGCTTGCAAGCCGAAGAACACCATCCCAACCTTGAAGTACGGGGGTGGCAGCATCATGTTGTGGGGATGCTTTGCTGCAGGGGGGACTGGTGCACTTCACAAAGTAGATGGCATCATGAGGGAGGATAATTTGGTCGATATATTGAAGCAACATCTCAAGACATCAGTCAGGAAGTTAATGCTTTGGCACAAATGGGTCTTCCAAATGGACAATGACCTATAGCATACTTCCAAAGTTGTGTCAAAATGGCTTGAGGACAACAAAGTCAAGGTATTGGAGTGGCCATGACAACGCCCTGACCTCAATCCTATAGACAATGTGGGGGCAGAACTGAAAAAGCATGTGCGAGCAAGGAGGCCTACAAACCTGACTCAGTTACACTAGCTCTGTCAGGAGGAATGGGCAAAAATTCACCCAACTTATCATGGGAAGCTTGTCGAAGGCTACCCAACTTGGTTTGACCCAAGTTAAACAATTTAAAGGCAATAATACCAAATAATAATTGAGTGTATGTAGACGTCTGAAAGAAATCACTCTTTCTACTATTATTCTGACATTACACATTCTTAAAATAAAGTGGTGATCCTAACAGACCTAAGACAGGGAATTGTTACTAGGATTAATAGTCAGGATTTGTGAAAAACTGAGTTTCAATGTATTTGGCTAAGGTGTATGTAAAACTTACGACTTCAACTGTATAATCATATTTTATTATTCTTAATAGAAATTACAACACTGCTGTTCCCATCTGTGGTTGTTACTAGGGATCTATATTTCCTAATGAAAAAGCTGTTGGTTGCTCGGCTCATTCCTTCCTGCTTTGTTTTTGTCTCTCTCAAACCCAACGGCAACAGATTGTATGATTGTAAAACAAAAATGGTTGAGGGAGATTCCTCTTATTTCAGCTATCCTGTCATGTTTGCTCTCTCTCTCCGGCCCTCTAGGTCGCCATGCTCCCGCGCCTCAGCTGGATGGACAGGTTCCCGAGCCTTAGCAGAGGTGACCGGTCCGTTCCTGATCCCCGGGATTGTCATCTTGGTCGGCGTCGGGGAGGGGGTACTGTCACGTGTGGTCCCTCTCTGACCTCTAAGTCACCAGGCTGCTCGTTATGGCGCACATAGTTACGCGCATCAGACCATCATGACACTCACCTGGATTCCATCACCTCCTTGATTACCTGCCCAATATATGTCCCACCCTTTGGTTCCTTCCCCAGGCGTCATTGTTTCTGTTTCTGTGTCATGTTGGTGTGCCGTTAGTGTTTCTTGCTTTGTATTATGTTGCGTTTATTTTATTAAAACACTCACTCCCTGAACTTGCTTCCCGACTCTCAGCGCACATTGTTACATATTCTAGTATCAAAATGTATCCTTATTCCTTCTATTAAGCTTTTTTTTACCTACTATGTTTAATCCCTCTAGAGTCTTAAGAAACCAGTGCAAATATTGTACCTGGTGGAAACTCTTAGTAAATCTGGCCCCTAGAGTCCGAGGGCTGAGCTTTCGGAAATCCCCTACATTTCAAACTCATGTCCGGGGTCTTCCCCGTGGTAATAATCTGACCCTCCAGGAAAGAGAACAATCACATTATTTGACAGAGTGTAATGGTACAGTCAGACCTCAGAAATGACCCCTTCACCATCACTAAATCTGTGGAGCTGTATTCATCAGAGCTCCTTGATCAATGCTCTATCTAGCTCACATTGATGCCGAAGGCTACAGACGATTCTGACTTGTCCACCACCAGCTCGACACTCATCAATAGATTTATTGAGTGTTCTAATGACGTCAGAGTGACCGCCTCATAAATCCAACATGCCCTGTGTAGTCAGATTCTCAATCACCTAGTCAGTGAATAAAGGACTTTTTTATGTTTTGGGTGGGAACCAGGATTAAAAAACATCTATGTTTTTCATGTTGTTTCTTGTGGAGGCTGCTTGCTGCTTGCTTTTGTTTATGACCTTAGCCCAACTGAATAAATTCACCCTCTCTGTCAGTACTTTACATTCGCTGAATGTGTATAACTGTGCTTTGTACTGTATAATGAGCTTGATAAGCAATGTGCTTTCCATGGTGCTTATTCCCATAAAGATAGAACAGGGGAAGCTGGCAGTCAGCCAGACACTCGAGCATTGGCCCATCTTAGACTGCCATCAAGCGGCCGACTCCCATTTCTTGCGCTAAAAGAAGAATATTGGAGATGCATGTTTACAAACATAATATTAGCTATTCATAATTGTGCACTGCATACGAAGTAATGATCTGATGCAGGAGTCTATTTAAATGCCAAGGAGATGATTATTCAAAATGTGTGTGTGTGGGCACATGTGCGTGTGTCACCCTGTCAAAGATGAAGGCTTTCTCATTTCTTACCTAAATATCACAAAGCCTGCCAATTAAATAAAGAGCTGAACATTCTTCTTGACTCAAAATGTCATAATCCAACTGCTTTAGGGGATGAGAGAGATGAGGGATGAGGTCATGTGGGGTTGGTGCTTGCAGCTGCTGATAGGGCTAGAAACCAGTGACGTACAATATGGGTGAACCAACTTTAAGCCAATGCATGAGTCAATGACACTTCCAATGCAGAAATGGAGAAAAACCATTAACCATTAATGGCATAAAGAACATACTGTACAAGTTTCTGAACATGATCCTAAAACATCAAGCAAAATTTTGTGATACTTTGAAACCACTGCCTTGACTCACAGGTACTCAACCACACTACAACATAATAGGGCCAGCACAGTACAGTTTATCTGTGGGTCCATTACAGCTATCTGAGTGTACTGACAGGAGAGTCCTAGAGACCATGTATCCCACAAGGCAGTTGGGCTCTCCGTGGTGCTGTGTAGTTCTCCCTGACATTTCCCTTCCCGTTTGTTCTGTCATCACTCCTGGTGTGAGGGGTACTCTCGCTGACCCGGCCGCCCAAAGCCCTCACTGAAATGTCACTCTCCCTGGGCTCTAGCCAAGCATGAGACAGAGTCATGACATCAGCACAGGCCTGGAGAGAGGACCAGGCTCCAGGTCAGTGCCTAATAGAGTGCTCTACTGTCTATTATCTGACCCAGTCCTGCCTGGCAAACTGGCACAACAGTCGGCTGGACAATCACTTGAATGAATGTCAATATTTCAGTCCTTTCACTCCTTAAGTGACAAGAAGTTTGACTTCCAGTTCAAGGCTGTTGAACCAAATTTAGTTTGATCTTAGAAGCACTTCCATTATAAAATAACACTTCTAACCCCCCCCCCCAAAAAAAACGGATAGCAATTAAGTTAGCCCTCCTCAACAACTACAACTAGAGCCCCCAAACGACCAAACCTCTTCACATAATAACTAGACGCCGTTTTTCACCATCTATATTTCGCCAAGATACACTGCATGGTCAAAAGTCAAACATCTCAAAAGTATGTGGACACCTGCTCGTCACATATCTCCAGTGGTGGGACCAAGTCATTGTTTTACAAGTCAAAAGTAAGTCTCAAATTGTAGCACTCAAGTCCCAAGTCAAGACAGGCAAGTCCAAGTCAAGTTTCAAGTCAAGACCGACAAGTATCAAGTAAAGTCTCAAGTCCTAAACTTTGAGTTTCGAGTCCTAAACAAGTCATAATGTGCTCTTCACCAAATGTAATACCATTTCATATTTTTTAACAAGAGTAATAGTTAGCATATTACATTTACGCAATTCATGAATGTTTTTAAAAATATCTATATATTTATTACTTTCCAAATAAACATTATATTTCAATGGAAATACATGGGTAGCCATGAGAAAGACCCCACCCCCCCAACAGTGATAGACAATCGAGGATCGCTATGAGGTGCAATCGGGCGATGTCGGCTTGTACACAATCGCCCAACCTTAACACACACACTGTGTGTGGTTACAGTAGGCTAGTGTATGTCAATGGTTTTAGGAACAGCAGTAACATCAGGCAGGATTTAGGCTACCAACTGCCTAGCCAGTTGTAGCTCAATCTTGGGTGCAATGATCACATTCCTGCACTGACTGACTGTGTGGAGGCTCATTGATTTAACGTTACGGTAGTCTACATGCTACACTAGCAAAGTTATAAATGATATAGCTGTCAGCTATATTAGCCACGACATACCTTTCTTTGTGCAGCTTCAAATGTCGAACAAAGTTGGATATTGTTTTGCATCCGTCTGTAATTTTCTTCCCGCATGTTCTGCAAGTTGCAATCCGTTTTTTTGTTGATACAGCGTTGTCTTTATATCAGAAAATAATAATTTTTGGTATCATCTTTCCAAGGGCTCCATCTGAATTCACCCGCCGACGTTCCTCTGCGCTGCCAGGCGCAACTTTTTCTCAGCTGGCACAATTTGATTGGCTGCTGTCCGATTCAAACTGTAATCCGTTAAATGAAGAGTTGATGCGCTGCACACTTTTTTTAATAGCATCCTTTTTTATATTTGGGCATCGGAAGGGTATCAAGTCAGGTCGAGTCAAAAGGCTCAAGTCCAAGTTAAGTCACGAGTCATTAGGGTTAAAGTCAAAGTCAAGTTGCAAGTCATCATATTTGTGACTCGAGTCTGACTCGAGTCCAAGTCATATGATCGAGTCCACACCACTGAATATCTCACTCCAAAATCATGGGCATTAATATAGAGTTGGTCCCCTTTTGCTGAAATAATAGCATGCTGCTATAACAGCATCCACTCTTCTGGGAAGTCTTTCCATTAGAAGTTGGAACATTGCTGCAGGGACTTGCTTCCATTCAGCCAGAAGAGCATTATTGAGGCCTGGCACTGATTTTGGGCGATTGGGGCCTGGCTCACAGTTGACGTTCCAATTCATCCCAAAGGTGTTCGATGGGGTGTTCGATGGGGTTGAGGTGAAGGCTCTGTGCAGGCCAGTCAAGTTCTTCCACGCCGATCTTGATAAACCATTTCCTTATGGATATCGCTTTGTGCACTGGGGCATGTGTCATGCTGAAATAGGAATAGGCCTTTCCCAAACTTTTCCACAACGTTGGAAGAACAGAATCGTCTAGAATGTAATTGTACGCTGTAGCGATAAGATTCCCCTTCACTGGAACAAGGGGCCTACCCGAACCATAAAAACAACCCCAGACATTATTCCTCATTCACCACAGTTTGCATCGGGGCTGGTAGCGTTCTCCTGGCATCTGCTAAACCCAGATTTGTCAGTCAGACTGCCAGATGGAGAAGTGTGATTCATCACTCCAGAGAACGTGTTTCCACAGCTCCAGAGTCCAATGGGAGGTGAGCTTTACACCACTCCATCCGACGCATAGCATTGCGCATGGTAATCTTAGGCATGTGTGCGACTGCTTGGCCATGGAACCCCATTTCATGAAGCTCCGGCCTAACAGTTCTTGTGCTGAAGTTGCTTCCAGTGGCATTTTGGAGCTCTTCAGTATGGGCCATTTTACTGCCAATGTTTGTATATGGAGATTGCATGGCTGCGTGCACAATTTTATACACCTGTCAGCAAAGGGTGTGGTTGAAATAGCCAATTCCACTAATTTGAAGGGGTGTCGGCATACTTTTGACCATGTAGTGTATTTTATCAAATAAAAAGGAACATCTTTAATGCATCTTTTGTGACAATAACCATACCTTGCACACAATCCTGTGATTGTTTTTATACATCTTTGGGGGCATTATTATTTCTTTCATAATTTCATTTACTGTACTTTACCGATAGCCATCAAATACTAACATGCACTGAGTTTACAAAACAATAGAAACACCTTCCTGATATTAAGTTGAACTCTACAAGATGTCAAAGGCATTCCGCAGGCATGCTTGTCCATGTTGACTCTAATGCTTCCCACATTTGTGTCAAGTTGCCTGGATGTCCTTTGGGTGGTGGACCATTCTTGATACACACAGGAAACAGTTGAACATGAAAAACCCAGTCGTGTTGCAGTTCTTGACACACTCAAAACCGGTACGCCTTGCACCTACTACCAAACCCCGTTCAAAGGCCCTTAAATCTTTTGTCTTGCCCTTTGACCCTCTGAATGGTACACATACACAATTCATGTCTCAATTGTCTCAAAGCTTAAACATTATTCTTTAACCTGTCTCCTCCCCTTCAGCTACACTGTTTGAAGTGGATTTAACAAGTAACATCAATAAAGGATCATAGCTTTCACCTGGATTCACCTGGTCAGTCTGTGTCATGGAAAGAGCTGGTGTTCCTAATGTTTTGTACACTCAGTGTACACCCTTGATTGAGTTAGATTCAACTTTGTTGAAGTCCTTGTGCCCCCATTGAGCCACTAGAGGCTGATATTAAACAACATACAGTAAGGAGTAATTCGCTGTTTTTATAGTTACATACTATGTATCATTAAGTGCACTACTGGTCAAAAATTTGAGAACACATACTCATTCAAGGGTTTTTCTTTATTTTTTACTATTTCCGAAAATTGTAGAATTATAGAGAATAATAATAATAATATATCCCATTTAGCAGACGCTTTTGTCCAAAGCGACTTACAAGTCGGCTGGGGCCACTACTTTTACATATGGGTGGCCCCAGTGGGAATCGAACCCACGACGCTTGGCGTTGCAAGCGCCATGCTCTACCGACTGAGCCACACAGGACTCTAGAGAAGACATCAAAACTATGAAATAACACATATGGAATAGTGTAGTAAAAAAAGTGTTAAACAAATCAAAATATATTTGAGATTTTCAAATAGCCACCCTATGCCTTGATGACAGCTATGCACTCATGCATTCTCTCAACCAGCTTCATGAGGTAGTCACTTAGAATGCCTTTCAATTAACAGGTGTGTTCAATTAACAGGTGTGCCTTGTTAAAAGTTAATTTGTGGAATTTCTTTCCTTCTTCTTGACCTCGACAACATTCCTCTGAAAAGGCAGCGCAGCGCACGAAATTGAAAAATATTTTTTAGAAATATGTAACTTTCACACATTAACAAGTCCAATACAGCAAATGAAAGATAAACATCTTGTTAATCTACACATCTGGTCCGATTTCAAAAAATGCTTTACAGCTAAAGCACAACATATGTTTATGTTAGATCACCGCACAGCCATTTTTCCAGCCAAAGATAGGAGTCACAAAAAGCAGAAATATAGATAACATTAATCACTAACCTTTGATGATCTTCATCAGATGACACTCATAGGACATCATGTTACATAACACATGTATGTTTTGTTCGATAATGTGCATATCTATATCCAAAAATCTCAGTTTACATTGGCGCCTTACATTCAGTAATGTTTTGATTTTGCAGAAATATTCATGATAAACATTGATAAAAGATACAAGTGTTATCCACAGAATTAAAGATAGACTTCTCCTTAATGCAACAGCTGTGTCAGATTTTACATTTATTTTACGGAAAAAGCATAATCTGAGAACGGCGCTCAGAACCCAAAACATCCAGAGGAATAGCCGCCATTTTGGAATCAACAAAGTTAGAAACAACACCATAAATATTTACTTACCTTTGATGATCTTCATCTGAAGGCACTCCCAGGAATCCCAGTTCGACAATAATTGACTGATTTGTTCCATAAAGTTCCATCATTTATGTCCAAATAGTCACTTGTTGTTAGCATTTCATCCGACAGAAACTTGAAAAGTTCCGTTACAGTCCTTTAGAAACATGTCAAACGATGTATGGAATCAATCGATAGGATGTTTTTGACATAAAACATCAATAATGTTCCAACCGGAGAATTCCTTTGTCTTCAGAAAAGGCACTGGAACGAGAGGTAACTCAGTCGGGAGCGCACGTCATGAGACCGAGGCACTATGCCAGACCACTGACTCAAACAGGTCTCATGAGACCCTCCTTTATAGTAGAATCCTCATTCAACTTTCAAAAGACAGGTGACATTTGGTGGAATCCCTAGGAAGTGCAACCTCAACCATATCTCAATGTTTACTCGGTAGGCAAAGCTTTGAAAAACTACAAACCTCAGATGTCTCACTTTCTGGTTGGATTTTTCTCAGGTTTTCGCCTGCCATATGAGTTCTGTTATACTCACAGACATCATTCAAACAGTTTTAGAAACGTCAGAGTGTTTCCTATCCAATACTAATAATTATATGCATATATTAGCATCTGGGACAGAGTAGGAGGCAGTTCACTCTGGGCCCGCTATTCATCCAAATGTGAAAATGCTGCCCCCTTTCCCAAAAAGGTTCATGCATTTGAGCAAATCACTTGTGTTGTGACAAGGTAGGGGGGTTAGACAGACAATTTGGTAAAAGACCAAGTCCATATTATGGCAAGGACAACTTTGAAAGTTTCTTCAAGTGCATTCGCAGAAAACATCAAGCACTATGATGAAACTGGCTCTCATGAGGACTGCCAAAGGAATGGAAGACCCAGCGTTACCTCTGTTGCAGAGGATAAGTTCACTAGAGTTACCAGCCTCAGAAATTGCAGCCCAATTGCAGCCCAAATAAATGCTCACAGATGAGACTGTGCGTGAATCAGTCCTTTATGGTCAAATTGCTGCAAATAAACCACTACTAAAGGACACCAATAGGAAGAAGAGACTTGATTGGGCCAAGAAACATGAGCAATAGATATTAGACAGGTGGAAATTTGACCTTTGGTCTGGAGTCCAAATTTTAGGTTTTTGATTCCAACCGCCGCGTTTTTGTGAGACATGGTGTGGGTAAACGGATTATCCCAGCATGTGTATTTCCCACCGTAAAGCATGGAGGATGAGGTGTTATGGTGTGGGGGTGCTTTGCTGGTGACACTGTCTGTGATTTATTTACACTTAACCAGCATGGCTACCACAGCATTCTGCAGCGATACGCCATCCTATCTGGTTTGGGACTATCATTTGTTATTCAACAGAACAATTCCCCAAAACACACCTCCAGGCTGTGTAAGAGCTATTTTACCAAGAAGGAGTGTAATGGAGTGCTGCATCAGATGACCTGGCGTCCACAATCACCCGACCTCAACCAAATTGAGATGGTTTGGGATGAGTCGAACCGCAGTGAAGGCAAAGCAGCCAACAAGAGCTCAGCATATGTGGGAACTCCTTCAAGATTGTTGGAAATGCATTCCAGATGAAGCTCATGAGAGAATGCCAAGTGTGTGCAAAGCTGTCATCAAGGCAAAGGGTGGCTATTTAAAGAATCCCAAATATAAAATGTTTTTATTTAACTTCTTGCGTCGAGCAATCCCGGATCCGGGATCCTATTTATAGCCTCAAGCTCATTAGCATAACGCAACGTTAACTATTCATGAAAATCGCAAATGAAATGAAATAAATATATTTGCTTAGACTTTTGTTAACAACACTGTCATCTCAGATTTTCAAAATATGCTTTTCAACCATAGCTAAACAAGCATTTGTGTAAGAGTATTGATAGCTAGCATAGCTATAAGCCTAGAATTCAGCCAGCAACATTTTCACAAAAACAAGAAAAGCATTCAAATAAAATCATTTACCTTTGAAGAACTTCAGATGTTTTCAATGAGGAGACTCTCAGTTAGATAGCAAATGTTCAGTTTTTCAAAAAATATTATTTGTGTAGGACAAATCGCTCCGTTTTGTTCACGTTTGGCCATGAAAAAAACCTGTATCCAGTTATAGCCTCAAGCTCATTAGCATAACATAACGTTAACTATTTATGAAAATCGCAAATGAAATGAAATAAATATGCTATCTCTCAAGCTTAGCCTTTTCTTAACAACACTGTCATCTCAGATTTTCAAAATATGCTTTTCAACCATAGCAAAACAAGCATTTGTGTAAGAGTATTGATAGCTAGCATAGCATTTAGCGTAGCATTTAGCGGGCAACATTTTCACAAAAACCAGAAAAGCATTCAAATAAAATCATTTACCTTTGAGGAACTTCGGATGTTTTCAATGAGGAGACTCTCAGTTACATAGCAAATGTTCAGGTTTTCCTGAAAGATTCTTTGTGTAGGAGAAATCGCTCCGTTTTGTACATCACGTTTGGGTACCAAAAAAAAAGGAAAATTCAGTCATCAAAACGGCGAACTTTTTTCCAGATTAACTCCACAATTTCGACTGAAACACGGCAAACGCTGTTTAGAATCAATGCTCAAGGTGTTTTTCACATATCTCTTCATTGATATATCGTTCGTGGAAGTCTACTTTCTCCTCTGAATCCCATGGAAAAATACTTGCAGCTGAAGATGACGCACCAATTTCGACGGAGGACACCGGGCGGACACCTGGCAAATGTAGTCTCTTATGGTCAATCTTCCAATGATGTGCCTACAAATACGTCACAATGCTGCAGACACCTTGGGGAAACGGCAGAAATTGTGGGCTCATTCCTGTCGCATTCACAGCCATATAAGGAGACATTGGAAAACAGAGCTTCAAAAATTTTGCTCATTTCTTGTTTGAAGTTTCATCTTGGTTTCGCCTGTAGCATCAGTTCTGGGGCACTCACAGATAATATCTTTGCAGTTTTGGAAACGTCTGAGTGTTTTCTTTCCAAAGCTGTCAATTATATGCATAGTCGAGCATCTTTTTAGTGACAAAATATTGCGCTTAAAACGGGCACGTTTTTTTTATCCAATAATGAAATAGCGCCCCTATAGATTCAAGAGGTTAACACTTTTGGTTACTACATGATTCCATATGTGTTATTTCATAGTTTTAATATCTTCACTATTATTCTACAACGTATTAAAAAAAGAAAGAAAAGCCCTTGAAAAAGGTTTTCTATCATGGAATTATCAGAGGGCTTGTTCAATGAAAGTAAAGTAGTCTGTGTGAATCAACTCGAGTTGAATGTGTCTTTTTGATAAGAAATTATGAAAATATCTTTGGTGACCTCGGCCTGCCAGATCATTCTGAATCAACACTGCATTCTAAATCAACACCACATTCTGTATCAAGAACACATTCTGAATCAACACCACATTCTGTATCAAGAACACATTCTGAATCAGCACCACATTCTGAATCAACGCCACATTCTGTATCAACATCACATTCTGAATCAACACCACATGTATCTATGATGATAACAAAATGCATACACATATGTTTTAAATATATATATCACATGTTTCTTAAACAACAGGTGAAGACGAACAGTGAAATGCTTACGGGCCATTCCCAAATAAAGAAATAATAAGAAATTAAATCACATAATAATACAAGTAATAGTAAATACACAATGAGTAAATATACCTTGGTTATATACACAGGGTAGGGGTAAGCAGCCTGATCTCATAGAGTACACGTAACATAGTAAGGACACTCAAAGTAGTATGATATATTAAATTTGGTTTGGTTACATAAGACAGAAGGTTACTTAATCCTTTAACCTAAATCCTTAACTTAACCCCTTATCTAGCTAACGTTAGCTAGTAAACGTTAATGTTACCCATAATAATGTTACCCATAATAAATTGGAACTTAAATCCTGAGGTCCTGATCCTCCTTGGCCGTGTTTGTAAACCTGTCCGGTCTGCTTTCTGACAAACTCTGAGCTCTGCCTCTCTATTTATCCATGAGTGACTGGCAGACCTTCCTCAGAGTCTCTCTGCACAAACACCATGAAAACATTAACATGTGAACACACAAATAAAAAAAGGTCTGAAAATAATTTGTGAAACCATGATGCGATTTATGACAGGATTGGATGTAGCTGAGCCCACCTAGCCTGTCCTTTAGCCTTGATGATAGTTAGAGATGAGAGAAAAGGTGCATTTTCTAAAATTCTGAGCATTTGAATGGGGAAAAATAATATGGCTGACGTTTTGGTCAATCAAAAGCTATTTTACATGAGAAATAGGATGACTGTGTTGGGTGATGTCAGTGCTCAGGTTTGGTGTGCGCCAGCTCATGCTTTTTGCTAGTGCTCATTTTGGACCA
This sequence comes from Oncorhynchus masou masou, assembly GCF_036934945.1. Taxonomy (NCBI): domain Eukaryota; kingdom Metazoa; phylum Chordata; class Actinopteri; order Salmoniformes; family Salmonidae; genus Oncorhynchus; species Oncorhynchus masou. The sequence goes on from NC_088223.1 coordinate 56,395,835, forward strand.
TAATCCAAAACCTCAAGAGACAATGGCGGAACAGCACATGTCAGTTGGTCAGTCTGAAAAGTTGACAGTAGGGATGTTGATAAGAATCCAAATGAATAGTGGCATTATAGGAACATTCCATATACTGTACTGAATTTGTAAAAATTTCCATCTGAACTAAATTCTGAAACACTCCTTCATGTTGCGGGAGACTTATGGCTCAGTGACATCATGGGGACAAATACGATTTGTCAGACATAACCACACTGTACTCTGACCCAATCGCCCCCTTGACATTTGTTATTTTCTGGTGTGTTGTTTTTAAAAAAAATAAGTGACTAAGGCTACGTTTCGACAGGCAGCCCAATTCTGACCTTTTTTCCACTATTTGGTCAATTGACCAATCACATCAGATTATTTCACATCCAACCTTAGAGGGCTGAGATGATTTTGACCAGTGAGTAAAAAGAAATCTGAATTGGGCTGCCTTTCCAAACGCAGCCTATGAAATGTGATTTACAGTTCAGTTCAGTTGAATCAATCAATGGTCTGAAAAGCACTTCACATAATTACCCTACAAAAGAAAATTTTACACACAAAAAAAAAAATTAAAATACATTATGGATGAATTAATTTGAAGTGCTTTTCAGACCATTTCATTAATTTGACCCGTTTCTTCACAGGAGGAAAATAATCCTGCAGCAAGAGGATTTGAATATCTTGATAAATATTTATAACCACTAACAGGGGGCAGCTGGAAGTGGTGTATGTATACAATGTAGTACCGTACCTACATTGAGCCTTACATGCTGACCAAACCGGCACTGCGAGTGCATCTGTGTGTTGATTTTGTCTATCCCAGCAGGCGTGTTCATGGCATGCTGGTTAAATACCAAAACCAACCGTGAACCAACTATATTCATTTGGGCACAGGTCGAAACACCCATGAAACAGTCATGGACATTTAGCTAGCTTGGTGTTGCTAGCTAATTTGTTCTAGAAAATAAACATTAGGGAATTACTTTACCTGAAATGCATATGGTCCTATTTTTGCTGGATCTTTGTAGAATTTCGACCCATGTTGAGTCACACAAATGTGTCTCTACTCCGGGAGTTAATCAATCCACTGATAAAAAGAGGAAGCTAAGTAAGTTTTTCTCCTTGTTTACTCTTCTTCTTCTTTTGCTGATTTTATATGGCAGCTGGCAACCAACTTTTTAGGTACATTACCACCACCAAATGGACTGGAGTGTATTACTTTTTTAACACACAGTAGAAGGAGGCTTGCAATTGTATTCGGATAGGCTTTACGAAGACAAGTTGAACTAATTGCCAAGAACAGGAGTAAAGCAAATATGAATTAGCTTTCAGATCATTCATAGAAAGTTATGCCTTATGGTTTTTGTTGCTTGGCTTCTTATCCACAGAGGGCCAGTGTGGGTGCAGGGTTGTGTTCTAACCAAGCAATAACACACCTTGTTCAACTATTCAAGTCTTGATTGAAATATATGATTAGTTGAATCAGGTGTGTACTGGTTTGCAAGAACAAAAGCCTAAGACCACATTGATCTCGGTTGATACGATTGGACCCCCCCCCCCCATTATAAGTGCTACTTTCATGATGAAAGCAATGATCAGTTTATTTTAATAACTTTAAGGGAGATTCATATAATCAAATGTCACATACAACAAGTCATTTTGTAAGTTTTGAACATTTGGAAATTAATTAAAATAGATTATTTAAGAGGTGGGTTTATTTGGAACAAACATGGGCTTAAATTGTACACTCGGTACCCATTAAGCCCAGTCTATACTTTTCACATATTTTATCAAATATTTGTATGTCTTAATACAATTATTTGTAAGTAGTCATAACTTCACATGAGAGATTCATATTTCATTTTTTATTGTTATTATGGCTGTTTAAGTTATTAAGTACAATTACTCTAATCATTAATCCCACATTAATAAACCCTTTACTAATCATTAGTGAAGTCCTTTTGAGTCCCTAATCTAAAGTGAGTGCTATTTATACTTTATACTATAAATTCATTGTGACCAGCGTAATTCTTCACAAAAAGATGGGCATGCCATTGGTAGACATTCCTGCAATAACTGGTAAAATAACAAGCACACAACATTTTTATTTTACTAGGCAAGTCAGTTAAGAACAAATTCTTATTTTCAATGATGGCCTAGGAACAGTGGGTTTACTGCCTGTTCAGGGGCAGAACAACAGCTTTGTACCTTGTCAGCTAGGGGATTTGAACTTGCAACCTTTCGGATACTAGTCCAACGCTCTAACCACTAGGCTACCCTGCCGTTAAGGAAAAATCAGAGAGACATAGATGTACTGCAAGTTCTTTAATATGTTGGCTCTATAGGTCACAGCAATTAACACTTAGGAGTGACCAAGTGACTGACAGACAGTGACAACAGAGGAGTACAAGTTGAAGCAGGAGAGACTGGGACAGAAGAGAAGATGCAGAGACAGACTGCACAATAGACAGGCAACAAAGGCATGGTTATAGTGATGAGTTGTATCTCCAGTGGTGTTTTTACTTTATGTATTTGTCTTCAACATGAGTTGGGTCAAAAGAGCGGGCTGAAAAAGGACTGTGATTCACCAGTCACTGGTACAGTAAAAGTAGAGAAACGCTTGTTGTTGTTGTTGTTGTTGTTGTTGTTCTTGGTCTTCCAATGACGATAGGCTGGATAGTCCACTACTGAAGTGTAGCTTCCACCTAGGTGATGCTTTGGCATCTACAAGCGCCAGAAAGACCTCCACACACCTCAGCAGTAGTCAGGAAACAGTCCCCTAAGAGGCAGGCCTCTGCCAACCCCTCTTGCCGCAGTCCACATTGTTTAAGAAACCAGAGCAGGTGGAAAAAAGCTGGTGCTGTGATGCATCATTCAATTGACCACATTGCCAGCTAGCTAACTACCTACTCAAGACAAACAAATAGACATGCCATTCATTAGTCCAGCAACCCCATGGGTCAAAACCACAAGATATTGTAGATTAAAAAAAAAACACTCAAGAAGTCATGAAAATCAAACATTTGGAAAAAAAAATCTATAAAAATACTTAAAACATACAAACATGTATAGATGTACAGGAGATCTCTGCCTAGGCTTCCTCACTTACTCATGGAAATCATGGAATGATAGTCTAGTCGATGGGGTAGTAGGCTCGATACAGCTCACAGTATGCAACTCATTTTCAAATGCTTTTAAAACACGAAGCCAAAATGGGGAAACTATTCATACAACTTCCTCTGTGCTCGAGCATTATTATAATTCATGTGTGCGCCCCTAGAAATCCCTGCATGTTTCTGTTAGCCAATACATTCTGAGACCATATTACTGGCCCTGGACCTTCTAGGTTAAACTACAGAAAAAAAGGCACACAACGACAGGTTTTAGAGCAGTTATTCAAATTACACAGGCTATTCACTGCAGCTTACAGCCTAGACTAGAATTTAGTACTGACTAATAACATTGTTTATTACATTGTGTTGTAACCTACAGTACCAGTCAAAAGTTTATACACAAAAGTATTTTATTTTATACATTGTAGAATAATAGTGAAGACATCAGAATCATGGAATAACACATACCAAATCATGTAGTAAGAGTTAAACAAATCAAAATATATTTTAGATTTTAGATTCTTCAAAGTAGCCACCCTTCGCCTTGATGACAGGTTTGTACACTCTTGGCATTCTCTCAGCCAGCTTATGGCGTAATCACCTGAAATGCTTTTCCAACAGTCTTGAAGGAGTTCCCACATATGCTGAGCACTTGTTGACTGCTTTTCCTTCACTCTGTGGTTTAACTCATCCCAAACTATCTCAATTGGGTTGAGGTTGGGTGATTCTAGAGGCCAGGTCATCTGATGCAGCACTCCATCAAAATCAAATCAGATTTAATTTGTAAAATGCGACGAATACAACAGGATACAACTCATATGTCTATACTGTATCCTATTATATTCTACTGTATCTTATTCTATGATCCTCTGACATTGCTCATCCATATATTTTTATATTCTTAATTCCATTCCTTTACTAAATGTGTGGGTTTTGGGTATATGTTGTGTAATTGTTAGATATTACTTGTTAGATATTACTGCACTGTCAGAGGTAGAAGCTCAAGCATTTCGCTACACCATAATAACTTCTGCTAAACACTGTATGTGACCAATAATATGTGATTTCATTTTGATCTGACATAGTGTAGGCTCCCTATTATTTCATTATCTGCTAACTTTGTTTAGTTTGTTGTGTAAATTGACTCGGTTTATTCCCTGCAGTACTAAGCCTAAATGGATTAATTATGGGATATTATGCGTTCACTTCTAAATTAGGGTATAGGCTACATCTCGAGCCTGTCCATCTTCATTGTTCTGTTGCTCAACTACGCACCTTGTGTCTTGGATATTCCTCTTAAATCCTAGGAAAAACCAAACTACAAAAGCTTGTTGGACACTTATTTCTAAGTATTTTACACGCCTCGGAAATCATCTATTTATTGTAGCTATGTTGACATGCACTATGTGAAACATTGTCACAAGGAGTTCAATTCATCTAATCATATGAAGACACAAAAATCTAACTGTTTACTGAGCCCTGAATGGTGATTGGCTGACAGCTGTGGTATATCAGACCACATACCACGGATATAACAAAACATGTATTTTTACTGTTCTAATTACATTGGCAACCAGTTTATAATAGCAATAAGGCCCCTTAGGGGGTTTGTGGTATATGGCCAATCAAAGCCGTGTTATATTACACACTTCCCAGACCTGTTGTTGGAAGCGATGTTGGGGGTAACCTTGTTCATTATTGGGGGGAAATGAACGGAGATGACGTGTACAACAGAGTGTTCCAGTTCCCGCCAATATCCAGAAACTTTACATAGCCATTGAAGAGGAGTGGCACAACATTTCACAGGCCACAATCAACAGCCTGATCAATTATATTTGAAGGAGATGTGTTGTGCTGCATGAGGCAAGTGGTGGTCACACCAGATACTGACTGGTTTTCTGATCCACACCCCTACCTTTTTTTTTAGATATGTGACCAACAGATGCATATCTGTATTCCCAGTCATGTGAAATCCATAGATTAGGGCTCAATGAATTTATTTATTTATTTCAATTGACTGATTTCCTTATGAACTCTAACTCCATCTAATCGTTGAAATTGTTGCATGTTGTGTTAATATTTTGTTCAGTCTAGTTTAAAAGTTGCTAATTAGTTTTCCGTGATGAAATTCAAACTTGCAATCTTTGGGTTGCTAGACATATTTTGTGATACGCCCACCCATCCACCCTAGTATCCTTTTTGCTTCAAGTAATCATCTGTCTTATGTAGCCATACCAAACTGAACATATCAAACTAATTTGAGTGTCCTGGATTTACATTTTCTATGTTAAGTCTAGTCTATGAGACCAGGCTGGCACAGTAGGTGCTTGCAGAGCTGACTGCCTACTTTCCAGAGGACCACAATCGGGAGATTATAGCCCTGGCCAGGGGTCAGGGACTGTGGGACTTGCTAGCGGCCTGGGATCAACCAAAGGAGAAGCAGGTATGCATCACAATGGACAGTGGGGCAAATATTGCGAAAGCCACCAACCTAAATGGATCGATTTCACCTCGCTAACGGAATGTGTTGAAATAAAATAACATTTTATTGGTCACATACACATGGTTAGCAGATGTTAATGTGAGTGCAGCAAAATGCTTGTGCTTCTTGTTCCAACAGTGCAGTAATATCTAACAATTCCCAAAAACTACCTAATACACACAAATCAAATAAGTAATCTAACAATTCCCCAACAACTACATAATACACACAAATTTAAAGGGGTGAATGAGAATATGTACATATAAATATATGGATGAGCGATGGCCGAGTGGCATAGGCAAGGTGCAGTAGATGGTATAAAATACAGTATATACATGTGATATGAGTTAAATATAAATTGGGGAAAAAGTTATAGGCCTACATTTTGATTGTTTGGAGGAAATAATATGCTGCAATTACTAAACACCAATATACTAATGGACTTGAACTTGGTTTGAAATAATATTACATTTAAAATCTTAAATAAATGCATAACTAAATCAAATACAGGTCTCTATCTGTAGCAGCGTTATGTTAGCTTATAAATCACATGCTGGATCACCAAGGTAACCAAATATCTTAGGCTAATATATTATGGAGATGTCTTTGGCATGGTGTGAAAAGAGCGCTAACGGAGAGTATCTTAACTGTGCACCTCCCCCCAAAATAACTGATCTCAATTCATCATTATCGGACCCAAAAAATATATTTATTGTGATATGGACTTTTGTCCATATAGACCAGCTCTAGTTGACCTATCTTAACACCGATTGGCTACAACTTAATAAAATACACGATCTGAGTAGCCTGCTGAAGTGCCTTTCTGAACCTTCTAATCTGTTGAGAAAAACCCCAAACTGATCAAAATGGTTGCATAATCAGGCCTAGGCTGTATGATAGGCAGTTATTTTGGCATTAAACAAAACAGGACATTTACAGTGGGGCAAAAAAATATTTAGTCAGCCACCAATTGTGCACGTTCTCCCACTTAAACAGATGAGAGAGGCCTGTAATTTTCACCATAGGTACACTTCAACTATGACAGACAAAATGAGAGAAAAAACCCAGAAAATCACATTGTAGGATTTTTAATGAAAATAAGTATTTGGTCACCTACAAACAAGCAAGTTTTCTGGCTCTCACAGACCTGTAACTTCTAAGAGGCTCCTCTGTCCTCCACTAGTTACCTGTATTAATGGCACCTGTTTGAACTTGTTATCAGTATAAAAGACACCTGTCCACAACCTCAAACAGTCACACTCCAAACTCCACTATGGCCAAGACCAAAGAGCTGTCAAAGGACACCAGAAACAAATTTGTAGACCTGCACCAGGCTGGGAAGACTGAATCTGCAATAGGTAAGCAGCTTGGTTTGAAGAAATCAACTGTGGGAGCAATTATTAGGAAATGGAAGACATACAAGACCACTGATAATCTCCCTCGATCTGGGGATCCACGTAAGATCTCACCCCGTGGGGTCAAAATGATCACAAGAACGGTGAGCAAAAATCCCACAACCACACGGGGGGACCTAGTGAATGACCTGCAGAGAGCTGGGACCAAAGTAACAAAGCCAACCATCAGTAACACACTACGCCGCCAGGGACTCAAATCCTTAAGCAGTGCCAGACGTGTCCCCCTGCTTAAGTCAGTACATGTCCAGGCCCGTCTGAAGTTTGCTAGAGAGCATTTGGATGATCCAGAAGAATATTGGGAGTGTAAAGGAAAGAATGAATGGGGCCATGTATCGTGAGATTTTGAGTGAAAACCTCCTTCCATCAGCAAGAGTATTGAAGATGAAACATGTCTGGGTCTTTCAGCATGACAATGCTGTCATGATCTTTCAGCATGGTCTTTCAGCATGACAATGATCCCAAAAAACACCGCCCGGGCAACGAAGGAGTGTGATGATGAAAATTACAGGCCTCTCATCTTTTTAAGTGGGAGAACTTGCACAATTGGTGGCTGACTAAATACTTTTTTGCCCCACTGTAAGTGGTTATTCAAATTGGCCTACATCACTGCAGTTTACAGCCTATATTTAATAATTGTGAAATCACTTGATAACAATAATATATTTATTGTTATAGCCCAGGTACTCATTTTCTTTTCTAAAAACGTAGGACTAGGATGAAACAATAGTGGAGCTTTGTGTGCCCGCCAGTCCAGCCTGGAGGAACGCACAGATCTGTCATTTCATAATCTGTTAATGCTGTAGGTTGAAATAGCTATAGAATAGCCAGTTTCAAAGTAAGGACGTCAGTTATAAGATGAAAGCTTCTTTCAATAATAAAACGTGTAAATAATATCTGTAGATAATCTCAATGATTTAACTCTGTAAACATTAACCAAGTACTTACAACATGCTCCCCCCGATGAATAACTGTTTATCTTAATCTATAAATAGTACATCAACTGAATAGGTCTCCTCAACAAAGTACCTGTGGTAGAGCGAACTGAACATGATCGATCTAAGCCATCTCGGCCTGGAAACAGTTCATTGATCCCTCCCAGTTTCCAGGTTTGTTTGGGTGTGTTATCTTATCCAATGAGTGTAATGTCACCCATTTTCAGTAGGGTGGACTGCGGTCTGTCACAGCGATGTGCTTTACTCTCAGCAAGTAGTCTCTTCACCAGCTATTCCTGTAGCTGGTCACAAGTCTCTGCCTGTACTTCCATCTGCGTGTCGTTTCTTTCTTATTGAGCGTAATGTGCTGAGTGTCAGCCGGGAATAGCTTGGGCGGTTAGTCAGAGGTTAGTCTTTTACCCACCAGGAAGTGGGCCGGTGTCAGGGGTTGGTCAGAGGTCTGGAGTTAAATATAGGTTCAAACTCTACTTTAGGAATCCTAATAAAATAATATATCTGTCAGGAATGTGCACATCTCTTCAGAGTTGTGCGAAGCTCTCCTGATAACTTTTCTCAGGCATGTTAACACAGATCTGACGAGCCTCGCAGAATCCGCCTCACCATGCATTTTTGATTGCCTTACACAGCTCTTTTAAGTCCTGATAAGCTGTCTTGGAACTTTTTTGCGTTGTCCGAATAGATTACTTTGCATAATCCTCTTCTTGGGATGAATGTTTTCAGAGCTAACAAGAATGTCTCTGCTGACTGATCTGAGACCAGTTCCAAGTGTACTGCACTGGTTACAGCACAAGTGAAGAGCACTATGTACAACTTCTTCACAGAACCATATGCTTTCACGTGCAGTGCCTTCAGAAAGTAGTCCCCCTTGACTTATTCCACATTTTGTTACAGCCTGAATTCAAAATGGATTAAATATTTTTTTTTTTCTCTCACCCATCTACACACATGAGAATGTATTGAAAATTAAATAACAGATATCTCATTTACGTTGGTGTTCACACTTCTTGGTCAATACATGTTAGAATCAACTCTTTCTGGGTAAGTCTCTTAAGAGCTTTGCACACCTGGATTGTACAATACTGTAGTTGCACATTATTATGAAAAAAATTCTTCAAGCTCTGTCTAGTTGGTTGATCATCATTGCTCGACAGCAATTTTCAAGTCTTGCCATATATTTGGCCTTGTGTTTTAGATTATTGTCCTGCTGAAAGGTGAATGTTTCTCCTGATGTCTGCAGGAAAGCAGGCTGAACCAGGTTTTCCTCTAGGATTTTGCCGGTGCTTAGCTCTAAAACTACCCAGTCCTTGCCGATGACAGGTATACTCATAACATGATGCAGCCACCACCATGCTTGAAAATATTGTGTATCCCCAAAAATAACACTTTGTATTCAGGACATAAAGTTAATTTCTTTACTTATGTATTTGCAGTTTTACTTTAGAGCCTTATTAAAAACAGGATGCATATTTTGGAATATTTATATTCTGTACAGGCTTCCTTTTTTTCATTTAGGTTAGTATTGTGGCGTAACTACAATGTTGTTGATCCATCCTCAGTTCTCCTATCACAGCCATTAAACTCTAACTGTTTTAAGTCATTAAACTCCATTAAACTCTGTAACTGTCACCATTGTCTTCGCGGTGAAGTCCCTGAGCAGTTTTCTTCCTCTCCGGCAACTGAGTTAGGGAGGGCGTCTGTATCTTTGTGGTGACTGGGTGTATTGATACGTCATCTAAAGTGTAATTAACAACTTCACCATGGTCAAAGGGATATTCAAAGTCTGCTTTTTCTATTTTTATCCATATACCAATAGTTGCCCTTCTTCGTAAGGCATTGGATAACCTCCCTCGTCTTTGTGGTTGAATCTATGTTTGAAATTCACTGCTCGACTGCATGACCTTACAGATAATTGTATGTGTGGGGTACAGAGACAAGGTATTCATAAAATAAAATAATGTTAAACACTATTATTGTACACAGTAAGTCTGTGCATCTTATGTGACTTGTTAAGCACATTTTTACTCCTGAACTAACAAAGGGTTTGAATACTTAATGACTCAAGACATTTCACCTTTTCATTTTTAGTTAATTTGTATTTTGTGTAGGCCAGGGACACAAAATCTAAATGTAAAACATTTTAATTTCAGGCTGTAACACAATAAAATGTGGAAAAAGTCAAGGGGTGTGATTACCTATATGTTAAATTCTGAAAACATTGCAACCATGTTCTGTGTATGTTTGGTGTGACATTGATGGAATATTCTCCTAACCCTAAAACTTAATGCAGGAATGTTCTTACAATGTTCCCATGAAACATCTTATATTCTGAGAACATTCTGTGTACGTTTGGTGTGACATTGATGTCATATTCTCCTAACCTTCAGAAAACTGGACACAGGAATGTGCTTGCAATGTTCCAATGAAACCTGTCTAGAACATTTATATTGGAGAATCTGAGGACATAGCAACCACATTTTGTTTGACCTTAAGGGAATGTTTAAAAACCTCTTGGGGATAGGGGGCAGCATTTTCACTTTTGGATAAATAGCGTGCCCAATCTCAACTTCCTGCTACTCATGCCAAGAATATAAGATATGCATATTAGTAGATTTGGATAGAAAACACTCTGAAGTTTCTAAAACTGTTTGAATCATGTCTGTGAGTATAACAGAACTTATGTAGCAGGCAAAACCCAGAGGACTGTCTGTTCAGTGAGTTCTCGTTGGCAAACGGTATTTCTTAGGAACTGGTTTTCAGTTCCTACCGCTTCCTCTGGATGTCACCAGTCTTTGGAATTTGGTTGAGGTTATTCATTTGTGCAATGAAGAAGTAGGCCAACTAGGAACTGGAGAACACTGTTGAGAGTTGCGCTAGACGTGGAAAGTAACGTTGGTTTGTTGTCTTCCTGTATTGAACACAGACCCGTATTCAACTTGATTGATTATTAACGTTTACAAATACCTAAAGTTGTATTACAAAAGTGGTTTGAAATATTTTGGAATAGTTTATAGGCAACTTTTGAAAGTTTGAAAGTGACGTTGCGTTTTTTGGAAGCCGTTTCTTTTCTGGATCAAACGAACTTTATAAATTTGGATATATATGGACGGAATTAATCAAACAAAAGGACAAATTGTGATGTTTATGGGACATATTGGAGTGCCAACAAAAGAAGTTTGTCAAAGGTAATGCATGTTTTTGTCACGGTCGTCCTCCTCTTCATCTGAAGAGGAGAGGCGAGAAGGATCGGAGGACCAAAATGCGGCGTGATATGTGTACATGTTGAATGTTTAATAAAAGAAAGAACTGAACACAGAAACACTATACAAAAACAGTGAACAAAATAACAACCGTGAAGCTAATGCGAGCTGCGCTGAAACAATCCATCAACATAGACAATCACCCACAAACAAACAGTGCAACCCAGGCTACCTAAGTATGATTCTCAATCAGAGACAACTAATGACACCTGCCTCTGATTGAGAACCATACTAGGCCGAAACATAGAAATCCCAAATCATAGAAAATCAAACAGACTGCCCACCCAACTCACGCCCTGACCATACTAAATAAATACATAAACAAAGGAAATAAAGGTCAGAATGTGACAGTTTTATATTTTATTTCTGCGTTTTGTGTAGCGCCTGCAAAGTTGAAATATGCTACCCTATCATCAGATAATAGCTTCTTATGATTTTGCCGAAAAGCCTTTTTAAAATCTGATATGTTGGCTGGATTCACAACGAGTGTAGCTTTAATTGAGTATCTTACGTGTGTGATTTAATGAATGTTTGATTTTTATATATATTTTTTTTTAATTTGCCGCGTTGCACTTTCCGTTTTTTGCCCAAGTGGGACGCGACTGTCCCGCCTATCCATAAGAAATTTTAATGCCAAAACATACTAAATATGTTCTCAGTAGGTTTTTGCTAACATCCATACAACACTTGGACACTCAAACATCATGTAAACATTACGGGTAACATTCAAAAATATTCTTTCTCCCTAGAATTGTTAGCTGGATGGTGCAAATCATTCAACACCAAAAACTAGCATTAGCTTTCTTAATGAACCAGAAAATCAGTAGTTATTTTTGGTTGTTTGTCAAAGTTATCTGGCTAAGTCACTGATCTTGTTTTATACTATACCCTTCTGAACAAACACGGTATTCTGACTCAATCACCATATTCAAGTTTTATTTTTGGTGTTTTCTTTGATTTTATATACAAGTGACCAAGAAACTTGATTTCCAGTTCAGTTCCATCAATCAATGATCTGAAAAGCACTTCACGTAAGGGACTGTACTTTACAATGAGAGATACCTGGAATGAAAATGGATGGCCCTCCCTTCAATAAAATATATTTTTCCCGACCATCCCTGAATACTGAGAACATGAGAACATGACTAACATTTACCCTCACTCCCAGGACAGACCAGAGCCTTAGATATGCAGTTTTACAAAATGTTCATAGTTTTGTAGCCAGAAGGTTGATTGCTGGAGTGCTGCAGAGATGGTTGTCCTTCTGGAAGGTTCTCCCATCTCCACAGAGGAACTCGGGAGCTCTGTCAAAGTGAGCATCGGGTTCTTGGTCACCTCCCTAACCAAGGCCTTTGTCCCCCGATTGCTCTAGGAGTAGTTTTGGTTGTTCCAAACTTCTTCCATTTAAGAATGTCTAAGGCCACTGTGTTCTTGGGGGACCTTCAATGCTGCAGAAATGTTTTGGTACCCTTCCCCAGATCTGTACCTCAACACAAACCTTTCTCGGTGCTCTGCGGACAATTCCTTTGACCCCATGGCTTGGTTTTTGCACTGACATGCACTGTAAACTGTGGGACATTTATATAGACAGGTTTTTGCCTTTCCAAATCATGTCCAAGCTATTGAATTTACCATAGGTGGACTGCAAGTTGGAGAAGCATCTCAATGATGATCAATGGAAACAGGATGCACCTGAGCTCAACTTCGAGTCTCATAGCAAAAGGTCGGAATACTTAAGTAACTAAGGTATTTTGGGTTTTTATTTGTAGTACATTTGCAAACATTTTCCGATTTGTCATTATGGGGAATTGTGTGTAGATATATGAGGGGGGAAAAGTATTTAATCAATTTTAGAATAAGGCTTGTAACGAAACAAAATGTTGAAAAAGTCAAGGGGTCTGAATACTTTCCAAATGCACTGCATAGTAGAATAAACAACCCTTTCTCATAATACCATAGAAGCAGTGTTCTGCTAAAACAATTCACACATTTCTCCTTTCATTGTCATCCTCAGCCAATAAAGATACTGTGCCTATTGACATTTTGTCTGTTGGTAATGGGGCTACCTTGACAAACAAGTGGTCAAGGCTTCCTGTTTGGGATTCCGTAAACAAGATTTCCCTGATCCTGGAGCTGAATACACAGGGTTACCCTTCAATACAATAATAAGAAAAGACCATTCAAGTCAAATGTGTCTCTAGTAAAATATAATGCCGATTGCCAGGTCTCTCTCCATATTCGTCCACAGTATCGAGCCTGGTTATAAGTCTGGGATTAATCACATCATCTTGCAAGTCTCCATGTGCTGGTTCCATTCATGTTTCTGTGAACACATACAGGACACACATGTTCTTTTACCAATGGCAGTTAGGAAAGGTAATATCTGACACACAAATAGGTACAATGTTTAAGTTTGAACAGGTCAGATAAAACCTATCTGATTATGGTTTCCCTATCAAACAACCGAGACTGACATCTGGCAAAAACATCTAGAATCCACTCCATCTGTAGAAATAGGCATAGTTGAGGCAAAGTTCATCAGTGACACATGGAATGAAAAGGATGTTGCATATACTGGATATTTCTCCTGTACTGTATTATTAGTAATCACATTCAGTTCCACATTGTAGATGTGTTGAGTGCTAGATCTCTCTCAATACAGAGACGTCAGCATCAAGCCTGTATGTTGGTGTAACGCTCGCCGTTGGGAAAAAGAGAGGAGGACCAAGGTGCAGCGTGGTAAGTATTCATATTCTCTTTTAATGGAAACGAATACTCCAACAAAACCAACAAAACACGAGAACGAAACGAAAACAATCCTGAACGGTTAAAAACAAACACAGAACAGAAAATAAACACCCACGAAACACAGGTGGAAAAATGCTACCTAAGTATGATTCTCAATCAGAGACAACTAACGACACCTGCCTCTGAGAACCATACCAGGCCAAACTCAAAACACAACATAGAAAACCAACATAAACATAAAAACACCATACAAACAAAATAACTAAGGTCAGAACGTGACAGTTGGTCCCCATCACATCGGACTCCTGAAAACCGGAACCATAGGGGAGGGTCTGGGTCCAGTGTCTGTCTACCAATGGCAGTTGGTATTGTGTGACCCCATCTGACAAACATACTGTTACTCCGCCTTTTAATGTTTGAACATGGCCTCGGACTAAACCCAAGCCAATTCTGGTCCCCCATCGAGACCATTGTTGAGCAGGCAAGAGTTGAGGCTAGCACCGGACAGGTGGGCTTTGCCAGCAGCCCATTGATGGGCGGCTCCGGCAGCTCAGGACAGACGCCTTGCCCGGCTCATCAAAGATACAAAGGCAGTTCATCACAGACAACAAACACACAGGCATTGGGAGACAAATCAATGGTGGTTAAGATTAGACAAAGGGAAGCTCAACAGACTGGAGACAAAGGCAGCTCAGACATCAGATATGGAGAAAAGGCAGAATGACCAGGACAAATGTCACCAACCTGATTCAAGTGTCCTTCCAGGTACATTTGTAGGAGGATGCTCACAGCCTGGTGCGGCATGCACCAGATGAAGGATGTCTGTGGATGCTCTGATGCACTGCAGGTCCCGGCACAATCCTGGACCAACCCTCCTGGCTGAATGCAACCACAGCCAGGCCAGTGCGGCGAGGTGGAAATGTACTTCCCATCTTATGGGCTGTGCTGGAGAACTGGGGACACATGCATAGGGCTGGTTTAATGTACCTTGGTAAAACACTGGAGACCAGATGCGCTGAGTTCAGTCACCTAATTAGATTGCCCATTATGTACCGCACCGGGCTAATCCTGAACTCAAGGTACACTGTGCAACTCACGTCATTTTACATGGTGCAAATTATACTTTGTCCCTTCCTCCACGTATACACCAGTTGGCTCAGGTCTCCTACCTAAAACTGTTTTCCAATGTAACATAGGTACAGATGCAAAATGTTAGAATGCACTTCTGAGATCTCCAAACAAAAAAGTCTGACTGCAATATCCACAATTTTATGTGCCCCCCCCCAATTTGGGGCTGCCTCTCGGCTTCCAACCGGTTGTTCCGTGCTGCCTCCTCATACACACCCCTCAGCTCTTTTTGCCTCCAGCTCTGCTTTGGGGCGGCGATATTCTCCAGCCTGACCCCAGGGTCCTTCTCCGTTCAAAACTCCTCCCATGTCCAGGAGTCTTGAGATTTAGGCCTCTGCTGCTGCTGCTGCTGACCGTTACCACGCTGCTTGGTCCTTTGGTGGTGGGTGTTTCTGTAACGTATCTTCGTTGGGAAAAAGAGGGAGGACCAAGGTGCAGCGTGGATTTCATATTTCTTTTAATGAAAACGAATACTCCAACAAAACCAACAAAACACGACTGAAAACAGTCCTGAACTGTGAAATACAAACACAGAACAGAAAATAAACACCCACGAAACACAGGTGGAAAAATGCTACCTAAGTATGATTCTCAATCAGAGACAACTAACGACACCTGCCTCAGATTGAGAACCATACCAGGCCAGACTTAGAAAACGAAAATTCAACCATACTAAAACAAAGAAAACTCTTGAAACTCCCCTATCCCGGATCCGGATCATACTAAAACAAAGATAACTAGGTCAGAACGTGACAGTTAACAGGACTCCATCACATCCTCCTGATGGCTCCATAGATGCGTCTGTGAACACATCCAGTCACTGTTCTATTACCAATGGCAGTTAGTATTGTTGATATCTGACAAACATACTGTATACTAATTTGATGTTTGAACAGGTCAGACTAAACCTACCTAATTCTGGTCTCCCCATCGACGACCATTGTTGAGCAGGCAAGAGTTGAGGCTAAATAAAATCTTTGCCAGCAGCCCATTGATGGGCATGGCAGCATAGATCAGCGCCATGCCCCTCATCAAAGATACTGTTCATCACACACAAACAAACACACAGAGCATTGATTACAATATCAATGGTGGTTAAGATTAGCATGGTGGAATCAACCTGATTACTGCATGCCCCTTTCTATTTCACTTCAGACATCATGATATGTGAAGTAAAAATAGAATGACCAGGTCAAATGTCATGTCAAACCTGTTTCAAGTCAGTCCTTCCTGTTACATTTATAGGAATGCTCTTCAGTGACGGCATGCTCACAGTGAAGGCATGTCTGTGTGATGCTCTGATGCTATGTTGCATGCTCGGCTGAAAACTGGACAACTCTGGAACAACGACAGCAGGCACCGCGTAAACAATGTACTTCCTCATCTTATGAGGTGGTGTTGACTGACTGGCCTGTAACAGGGTGATACAACAGGGGGGTTTAACTTCTTCAGGTAAAACAGGAAGGGGGGGGGGGTCTAGAGTCAGTCAATATAATTAGATTGATTATGACGTAAAAGCTAATCCTACCTGAACTCAAGGTACAGGTGCAACTCATATTTTACATGTGCAAATTATACTTTGCTTCCTTGTATACTACCATACTGTATGGGTACCCATTAAAACTGTTTTCACAATGTAACATAGGTACAGATGCAAAATGTTAGAATGCACTTCTGAGATCTCCAAACAAAAATATCTGACTAAATATCCAGCAATTTTATCCAAATCAAGTTCAATTTGTAATTCAATTGTTAAATGGTTAGTATATGATATAACCACAAACAGCAGTATCATAAATGTAAGGAAATAATGGTAGTGTTTTATGTCACATGATTTGTGAAGACTAGGCATGTGAAAGGGTTTATACATTTGATGTAACTCATTAATTATATTGAATGTATCTATGTTCCACCTTTATCTGTGTTCCCCCATTATGTGCACAACTCTGTGGTTTCGAGTTCAGAGCAAACACTGGATGCTCTGGCCAAAATATTGGCTAGCTACATCCAGACACACCACTTTGACCATTTTACTCACCCTAGCAGGGCTGGTTAGGCTTTAGGCTTTTTTTCAGGTGATCCAAGAGCGGTGGTGACTGTAACTGTGCTGCTTGCAACAATTTAATTACTCTTTGTTGCCAACGTTTACTGACACTGGACATATTCAACGGGTGTTGAGCGTTAAAAGATGCATCAGTTAGTGTGCCAGAGCGCAGACTAAGACAAGTATTTTGTTAACTAGATAGCTAACTAGGTAAACAATGAATCCCAACGCATGACGTAATGTTAGTTAGCGAGCCAGCCAGCTAATGTTAGCTAGCTAGCTAACAGTACACGTTAACTTGAAATTGAAATACTTTGGAGTTAAGACATGCAGCTAGCTAGCGAAACAATGGACCATAATCACAACTCATGACATTACTACCCTGCATGAATGTGCAGGTAGCTAACCAACCAGGTTCTATGGCTCTAACTAGTCAAGCAAATGTGTCTTATATACAAAGAATAAGATCATACACAACGTTAGCTAGCAACCCAGCCAGCTAATGTTAGCTAGCTAATGTAACAGTATAGCTTGCGTCCGTCCCCTCGCCCGAACCAGGGAAGCATTGTTACCTATCGCGTCACAAAAGCCGCAGGCCCTTGCAGGGCAAGTGGAACAACTACTTCAAGGTCTCAGAGTGAGAGACATCCCCCGATTGAAACGCTATTAGCATGCACCACCGCTAACTAGCTAGCCATTTCACATTGGTTACACTCACCCCACTTTTGACCTGTTCAGCAGCAACCAGCAGCATCGATGCAACAGTATAGCTTTACACTAACAATACACTTGAAATGAAACCACTTTCTGTCAAAATAAAAAAATGTGTAATATCTGAATCTTACCAGTATACATCATGGTTGGACGTGTCTTCTGTCTAATGCCATGCGTGGTTGCCTTAGTTTGACGATGCAATCCAGACTGGTGTTATCTCCATCTCCTTAGCTATCATACTCAAATTCCACTGATTTCAAAACTCAGTTCTCCAGAAAGTGGAGTACATGCACAGAACATTAGTTAGCGAGCCAGCCAGCTAACAGTACACTTGACGTTAGGATTATGCAGTTTTTCTACACAACAGATGATGTTATTTTTATAGCCATGTTCGACATGATTACCTAACATTTTCACACGTACCAACACACAGGTGTGATCATTCTACAGTGGTCCCTGTAGTGTATGATCAAACCGGTGTGATTAGAGCGCTTATTTAGAATGACACAACAATCAGCATTTGAGCTGGCCACACTTTTTTCAGATTTTTTTTTGCACAAACACAATCCTTAGAAAGTTATGTCTAGAATTTGAGCAGTTTATTTTTGGATGCAATGTTCAGACATTCACAAAAGTATCTACAGCATAACACAACCATCCAAACCGGAAGAATATAGGCTACATTTGTCCTAGCGCTGAGAAAAGATTGACGTAACACAAGCGGCCATATTTGTATTTTAAATTACTATTTATAATGAATCACATCACAGGTGAGCTCACCATTGATCGAAATAATTGGAGTAAAACACTCTAGAAATCGAAAGTAATCCGGACTATGGGTAGCTTCTGCGCTGCTGCCATGCTTTTTTTTCTCTCGCAGACACCAAAGATAAGAGGAGACAAGAGGAGTTTGGTCTGTTTATAATATGCATGTTCAAGGGGGGGGGGGGATCGTCCACCATCGTTCACATCCCACCATTCAGTTCCGGAAGTCCTCTAAAAACGAGTGAACCCTTACTCACCTCATTTTTTTATAACATCGTTGGTCCAACAGACGAATACGTGAAACCCAGAATGGATTGTATGTCAACAAACATGGCTACACACAGCTGGAATTAGCTTAGCTCGTCATAATCAGAACAACCTTCAGGAAAGTATATTACATAAATAATATGTGTCCATTATAATCTATGCAATAATCTGAATGCATACAAACAATTGGGAAGTGCTTGGGGAATTTTGTCCGTGTCAGAAATGTCCGCAAAAGTAAAAAATACTATTTTATATGAATGAATGAGGAGGTGGAACACACCTCAAATCAAACTGTTCTTAGAAAATAAAAACTTGTTAGAAAATCATTTGAAAATGAAGTTGAAACAGCTGTCGTGTCTCTACTATCATTAACTGAAGACTGATAGTTTTTATCAAAGATATCTGTAATTAATTATTACGCAATTAGACTGATTAATCATGTAACCGTAATTACTAGGAAGTCGGGGGACCAAGGAAAATATTCAAATTACAAAGTTAACATTTCCTAAAATAACTTTTCAGATATTTTATCTGATCAATAAATTATTATTATTCATTACTAGCTAAGTAATTCACAGAAATGCATATAAAAACAAACAAGGTAAATGTGGTTACATGAAATGATAGGAGAATGTGCCCTAGTGGGCTAAACCGGCATGGCAGCTTGTTAGACAAAAGGGAAAGTGGGGGTCGACTAAGAAGTCACGACAGAGTGATAATTATAACAATTGAAATGCTAATCCTTTACCCATGAAAGCTCACCCATTCGGGAACAATTGCAATCAATATATATATTCACGCTCAGTGTGTTGTCTTGATCGCTGGTGAAAAGGTTGTTTCTTTTGTAGAATTGTCCATCTCTCTCCCTCTCTCCCTCGGTTGTGGTTAGAAGGGATTGTTCAGATTGACATTCGTTATAGAATGAATGTTTCAGCGGTTGTCGTTATTTGCGTATAATGATACAGAAATCCTAGCTGCAGACTAGGAATTAATATCAAAGACTTGTTCTTATTCTGTCGGTATCGATAGTCTAAGAGTTTAACCACGTGGTATGGTTAAAAGATTCAATTCTACAACATTTGTACTCCCTTGATTGAGAGAAACATGGTCTGCAACCTTTAGCCTCTCGTAATTGAGGTAAGCTCGGTCTGCCGATCGAAACCCCGAGTGGGGGATTTATTCGGACGGGCCGAAAAGGGCTGTCCCAGGATGTCTGACCCTAACTGGGCTCAGTGGCGGTACTCTGATTTAGTTCAAATCAAAAGGGAATTGGATGTTTCTTCATTAAACAGTCCAAAATCATATTACACAATTATACAAACAGTATCATACTCACTAATTCGTCTTATACAGCAATTAGATGTAAACCTCATATCTGAGGCTATTATATAAACAGCGTTATGGTAATGTGGCCACACCGTCTCCCATGAGCTTCCCCAAGTTGTGACAAACTCACCAGTTTGTAGCTGGATTCACCGATCACCGATTCACTGATCTTTTATACTTTCTCCAGAACATGAAATTTGTTCATACCTCAAGTTCTGTGAGGTGGAAAGATTTCCTTAGTTCTCCATGAAAATCTACTCTCTCTCTATACTATGTGGCCATGTGGCAGGGTCATCTAGGGAATTTACGACCTCTCTGACCACAGCAACCTTGTTGGAGGCAAGGGGAGGCAGGGAGAGGGGGATGGGGCTTGATATACCCAAAGAGGCCAATGTCATGACACACACACACACACACACACACACACACAGGTAGTATCACATTTTCATTTCACTTCATTACAGTACAACGGTTTGATTTGTTTGATCACTAGCTAGCTACCCGGTGGTTTGGATCTTGTTTGTACTGCAAGTTACAAATCAACATAAATTCATGAACATGTGATGTCCTGTTTGTAGATCATCGTTGTAGTCCCCTCTGGTGGATGAACTTGGTAGGCTTCTCTGAAAGTGGAGCAGTCCACCACAAGCAGCCTACTCCAACTTTCTTTCAATCATTTTAGTCAATAAGATTCATTCAAGACATTCAAGTGTAGTCCACTTGTCATTCCAATCTCCTTTGGCGGCAGGGTAGCCAAGTGGTTAGAGCGTTGGACTAGTAATCGGAAGACCTTGGATCACCACAGATAACACTGTTCCTAAACCCCGAGCTGGTCACAAGGTGGTCACAAATCTGTTCCATGCTTCTGCCCCACTGAACAGGCATGCCTTAAAGGATGGACTGTCCTCCCAGGCTCATTCCTCTCTGTCCTTCTTCCCATCCGAAAATAAGAATTTGTTCTTCCAAACTGACTTCCAGCCTGGTTAAATAAAGGTTAAATAAAAAAACCTAAAAATAAATCCTTTGAAAAACAAGGATGGCAGTTTATGTCCGGTTGCCACTTTCTACCACTTTCTACCACATTCCAAGCAGATCGCCACCTTCTCCTCCCTCCTGAATTGCAGGTCCCTTCTAGTGATGTACACTTGGTAAAATTCCCTGGAAGCTGCATAACTCATCCCTGTACCCCAGGGAGGGCCAGGGGAGGTCCTAGTTGGTGATCGATCCAAATCAGTTGGACTAGTCATTCACCCATGCCCCACTGACAGCAGGGAAAACCACACTACAGGCTGATCCAAATTTGATGTAATGTCCTTAAAACAAGTCAAAATGAGGCTCAGTAGTGTGTGTCGCCTCCACGTGCCTGTATGACCTCCCTACAATGCCTGGGCATGCTCCTGATGAGGTGGCGGATGGTCTCCTGAGGGATCTCCTCCCAGACCTGGACTAAAGCATCCGCCAACTCCTGGACAGTCTGTGGTGCAACGTGGCGTTGGTGAATGGAGCGAGACATGATGTCCCAGATGTGCTCAATTGGATTCAGGTCTGGGGAACGGGCGGGCCAGTCCATAACATCAAGCCTTCTTCTTGCAGGATCTGCTGACACACTCCAGCCACTTGAGGTCTAGCATTGTCTTGCATTAGGAGGAACCCAGGGCCAACCACACCAGCATATGGTCTCACAAGGGGTCTGAGGATCTCATCTCGGTACCTAATGGCAGTCAGGCTACCTCTGGCGAGCACATGGAGGGCTGTGCGACCCCCCCCAAAGAAATGCCACCCCACACCATGACTGACCCACCGCCAAACCGGTCTTGCTGGAGGATGTTGCAGGCAGCAGAACGTTCTCAACGGCATCTCCAAACTCTGTCACGTCTGTCACGTGCTCAGTGTGAACCTGCTTTCATCTGTGAAGAGGACATGGAGCCAGTGGCGAATTTGCCAATCTTGGTGTTCTCTGGCAAATGCCAAACGTCCTGCACGGTGTTAGGCTGTAAGCACAACCCACACCTGTGGACGGCGGGCCCTCATACCACCCTCATGGAGTCTGTTTCTGACCGTTTGAGCAGACATGCACATTTGTGGCCTGCTGGAGGTCATTTTGCAGGGCTCTGGCAGTGCGCCTCCTGCTCCTCCTTGCACAAAGGCATGCTGCTGGAATGTTGCCCTCCTACGGCCTCCTCCATGTCTCCTGATGTACTGGCCTGTCTCCTGGTAGCGCCTCCATGCTCTGGACACTACGCTGACAGACACAGCAAACCTTCTTGCCCTAGCTCGCATTGATGTGTCATCCTGGATGAGCTGCACTACCTCAGCCACTTGTGTGGGTTGTAGACTCCGTCTCATGCTACCACTAGAGTGAAAGCACCGCCAGCATTCAAAAGTGACCAAAACATCAGCCAGGAAGCATAGGAACTGAGAAGTGGTCTGTGATCACCACCTGCAGGACCACTCCTTTATTGGGGGTGTCTTGCTAATTGCCTATAATTTCCACCTGTTGTCTATTCCATTTGCACAACAGCATGTGAAATTTATTGTCAATCAGTGTTGAATCCTAAGTGGACAGTTTGATTTCACAGACGTGTGATTGACTTGGAGTTACACTGTGTTGTTTAAGTGTTCCCTTTATTTATTTGAGCTGTGTAAATATAATTACATTCATTCCCCAATGAGCGGCGTTGTGGCAATAAGTGATGGTTGTATGGGGACTTTGTTTATGGCTCTATCACTTCCTAAGTGTCAAAGGAACTGAACCGAAAAGGAATAAAAGGAACCAAAAAGCATAAACAAAAGATATACAAAATATAGTTCTCAGACAAAAATCCTCTAATTGGACTGTATTCTATAATCGTCAATGTTCTGGTAAAATTACTATCATGGCATTGTCTCTAATGCCATATCTAGGGTTTTCCTACTTGGTGTGTTTCATAGGCACTATCCTAAGTTGATAACTATATGATAAGTTTACAGATGTAAGGCACTAGTTTTGGGCAGTCTACAGGGATGACCTATGGACTTCTGGGAAGAAAACTGGTGAGTGATGTAGAGTCAAAAGCCTCGACGTAAATGTTCAACTTTACTAAGGCTGGTATTTTGCTTGGACCCTTAAGTGATCCTAGCATAAATCCTAATTGGATATTCCGTTGTGCATGTGCGTTTATGCTTACACAAGCGCGCATGTCAAGGGAAGAAAACCAAGTACCCTGGAGGATTACAACTTGTTCAGAATGAGTCTGACATAGTCAGGTATTTTCAGGTCAATGCCTGGAGGTCAGTCAGAATTGGTGTCAAGGGAGTCTGTAGTAGTTTTTACTACAAGTCACTGTGTCTTCCATTATTGTAGTGGTTATGAAGGTAGTGTTGATGAAGGTATGAAGTCTATTTCATAGCCAAAGTGGGGAGAACAAGTATTTGATACACTGCCAATTTTGCAGGTTTCCCTACTTACAAAGCATGTAGAGGTCTAAAATTGTTATCATAGGTACACTTCAACTGTGAGAGACGGAATCTAAAACAAAAATCCAGAAAATCACATTGTATGATTTTTAAGTAATTAATTTGCATTTTATTGCATGACATAAGTATTTGATCACCTACCAACCAGTAAGAATTCCAGCTCTCACAGACCTGTTAGTTTTTCTTTAAGAAAAACGACGGAAGTACTCTTTAAGTATTGGACCAGTCGTACGTGGTGTGATCGTGGTTAATTATTATAATAATTTCTAAGGATTCTATTTATTAGTGATATGCGTGTTATCCATTGGAAGAGTGCACTGGAGATTCCCTTCCACGTGTTGCACTCTGAGTGACTCCTATGTCGCTATTGTCAAGGGTAATTTGATTGATTAGGTCTCTAACCTTCTTACTGGTTGTAGCTAGACTGACTGTCGCTGCTATTGGTACTGGTGCTCAAAGGACCAGTTAAACTACTGATTTATTCTGAAATATTATACTACCGGAACAC
This sequence comes from Oncorhynchus masou masou, assembly GCF_036934945.1. Classification (NCBI taxonomy): domain Eukaryota; kingdom Metazoa; phylum Chordata; class Actinopteri; order Salmoniformes; family Salmonidae; genus Oncorhynchus; species Oncorhynchus masou. The sequence continues at coordinate 56,420,029 of NC_088223.1, forward strand.
ATGATTGGAGCATTTTACTAGTTGTATTGTAGTTGAACCTACACATGGCAAGGAATGATTATTGTTGCCATTTGTTTTGGAGGTGGACAAGTCTACTGGACTTCCTTTACAACCAGTGTAGTACACCTCAGTACTATCTTAGATGTGTTCTAAGATAATCCCCGTCTAGGGGCCTGTCTGCTCCTCACTGTTCTCATAGGGGAGTTTACAACTAGATTTGATTCATGCTCTGGCGGTGTTGTCCGTAGTCTCGACCCCCCCCACCGGCCTCGATGAGGCTCGTCATGGGTCTGGGCTACTATTCTGCCCCTTTGTGTCTCTGGACTCCCCCACCAGCGGGTGGTGTTGGTGTCCGAGGCGCAAATGAAAAGGTCGGACCCTATGTACGAGTTGTCAGCGGCCACGTTGTTATGAGAATGGCTGTAACCTTTAAACCAAATCTCCGGGTGTTTGTGCATCAAAACGCTCAGTGGCTGTAGAGGCATGTCAGTCACCACCGCGATGACTGACGCCATTAGTGTCATTGTAAGGGGTGACAGTCCCCAACAAAGCTGATGGTGTATCATTGGAAGCAGAGTATATTCTGCGCATCAATGTTTTTCTTGTTGATATGCCCGCAGTGCTTGCGGAAGTGTCCGAAAGGCAAGAGGATTTCATCTCAACTACCATATTGCATGACTGCAAGAAGGAGGGATGTTGCTTATTCACAGAGACAGCTGGCTCGAAATCATGAAAAGAATGGTCAATCAGGTTGGCTGATGGAATGTGTCGAGATATCGTAATATCTCCTTGGATCGGAATCAGCCCCAAGAGGTTTTTAAACATCTTTTTTCCAAGTGGTGCTTTCGACAGATACCCCTTGTGAATGACTGCATTGCAGCTATCGTTAGGGGAAGATAGTGTGGTCAGTGGAGAAGGCACGGTGGCCTGTGACCATACCTGGTTGGTTTTCCAATCCATCAATGGGAGTAACCGATCCATCAAGTCTGTGCCAAGTAGCAGGGTTACAGTTTTGAGGCTTTGTAGTAACGTTGTTGTAGTAACTACGTTGTAGCAACGTCGTTGTGTGATACTCTGTCTGTTCCTTCCTAACCCTCGTTTGCAGCAGCTGTTGCTAACTCAACGGCTAGGAGGTATCACTTCTGTAGTGAATAAGAGTTCAAAGTTCATACCATTCGCATCCAAAGCTCACGCTGATGTTGGCTTCATTCTGTAGTTATTATCTGAACCATTCTGACATCGGACCGTCGTCCTCACAACAGGAGGTTATATTGTCATCAAGGCTTTATATAGGAAGGGAGAGGAGGGAGTGTCTGAAAAGTTTTGTATCCCATGTCCCTTTACAGGGGCGGGCCACTGATTGAGCAGAGCCCTACCTTATGAAAACCCAAATCTCACATTTTAGAAGCTAAAATCACATTTAATCCCATCACGAATAATTTCATATTCAAACATTTAAATTGAACAACAATTACATGTGAATCCGATAACTATGATGTGTAGACTTTCCACTGTAGAGTTTGTCATCTTATCATTGATGAACATGTCTCAGGTGACAACCGAACTGACATCATATTCATTAAGTACCACTGTATATGTTCAATTGGTCGGATTACCAGAATATAGTTAATATCCCCCCACCTTCTGATGTTCCCAGAATCTCTATGTTAACCAAGGGTTTTGCAAATGTAACATCAGTAGGGTAGAGAGAGGAAAAGGGGGGGAAGAGGTATTTATGACTGTCATAAACCTACCCCCAGGCCAACGTCATGACACATCTCAATGTGAAAAAAACTGTTTGCATGTTCTTCACAAAGAAGGCAACAGATGCTACTGAGCCAGATGTCTATGTGTCAAGGGAGAAGTTTCAGGTGGTATCTGATTTTAAGTACCTTGGCATCATACTTGATTCCAACCTCTCTTTTAAAAAGCATGTGAAAAAAGTCTTTCAAATAACCAAATTCAAACTAGCTAATTTCCGATTTATACGAAATTGTTTGACTACAGAGGTAGTACTTCAAATCTGTACTTCAAATCTATGATACTCCCCCACTTAACATACTGCTTGACTAGTTGGGCCCAAGCTTGCTGTACAACATTAAGACCTATTCAGTCTGTCTAACAAACAGGCTCTCAAAGTGCTTGATAGGAAGACCAATAGCCATCATCACTGTTACATCCTCAGAAAGCATGAGCTCCTGAGTTGGGAAAATCTTGTGCAATACACCGACGCATGTCTTGTATTCAAGATCCTAAATGGCCTGGCTCACCTCCACTCAGTACTTTTGTTAACCTCTTGAAACTCTAGGGGCGCATTTCATTTTTGGATGAAAAACGTTCCCGTTTTAAACAAGATATTTTGTCACAAAAAGATGCTCGACTATGCATAGAATTGGTAGCTTTGGAAAGAAAACACTCTGACGTTTCCAGAACTGCAAAGATATTTTCTGTGCGTGCCCTAGAACGTGAGCTTCAGGCAAAACCAAGATGAGACGGCATCCAGGAAATGAGCAGGATTTTTGAGGTCTGCCATGAGAGGTGACTGTATAGTTCCCTTAAGGAAAAGCACCTTTAGTAAATCCATTTTCTCTATGAGAGCTTCCCATGTCTGGAATACACTGCCATCAGACACACATACAGTAACTGCACCACATAATCACACTTTCACAAAATGCTTGAAGACATGGCTAAAGGTCAATCAGATTTGTGAACATGGTCCCGAGCTGTGTGTTGCCGCTTTCCATGTTGTCTGTTGTCTATATCTTGTGAGGTGTGGAAACACTTTGTTGCTTTTCTGAATTTTGTCTTGTTGCTTTTTGTTCTATGTCGCTATGTCTGTATGCTACATCTTGTTTGTCCTATGTTGCTCTGTCTGTATGCTATGTCTTGCTTGGCCTATGTTGCTATTGTCTATATTGTAATTGTTTTTAAAAACCTGCCCAGGGACTGCGGTTGAAAATTAGCCGGCTAGTTAAAACCGGCACTTTTACTGAAACGTTGATCAATGTGCACTGTCCCTGTAAAAATAAAATAAACTCAAGTATCCATTATAACAACTACAACCACGACATCCCAGAGGATGTCTGTCGACTGATTATCCAGCGGACGGACCAGGGATCGCTGAGATGGACAACAAAGGCATACACTCGTAAATATGTAAATTGCAATTTATTTTCAAATGAGCGGTTGTTCATGTTCAAAGTATAAGCATTTCCATGAGTGTAGTGTATGTACCGGTGTCCACTCTTCCCACTCTTGAGCTGGCCCCACCCCTTTACTTTGTGTACCAAGCCATCATATCGGCTTAGCTCACTAGGGACTTTTCAGTGTATCATGTCAGTAACCAATGTATAAATATTGTGTGTGTTTATGTAATTCTGTGATTTATCAGTTAGTTCATGAATAAATAATTAAGCCAATTTGTACATCGCAGATTTATGATTTATGTTAGGGTTCGTGCAGATATCCAAGGGTTTGTGATGTTCAGAAATGAGACTGATGAGGTAGAGTCGTGCATTCCACCTGGACACCTTGACACCACATTCAGCGGCATTTTTAGCACTCTTAACTTCAATCTGTTGTGCGATGGTGTATGGAAATTGTATGTTAGTTAATTTTTTCTAATTACATCCAAAACATTTGCTCTACGAGCGATGTGAGATTTCGATCGGCAAGCTCCTGCTGAACAGTGCCCATTGCCAAAACCCTGAAGGTGGATAGCACTTTGATGTGTTCCCGGAACGGCATATGTTTGCCTTTCTAAAGTAGGTCTTAAATCCTTGCAGAGATTGGTTCATCAGATATTGTTTCCCAAAACCAATCTGTACTTTCTGCAAAAAAGTTTCACTTGTCTCTAAAAATACACTCTCTGCGAAAGGCAGCATGTGCCAAATCTTCCAAAAGAGCAAGATCAGCCATCTCTCATTCACTTTCCAATTATCTCAGTCTTTTGTAATATTTCAACAATGGTTTCACTTTTACACATGCCTCTAATTTAACAAATTCCTGTATTTTATCTGTATTATTATCATAACCAATGTACTGATGTGGTGAAATGATATAAAGCCTGTCAAGATATGTTGCATGAATTCACAATTGAAATACAATTAAATCAAAGTATTTTGTATTAGTGCTACGATCACAATTAGATACATTTTCAACATATATTTTCCCCATTCTATGCTTGACAAGCAGTTCCCTCATTCCACCACTTGGCATGAGTGTACACATGGTTATGGCTGTGCATAAATTTAAGCACACTCTCGAAAGTTCATATTGATAAACCTCACCTTTTCTGTGGAAATTCTCACTCGTGTTCTAGACACAGATTTGTACCTATGCATGATTGACAAATGTTGTTCCTGGATTCTACAATATTTGCAAATTATTCTTTAAAAAATTATTCAAGCTCTGTCAAGTTGGTTGTTGATCATTGCTAGACAGCCAATTTCAAGTCTTGCCATAGATTTTCAAGCTGATTTCAGTCAAACTATAACTAGGCCAATCAAACATATAATGACGTTTTGATAAGCAACTTGCTTAAGTTTGTGCTCCGTGTACTCTTCGTTCAATCAATATCTGAACTTAAACAACTGTTACGGATAGGCTGCCTATGTCAATCTACTGTCCCCCATAGTACAAAAGTTAACCTATTCTGTGCGATAAATAAATATTCCAAACGTAGACTGGGACAGTTGTGTCATGCGATAGATCCCAAAAAAATACAACCAGTAGCATAAAAAACAATGAGGATGATGCAACAGAAAATAACATTTAGTTTAAAATGTCGATAAACTATTAGGCTTTCTTCACATTATAAGAGCAGCAATGCACACAATGCAGTAGGCTATGAGTGTGAATGTTTAAAAATGCAATCAATTAACGGGAAAACACAATTTTCAAAAGTAACCGTAAATGTAATTATTTTATTTTAAAATCCATATTATTTATGATTATTTGAACTGCACGCCCTCCAGTTTCACCGGAAGTTGTCCTGCTAGTAGGACCCCTAATTAAAAGGTGCATTGTATGCCAGTTAGGCTCTACAACTATTGTAAAGTGGATTAATGAGCTTAATTTTAAGATGACATTTGGCCACTTTATCAAAACATACAGGCCAATGGGCTAGGCTACACGAGTTGTGGAACTATGATTTGAAAAGGTCCCACGCTGTTTCTTGCCTTACTGCACACAAGCTGGGCATCATTCCCAAGTGACAGGCTAATATGTTCTCCTGGTCGCGGCCGCCTGCAACACAGCCCAGGACTGAACCTGGATCCGTAGTGATGCCTCTCGCACTGCGGTTTCTGAGACCGCTGCGCCACACGGGAGGCCACAGTTTTAATCGATTTCAATTACATTTGCATTGATGTCAGAGTAATTAGAGGGACAATAGAGTTCTGACTACCAGAGAGTTAGCACGTTTGGTATGCTACTAATGACCGTCAGAGCTTGGAGAAGCCTAATTACCAAGATTAAACGGTCATGTGGAATTTGACTGCCATCATGACTTGTGACCACTGGTGTGGTAGCAATATGGTCACCGTAACGGCCCTATTTGAGGGTGTGTATCTGAAGGCTCTAACCTATGTGTGTGTGGGAAGTGAAGAGGCAGACTGTGACTTACCCTCTGTCCTCTCTGATACTGCAACCTTTGAGGACACACATCTCAACCTCCACATATGTGAATGTGTGCTTGCGTGTGTGTCAGTTGTTTTATTCTCTCTTACGCATAACACTCAAAAGTGTTTTTTTGCGGGAGATAAGGGTGCACTGTTCTGAGGTTGATGAGTGTGTTCTCAGTTGTGTTGGATTTAATCTTGTTCACAGACACTTCCGCCCAAATGCGCAAAGAGTCTGGTGGGCTAACACGTCAAACTGTGGTCGGAAGGAGCTGGGGTGCAGACAGCAGATGGTGGGTGTGGAAGTGGTGGAGGTGTTTAGGGTGGAGAGGAAAGTGTCCTCAGTGGAGACTTCCCAGCCACTGTTGGCACTGTTACTTCCTACCTGACTGGTAAGTGTTCATCACATTTACAATCTGCTTAGCTTGAGTGAATCATGTAGTCATGGTCAAATGTGATTGTTGACAGAGCAACTCACAGGAAATGTGACCTTTTAAAGTAAACTTTATAGGTTATCCTTGTAACACAGGACATTCACTGTCTGCTCTGATAGGGTGCTAGAGGAGCCAAGTCACCCGTGATCGAGGTCAGTATTCAACATCCATCTATGTCTGAGGATGTTGGGAGATGACGTAGAAACCGTCCACTAGGGGCAACAGTGAGCATTGTTACCTTCAAGTAGGATTCGGTTAGCATCTGCCTCTGATTCCGAAAGTTGTCATTTCGAATACACCGATATTAAGTTGTTTTTGAGATTTGTTTTAAGCCTATCCCAACCCTTTCCTTAACCATTTGGAGTTAATGCCTAATCCTAACCTTTGAAATTTGACGTTTGAGAGATATGGATGAATGCCTAATTCTGAATTGAGACAGAGCTAGTTGTGGTAGAGAGGAGGGGCAACCGTATGGATAGGGGTGTCAGTGTAGACAGGGGCAGCAGCAGTGTTGATCTACAGGTGAATGAGATTACTTTTCCTTTGAACTTTTAGAGAAAAGTCTTACAAAACTGAAGAACCTTTTAAGGTGTATATATTGTGCTTGAGTTGAATGTGGCCATAAATGCAACATTTTCCTTCCTTTGGAAATCAGTCATGTACAGACAAATAATATCTGTATCGGAGGAGGCTCCTCGGAGGAAGAAAGGGAGGACCATCCTCCTCAGTGAATTTCATAAAAATAGTGTACCATTAAAAAAGGTACCCTTTTTAGATAAAACTATAAATATATTCACGTCACCAAATAATTGGTTACAACACTGTATTTTGCAATGAAGGTCTACAGTAGCCTCAGCAGCAGGATAGGGTAGCACCATGGTGTAGCTGGAGGACAGCTAGCATCTTACAGCTAGCATCTGTCCTCCTCTGGGTACATTGACTTCAATACAAAACCTAGGACGCTCATGGTTCTCACCCCCTTCCACATACTTACACAGTAATTATGACAACTTCCGGAGGATGTCCTCCAGCCGACCAGAGCTCTTGCAGCATGAACTGACATTTTGTCCACCCAATCAAATAATGAGTCTAGTACTGAAAGCATAAGATACAGCTAGATAGCACTGTAGTGTATAAACTCTGGTGAGTAGTTAACAAAAAAAGAGTTGAATAGTTGAACAGTTTTCAAACAAATGCAGCTACCTAGGTTAAGCTACTCAAACAGAGAGGGACACTATGTTAGCTAGCTGGCTATAGCTATCCAACACTGGAACTCTTCCAAGTCAAGGTAAGCTTTTGGTTGTATTAATTTACTGCAGACAGGGCCCACCGGTGTAAGTGCTAAACTGCTTTGACTGTACAGTTAGTTCTAGTAGTTATAGATGACTATGACGTGACAATGATGTAGCGGTTAGCGGTCATAATATGAAGTTTTGGCTTGGAAAGTTTTTTTTGAGTGGTCACCGACAACTAATATGTTGTCACTGAAGTCCACAAGCAAAGGGAAAAGGTGAGCAGAGGAGAGTGCATAGATAGCTGCGAGAAGGAATTGCATATACAACGAGCAACGTGATCATGCTGTCTTATGTGGCTTCTATAAAAGTGAACTGTTGCGTGTCATCAGGGGTGTATTCATTTTGCAGATTCTGTAGAAAAATGTTTTGGTAAACAGAAGCAAACGGAATGGGGATGAACATACTTGAATCTGTCTAATAGAAACCCTCATTTTCAACTGTTGGACTAATGATTACACCCTAGATCAGCAAGATGTGGGAAAGAGTGTGAAAGGAAGTATTGAATGTGTCACTGTCTGTCACCTTGCTTACTCAAAATCCTCTTGACCTGTGCACCTACGTTGTAAACTTTCATTCATATGCTAGGATGTAGCAACCTCATAATGGGTATAGAGAACATTTTTGTATTATGCAGTTGCCTAAACCAATCGATGCTACATTGAGCTGGGTGAATGGAATATAAATGACAGTCATCCAATATGCTGTAATAGAAATAAGGCTCATTAAAAAAAATCATCCTCCATCATCTTAAACAGCACCGACCTCCACTGATCTGTATACTGTGCACTCTGACTCCATCAATTATCCCATACAGTATTTTATCTACTTTTTTTCAAGTAATAATCCATGAGGCAGTACTAGGCCCTACATGTAGAATGTGCATAACTTGAATAAATATGTAGTCCTCGTCAAATGTGATTGTTGATAGAGTAACTCACAGTAAATGTTTACTTTGACTCCTTTAAAGTAAATTTCACTGGTTATCTAGTAACACAGGAAATGGTATGTCTGCTGTGACAGTGAGTAAAGTGACGTCAGTGCAGATAGGGCAGCAGCGCTGTTTATCTACAGGTGAGTGATTGAGTTTTATCCTTACGTGAAAACAGTTATAAAACTGCATGGTATATATTTTACAGTGATGGAGGGGGAAAAACGGATATCTGTAAATAATTTTAGACAATACATCTTATTGTTTTGACACTATCGCAAAATTATTTTTGCGCTAGTTGGCTGTACTTGCACCAAAACTCCAGTATTTTCCCTTCATAGCCTGTTCTTCATCTTCTTTTTAAACAGGAAGCCAATTTGTTTTCAGCACTTATTTCCATGACTGACAAAAACATATTTTTTCATGGCTCTGTCTTGTCCCTCTGCAGCAGACATATGGTAAGCAATATGTTTGGAACATTGAATCGCAATAAAATCACAGTATCGAATCGAGACATCGCAATACATATCGTATTGGCACCAATGTATCATGACAATATTGTATCGTGAGGTTCCTGGCAATTCCCAGCCCTAATCTTTTACTTATGTTGATAGCGGCATCAAATAAAACAGTTGCCTAGATAGCGCTGAGATATGAGCAAACTACACTAAAGATTATCATCATGAACACTCACCTCAATTTGGCTAACATTTTCTCAGCCAAGTTGTAACCAAACATCCAAACAGAAATTCTGTGAAAACAAAAATCTGACACTGATTGATTTAGTCCCCACGCAGAGCAATAATACAACTAACGATTTTGGCATGTAAATCTTGGTGGGAGAAACTCATTTTTTTTATGCATACCAGCAAAGCCTCTACACAACACAACACTAAACACTACATTAATTGCACTATAACAGTGACAAACGGTGCCAACAAACTTTTAGGTCCTACAAAAAGCTATCCCAACAGCAGAGCTTTCTTTTCAGCACCATGGAGTGAATCCTTACCACTGCTACACCTGGCTATCAGCAGAGCCTTGTCTGGCAGTAAAACAGTTCATTCAGCCTCATTTACTGCCTTTAAAAAAAACATAGCTGACATGGATGACTTGCTTAAACAAATTTGGGTTCTACTGACAATTGAGATGTACAAACTATGGCATAAGGAAACTACGAGCGGGTAATAGGCAATCCGTAATTTTGATTAAAACATAAATGAGAGAGTTAGGGCGGACCTAACAAAATTCAGATCATGGGCCGTTCTTACAATATTCTCCCTATACACCAAGTCAGAACCGTAGGATAAATGAAGGGGGCATATAAGCAGACAATGAAAAACTCTTACAATATTAGATGATGACTTTCTTTAAAACAGGCAATAGGCTACACGTGCACCATCAAGTCAGAACACTAGGCTAAATTATGAGGGGAAAAGGGACCAAATTATTAGGTTGAGGCACATGGGCTACTAACAGCTTACTACACAACATACACTCAGTATTACTGGTGAAAAAGCTGGATGTGGAGGTCCTGGGCTGGGGGTGGCGTGGTCACACGTGGTCTGAGGCCGGTTGGACGTAGTGCCAAATTCTCTAAAACAACATTTTAGTGGCCCTTTATTGTCCCCAGCACAAGGTGCACCCGTGTAATGATCATATTGTTTAATCAGGTGGATGGATTATCTTGACAAAGGATATGTGAGAATTGACGCGGAGATGAGAAGCAGGTACAGGGAGTGAACATTTAATAAATAAAGGACACTAAACAGAATGGGAAGAGCATCTGGACAGGGGAAAAATAACGACATCAATGTTGACACAGGGAACAAAGTGAGGAGAAGACATATATAGAGGGGGTTGTGAACAAAGTAATGGAGTCCAGGTGAGTTCAAAATTGCACAGTTGAGCGTAATGATGGTGACAGGTGCGCGTAATAAAGGGCAGCCTGGCACCCTCGAGCGCCAGAGAGGGAGAGCGGGAGCAGGCGTGACAGGAGAAAATGCTCACCAACAGGGATGTAATCAAATTTGTGCATAACATTTTAGAGAAATAAGCTTTTAGTGCTTATGGAACATTTCTGGGATTATTTTATTTCAGCTCAGTCCAGCCCAGCCACTGTCATTCTCCCTCACACCCTCCAACAGGCATTCAGCAAGTCCTTAGTTCAACTCAGACCAAACTAAACTCTGAGCTGTGCCAGTGACTGTATTTATTTGAATATTAAGTGAAATATCTAAAAGCCACATTTAACTATTGTCGTAAATGACAGCTGTTTGTTAGACTAAATATCAGGACTCTAAATATTGTCACGTTCTGACCATAGTTCTTTTGTGTTTTCCTTGTTTTAGTGTTGGTCAGGACGTGAGCTGGGTGGGCATTCTATGTTGTGTGTCTAGTTTGTCTATTTCTATGTTTGGCCTTATATGGTTCTAAATCAGAGGCAGGTGTTTGTCATTGTCTCTGATTGGGAACCATATTTAGGTAGCCTGTTTTGTGTTGGGTTTTGTGGGTGGTGGTTTCCTGTCTTTGTGTTCTCTGCACCAGATAGGACTGTTTCGGGTTTTGCCACGTTTGTTATTTTGTATTGGTATAGTGTTCAAGTTATCGTCTTTTATTAAACATGTTGAACACGAACTACGCTGCATTTTGGTCCTCCTCTCCTTCGACGGAAGAAAGCCGTTACAGAACCACCCACCACAACAGGACCAAGCAGCGTGGTAATGGGCAGGAGCAGGAGAGGCAGCAATGTCAGGATTATTGGATTTGGGAGCAGAATCTGGACTATACAACTTGGGAAGGGATAAACAGGTGGGCGGTTGACCCAGGGAGAGTGCCGGAGCCCGCCTGGGATTCGCTGGAGCAGTGCGAGGAGGGTTACAGGAGAATGGAGTTGGCGAAGCGAGCACGGCGGTGCGGTAGGAAGCCCGAGAGGCAGCCCCAATAATGTATTGGGGGGGGGACACACAGGGACTATAGCGAAGCCAGGTAGGAGACCTGCGCCAACTTCCTGTGCTTACCAGAGAGCGAGAGAGACCGGGCAGGCATCGTGTTATGTTGTGGAGCGCACTGTGTCTCCAGTGCGGGTGCATAGCCCGGTGCGGTACATTCCAGCTCCTCGTATCGGCCGGGCTAGATTGGGCATCGAGCCAGGTAAAGTTGGGCAGGCTCGGTGCTCAAGACCTCCAGTGCACCTGCACGGCCCGGTCTATCCAGTGCCACCTACACGCACCAGCCCTCCGGTGACAGCCCCCCGCACCAGGCTTCCTGTGCGTGTCCAGAGCCCAGTACTCCCCGTTTCTCCTCCCTGCACTCGCCCTGAGGTGCGTGTCCTCGGCCCAGTACCACCAGTGCCGGCACCACGTACCAGGCCTACAGTGCGCCTGTCCAGAGCTGCTAGAGTCTTCCGCCTGTCCAGAGCTGCTAGAGTCTCCCTCCTGTCCAGATCTGCTATTCTCCCGCCTGTCCAGAGCTGCCAGAGTCTCCCGCCTGTCCAGAGCTGCCAGAGTCTCCCGCCAGTCCAGAGCTGCCAGAGTCTCCCGTCTGTCATGAGCCGCCAGAGCCGCCAGTCTGTCATGAGCCGCAAGTGCCGTCAGTCTGCAAGGAGCCGCAAGTGCCGTCAGTCTGCAAGGAGCCGCCAGAGCCGCCAGTCTGCAAGGATCCGCCATTCAGCCAGGCTCCTCCAGAGCCGCCAGTCAGCCAGGATCCACCAGAGCCGCCAGTCAGCCAGGATCCGCCAGAGCCGCCATTCAGCCAGGCTCCTCCAGAGCCGCCAGTCAGCCAGAAGCTGCCAGAGCAGTCAACCAGCCTGAGCTACCTCTCGGTCCTGAGCTACCCCTCGGTCATGAGCTACCCCTCGGTCATGAGCTACCCTCGGTCATGAGCTACCCCTCGGTCATGTTTCCTCAGTCATGAGGCACCCCCCAGTCCAGAGGCACTCCTCAGTCCAGTAGGGCCCTTTGTTAGGGTTCCTAGGCCAAGGTCGGCGGCGAGGGTTGCCACTCAAAGGACGCTAAGGAGGTGGACAAAGACAATGGCGGAGTGGGGTCTACGTCCAGCGCCAGAGCCGCCACCGCGGACAGATGCCCACCCAGACCCTCCCCGGAGTCCGCACCTTGGGGGGGGCACTGTCAGGTTCTGACCATAGTTCTTTTGTGTTTTCCTTGTTTTAGTGTTGGTCAGGACATGAGCTGGGTGGGCATTCTATGTTTGGTCTTATATGGTTCTCAATCAGAGGCAGGTGTTAGTCATTGTCTCTGATTGGGAACCATATTTAGGTAGCCTGTTTTGTGTTGGTTTTGGTGGGTGGTTGTTTCCTGTCTGTGTTCTCTGCACCAGATAGGACTGTTTCGGGTTTTGCCATGTTTGTTATTTTGTATTGGTATAGTGTTCACGTTATCGTCTTTTATTAAACATGTTGAACACGAACTACGCTGCATTTTGGTCCTCCTCTCCTTCGACGGAAGAAAGCCATTACAAATATATTGGAAGGTATATTTTAGCTCAGCCACTCAATTTATGTCTTTCACCTATAAACTATGAAAACTAGAAAAACTTGATAGTCAATGTATGATCAATACATGATCAGTAGATGATATACTGTGTAAATATTAATGTGCATCATTAAACTCTGTCTTAATTGTTTGTATCTTTAATATTTGCCTTGAAATACTTTCATTAATGCTGGTGATGTTATCCTTCCACTTATAGTGTTTCCAAAATACCCCTCAAGAGAGACCATAAAGTCATGTCAAACTGTAGAATTGCAGGAACTTTTTATATGTAAATATTTATAATAAATCTCAATCGTCTTCTGTGTCTTCTTAATATAAATACAATTGTCAAATTTTGTATAATTGGAGAAGAACGCTGCACTTCCTAGGAGTCACGTGTACGCATTGTCCCAGGAGGAGACAGTGGCTATGGAGACATACGTCATGAATCTCTGGGACAGGGGTACATTCGGCCCTTCGCGTCACCCGTCTCCTCGAGCTTCTTTTTTGTTGAAGAAGGAGGGAGGTCTGTGTCCGTGCATTGATTATAGAGGTCTAAATTCCATCACAGTGGGGTTTAGCTACCCACTACCTCTCATCGCTACGGTGGGGGATCATTTCACTGGGCGCGTTTCTTCACAGAACTGGACCTGAGGAGTGCGTATAACGTGGTGCGTATGCATTTTGTACTACATCTAGCCATTATGAGAACCTTGTCATGCCATATGGGTTTAAGAATGCTCCAGCCATTTCCCAATCTTTCGTAGACGAGATTCTCACCTGCATGGGCAGGGAGTGGTAGTGTACATCGATGACATCCTGATCTATTCTGCCACACGCGCCGTGCACGTGTCTCTGGTGCATAAGGTACATGGGTGACTGCTGGAGCATGACCTGTATGTCAAGCCGGAGAAATGCGTGTTCTCAAAACAAGCCATTTCCTTCCTGGGTTATCGCATTTCCACCTCCGGGGTGGTGATGGAGTGTGACAGCGTTACAGCCGTGCGTATTTGGCCGACTCCGACCACAGTAAAAGAGGTGCAGCGGTTTATAGGTTTTGCCAATTACAACCGGAGGTTTATCCGGGGTTTTGGTCAGGTGGCTGCTCCCATTACCTCACTGCTGAAGGGAGGACCGGTGCGCTTGCGCTGGTCAGCAGAGGCAGGCAGAGCTTTCAGTCGTCTGAAGGAACAGTTCACCATGACCCTCCTCGGGTCATCCTGGCATCGAGAGGACAGTGCGGAGTCTTAGGGGGAGGTACTGGTGGGCCACGTTGGCGAAGGATGTGAGGTTTTATGTCTCCTCCTGCTCAGTGTGCGCTAAGAGCAAGGCTCCCCGACACCTGCCTAGAGGGAAGTTACAACCCTTCCTCGTTCCACAACGGCCGTTGTCACACTTGTTGGTGGACTTCCTCACCAACCTTCCCCCGTCCCAGGGAAGTACTATGATCCCGGTCGTTGTGGATCAGTTTTCGAAGTCCTGCCATCTCATCCCGTTGCCCGGTCTCCCTACGGCCCTGCAGACTGCGGAGGCTCTGTTTACCCATGTCTTCAGGCACTACGTGGTGCCTGAGGACATCGTCTCTGATCGGGGTCCCCAGTTCACGTCCAGATTTTGGAGGGCATTTATGGAGAGGCTGGGGATCTCGGTCAGCCTGACCTTGGGTTTCCGCCCGAGAGTAATGGGCAGGTGGAGCGAGTAAACCAGGATGTGGGCAGGTTTCTGCGGTCGTATTACCGGGACCGGCCTGGTGAGTGGGCGACGTATGTTTCATGGGCAGAGCTCGCTCAGAACTCCCTTCGCCACTCCTCAACTGACATGTCTCCCTTCCAGTGTGTGTTGGGCTACCAGCCGGTCCTGGCTCCATAGCATCAAAACCAGACCGAAGCTCCTGCGGTGGAGGAATAGGTGCAGCACTCAAAGGTCACCTTTAGAGCCATCCTGTACTCGTTGAGACTGGCTGGGGGACGACAGAAAAGAAGTGCTGACCAGCACCGCATTGAGGCCCCCGTATTCGCACCGGGGACCGGGTCTGGCTCTCGACCCAAAACCTGCCCCTCCGCCTACCCTGCCGGAAGCTGGGGCCGCAGTGTGTGGGGCCATTTAAAGTCTTGAGGAAGATAAACGAGGTGTGTTATAGGTTACAACTTCCTACTTATTATCCTATTCACCCCTTGTTTCATGTGTCTCTCCTCAGGCCGGTGGTGGCTGGTCCCCTACAAGAAGGTGAGGTGCCTGAGGTCCCTCTGCCCACTCTGGGCTTCGAGGGGTCCCCGGCGTACACCGTACGTGCCATTCTGGACTCGAGACGCTGGGCGAGAGGCCTGCAATACCTCGTGGACTGGGAGGGGTACTGTCCGGTGGAGAGGTGCTGGGTACCGGGGGGGGACATTTTGGACCCTTCACTTGAGGGACTTCCACCGTCTCCACATGGATCCCCCGGCACCTTGCCCCCTGGGTCGCCCTCGAGGCCAGTGGTGGAGCGCTGTGGGAGACGCACATTAGGGAGTGGTACTGTCACGACTCCCGCTGAAGTTGGCTCCCCTGCCTGTTTGGGAGGTGCTCGGCTGTCGTTGTCACCGGCCTACTAGCCACCACCGTTCCCTTTTCCCTTTTCTGTTAGTTTAGTCTTATGAGTTGCACCTGTTCCCATGTGTGTTTTCTTGATTTGTTTACCTATTTAAGCTTGTGAAGCCCACCCTTGTTTGTGCGCGATTATATTTTGTTCACGTCTTGTAACGGAGGTGTTATTGTGCTCCGGACCATTGTTACCCTGTGTTTTGGGTTGGTCTGTGTTTCCGCCCTGTGTTTTGGGCATGACCATTTTGTGCCTGATTAAAGTGCATTTTTCCGTGAACACTCTGCTCTCTGCGCCTGATTCCTACCTTCCCCTCCTAGTCATCTGTGAAAATTGGTCAGACATCAGAACAACCACACTGCATTCTGACCCAATCACCTCCTTGATGTTTGTATTTTCTTTTCTGGTTTGTTGTCGTTTTTTCAACAGCATAAAACAAGTGAACAAGAAATGTGATTTCCAGTTCAGTTCAGTTGTCTCCAATGATCTAAAGAGCACTTCATAACCTTATCAAATACAATTTCACACACAAATGTAAAGCAAAGCAAATTTGAGAACAAGACTACCTAAATTCTATCAGCACATTGATTGTAGCACTCGTGCGGGTAATACACTGGACCACTGCTACTCTAACTTCCGCGATGCATACAAGAACCCCCCCCCTCCCCGCCCTACCTTTGGCAAATCCGACCACAAATCATTTTGCTCCTGCCAACCTATAGGCAGAAACTCAACCAGAATGTACCCGTGACAAGAACCATTCAACGCTGGTCTGACCAATAAGAATGAATGCTTCAAGATTGTTTTGATCACGTGGACTGAGCAATGTTCCGGGCAGCCTCAGAGAATAACATTGATTTTTACACTGATTCGGTGAGTGAGTTTATAAGGAGATGCAAACAAGCAAAATGTCGGTAATGCGACAAAGTTTAGTCAAAATTCAACTACTCAGACACAAAACGTATGTGGCAGGAGCTACAGGCAATTACGAACTAAAAAAAGAAAACCTGCCACGTCACGGACACTGACATCTTGCTTCCAGACAAACTAAACACCTTCTTTGCCCGCTTTGAGAATAATACAGTGCCACTGATGCAGCCCGCTACCAAGGACTGCGCCCCCCCCATTCCTTCTCCGTGGCCGACGTGAGTAAGTCATTTAAACGTGTTAACCCTCGTAAGTCTGCTGGCCAAGACGGCATCCCATTCTGCGTCCTGAGAGCATGCGCAAACCAGCTGGGTGGTGTGTTTACGGACATATTCAAACGCTTAATATCCCAGTCTGCTGTCCCCACATGTTTAAAATGGCCACCATTGTTCCTGTACACGAGAAGTCAAAGATAACTGAACTAAAAGACTATCGCCCCATAGCACTCACTTTTGTCATCATGAAGTGCTTTGAGAGACTAGTCAAGGATTATATCACCTCCACCTTACCTGCCACCCTAGACCCACTTCAGTTTGCATACCGCCCCAACAGGTCCACAGACGATGCAATCGTCAGCTCAGAATTCAACACCATAGTACCCTTAGGCTCATCATTAAGCTTGAGTCCCTGGGTGTCAACCCCGCCCTGTGCAATTGGGTCCTGGACTTTCCCAGGTGGAAAAGGTAGGAAACAACATCTGCACTTCACTGATCCTCAACACTGAGGCCCCACATGGGTGGGTGCTCAGCCCCCTCCTGTACTCCCTATTCCCCCATGACTGCATGGCCATGCATGCCTCCAACTCAATCATCAAGTCTGCAGATGACACTACAGTAGTGGGCTTGATTACCAACCATGACGAGACAGCCTACAAGGAGGAAGTGAGGGCACTCGGAGTGTGGTGTCAGGAAAACAACCTCTAACTCAACGTCAACAAAACAAATTTGATGATTGTGGACAGCAGAGGGAGCACCCACCTATCCACATTAACAGGACAGCAGTGGAGAAAGTGGAAAGTTTTAAATTCCTCTGCGTACACATCACGGACAAACTGAAATGGTCCACACGCACAGACAATGTCGTGAAGGAGGCTGAAGAAGGCTGAAGAAATTTGGTTTACAAACTTTTATAGATGTACAATTGAGAGCATCCTGTCAGGCTGTATCACCGCCTGGTACTGCAAATGTACCGCCCTCAACCACAAGGTATTGCCCTCAACCTCCAGAAGGTGGTGCACCGGGGGAAAACTTCCTGCCTTCAAGGACACCTACAGCACCCGATGTCACAGGATGGCCAAAAAGATCATCAAGGACAACAACCACCTGCGTCACGGCCTGTTCACCCCGCTATCATCCAAAAGGCGAGGTCAGTACAGGTGCATCAAATATGGAACCAGTAGACTGAAAAACAGCTTCTATCTCAAGGCCATCAAACTGTTAAACAGTCATCACTAACACAGAGAGACTGCTGCATACATACAGACTTGAATCATTGGCCACTTTAATAAATGGATCACGAGTCACTTTAATAATGCCACTTTAATAATGTTTACATATCTTACATTACTCATCTCATCTATATGCTGTATTTTATACCATCTATTGCATCTTGCCTGTGCCACTCGGTCATCGTTCATCCATATATTTAAACACACATATTCTTATTCCATCCCTTTAGATTTGCGTTTATTAGGTAGTTGTTGTGGAATTGTTCGATTACTTGTTAGATATTACTGCACTGTCGGAACTGGAAGCACAAGCATTTCGCTACACTCACATTAACATCTGCTAACCATGTATATGAGACCTATACAATTTGATTTGAGGGTTTCATTTCAATTTAGCTACATTTGTTCAAAGTGTTGCAACCCCATTGAGCCACTAGAGGGTCATGTTAAATAAAATTGTGAATAAGTCATGACATCCTCAAAATGTACTTTACCTTTACTATACCTACATACTATTTATCATTAAATGACATGGAACAAACACAGGGTTTGTTCTTTGGAATATACAACCCAAAATGACTACAATGCCTTATGCAATCAACAAGTCATTCCAATCCAATCCTGCCAAATCATTCTGTATCAACACAATCTGAATCCACATCACATATATCTCTGATCAAATAAAATAAAATTGCATTTGTCACATGCGCCGAATACAACAGGTATTCACCTTTCAGTGAAATACTTTCTTACAATCCCTTAACCAACAATGCAGTTAAGGAAAATAAAATAAAAGTAACAAATAATTAAAGAGCAGCAGTAAAATAACAATAGTGAGGCTATATACAGGGGGTACCAGTACAGAGCATGGTATAGAGGTCCTGGATGGCAGGAAGCCTAAGCACTACCCTCTGTAGTGCCTTGCGGTCAGAGGCCGAGCAGTTGCCATACCAGGCGGTGATGCAACCCGGCAGGATGCTCTCGATGGTGCAGCTGTAGAACCTTTTGAGGATCTGAGGACCCATGCCAAATCTTTTCAGTCTCCATAGGTGGAATAGGTTTTGTTGTGCCCTCTTCACGACTGTCTTGGTGTGCTTGACCATGTTAGTTTGTTGGTGATGTGGACAACAAGGGACTTGAAGCTCTCAACCTGCTTCACTACAGCCCCGTGCTCAGTCCTCCTTTTCCTGTACTCCACAATCATCTCCTTTGTTTTGTTCATGTTGAGGGAGAGGTTGTTGTCCTGGCACCACACGGCCAGGTCTCTGACTTCCTCCCTACAGGCTACCAATCAGGCCTACCACTGATGTGTCGTCGGCAAATTTACTGATGGTGTTGGAGTAGTACTTGGCCAAGCAGTCATGGGTGAACAGGGAGTACAGGAGGGGACTGAGCACGCACCCCTGAGGGACCCCCATGTTGAGGATCAGTGTGGCAGATGTGTTGTTACCTGCACTTACCACCTGGGGAAAGCTCGTCAGTCAGTCCAGGATCCATTTGCAGGGGGAGGTGTTTAGTCGCAGGGTCCTTAGTGATGAGCTTTCAGGGCACTATCGTGTTGAACGCTGAGCCGTAGTCAATGAATAGCTTTCTCACATAGGTGATCCTTTTGCCCAGGTGAGAAAGGGCAGTGTGGAGTGCAATAGAAATGGCATAATCTGTGGATCTGTTTGGGCGGTATGCAAATTGGAGTGTGTCTAGGGTTTCTGGGATAATGGTGTTGATGTGAGCCGTGACCAGCCTTTCAAAGCACTTAATTGCTACAGACATTGGGCGCAGGAACTATGGTGGTCTCCTTCAAACATGTTGGCATTACAGACTCAGACAGGGGGAGGTTGAAAATGTCAGTGAAGACACTTGCCAGTTGGTCAGGCAACACTCGGAATACACGTCCTGGTAATCCGTCTGGCCCTGCGGCCTTGTGAATGTTGAACTGTTTAAAAGGTCTTACTCACATCAGCTGCGGAGAACTTGATCAAAAATGTCATCCGGAACAGCTGATGTTCTCAAGCATTTTTCAGTGTTATGAAGCGAGTGTAGAAGTAATTTAGCTCGTCTGGTAGACTTGTGTCACTGTGCAGCTCTCGGCTGTGCTTCCCTTTGTAGTCTGTAATAGTTTGTAAGCACTGTCACATCTGATGAGCATCGGAGCTGGTGTAGTACAATTCGATCTTAGTCCTGTATTGACCCTTTGCCTGTTTGATGGTTCGTCGGAGGGCATAGCGGGATTTCTTATAAGCTTCCGGGTTTGTGTCCCAATCCTTGAAAGCAGCAGCTCTACCCTTTAGCTCAGTGCGGATGTTGCCTGTAATCCATGGCTTCTGGTTTGGGTATGTAAGTACAGTCACTGCAGGGATGACGTCATTAACGCACTTATTGATGAAGCCAGTGACTAATGTGGTGTACTCCTCAATGCCATGGGAAGAATCCTGGAACATATTCCAGTCTGCGCTAGCAAAAGAGTCCCGTAGCTTAGCATCTGCCTTAATTTATTTTAACCAGGGAACTCACTTGAGAACAAGTCCTACTTACAACGACAGCCTACCCTGGTGATGCTGGGCCAATTCTGTGTTACCCTATGGGACTCCGAATCACAGCCGGTTGTGATGCAGCCTGGATTCGAACCAGGTACTGTAGTGATGCCTCTTGCACTGACATGCAGTCCCTTAGACCTCTTCGCCACTTGGGAACCCTTGCTTCATCTGACCACTTTTTATTGACTGAGTCACTGGTGCTTCTTGCTTAAATTTTTGCTTGTAAGCAGTAATGAGGAGGATAGAATTATGGTCAGATTTGCCGATTTGCCGAATGGAGGGTGAGGAAGAGCTTTGTATGCATCTCTGTGTGTGGAGTAAAGGTGGTATAGAGTTTTCTTCCTCTGGTTGCACATTTAACATGCTGTTAGAAATTAGGTAAAATGGATTTAAGTCCCCGGCCACTAGGAGCGCCGCCTCTGGATGAGCGTTTTCCTGTTTGCTTGTGGCTGTTTTCAGCTCATTGAGTGCGGTCTTAGTGCCAACATCGGTTTGTTGTTGTAAATAGACAGCTACGAAGAATATACAAAAAAACTCTAGGTAGATAGTGTAGTCTAAGCTTATCATGAGATACTCTATCTCAGGCGAACAAAACCTCAAGACGGTATCGTGCACCAGCTGTTCACAACAGTTAACTGAGAAAAGTAATGTCAGTGTATTGTTACATGAAATACTCAATTACAACAACAGTAGGCCTTTAACACAACAATATCAAACCTGTGTTTGTCAAATTGAGGAATAAAAAGGTATGAACTATGAACGCCTTAACTTCAAAATAAAATGTTGTTTAGCGGTCACATTGAACCATGGTTAAAATCAATCATAAATAATTGGATTGATGAAGTAATTAAGAACTGTCAGAAAGCTTAATAAATATGATGAACTCCAATTTGCAAAAAAAAGAAGAAAAAAAAAGAAAGTGAAAACAACAATAACTAGATTTTTGTTGCTGCTTTTCTCTTAGACTTATTTGACTGCACAGTTTTAACATCATACTTTGTGGCAGCCACTTTTGTAAATATCTTTCTGGCCACTACAAATATTTTCACATAAAGTGTTATAATAATAGAGCATGGGAGAACAATTGTAATTACAATGTTAATAATGGACCACAATCCTATAACCATAAAACACTCTTCATAACAATTACAGTGTATCATTTGGTCATCATCATCAATCTATTATAAAAGCATTGAGAAATGATACAACAACACCAGATAATAGATAATACAACAAATTGTTTTTGTTATTGTTCTTTTAGAGTAGTAGAACAAGGGAATCACACACCGCGACATAGAGGTCAATAGATATCAGGACCAAATTGCCGAGAGATAAAGCAGTACCTACATAACCAATGTAGAGAAAAAACAGAAATATTTCTCAAAACCCAGCATGATTACATTATTGCTACGGTCATTAATGGTATCACAATCAGTCCCACCAGGAGATCTGCCACAGCCAGAGAGAGGATGAGCAGGTTGGTTGGAGTGTGGAGCTGCTTGAAGAAGTGAGAGATGGAGATGATCACCAGGACATATAAAAAATACTGTTACTACTGAAATTGATGACAAGAGGATGTACGGTGTAATGTAAATAGATGTGGATAACAAAGCATTTCTGCAAGAAGAGTTTTGTCTGGGATACAGTATTGAGCATCTTAGTGTTCCTCCATTTCTAATAAAGAGAAAAAAGGCTAAGGTATTTCCTTGGTCCTGTTTGTGACTGACATACACTCCCCTCTGTCTCTACACACACCACCATAACATACACAAGTGAGCACAGAAATGAATAAACGATTGAGTAAACAAATCATCTGTGAAACCATGGTGATGTATGACAGGATTGGATGCTGCTGTGCCCACCTAACCTGTCCTTCAGGCTTACTGATAGTTAGGATGAGAGAACAGGTAGATTTTGTTAAGAGTTGTACCCCTATTGAGCCCCTAGAGGGTAATGTTGAACAACAATATAATGATTCATGAAGTCCTCAAAATGTACTTTACTTACTAGAATACTTACATATAACATGGAACTACAACAGGCTTTGGTCTTTGGAATGGAACTACAAATGTGTACAATGTCTTTAAAAGGGCAATCTGCGAATGCAACATACATTGTTGGAATTGTACATTTATGATATACAAGCATTGATTCTTGAAGGAAATAACTTTTAAGAGAATGTTTTTTTGGAAACAGTTATTGCATGTCACTGGAACATTACTATGAAAACGCTAGGTAATTGCTTAATGAGCATTCTCTAAAGTTCTGGGAACGTCTGTTGTTAGCTGGTAATAACGCCAGTGAATGGGGACAAACAGTGCTTTTAGGGAGTGTAAAGCAATTGATGTTGCACTGTTCACAGAGCGCGCTGTCCACAGAAATATCGGTCAGAACCGGTCCAGAACCGCTTTAAGTCCCCTAAACAGGGAACTTAACATTTAAGAGGTTCCAAGTAGCACAACTCCATCCCTTTACTTCTCTGTCACCGACTCGTCTCTTCTATGAATCTATCCTCATGTGCAGGTGGCTTTGAGAAGGGGGTTGTCTTAGAAAAGTCCAGCAATAATATATCTATGGTGATAATAAAAGTCTCGCATTACAGGCCATATAGTTAAGATTACAAAACGCAGGCCTCTTACTCTAAAAACATCACTACAATTGTCCCCCTACAGAAATAAACATCCCTGTTTCTATTACCTATACAGAAGAAACTAGGTCGTGTACTAGAGACATAACTGTCTACTGGCGAGAGGTGAACAACATATTAAAACAATATATGTAACAAACATTACAACAAGAATGAAGTTGTATGCAAGAACAGCCCAAACGTTAGTGGAGTATATGCTGTGTAGCCATATTTAGAATGGTGAAATTATGACATGGCATTTTATTCCATGGTAATCTACATCCATCCACTAAGGGTAACGCAAGCACCTGTTACCATCTAATAGGCTCATGAGCTTAAATCACAAGCTACGCACCGAGCATTGCAGGTTTATTCTGTTTTAACCCTATCCCAAACCTTAACCCTTACCTTAACCACTAGGAAGTAATGCTTAAATGTATCCCTAATGCTTAAGTTTAACAAAAATCTCAGAAATAATGCTTAAACTTTACCGTTGAGGTTAGTTTCTGTTTCACTTCTGCAGTGTTTGACTGACAGCTAACATATTGCAAAACATGCCATAATTAAAATGGCAACACGCTCCATCATCTACAGACGCACCACAGACAGTCCCACACACCATCATTAAAAGGGCAAGTCATGTCATATCTCTGTTGCCTGCAGTTATGGCCACCTAGGTTGCGTTGCGCAAGAAATCAGGTACTGTAAGCACTTCATTTAACAAGGTGCTAAAATGAGAAAGTCCAGTAACTCTGGACTTAATAACACTGCCCTTCACTCAAATCTTCCCCCAAGCATCACGAGTTTGCTCTCAGTGCTGGGCAATCGTTTTTATTTTATATTTGTGAGCACCAAGTAATGCATATTTTGACGTTTTGGGGAACTTTTCAAACGTCTGAAATCACTATCTGTTTATAGTGATCGGTCTGCTCAGTCACCAGGAGCAAGGGTGGAGGGGTCAGGTGGACAGGGTAGGGCAGAAGGGGCACCTGTGGAGTCAGGCGGACTGGTGGGAATGGTACAGCAGCGCACCCAGCATTGCTGAAAGGGTGGGGTTCTGTCTGATCTGACCAGTGTCTAGGTTGTGGTAATCTCGTTACCAAATGTTTCCTCTCAAATACACAAATATTATTGAGCACCAACGCGTCAAAAATTTGGCCTTCGTTAGCAAATAGAAGCACTGGGAGAAACTCCTTGTGCATAGGCATTGGTTTAATCGTCCTAGTCTATCAACCAATCAACATTCCCCCTAACCCTCCCCTGTACATGCTTCCATGTGTGTATTGCCTCCTTTTGGAGCCACGCCTCTGGAGCCATGATTCGCAAAATTAAATGAGACTGTGTGCCTTAGCCTGGAGACGAGGTTATGCTTGTGGTGACATTGCAGAGCTGATAAGCAAGTCAGTCAGGAAAGGTCTGAGTCTATGTTCGATCCTGGTGTCAAGCCTCTTCACCACCTGGAATGGTCTAGGTGCAGTAGTAGTGGAACTGCGAATTTGAGATGGTGTAACTGGAATTCCATAGAACATTCTATAGACTTGTAAAATTATCCATCTGAATTGAATTAGGAAATAATTATTCAAGTTAAGGGAGACTGTTACATCATACGGATAAATAGTATTTGTCAGACATCACCCTGCGGTGTTCTGACCCAATCACCATCCTGTGTTTGTTTTTCTGGCTTCTGTTCTCTCACATGGTCCGATTATCACCTATACACTCTTAGAAAAAAAGGTTATATCTTGAACCTCAAAAGGTTCTTCGGCTGTCCCCATAGGAGAACCCTTTGAAGAACCCTTTTATCCTATGGGGACAGCCGAATAACCCTTTGGGAACCCTTTTTTTCTATAAGTGTATGCAAGGCTCTGAAATAATGAGGTCCAAAACTCTCAGGAATTCTAACAATTAAAGGTGTTGGAGAGACACAAATGCTATACTCCAAAGCCCCAATAAGGCCGTAATACAGCAGAAAACATTTGTAATGAACCTGCAGTGAACCTGAGTGTACCTTTCTTTGCATTTATATTGCTATGGTGATTCCATAATACAAGTCTCAGATGAAAAACCATATATTTCTTATTACTAAACATATAGGGCTCGTATTACAAAGACATGGCTTGTACAAAAACATAGCTTTCACTTAGATTTGCCTGTTTGGTCTATGTCATGGAAAGAGCAGTAGTTCCTATTGTTTTGTACACTCAGTGTACACCCTTGATTGAGTTAGATTAAACTTTGTTGAAGGCCGTGTGTCCCCATTGAGCCACTAGAGGCTGATATTAAACAACAAATTAAATAATGATTACTGTTTTTATAGTTACATTATACGCTGAACAAAAACATAAATGCAACATGTAAAAATGTAAGATCCCAGAAGTGTTCCATAACACTGTTAGTGAGCATTTCTCCTTCGCCAAGATAATCCATCCACCTGACAGGTGTGGGATATCAAGAAGCTGATTAAACAGCATGATCATTACACAGGTGCACTCTAAAATGTGCAGTTGTGTCTCACAACACAATGCCACAGATGTCTCAAGTTTTGCCGGAGTGTGCAATAGGCATGCAGACTGCATTAATGTCCACCAGAGGAGTAACCAGATAAGTCATCCTAAGAATGGGCGAAAAACTAAATCACTTTTCTAACGTCGAACCACAGATTTGTAAATATGTTCTTTTGTCTCTGAAGTACTTGGTAACTTCATGGTTTAAGAATGTATTTTTTTAGCCAGATAATTAAATGTACATTTAAGCTGCCACCAACATAATTTTAGAGAATTTGGCAATATGTACAACCAGTCTCACAACCGCTGACCACATGTAACCACGCCAGCCCAGGACATCCACATCTTGATTCTTCACCAGCAGGAGTTGGCAGTGTAGATATTATGGAAATTATAGATGTTCTGTCAATTTTGTTGGGTAATGAATGTACTGTAAGTGTGTTGCTTAATGTGAAAACTATGTAATGTACTGTTATTTACAGTACTGTAGCATATTAATTCCAGCACTTCTATGGGCAATTTGAAACAGGTATCTTGCATTGTTTAATAAGTATATATACAGTTGAAGTCAGAAGTTTACATACACTTAGGTTGGAGTCATTAAAACTTGTTTTTCAACCACTCCACAAATTTCTTGTTAATTAACAAACTATAGTTTTGGCAAGTCGGTTAGGACATCTACTTTGTGCATGACACAAGTAATTTTTCCCACAATTGTTTACAGACAGGTTATTTCAATTCCAGTGGATCAGAAGTTTAAATACGCTAAGTTGAATGTGCCTTTAAACAGCTTGGAAAATTCCAGAAAATGACGTCATGGCTTTAGAAGCTTCTAAAAGGCTAATTGACATCAATCGAGTCAATTGGAGGTGTTCCTGTGGATGTATTTCAAGGCCAACCTTCAACCTCAGTGCCACTTTGCTTGACATCATGGGAAAATCAAAAGAAATCAGCCAAGACCTCAGAAAAAAAAATGTAGACCTCCACAAGTCTGGTTCATCCTTGTGAGCAATTTCCACACGCTTGAAGGTACCAAGTTCATCTGTACAAACAATAGTATGCAAGTATAAACACCATGGGACCACACAGCCGTCAAACCACCCAGGAAGGAGAAGCGTTCTGTCTCCTAGAGATGAACAGACCTTTGTGTGAAAAGTGCAAATAAATCCCAGAATAACAGCAAAGGACCTTCTGAAGATGCTGGAGGCAACAGGTACAACAGTATCTATATCCACAGTAAAACGAGTCATATATCAACATAACCTCAAAGGCCGCTCAGCAAGGAAGAAGCCTCTGCTCCAAAACCACCATAAAAAAAGCCAGACTACGGTTTGCAACTGCACATATGGGGACAAAAATCGTACTTTTTGGAGAAATGTCCTCTGATCTGACGAAACAAAAATAGAACTGTTTGGCCGTATTGACCATCGTTATGTTTGGAGGAAAAAGGGGTGCAAAAGGGATGCATGATGCATGTGATAAGCTACCAAATTACTAACAGGGAAGTAAACATTTGATTATGGCCTTGCATGGCATACATATCACTGAGGTTCATCCAGTCAAGTAACATACTGCAACAGTGTCATCAAATGAGGACACGATATACTACATATCTAAATTAAATGAAATTAGATGGAAAGCATTTCCCATACAGTATATCTTCACAAATGAGCTCAGCAACCCATCTCTTCTCTTTCTCATCATCCCTATGTGTATCATTCTTAATGAAAGCTCTAACACTGCATTTAATGTATTCATCTGAGGGCATGTTGGAAAGAGATAAGTTCCTAGTGCATTTAACACTGTTAAACTATTATCAATGTTTACCATCTCATTCTAGCAGTGGGGCAGCTGTCCAATCAATTGGTCCCTGACCCTCCAGGGTGATTTCTCCTACTGTGTAATTCTGTAGAGTGCTCTGTGTCTGAGGACCTTCATTACGCTGATGGAGCCCCCCCTCCACCTACACAAGCCCCCCCACCACATCCCCTTGACCACTTTGCTCTGGCAATGACTTGCTAATGCTAATGCGAGTGGCTGAAAATCGGCCAGCCCATATGAACATCTTGTATTTCACAGCCTGTGTTGATGTATCAGTAATGTATGGTAATTTAAAAAGCATAAGTTAGTGTTGATTCAACTCCCACCTTCGATTACAAGATGGCGTAGCAGTCGGACGTCTGTTTTGTCTTGTCCTGTTCCGTCCCATGTATACAGATATACAGTTTTCTTCGTATATATTTTTAATCTCAATTTCCATCTACGGACTGAACATACTCTCCTGCAACCCGCCTCACCCAATGTGGTACAGATCTGCTATTTTTTTACACTTTAGAAACAGAACCCCAATCAGAAGCTAGCCAGCTAACTAGCTACTAGTTAGTAGTCAGTTAGCCACTGCTGGCGGTCATCACCATTAACTCAGACATTAGCCAGCCTCAGCCCATTCAATTACTACAGTCTGCACAGCGCAATATCAACCCAGAGCATATCGACCTCTTTTTCTCTACCACATCTCTGGATTCTTATCGCAAGCTCTGAACCTTTATATCGGACCATCGCAGCTAACTAGCTGCTATCCGAGTGGCTACTCCCGGATAACGTCTCTGTCCCGAAGCAAGCACCAGTTAGCCTGGAGCTAGCCTTGAGCAAGGCCCATCTCCCTGCTAGCCGAAGAGATCAATCAGCCAATTCTTGGGCTACAATACCTATTTTGCCAATTAGCCTGGACCCTTTTACTGCCTGACACAGAGCCCTGCTGATCCATCACAAACGGTCTGCCGACATAACTGTCCGA
Source organism: Oncorhynchus masou masou (assembly GCF_036934945.1). Lineage (NCBI taxonomy): Eukaryota > Metazoa > Chordata > Actinopteri > Salmoniformes > Salmonidae > Oncorhynchus > Oncorhynchus masou. Next base: position 56,448,213 of record NC_088223.1, read on the forward strand.
GGGGGTTTCAACAGGCTCTTCCATTGCGATGTCCCCCAGAGGCCCATCTGCTAGCCCTGGCCCACATTATGCCTTGAATCTATTCTTCCGCGCCCAGAAATCTGCTCCTTTTACTCTGTTCCGAACGCACTAGACGACCAGTTCTTTTAGCCTTTAGCTGTACTCTTATCCCACTCCTCCTCTGTTCCTCAGGTGATGTAGAGGCATCACTCCAATTCCCCAGGTGCTCTCATTTGTTGACTTCTATAACCGCAGAGCCTTGGTTTCATGCATATTAACATAAGCAATGTGCAACTGACGTGTTTTCCGTTTGCTCCCGCAGTATTCTTTATGTGAAAAGTTTGTGAATTTTGCAACACAACCGTATTTATTTACAAATATTAGTTTGGTGATCCCTTTCTCTTTCTGTAAAAACCAAGATTACTTTGCTTTAGAATGTCAGCATGTCAACGAAACATAAGGCCAAAAACATGACTGAGAAAAACTGGCCCACAAGACCCACTCTTATCACCACCCTCTCCTGACTCTGAGGGCCCGGGGACACTTTACCTGGGGGTACGGTTTGGCCTGGCGGCGCTGAAATGATCATTCTGAGACAGTGTAAAAGAAAATGGAGGTAGTTGCTACGATTGAGGCCCGAATACAGGAGGTACTCCGATACTTTAACAAGATGGTGCCAGTAATCACATCACTCAGCCTTGATACATTTGATTTATTTTCTCTCTCATTGCCTGTTATAAGACTGGGAATATAATTATATATATCTACAAGTGGTGCTTTTGTAATTTAGATTGCACAAGGGATCTCTCTCTCTCTCTCTCTCTCTCTCTCTCTTTTTTAAATGTTTGATCCACTACCACAAAAAGTGACTTTAAAGAGCGGGACTGTGGGTTTGGGTTTAACATCGCACTCTCGCAGACATACTGTGCCAAGAGAACATGTTCTATTTAGGCTTGTACCTCGTTTGGGGAGGTACTGTCTGGGTTGGGGGAGGTGGTTGGGGGAGGAAGGAGGTGGAATTGTTCAGTTCTAATGTTGTAATTCTGTCTTTTTAGTTTTTTTCTGTACTTTTTCCAAGTATCGAACACCGTACATTATTACTCTGAGACAAGTTCTTGTAGGGTTTTTGGGTATTCATTGCTTTTCCACTCTAATGACAGGGTTGTAAAACGGGAGTGCTCAGAGTGGCCGAAATAATATGATCAAGTACATTTCATGGAACATCAAAGGGGTTAACAAACCTGTGAAGCGTAACAGGGAGCTGACACACTTCAAATGTTTGAATGCAAATGTTGCATTTCTTCAAGAGACGCACTTGAGGACGGGTGAGCAATTTAGGATGCGTAGGGACTGAGTTGGTCAAGTGTTCCACTCTAACTTTCATAGTAAATCAAGAGGCGCTGCCATTTTGGTTGATACATCTACTCCCTTTGCAGCTTCTGAGGTTATTGCTGATCCTAAGGGACGATACGTCATAGTAACCGGTGAACTGTTTTCTACCCCTCTTGTTTTGGCTAGTGTGTATGCTCCCAATTGGGATGACAAGTTTAATTTCTTCCTTTTTATCTACTATACCCAATTTAGATTCCCATTTGTTGATTTTAGAGGGGGGGGTTCAACTGTACAATGTCCCCAGTTCTTGACAAGTCCTCACAAAGAACTACAGGCCCATCTAAATGTGCCCTACTTTTTCAATCTTTTCTTTTGAAATATGCTATGTGTGAGGCCTGGCGTCTCCTACACCCTACAGATAGACAGTATTCATTTTATTCTCATGTTCATCAAACATACTCCCGCATTGATTACTTATTTTTGGACAAAAAACTGCCTAACTTTCGGCGGTGTATTGTTATTTCTGACCATTCACCATTAGTGCTTGAACTATAGTTTCCCCAGCAACCTCCTATGTGTTATCAATGGCATCTTAACCCCATTTTACTCTTAGATAAGGAGTTTGTCAATTTCAAATCTTCTAAAATGACCTTATTCCTAGAAACTAATTCAACACCAGGTATGTCCTGCTTTACCACATGGGAGTCTCTCAAAGCATACCTACGTGGCCAAATTATTTATTTTTCAAACAAAAAAAACATAGCTCGCTCTCAGCAAGACCTGGGCTACGATGGATGAGAAGTATGCTACAGATCCTTCCTCTGATCTACACGAAGTGTGCCAGTTACTCAAATCTGAATTTGATGAGTTTTCTACCAGGCAAGCAGAACAGTTACTCTTGCGAGCTTGATACTGAGTGTATGAACAAGGCTAGAAGGCCAGTAAACTCCTTGCACATCAGATCCGTAAATCTGTGGCCTCACGTTTAATCCCACAAATAAGGACCCTGTTTGGTGCCACCACAGATATACATAAAGAGATCAATGATCAATTCAAACAATTTTACTCTGCACTATACACCTCTGAACATCCCCAGGACGCTTTGCTGATTGATACATTCCTTAATGGTCTGAATACGCCTTCAATTGATACAGACTCCCACGACTGTTTAGAAGAAGAATTTACACCCGAGAAGATTGCAATAGCAGTTTCCGCAATGAAAAGGGGTAAATCACGGGGACTGATGGTTTTCCAATGGAATTTTACAGGATGTTTTCTGGTCTGCTTTGCCCATTCTTGTCTCAATTATTTGCAGAGTGCCTTAACTTCTTAAGGTATAGGGGGCAGCATTTTCACTTTTGGATAAATAGCGTGCCCAATTTCAACTTCCTGCTACTCATGCCAAGAATATAAGATATACATAGTATTAGTAGATTTGGATAGAAAACACTCTGAAGTTTCTAAAACTGTTTGAATCATGTCTGTGAGTATAAAGAACTTATGTAGCAGGCAAAACCACGAGGACCAACCGTTCAGAATTTTTTTTTTTTGAGGTCTCTGTCTGTTCAGTGAGTTCTCATTGGGAAACGATATTTCTTAGGCACTTGTTTTCGGTTCCTTCCGCTTCCACTGGATGTCACCAGTCTTTGGAATTTGGTTGAGGTTATTCCTTTGTGCAATGAAGAAGTACGGCTATCTAGGAACTGGATAACACTGTTGAGAGTTGCGCAAGACTTGAAAAGTAGCGTTGGTTTGTCGTCTTCCTGTATTGAACACAGACCCGTCTTCAATTTGATCGATTAGTAACATTTAAAAATACCTGAAGTTGTATTACAAAAGTAGTTGGAAGTATTTTGGCAAAGTTTACAGGCAACTTTTGAGATATTCTGTAGTGACGTTGCGCAAATTGGAAGCTGTTTTTTTCTGGACCAAACGCGCCAAATAAATGGACATTTTGGATATACATGGATGGAATTAATCGAACAAAAGGACCAATTGTGATGTTTATGGGACATATTGGAGTGGCAACAAAAGAAGCTCGTCAAAGGTAAGACATGTTTTACATTTTATTTCTGCGTTCTGTGTAGCGCCTGCAGGGTTGAAATATGCTACTCTTTGTTTACTGTTGTGCTTTCGCCGAAAAGCCTTTTTAAAATCTGACATGTTGGCTGGATTCACAACGAGTGTAGCTTTAATTTAGTAGCTTACATGTGTGATTTAATGAAAGTTAGATTTTTATATCATTTTATTTGAATTTGCTGTGCTGCATTTTCCCTGGCTTTTGGACAAGTGGGACGCAAGCGTCCCCTATCCTAGAAAGGTTAATACCTCAAAGCTGCCGCCTAGTCTTTATCAGGCTTCAATTTTATTACTGCTAAAAAACAAAGACCCTCTGGAATGTGGGTCCAATCTTGCTTTTAAGCTGTGATTACAAAAATCCAAGCCAGGCTCTTTGCCATCCGTATGGATCGCTGCACCAAGTAATACACTCTGACCAGATTGGCTTTCGGAGAAATAGACATTTGTTTTTCAATATTAGACGTCTTATGAATATACTGTACTCTCCAGTGTCAGGAGACCCGGAGGTGGTGGTCTCCTGCCTCGATGCGGAAAAAGCTTTTGACCGTGTTGAGTGGGACTACCTAACAGCTGCCCTTTATAGATTTGGTTTTGGCCCCAAATTCATTGCGTGTTTGGCTGAATCTAGGCAAGAGTGAGCATTTTCCTGTAAATAAGACTGCTTTAAAGTGCTCTTTTACACGTTTTCAGTTTAGGATTGTGCAGGATACAATTCACCTACTTGGGAGTTAAAGTGACAAGGAAATATTCAAACTTGTTTCAGGAAAGATCCTGGAAAGATTTTGACCTCATCCCATCAGTAGAGGATGCCTGGTTTCTCTTTAACAGCTGCGACCTGGCTAAGATAAAGCAAAGCATAGCTATGTACAGTGTTTGCAAATGTAGAAGAGTAGGGAGGTAAGGCAATAAATAGGCCATAGAGGCAAAATAATTAGAATTTAGCATTAACACGGGAGTGATAGATGTGCAGACGATGATGTTCAAGTAGAGATACTGGGGTGCAAAAGAGCAAGAGGATAAGTAACAATATGGGGAGGAGGTAGTTGGGTGGGCTATTTAGAGATTCACTGTACCTGTACACAGCCATCGGTAAGCTGCTATGACAGCTGATGCTTGAAGTTAGAGAGGGAGATATAGGACTCCAGCTTCAGTAATTTTTGCAATTCGTTCCAGTCATTGGCAGCAGAGAACCGGAAGGAAATGCGGCCAAAGTACGTGCTGGCTTTGGGGATGACCAGTGAAATATACCTACTGGAGTGAGTGCTACAGCTGGTTGTTGCTATGGTGACCAGTTCCAGTGAGCTGAGATAAGGCAGGGATTTACCTAGCATAGATTTATAGCCAGTGGGTTTGGCAACGAATATGCAGTGAGGGCCAGCAAACGAGAGCATGCAGGTTGCAGCGGTGGGTAGTATATGGGGCTTTGGTGACAAAACGGATGGCACTGTGAAAGACTACATACAGGTTGCTGAGTAGAGATGTTGGAGGCTATTTTGTAAATGACATTTCCAAAGTCAAGGATCGGTAGGAGTGTCAGTTTTGCAACAAATGAACAGTTCTGCAAGGTGCAATACAGAAAACAACTACCCACAAACACAGGTGGGAATAGGTTACCTAAGTATGGTTCTCAATCAGACAACGATTGACAGCTGCCTCTGATTGGGAACCATACCAGGCCAAACACATAGAAAAACACACAGAACAAAACATAGAATGCCCACCCCAACTCACGCCCTGACCAAACAAAAATAGTGACATAAAAATAAACTAAGCTCAGAACGTGACAGTTGTAGCTGGAAACGGCTGATTTATTTATGAAATATCTACATAGGCGTACAGAGGCCCATTATCAGCAACCATCACTCCTGTATTCCAATGGCATGTTGTGTTAGCTAATCCAACCTTTTTGCAATTATGTTAGCACAGCTGAAAACTGTCCTGATTAAATAAGCAAATATCTGGAGCATCAGCTTTTGTGGGTTCATTTACTGGCTCAAAATGGCCCAAAACAAAGACCTTTCTTCTGAAACTTGTCAGTCTATTCTTGTTCTGAGGAATGAAGGCTATTCCATGTGAGAAATTGCCAAGAAACTGAAGTTCTCATACAACACTGCGTACTACTCCATTCACAGAAGAGCGCAACTGTCCCTAACCAAAATAGAAAGAGGAGTGAGAGGCCCAAAGGTGTGCACAACTGAAAAAGAGAACAAGTACATTAGATTGTCTAGTTTGAGAAACAGATGACTCACAAGTCCTCAACTGGCAGCTTCCTTAAATAGTACCCGTAAAACACCAGTCTCAACGTCAACAGTGAAGAGACGACTCCAAGATACTGGCTTTCTAGGCAGAGTTGCAAAGAAAAAGTCATATCTCAGACTGGCCAATAATCTTTTCCTTTTAAGATGGGCAAAAGAACACAGACATTGGACAGAAAATTGCCTCAACTCTGCCTAGAAGGCCAGCATCCCGGAATATATAACAGGTATAAAGGACAGAAACAATTCAAAATAAGAACAATAATTGTAACGGCACAATATTATAGATTATAGGATCCCTTATTGAAATCCACTTCAATCAGTGTAGATGAACGGGAGAAGACAGGTTGAAAATGTTTTTTAAGCCTCAAGACAATTAAGATATAGATTGCGTTTGTATACCATTCGGAGGGTGAATGGGCTATGCAACATATTTAAGTGCCTTTGAACGAAAGATGGATTTTTTGGATGTCTCATGATCTGACACACACTGTCGTAGCTCGGCCACCTTCCACCGCAGAAAGCCGACATAGGCGAATGCGGTGGACTGAGACGCATCCCATGCAACAAACCAGGCCAGTGACAAAAAATCTCAATTCAATGCATTTTAAATTCAGCCTGTAAGAAAACGAAATGTTTAAAAAGTCAAGGGATGTGAATACTTGCTGAACCCACTGTATATATTTCCACACTATGAGGTTTGAATAATACTGAGAAATTGTTAAAATTATCATAATGCCCTTTTAGTGTAAGAGCTGTTTGTAAATACCGCCTGCAATTTCAGCATTTTTTTGTGGGGTGGAGTTTGACTGCCTGGTGACATCACCATGCACTGAGAGTTCCAAATCTCTGCCAATAATGCTAGTTTCCACTCAGACCAGTCCCAGACAGTCCTACCAAAATTCCTGCTTGAGAAACTTCTCTTGCTAATAAGCAATTTTTGTAGATATTTTTTACCATTTCAGTTTTTAATATACTTACAGTAAGGTATTTATCTCTCGTGGAACGATTCTGAGTATAAATTGAGAGAATCTGTCGCGACTGAATGGAATGTGTAGGATAACGAGCAGCAGTAGTTCTAGTAGTTGGTTTTTCATCACTGGTTATTTAGAAAAATCACGACTTTGCAGGTGTTTGCCGCTTTTGAATTTCAGAAGGGGATGGGACATTCGGCCCGTCATTTGCGAAGAGAGAGGGTGGAGCTCATTGTTCCGGTTCCACTCAGAAGGATTACCAAGATGTGTACTCAAAGCATGCGCAGACCAACTGGCAAGTGTCTTCCCTGATATTTTCAACCTCTCCCTGACCGAGTCGGTAATACCTACATGTTTCAAGCAGACTCCGTGCCCAAGGACCCTGCCTAAATGATTACCGCCCCGTGGCACTCATGTCGGTAGCCATGAAATGCTTTGAAAGGTTGTCCATGGCTCACATCAACAGCATCCTCCTGGACACCCTAGACCCACTCGCATACCGCCCCAACAGATCCAGAGATGATGCAATCTCAATTGCACTCCACACTGCCCTTTCTCACCTGGACAAAAGGAACAGCTATGTGAGAATGCTGTTCATTGACTACAGCTCAGCGTTCAACACCATAGTGTCCACGAAGCTCATCACTAAGCTAAGGACTCTGGGACTAAACACCTCCCTCTGCAACTGGATCCTGGACTTCCAACAGGGCCACCCCCAGGTGGTAAGAGTAGTCAACAACCTGTTTGCCACACTCAACCTTAACACTGGGGCCCCTCAGGGGTGTGTACTTAGTCCCCTCCTGTTTTCCCTGTTCACCCATGACTGCGTGGCCGAACATGACTCCAACACCAACATTACGTTTGCTGATGACACAACAGTGGTAGGCCTGATCACCAACAACGATGATATGCCTATAGGGAGAAGGTCAGAGAACTGGCAGTGTGGTGCCAGAACAACAACCTCTCCCTCAATGTGAGCATGACTAAATAGCTGATTGTGGACTACAGGAAAAGGCAGGGCAAACAGGCCCCCATTAACATCGATCTAGTGGAGCGGGTTGAGAGTTTCAAGTTCCTTGGTGTCCACATCACTATCATGGTCCAAACATACCAAGACAGTCGTGAAGAGGCGACTAGACCTTCTCCCCCTCAGGAGACTGAAAAGATTTGGCATGGGTCCCCAGATCCTCAAAAGGTTCGACAGCTGCACAACCGAGAGCAACCTGACTGGTTGCGTCACTGCCTGGTATGGCAACTGCTCGGGATCTTACCGTAAGGCGCCACAGGGGGTAGTGTGAATGGCCCAATACATCACTGGGGCCAAGCTTCCTGCCATCCAGGACATATATAATAGGCGGTGTTAGAGGAAAGCCCATAAAATTGATACTTCAGTCACAAGTTATAGACTGTTCTCTGCTTTCGCAAGGCAAGCAGTACTGGAGTTCCAAGTCTAGGACCAAGCAACTCCTCAACAGCTTCTACCCCCAAGCTATGAGACTGCTGAACAATTAATCAAATCAAGAATTTACAATGACCCCCACCCTCTATTTTGTACACTGCTGCTTCTCGCTGTTTATCTATGCATAGTCACTTCACCCCCACCTCCATGTATAAATTTCCTCAACTGACCTGTACCCCTGCACACTGACTCAGTGTCCCCTAGTTATATAACCCCATTAATTGTTATTCTTATTGTGTTACTTTTTTTATGACTTTTTATTTTAGTCTGCTTGGTAAATATTTTCTTAACTCTTCTTGAACTGCACTGTTGGTTAAGGGCTTGTAAGAAAAGTTAGTCTGATACCGAAACTAACAATGGATTTAAAATGAGCACACCCCATTATTTGTTAGAAATAGATTTCATAAATCATGATGCTGTCTGCGATTCGAACTCCGGTTGTCTAATCAAAAGGAGTTACCATCTCACCAAACAACACTTGCGAAGAACATCTTTATAGGTTACTGATTATTTGTGTTCAGCACCTACCCACTACTGCTATTAGCTTTAAACAATTTATAAATCAAGCAAAATTTCAGCAATTTATTTCACTAGCATACTCGCTGCTGACTGGTCGAGTAACCTCCTCTGCCACGAAGTCCTTCATGATGATTAGTGACACGTCTAATACATATACATCGCCATCCAGACAGACTGACAGGAACCTCTGACTGAATGTAATACAGCCACCATCCGCTGGGATATTGTGCTGTATCACCACCATCTCTCTTCAACACACACACTCATAGTCTCTTGCCATTATCTGGCAGCATCCGCACTCACACCAGATTGTGTCACCGCTGCGCCGACCCTCGAGCTGAGGGGTTTCAAGCGGCATATCTCTGTACCTGCCATGCAAACAAACTCTTTGATCTGGGGCAACGATTGGCTCAAACATGAATGGCTTTAGTAGGTTTATTGACTGCTTAACTAACATTATTCCAGCCACTGTTATGAATGGGCCGGCAGGTAGGCTATTGGTTAGAGAGCTGGACTAGTAACTGAAAGGTTGCAAGATCAAATCCCTGAGCTGCTAATGTAGAAAAATCTGTCCTTCTGCCCCTGAATCAGTTAACCTGCAGTTCCTAGGCTGTCATTGAAAATAAGAATTTGTTCTTAACAGACTTGCCTTGTTAAAAAAATAGACTCAGATCTTTTTTTGTTAAATTAAATTATTTTCTCTCCTGCCAGTGACGCAACAATGCCAGTATGGCGATTTACAGTTACAGTTAGCTGGCCTTCTAAATCCTAGTGTTTCCATTCCCCTTTAAATGGGAGAGGGTCATTCTAACAGTTTACATAACTCTTCAATTTATGTAATATCTTATTATGAAATAGTTATGCAGAGGACACAAGCGTTGAACTTGGTAGAGATGTATGTATTGATATTAGAAGGGATGCCCAAAAATTGGGGCATGACACCCCTATTTGTTTTTTACATAATCCAATACTGAATCAGATTGTGAAAAGGTGATATTACTGATGAATTTTGGTTGTCATATGTTTAAAAATAATGTCTTCAGCAATATGCCATTATATTTAAAAGGAACTGAGGACACTTAGGAGAGGTGTGTGGCCACTTGGAGACACCATTTAGACCTGTCAATCAAACCCTTTGTATTTGTTTTGTCTTATGTTGCACCTACCCCCAAATATTCATGTATATTATTATGTTCCTGAAATCATTTTCAGATTTTGTTATCAACAAATGCTGCGTAAAAGTACAGTAAATGTAACATAAAATGAGTGTGTCATGTTTGGATTCAGTCTTGTGTCAGGTAAACTGTTGTGTCCTCACCTTTGTTCTGATCATTTTTGACAATAATAACCTCCAAAGTGTTCCCTTTCAATTACTACCATGGTGATGCATATTCTTCTCATATTTCTTCTGTAAGAAACCGTAAATTTCAGCCCTATGCAAATGGGCCAATTCCCATGAGTGTAAACCGTTAACAGCCAGCCCTCCCATTCAAACGCAAAAGCCCATACTGAAGTTCTCCATACTTACAGTCGAGGCAATAAAACGAGATTTGGAAGGATGGCCTAGTGAGACTACAGGAGACATCAAAGCATACCGTATGTGCTAAAGGAAATTGACACTTAGGAAGTTGATAAGATGGCATAAGCTAAAAAGCATTCCATAGGAACATTCCATAGACATGTAAAAATGTCCATCTGAACTGAATTATTGTATAAGGTAAGTGAGACCGTTGCATCATACTGACAAATAGTATTTGCCAGACATCACCCTGCGGTATTCTGACCCAATCAACACCATTTGTTTGTGTTTTTCCTGGCTTGTAGTTGTTCTCTCAGATTCCACAGGGTCCTGTTAGCACTAACATACAAGGCTGTGTAATACTAACACTTACATCACTCTAGGAGGTTTCAAACATGAACACACACACACACACAACTACTAAATTGTAATTTCAGCTCTGTAGTCCTCAACCTTTGCTCCTTGACTGATGTCACCAGGACCATGTCATCTCCACAGGGTGAACAATTGTTTAATGATGTGAGTTTGACTTGTTTAGGTTTCTCACATCAGATGGTCCTATTATCACCTGTATGCAAAGCTTTGATATAATGAGGTCCAACACTCTCAGGAATTCTACCAATTAAAGGTGTTCGAGACACACGCGATATACTCCAAGGCCCCAATATATCATAAACATTTGGAGTGAACCTGAGTACACCTCTCTAGTGTAATTTCTGTGCATACAAATGAGTACAACTTCCATTAGGACACTCAGTCAGCCTCAGTATAAGTCCACTCTTTACAGGTCACAGGTCACAATTGCGCCTCTGTATCATGCCTTTGTCACAGGTGGGATCTGAACCCCAGTCTCTTGCACGGAAACCCAACATCTTAGCCAAGAGGAAATGTCCTCTGGGACCATTTTGACTCAAATGATGTCAATTAGCCTATCAGAAGCTTCTAAAGTCAAAACATAATTTTCTGAAATTTTCCATGCTGTTTAAAGGCACATTCAACTTAGTGTATGGTAACTTCTGACCCACTGGAATTGTGATACAGTGAATTATAAGTGAAATAATCTGTCTCAACAATTGTTGGAAAAATTACTTGTGTCATGCACAGAGTAGATGTCCTAACTGACTTGCCAAAACTATAGTTTGTTAAGAGGAAGTTTGTGGAGTGGTTGAAAAACAGGCTTTAATGACTCCAACCGAAGTGTATGTAAATGTCCGACTTCAACTGTACCTGAACCACTTGGAAGTAATGCCTAAACTACAGCAAAATATCTGAAATAATGCTTCAACTGTATCGTTGAGGTTTATTTTTGGTTTCACTTTAGTGCAGTTTGACTGACAGCCAACATACAGCAAAACATTGCATAATAAATCACATCAAAAATCAAATGTTACTTGTCACATGCACCGAATACAACAGTGAAATGCCTACTTACAAGCCTTTATCCAATAATGCAGAAAAAAATGTGTTAAATTATTTACAAAAATAAACTGAAGTAAAAAATAAATATACACTATGAAAAATAACAGGTAATTAAGGAGCAATAATAAAATATCAGTAGCGATGCTATATACAGGGTGTACCGGTACAGACTCAATGTGTGGGGGCATTTGAGGTAATATATAAATGCAGGTAGAGGTCAAGTTACTATGCATGTATAATATACAGAGAGTAGCAGCATCATAAAAATGGGGGTGGAGGGGGTCAATACAAATAATCTGGGTGGCCATGTCATTAGCTGTTCAGGAGTCTTATGGCTTGGGGAGTAGAAGCTGTTAAGAAGCTTTTTGGACCTAGACTTGGCGCTCCGTTATCGCTTGCCGTGCGGTAGTCTATGACTAGGGTGGCTGGAGTCTTTGGCAATTTTTGGTGCATTCCTGACACCGCCTGGTATAGAGGTCCTGAATGGCAGGAAGCTTGGCCCCAGTGATGTACTGGGCCGTACACACTACACTCTGTAGTGCCTTGCAGTCGGAAGTCCGAGCAGTTGCCATTCCAGGCAGTGATGCAACCCGACAGGATGCTCTCGGTTGTGCAGCTGTAAAACTTTGAGGATCTGAGGACCCATGCCAAATCTTTTCAGTCTCCTGAGGGGGAATAGGTGTTGCCGTGTCCTCTTCACGACTGTCTTGGTGTGTTTGGACTATGATAGTTTGCTGGTGATGTGGACACCAAGGAACTTGAAGCTCTCAACCTGCTCCACTACAGCCCCGTCGATGAGAATGGGGGCGTTCTATGTCCTCCTTTTTCTGTAGTCCACAATCTCCTTTGTCTTGATCACAATGAAGGAGAGGTTGTTATCCTGGCACCACACTGCCAGGTTTCTGTCCTCCTCCCTATAGGCTGTCTCATCATGGTCAGTGATCAGGCCTACCACTGTTGTGTCAGTGGTAAACAAATTGGAGTGGGTCTAGGGTTTCTGGGAAAATGGTGTTGATGTGAGCCATGACCAGCCTTTCAAAGCACTTCATGGCTACAGACGTGAGTGCTACAGGTCGGTAGTCATTTAGGCAGGTTACCTTGGTGTTCTTGGGCACAGGGATTATGATGGTCTACTTGAAACATGTTGGTATTACAGACTTGGTCGGGGACAGGTTGAAAATGTCATTGAAGACACTTGCCAGTTGGTCAGTGCATGCTCGGAGTACACGGCCTGGCATTCCATCTGGACCTGTGGCCTTGTGAATGTTGACCTGTTTAATAACCTCTTGAAGCTATAGGGGCGCTATTTCATTATTGGATAAAAAAAACGTGCCCGTTTTAAGCTCAATATTTTGTTACAAAAGGATGCTCGACTATGCATATAATTGACAGCTTTGGAAAGAGAACACTGACGTTTCTAAAACTGCAAAGATATTGTCTGTGAGAGACCCAGAACTGATGCTACAGGCAAAACCAAGATGAAACTTCAAACAGGATATGAGCAGGATTTTTGAGGCTCTGTTTTTCATTGTCTCCTTATATGGCTGTGAATGCGCAAGGAATGAGCCTGCCCGATCTATCGTTTCCCCAAGGTGTCTGCAGCATTGTGACGTATTTGTAGGCATATCATTGGAAGATTGACCATAAGAGACTACATTTGCCAGGTGTCCGCCCGGTGTCCGCCCTCCGTCGAAATTGGTGCGTCATCTTCAGCTGCACGTCTTTTTCCAAGCGATTCAGAGGAGAAAGTAGACATCCACGAACGATATATCAATGAAGAGATATGTGAAAAACACCTTGAGGATTGATTCTAAACAGCGTTTGCCGTGTTTCAGTCGATATTATGGAGTTAATTTGGATAACAGTTCGCCGTTTTGATGACTGAATTTTCGGGGTTTTTTGGTACCCAAACGTGATGTACAAAACGGAGCGATTTCTCCTACACAAAGAATCTTTCAGGAAAAACTGAACATTTGATATGTAACTGAGAGTCTCCTCATTGAAAACATCTGAAGTTCTTCAAAGGTAAATGATATTATTTGAATCCTTTTCTGGTTTTTGTGCAAATGTTGCCCGCTAAATGCTACGCTAAATGCTACGCTAGCTATCAATACTCTTACACAAATGCTTGTTTTGCTATGGTTCAAAAGCATATTTTGAAAATCTGAGATGACAGTGTTGTTAAGAAAAGGCTAAGCTTGAGAGCTAGCACATTCATTTCATTTGCGATTTTCATAAATAGTTAAGGTTACGTTATGCTAATGAGCTTGAGGCTATAACTGGATACCGGTTTTCTTCATAGCCAAACGTGAACAAAACGGAGCCATTTGTCCTACACAAATAATATTTTTTGAAAAACTGAACATTTGCTATCTAACAGAGAGTCTCCTCATTGAAAACATCTGAAGATCTTCAAAGGTAAATGATTTTATTTGAATGATTTTCTTGTTTTTGTGAAAATGTTGCTGGCTGAATTCTAGGCTTATAGCTATGCTCGCTATCAATACTCTTACACAAATGCTTGTTTAGCTATGGTTGAAAAGCATATTTTGAAAATCTGAGATGACAGTGTTGTTAACAAAAGTCTAAGCTTGAGAGCAAATATATTTATTTCATTTGCGATTTTCATGAATAGTTAACGTTGCGTTATGCTAATGAGCTTGAGGCTATAAATAGGATCCCAGATCCAGGATTGCTCGACGCAAGAAGTTAAAGGTCTTAAATCGGCTGTGGAGAGCATGACCACAATGTCATCAGGAACAGCTGATTCTCTCATGCATGCTTCAGTGTTGCTTGCCTCGAAGCGAGCATAGAAGTAATTTAGCTCCTCTGGTAGGTTTGTGTCACTGGGCAGCTCGCGACTGTGCTTCCCTTTGTAGTACGTAATAGTTTGCAAGCCCTGCCAAATCCGACGAGCATCGGAGCCAGTGTAGTACGATTCAATCTTTTGCTTGTTTGATGGTTTGTCAGAGGGCATAGCGGGATTTCTTATAAGCGTCCTGGTTAGATTCCCACTCCTTGAAAGTGGCAGCTCTACCCTTTAGCTCAGTGCGGATGTTGCCTGTTATCCATGGCTTCTGGTTGGGGTATGTGCGTACGGTCACTGTGGGGACAACGTCATCAATGTACTTATTGATGAAGCCAGTGACGAATGTGGTATACTCCTCAATGCCATTGGAAGAATCCCGGGAACATATTCCAATCTATGGTAGCAAAACAGTCCTATAGCTTAGCATCTGCATCATCTGACCACTTCCATATTGAGCGAGTACTGGTCCTTCCGGAGGACTTTGTACGCGTCTCTGTGTGTGGAGCAAAGGTGGTCTAGAGTTTTTTTCCCCCTCTGGTTGCACATTTAACATGCTGGTAGAATTTAGGTACCACAGATTTAAGTGTCCCTGCATTAAGTCCCCAACCACTAGGAGTATCGCGTCTGGATGAGCATTTTCTTGTTTGCTTATGGCCATATACAGCTCGTTGAGTGCAGTCTTAGTGCCAGGATTGTTTTGTGGTGGTAAGTAGCTTTGAAAAATATAGATGAAAACTCTTGGTAAATGGTGTGGTGTACAGCTGATCATGAGATACTCTACCTCAGGCGAGCAAAACCTCAAGACCTCCTTAATGTTAGATTTCGTACACCAGCTGTTATTTACAAATAGACGCAAACTGGCGGTTTGGCGGATGCCAGGGGAATGATAATTGCCTGAATGCATAGTGCCAATGGTAAGGTTTGGTGGAGGAGGAATATTGGTCTGGGGCTTTTTTCCTGGTTCGGGCTAGGCCCCTTAATTCCAGTGAAGGGATGTCTTAAAGTTACAACATACAATTTAATTCTAGGCAATCCTGTGCTTCCAACTTTGTGGCAACAGTTTGGGGAATGCCCTTTCCTGTCTCAGCATGACAATGACCATGTGCAAAAAGCAAGGTCCATACTGAAATGGTTTGACGAGATTGGTGTGTAAGAACTTGACTGGCCTGCACAGAGCCCTGACGTCAACCCTATCGAATATCTTTGGGAGGAATTGGAACGCTGACGCCTATTCACCCAACATCAGTGCCTGACCTCACTAATGCTCTTGTGGCTGAATGGAAGCATGTCCCCGTAGCAATGTTCCAGCATCTTGTTGGAAGCCTTCCCAGAATCAATCAATCTAATTTGTTCATAAAGCGCTTCATAAATCAGCTGATGTCACAAATTGCTGTACAGAAACCCAGCCAAAAACCCCAAACAACAAGCAATGCAGGTGTAGCAGCACGGTGGCTAGGAAAATCTCCCTAGAAAGGCCAGAACCTAGGAAGAAACCTAGAGAGGAACCAGACTATGAGGGGTGGTCAGTCTTCTTCTGGCTGTGCCAGGTGGAGATTATTACAGAACATGGCCAAGATGTTCAAATGTTCATAGATGACCAGCAGGGTCAAATAATAATAATCACAGTGGATGTAGAGGGTGCAACAGGTCAGCACCTCAGGAGTAAATGTCAGTTGGATAAGGTAGCACGTCCGGTGAACAGGTCAGAGCTGCAGCACGACAAGGTGGACTGGGGACAGCAAGGAGTCATCAGGTCAGGTAGTCCTGAGGCATGGTCCTAGGGCTCAGGTCCTCGGCGAGAAAGAGAATGAGAGTGAGAGACAGAAAGAGAGAAAAAGAGAGATAATTATAGATAGCATACTTATATTCACACAGGACACCGGATAAGACAGGAGAAATACTCCAGATACAACAGACTGACCCTAGCCCCCCGACACAAACTATTGCAACAAAAATACTGGATGCTGAGACAGGAGGGGTCGGGAGACAGTGGCCCTGGCAGACGATACCCCAGACAGGGACAAACAGACAGGACATATCCCACCCACTTTGCCAAAGCACAGCCCCCACACCACTAGAGAGTTATCTTCAACCACCAACTTACTCTCCTGAGACTAGGCCGAGTATAGCCCACGAAGATCTCTCCCATGGCACGAACCCAAGGGGGGGCACAAAACCGGACAGGAAGATCACGTCAGTGACTCACCCCACTCAAGTGATGCACCCCTCCTAGGGATGGCATGGAAAAGCACCAGTAAGCCAGTGACTCAGCCCCTGTAATAGGGTTAGAGGCAGAGAATCCAAGTCGAGAGAGGGGAACCGGCCAGTCAGAGACAGCAAGGGTGGTTCATTGCTCCAGTGCCTTTCCGTTCACCTTCGCACTCCTGGACAAGACTACACTCAATCATAGAACCTACTGAAGAGATGAGTCTTCAATAAAGACATAAAGGTCGGGACCGAGTCTGCGTCTCTTACATGGATAGGCAGACCATTCCATAAAAATGGAGCTCTATAGGAGAAAGCCCTGCTTCCAGCTGTTTGCTTAGAAATTCTATGGACAGTAAGGAGACCTGGGTCGTGTGACCGTAACGTACATGTAGGTATGTACGGCAGGACCAAATCAGAAAAATAGGTAGGAGCAAGCCTATGTAATGCCTTGTAGGTTAGCAGTAAAACCTTGAAATCAGCCCTTGCCTTAACAGAAAGCCAGTGTAGACAGGCTAGCACTGGAGTAATATGATTTTTTTTAAATGGTTCTAGTCAAGATTCTAGCAGCCGTGTTTAGCACTAAATAAAATTCATTTAGTGCTTTATCTGGGTAGCCGGAAAGTAGATCATTGCAGTAGTCTAACCTAGAAGTGGCAAAAGCATGGATTCATTTTTCTGCAGAATTTTTGGACAGAAAGTTTCAGATTTTGTAATGTTACGTAGAAAAGCTGTCAGTGAAACAGTCTTGAAATGTTCGTCAAAAGAGAGATCAGGGTCCAGAGTAACGCAGAGGTCCTTCACAGTTTTATTTGAGACGACTCTACAACCATCAAGATTGTCAGATTCAACAGAAGATCTACTTGTTTCTTGGGACCTAGAACTAGCATCTCTGTTTTGTTCGAGTTTAAAAGTAGGACATTTGCCGCCATCCACTTCCTTGCCTGAAACACAGGCTTCCAGGGAGGGCAATTTTAGGGCTTCACTGTGTTTCATCGAAATGTACAGCTGTGTGTCGTCTGCATAGCAGTGAAAGTTAGCATTAAGTTTTCGAATGACATCTCCAAGAGGTAAAATATATAGTGAAAACAATAGTGATCCTAAAATGGAGCCTTGGGGTACATTTTGTCAGAGGACAAACCATCTACAGAGACAAATTGATATCTTCCCGGCAGATGAGATGTAAGAGTTGAGGCTGTTAAAGCACTCCATATTAATGCCCATGATTTTTTTATGAGATGTTCAGCGATCACATGTCCACATACTTTTGGTCATGTGGTGTATATCTACTACCAAATATTTTAAATGATAAACTATTGAGATTCCATAAGTAGAGATGGAGTCCTCCATCATGGTCTTGAGAGGCAGTAGGGCTGATTTGGTTCAATGAATTTTATAACCTAAGATGAAGCTGAATTTATCTATAATCTTCAATATATTTGGAAGCGATTGAGATACATTGTCTAGATATAGTAAAATATCGTCTGTGTATAATGAGATGAAGTGATCAGTAGAGTTAAGTGTTATTTCCTTACGAAATGTCTGGGCCAGTGTTTAGGCAGATAATAAAAACAGCACAAGTTAATTGGCTAACATTGGCTACCTTGCTAGTTACTTCCAGACACAAATGAGAGAACAACCCACTGACCATTTTTATCACCCTAGCAGAGCTGGTTGAGCTCTTTTCATGTCATCGAGAGCGTTATTGAATGTCACTGTGCTGCTGGCAATAATTTAATTACTTTTTTGCCAATGTTTGCTGATATTCAACAGTTGTTGAGCGTTCATAAATTCACCAGTTATTCTGCGCTCTGGTACACTCAGACGAGAGTATATGGCCAAACTGATTTACAAACGCACCCAAAATGGTTACTTGCATAGTGGAGTCTTTTGTTAAGAAATGGAGCTAGCTAGCTTAACAATGAACCATAATCCCAACTCATGAAATTTACTACCCTGCATGAATTTGTAGATAGCTAACCAACCAGTTTCAATGTCAGCTAGCTAACAATTGGCTATAACTAGGCAAACACATGGCTCTGAGATACGAACAATAAGATCAGACATGTAATGTTAGTTAGCGAGCTAGCTAGCTAACGTAAGCTAGCTAGCTAACAGTGCACTTCAACTTGAAATGAAAATACTTTGTCAAAATTAAAACCTGTAATATCTGAAAATGAAGCAAGCTCGACTATCTTACCTGTGGTCTGAAATTGGAGTTGATATCAACAGTTGTTGCAGTAACATTCTATTGAAATGGATACTAATCCCAACTCATGACATTACTACCCTGCAGGTAGCTAACCAAGCATGTTCAATGTTAGCTAGCTAACAATAGACTATAACTAGGCAAGCAAATGTCTCTGAGATACAAATAATAAGATCATATACATCACATTAGCTAGTGAGACAGCCAGCTAACATCAGCTAGCTAACAGTACACTTTAACTTGAAATGAAACCACTTTCTGTCAAAATTAGAAATGTGTAATATCAGAAAATGTAGCTAGCTAGACTTTCTTACCCGTATACAACATCGATAGATGCTTCTCCTGTCACGGATGCCATGGTTGCCCTTAGTTTGAAAATGTAATCCGGAGACAGGCGTTTTCTCCATCTCTTTAGCTATCATACTTGAATTCCACTGATTTCAAAACTCGGCCCTCCAGAAAGTGGATAGCAACTCTTATGCAGTTTTACTACGCAATACATTTCAAAAAGCCGCATTAGACAGGATTACCTAAACACACTGACCAGCTCAAATAGACAGAAGTGTACTTTTTGGCAGACCAATCCAAACTCATCTCTCGGCATGTCCAGCCCACTCATTATCTCAGCCAATCATGGCTAGCGCGAAGGTTTCCGGCTTTTTCTGTGGCTAAAATAGGCTCGTAATTTAACAATTGTATTTGTATTTACAGATGGCATACAAGTTTGTTATTAAGGCACATGAAAGTTTACATGTTCGAAAAGGCATTTCTGCACAAAAATGTTTACGTTCAAATAGCTTTCCTGTGAAGTAGTTGACCCGCGACATATGCCTAGTTTCCTGAAACTGGTCACATTTGAGCCAGTTAAGGAGGCTTTACTTTGTTTTTACTTTACTTCTCTCCAGGCCTGAGGGCACACTTTGGCTAAAATTGAAGATATGGCAAATAGGAATGGCAATATTGTCCGCTATTATCCTCAGTAATTTTCCATCCAAGTTGTCAGACCCCAGTGGCTTGTCATTATTGATAGACAATACTACTTTTTTCACCTCTTCCAAACTTACTGTACAGAATTCAAAATTACAATGCTTGTTTTTCATAATTTGTCAGATATACTTGGATGTGTAGTGTCAGCATTTGTATCATGCATAAATTTGCTAATCTTGCCAATGAAAAAAATCATTAAAGTAGTTGGCAATATCAGTGGGTTTTATGATGAATTAGCCATCTGATTCAATGAATGATGGAGAGGAGTTTGACTGACTTACAGCCACAGGAAGCAACCTGGTGATATCCGGAACTTTTACCCCAGGAAAACACATTATTTGCCCCAGGTACAGATATATGCCTCAACATGGAACTCCCTATCACAATCTCTGGAATAATCTGGCCTCTGCTGTGTCTCAAAGTAGATTGCGAGGCCAGAGCCACAGAACTCACCTGAGAAAAGAGCTGCTGCGACGCCAGTTGCGTGCAGGACACAACAGCCAAAGGGACAGAGCTCTGATCCAGAGAGCACGGCCCAGCAGAGGGGGGATGCAGTGGTCCAGACAGTACCCAGGCAATTGATTGACTAGAACAGGGAAAGGTAGCTGAAGGGGCATCCACAGCCACAGAGGGAACACCAAAGCCCCAGGCAGAAGACAGCTGGTACATGGGCTCAAATAAAGCAAAAAAAAAACTCCCTATCACAATTTGAAAGTCATAAGTCCGGAGGCGGGGGAAGAAGGCACACATCCATTTAGGCTCCGAAACACATCCATTTAGGCTTACCTGAAGTCGAACGATGAGCAGCCATCTTCTGGTTCAAGCTCGTAGAGGGGTGCAGTGGCGGAAATTGATCAGAGTCCAGGAAGGTCCCACGGCAGGTAGAAAACCACACCTATTCTCGCCAGTGGCACAGTGAACCCTGTAGAGTGGTGGCGAAGTGCAGATGATGCATCACATCGTGGGGTGGACGAGTAATGTCAGGGCCTCTCAGTAAGGCACATGCTGTGGAGTGATTTCTCATTCTACCTTGCTCCGGTTCTGGTCAGTCAGGGGTGTGAAGTCTGGGTGGCTCAGTCTCAGTAGGTAGGTGGTCATGGGATTGGGTAACCTGGTTGACCTCTTGTCTCTGGGCTCTATTCTCTTCTTCAGAGTGAGCTGCAGTAGATGTGGTCAGCATGGTGAGTAGTGTGGTGCTTACTGCATGTGGAGTTGCTATATCGGCCTGGGGATCTGGTCTGGTCTTATAAATCTCAGATTAGAAAATATATAGGAACCATCCCTACAACAACAATAGGTTCTAGGTTCATGCCAATATGTTTTGTTTTACTGTAGCTCATTATACATCAGCAATCTCCTTCAATTTAATAGATAAGAGGGCTGGGCTCCAATGTGTGTACCGCCCCCCCACACACACACACACTCCTATATCTAACTCAGATATAAATAAAGCTGCTCTGCACAGTTTAGTTTATTATTTAGATCAGATACACTATGAATCTACACTAAGAAATAACACTTGATTCATTGCACTCAATTGAAAAGAACAGTGTTTTTACTTCCCAATGGCGTTCAGTGAAGTGGATGGATATCAAGCAGTACAATACTGTTTTCCTCTCCACAACTCGTCTTGCGTTAAGGAGGAACGATCCATAGCAGAAAATATACTCCTGCACCTTTTCTTTTTCTCTGTGTCATCATTCACAGTGTTTGTGAATCTGCTGGTGATCATCTCCATCTCTCACTTCAAGCAGCTCCACACTCCAACCAACCTGCTCATCCTCTCTCTGGCTGTGTCAGATCTCCTGGTTGGGATTGTTGTGATTCCAGTGGAGGGCATCAAAGTCATCGAGTCATGCTGGTATCTTGGTGAAACAACGTGTTCAGTTTTTCATGGGATTGTTTTCTCTGTCATTTTTTCATCTCTATACAATTTAGTCATCATAGCTGTTGACAGATATGTTGCTGTTTGTGATCCTTTACTCTACATTTCAAAAATAACTATTGGAAAAACATTGACTTCTATATTCCTAACCTGGATATTTTCTTTTATATATAATCTTGTTATTCTATACTGTAATGGTCAATGGTATCGTTCTCAGGCACACAAGAACTGCCATGGAGAATGTGTGTTGATTATCAGTTTTACATGGGGAATTATTGACCTTTTTGTCTCCTTTGTTGCACCTTGTTCTGTTATTATATGCTTATACATGAACATTTTCAAAGTGGCAAGAATTCAAGTAAAAGTGATGAATATCACAACCAGGATCAAGATGTCAGAGAATAAGGCAACCAAAACACTGGGGGTTGTGTTATTGGTTTTCCTCGTCGGTTGGATCACATATTACGTTGGTTCACTTTCTGAGGACTACTTGGCACATTCAGATGTCATCATAGCATTTCTCTCCTGGGTTGTGTACATTAATTCATTCATTAACCCTCTGATATATGCATTGTTTTACCCATGGTTCAAAACAGCAGTAAGACACATCTTAACCTTACATATCCTAGCACCCTCATCCTCCTTAATAAATCTCTTTCCAGAAAATTGTTAGATTGTATTTAAAAAAAAAAATGAGTGGCCTTGTAGGTACACACTATATAACATGTTGTGCTATAGAACGTTATGTAATATATATGTTATTGCTTATTGCTGCATGTTTGTATTGATGACTTAGGGCCCAATTCAATCGATTGGTTATACTGTAAAAGAAAACAGCACTGCAGGTTTACTAAGAATGTTGACATTGTATCCTAAGGACAGCTGTTGTTCTGTGTCATTAAAAATGACAACAGGAACAACTCAAGTGTGTGTTGGTTTTAGCGTGGTTAGCAGCTCCAATACAACATTCTGAATGAATCAGTGTAATTTTCCCTCAGCAATTTATTATATTTGGACAAAAAGTTAATGCAAGGATATCATTATTATGTAGAGAAAGAGATGGCTTTAAAATACTAGCCATGTAATAACAGACACACAGCACCGTAGTGCCATTCATTCAGTAGAGTCAGACAGATTTCTAGACAGAGAAAAGTGTAATCAGAATGACAAAACGCAAAGTGAACTCACAGACAGATATGTATTGCTTTTGTTGGTTACATATGTGTAGATGATCAAAATGAAGCTGTACTGTATGCTAGCTATTGATAATTGAGTTAGTATAAGTGCAACTTTGCTGTTTGACTTTTATATTGTGTTAAATTATAGAAACCAAACCTAAAGGTATTTTCCCGTAATTTACTTGACCAAACTGGATTAAAAGAGGGTCTTCCAAGTGGCGCAGTGGTCTAAGACTGCATCTCAGTGCTAGGGACATCACTACAGACAACCTGGTTCAAATCCAGACTGTATCACAAACGGCTGTGATTGGTAGTCCCATAGGGCAGTGCACAATTGGCCCAGCGTCGTCAGAGTTTGGCCGGTGTAGGCCGTCATTGTAAATAAGAATTTGTTCTTAAACTGACTTGCCTAGTTAAATAAAGGTTTCATTTTTAAAAGTTCTAATAATCCAAATTGTGATGTATGCAGGATGTATCAAGATGCATGATGAATTTGACAAGCTACCAAATTACTAACAGGGAAGTAAACATTTGATTATGGCCTTGCATGGCATACATATCACTGATAGGTGCATCCAGTCAAGTAACATACTGCAACAGTGCCATCCTATGGGCAACACAATGTACTACACTCCTAAATATAAATGACAAGACATGGACAGCATCGAATTTTCTGCAACTATTACGTGTACCCATCTCATTGTTATTACATTTTTAGAGATTTTTGGTGGGTGCAAAAACAATGGTTATGTGAGGTTAAATGTGTATGTTTTGGGAACTGAGTAACTGTTTGTTTGACCTGACGAAGATCCGTTTTGAATGGAAAACGTCAATAAAGCAGGGAATTGGGAGCTTTAGCAGTGTGCGGGCCTTGTTCTTTACTAATATTATTTAATAGCCCAGCACGTTTGTTTCTAAGTACTTATCTGTGGACAGCATCTTTCCCACACAGTGTACCAAACATTAGGAACATCTTCCACCCCTTTTGCCCTCAGAACAGCCTCAATTCATTAAGCCTCAATGCCCATGGTTAATTTGGTTTGACATTCGATATCTCTGTGGGGCTATTTAGGGATCATCAGTAAATTACAAAATGTACAAGGTCAGTAGCTCCAAATTTCAATGACTTAAAAACCTCAAACCAACTGTACATTTTTGAAATTCATATAAAAATATTATCACATTTACATTGTGTAATTTTTTTTTAATGCTTCCTAACTATCCCCAGAGCCAGGCTATTCAAAGTCAAACCAACTTTTCCACAGTCACACACGAGCTGGCTAAAGCTAACCACATACAAGAGACACCCATCAAACCACACCCTGAAAATAACTCACATTTTACTTCATTCATGGCAGCTAGTATTTCTTAATTAACCAAATCTAAAATGAGGCCAAATCAGGAAAACTGTTAAACTATTATCAATGTTTACCACCTCATTCTGGCAGTGCCCCAGCTGTCCAATCAATTGATCCCTGACCCACCAGGGTAATTTCTCCGGCTGTGTAATTCTGTAGAGTGCTCTGTGTCGGAGGGTGTGCCCAGCCTTCATTACGCTGATGGAGTCCCCCCCCCACCTACACAAGCCCAGCCTGCACATCCCCTTAACTCAACCATTTTGATCTGGCAATGTCTCGCTTATGCAAGTGGCTAAACATCGGCCTGCCCATATGAACATACTGTATTTCACAGCCTAAGTTGATGTATCGGTAATGTATGGGTATAAAAAATGCATAAAATAGTGTAGATTCAACTCCCACCTCTCCAAATCCCTGGTACGGCAAGCAATGATTCTGATTTCATGTAACTGTATCAAATCTTATTGCGCCAAAATAATTAAAATTATATTATTTGATATACATGATAGTATACTTATATTTGAATGTAATGTATACTGTACTTGCGCTTAGTAATTTCTTGATATTCTGCATTATATCTACTGCGGATGACCGGAGGCACACAGAGACAGACAGTGGTTTGAGCCTTAGAGGACATCAGCGAGACACATGGAGGGAGACGCCCTGAACTTCTGCTGACTTCCTCCCATCCCTCATCAGTAAAGTGCCCCTGTCCAGGAAGGCTTGGCTTGATGTCCCTGTGATGGTCATTATCAGATATGTCTGCCTCCTTCCATAGATCCATTAATAGCCTGTGTTTTATTCTCTGGGAATCTTCCCTCTGCCCCTGGCATGTTAATAATTGATATGAGTGCTATGTTGTTCTCATGGTCACCCAATTCCTGGATCTGATGGGGAAAAGGTTCATGAAAATGATGCCACCTGCAGTTTTAAACAGCAAGTCCCCTGTGTGTGTGTGTGTGTGACCATTTCCTAATTGGAGACAAACGGGTGTTTTTGTAATTGTATCTGTGGAGATATATAATACAATGTGTTTGTTGTACTGAATCTTATAAAGGAGCATTCAATAAAATGTCTAAATTAGGGAAAACGTGGAATGAGAACTGTTACTGAATATCTAGCTGCATATAACCCCCCAAATGATTTAACTCATTCCATCTTTAAAAGGATGAGTGGAAGTGTCATGCACGATCGCATGGGCAAACTGTCATGTACGAACACCAGTTGGCAGGAGTGGGTCAGACAGGGCATCCATAATGAGCTTTGAAAAGAAACAAATATTTGAGACATTACATTTTGTCTGGAAATACCTAGGACACCTACAGGTACAGAAAACAAGTGCCTTCCTCCTTTCAATTCTAGTTAAGGATGAGAGCCCTCTTCTCTGGACCAGGCAGCAGGGCTTGTAATACAAGTAATACCCTATTCCGCTATTCTCTCTCCACAATCCTTCCTTGCCCTCTCTTCCCCCTCTGTCTCTTGCTCTCTCTCTCTCTCTCTCTCGCTCTCTCTCTGCATCTAGATTGTTCATGGGGAGCAAGGAAATTATTTTTTTCTGTAGCCTGTCTTCAACATAGAAAGAGCGCAACAAATATGCAGCCAAGATAAGAGAATAATCTTCAATATTTCTCCTCTCTCCCTCGCTGCTTCTCTCCTTTCACCTCACTCACTTCTACTTTCTCCTGCCCTTGTGCTCTGTGGTGGAATGTACAGCAGACAACTGTTTGAGGACGTCTAGGACAGACAGAGGTATTTACCGGTGGATGGATGGGGGTGCAGTGTGGTCTTTTTTACATTCTGTTTTGGACCTGGAACGTGTCGGACAGGTAATACAACATCCAGCTGTTTTGGAATAAGTTCCTTCCTAGAAATTGTTACCTTTCATTAACTGGCAAGAGAAAAGTCATTTGTTAGTCCTTATTCATAACAAAAAGCCTGTGCTGAAATCCCAGTCAGAGAGCTGCTGTGACAGGAGGCTTTGGGCAGTAGAATGGTTGCTTAGGAGATGGAGGGGCCACACCCCAAAGGGGGAAGATCACACAGGTGTATCTAAACTCAGCAAAAAATGGATGTCAACTGTGTTTATTTTCAGCAAACTTAACATGTGTATATATTTGTATGAACATAACAAGACTCAACAAATGAGACAAACTGAACAAGTTCCACAGACATGTGACTGACAGAAATGGATCAAATTCATCCCTGAACAAAGGGGGGGTCAAGATCAAAAGTAGCAGTCAATGCAGCTGGTGGCCACACCAGATACTAAGTACTGCAGTGCATCTCCTCCTCATGGACTGCTCCAGATTTGCCCGTTCTTGGTGTGAGATGTTAACCCACTCTCCCAACAAGGCACCTGCAAGTTCCCGGATATTTCTGGGGGGGAATGGCCCTAGCCCTCACCCTCTGATCCAACAGGTCCCAGACGTGCTCAATGGGATTGAGATCCGGGCTCTTCGCTGGCCATGGCAGAACACTGACATTCCTGGCTTGCAGGAAATCACACAGAACAAGCAGTATGGCTGGGGCATTGTCATGCTGGAAGGTCATGTCAGGAAGAGCCTGCAGGAAGGGTACCACATGAGGGGGAAGGATGAGGAGGATGTCTTCCCTGTAACTCACAGTGTTGAGATTGCCTGCAATGACAACAAGCTCAGTCCAATGATGCTGTGACACACCTCCCCAGGCCATGACGGACCCTCCACCTCCAAATCGATCCCGCTCCAGAGTACAGGCCTCAGTGTAACACTCATTCCTTCGACGATAAAAGCAAATCCGACCATCACCCCTGGTGAAACAAAACCTTGACTCGTCAGTGAAGAGCACTTTTTGCCAGTCCTGTCTGGTCCAGCGACGGTGGGTTTGTGTCCATAGGCGACGTTGTTGCCGGTGATGTCTGGTGAGGACCTGCCTTACAACAGGCCTACAAGCCCTCAGTCCAGCCACTCTCAGCCTATTGTGGACAGTCTGAGCACTGATCGGGCAGTTGTTGACATCCTGTACCTGCCCCGCAGGTGTGATGTTTGGATGTTCCGATCCTGTGCAGGTGTTGTTACACGTGGTCTGCCACTGCGAGGACGATCAGCTGTCCATCATGTCTCCCTGTCGCATCTCACAGTACGGACATTGCAATTTAATGCCCTGGCCACATCTGCAGTCCTCATGCCTCCTTGCAGCATGCCAAAGGCACGTTCACACAGATGAGCGTGGACCCTGGGCATTTTACTTTTGGTGTTTTTCAGAGTCAGTAGAAAGGCCTCTTTAGTGTCCTCAGTTCTCATAATTGTGACCTTAATTGCCTACCTTTTTTAAGCTGTTACTGTCTTAACTACCGTTCCACAGGTGCATGCTCATTAATTGTTTATGGTTCATAGAACAAGCATAAAAAACAGTGTTAAAGCCCTTTACAATGAAGATCTGTTAAGTTCTTTGGATTTTTACAACTTATCTTTGAAAGTCAGGGTCCTGAAAAAGGAAAGTTTATTTTTTTCCCCTGAGTTTAGGTGTAAACAATTGTTTAAACGGTATCTTAGGTTGAGGTTTTATTCCCAAACACTGTGCAAAATACAGACCGACCACGGTAAGTTTGTATTGTCATGTGAAATGCATGAAGAGAGTTTCAAATCATTACTTTCATACTCAGCTCGTCATCAACGTACTACAGCACTGTTCATGTTGGTGTCTACTGTAAAGGGCCCTCCAAAGCAAACCAAGAGATAGAACTAGAGAAAGATACAGTGACAGATAGTGAATTTAAAGCAGGGTCTGAGAGAGGAAAATGAATGTTGCAGGGGTGTTAATAGCAGCTCTTTATCATTATGGTCTATTAAGCCAGTCCTTGTTTATATTAGTCACTGTGCTTCTCTATCCTAATGTAATGGGTAAGCAGTGCATTATAATGTAAAAAGCTTTCGATTGGCCATTCGGCTCCGTTGCCATGTGTCTCAGACTGACTGAGTGGCTGTAGAGAGCTAATATAAAGGCACTTAGGCAACTGAAGCAGGTACTTGTGTACTGGATGCACCTCTCTGCTCTCAACATAATTACACATAAAAGCAGGCCACCAATTAAAAGGTGTCCAGCTATCTGATGGCCATGGTCTCAACATCTGCCTGATGTGGGCCAAAGGATTCAGTAATCTGCTGTATTTATCATGCTATTGGTTATGAACGCTTCTCCAAGCACATCCTCCCGACCGAAAGTGTGACTGAAGTTAACACATGTTAAACAGTACATGGAGAAGGCTATACCTGTTCCCTAAATGTTGATCCTAAATTCTTGCACAATGATTTAGCAGAATATAACATTTCATTCGGATGTAGCTGGAGATTGCAGGAAAGGATATTAAACTGTAAAGCTGTGCTTATTGAGTTTAGGAGCTGCATGACGTTACCATCTCGCAGAGGACACGGTGGTCAGAAGGATTGGAAAAGCTGCACAACTCTCTAATTGTATTTCAGATTGAGGTCAGTTTTATCACTGAGGTTCCTGTAGTTGGCACTGCCTCAGCATGGCACAGTTCTCACCCTTTTACATTTTGCAGACACTCTTATCTAGGTGTGATAACTACATATCACAGGCATGGAATGTACATTTTTCCTCAATAACAAAGCTATCAGTAGAGTCAGAGCTAGAACGGGGGTGGGGGGGTCAAGTGCAAGTGCCAGTGCTTGTTAATCTAAAACAAAATGGGGGGAGGGGCGGGGTTTGAGGTGAGGAGGAGGATTATTTAAGATACTGTTTGAAGAGGTAGGGTTTAAGATGTTTTTGGAAGATGGGCAGGGACTCTGTAGTCCTAGCTTCAGGGGGAAGCTGGTTCCAGGACAGAGAAAAGCTTGGACTGGGCTGAACGGGAGCTGCCCTCGGGGCAAGAGACCTGAGGTGGCAGAACGGAGTGCTTGGGTTGGAGTGTGAGCATAGCCTGAAGGTAGGGAGGGGCAGTTCCTCTTGCTATTCCGTAAGTAAGCACCATGGTCTTGTAGTGGATGTGAGCTTCGACTGGATGCCAGTGGAGTGTGCGGAGGAGCGGTGTGACATGAGAGAACACCAGGCGTGCCGCAGCGTTCTGGATAAGTTGCATGGGTTTGGTGCCTCGAGCCCAACCAACAGTGAGTTTCAGTAGTCTAGAAAGGAGAGGACAAGTGCCTGGATTAGGACCTGTGCCGCTTCCTGTGTGAGATAGGATCGTACTCTACGGATGTTGTAGAGCATGAACCCTGAGGAGCGGGTCACTTGCTTTGATGTTTGCCGAGAACATGGTGTCTCCCAGGGTCACTCCAAGGTTCTTTGCAGTTGTCAATCGTGATGGAGGGCTTTGAGCGTGCAGGCCTTCCCGGGAGGAGGAGCACTTCCTTCTTCTCGAGGTTGAGCTTGAGTAGGTTGGCCAACATCCAAGTTGAGATATCTGCCAGGCACACAGAGATGGGTGTGCCACCTGTGTGTCAGAAGGGGCGAAGGAGAAAAGTAGTTGAGTGTCATCCGTATAGTATGTGAGGATATGATGGAGCAGAATGACTTGGTGTATAGAGAGAAGAGGGCCTAGAACTGAAATCTGGGGGACACCAGTAGTGAGAGTACATAGTGCAGACACAGATCCTCTCCACGTCACCTGGTAGGAGTGACCTGCCAGGAGGAATGTAATCCAAGAGTGTGCATAGCCTTAGACGCCCAGCCCTGAGAGGGTGGAGTGGAGGATCTGATGGATCTGTTCACTGTGTCGAAGGCAGTGGATAGATTTAGGAGGATGAGAACACAGGAGAGAGAGTTAACTTTGGCAGTGCAGAGAGCCTCCAAGATACAGAGAAGAGCCGTCTCTGTTGAGTGACCCGTCTTGAAGCCTGACAGGTTAAGGTCAAGAAGATCGTTCTGAGAGTTAACGAGAAAGTTGATCAGCGACAGCATGCTCCAGTGTTTTGGAAAGAAAATGATACAGGTTTCTTGAAGAGGGGAGCAACTCAGGTCATTTTTAAGTCAGAGGGAACGCAGCCAGTGGTCAGGGATAAGTTGATGAGGGAAGTGAGGAATGGGAGAAGGTCTCCAGAGATGGTCTGGAGACGGGGGATGGGGTCAAGGGGGCAGGTTGTCGGGTGGCCAGATCTCACTAGTCGGAAGATGTCATCTGGTTGACAAAGTTGTCCACAGAGAAGGAGGAGGGAGGGGGTGGAGGATTAAGGAGGGAGGAGAAGATAGAAAAGAGTTTCCTAGGGATCGAAGCATGCTTCGATCAAGCAAGCTTGAAATTTAGTGGTAGAAAGTAGCTTTAGCAGAAGTGAGAGATGATGTGATAGAAGAGAGAATTGGGGGAAAGAGAGAGAGAGAAGATTGCGATGGTGCATGACCATCTGGGTAGGGGCTGAATAGTGTCATGTCTTTGGCATCATTAACCTTTCTAGCGCAGGGGTTCCCCTAAAATATATGTAACTTTCACACATTAACAAGTCCAATACAGCAAATGAAAGCTAAATATCTTGTTAATCTACCCATCGTGTCCGATTTCAAAAATGCTTTACAGCGAATGCACTAAGCTTTGATGATCTTCAACAGATGACACTCATAGGACATCATGTTACACAATACATGTATGCTTTGTTCGATAATGTGCATATTTATATCCAAAAATCTCAGTTTACATTGGCGCCTTACATGCAGTAATGTTTTGATTACAAAATATCCGGTGATTTTGCAGAAATACTCATAATAAACATTGATAAAAGATACAAGTGTTATTCACAGAATTAAAGATAGACTTCTCCTTAATGCAACCGCTGTGTCAGATTTCAAAAAAACTTTACGGAAAAAGCATAATCTGAGAACGGCGCTCAGAACCCAAAACAGCCAGAGGAATAGCCGCCATTTTGGAATCAACAAAGTTAGAAACAACACCATAAATATTCACTTACCTTTGATGATCTTCATCAGAAGGCACTCCCAGGAATCCTAGGTCGACAATAAATTACTGATTGGTTCCATAAAGTCCATCGTTTATGTCCATATAGCCACTTGTTGTAAGCGTGTTCAGCCCAGTAATACATCTTCATGAGGTGCAGGCACTTCTTCCAGACAAAAACTCCAAAAGTTCCGTTACAGTCCTTTAGAAACATGTCAAACGAGGTATGGAATCAATCTTTAGGATGTTTTTAACATAAAACATCAATAATGTTCCAATCTGAGAATTCCTTTGTCTTCAGAAAAGCACTGGAACGAGAGGTAACTCTGTCGGGAGTGCGCGACATGAGATCAAGGCTCTCGGCCAGACCAAGGCTCTCTGACTCAAAGAGGTCTCATGAGCCCCTCCTTTATAGTAGAATCCTCATTCAACTTTCAAAAGACAGTTGACATCTAGTGGAAGTCCTAGGAAGTGCAACCTCATCCATATCTCAATCTGTACTCGGTAGGCAAAGCTTTGAAAAACTACAAACCCCAGATGTCCCACTTCCTGGTTGGATTTTTCTCAGGTTTTCACCTGCCATATGAGTTCTGTTATACTCACAGATCATTCAAACAGTTTTAGAAACTTCAGTGTTTTCTATCCAATATTACTAATAATATGCATGTATTAGCATCTGGTAATATGCATGTATTAGCATCTGGGCACGCTATTCATCCAAAAGTGAAAATGCTGCCCCCTATCCCAAAAAGGTTAAACTGAAGACTTTCATTTATCAAATCAATTCTCTGTAATTATAAACGTGATTTACTAATCAGGAAGATGTAATTAACTAGGAAGTCGGAGCACCAAGGAAAATATTCAGATTACAAAGTTATATTAGGAAAATTATAACTTTCAGATATTTTAATATCTGATCAATTAGTCTTGTAATTAATGAATTATTCTTTACCTCACATTTGTCTCATTCCAAACGTCGTAAATTGTTGGTTATCTGCACGATCTCTGTCTTCACTATGAATCATCCATACATCAATTGTCTTAAATCATTTATTTACTAACTAAATAATCACAAAAATGCATAAATAAACAACAATGAGTAGATATGATAGCGGAGTCCCCCTAGTGGGATAAACCGGTATCGCGGCTTGGTGGACAAAAGGGAAGTGAGGGGGGATTAAAAGACACTACAAAGTTGATAATTATAACAATTTAAATGCTAATCCTTTGCACATGAACACTCACTCATCGGGAATAATTGCAATCAATATATTCATTTACACTCAGTATGTCATTGTGATCTGTTGGAAAGTTCGTTTCTGTTGGAGAGTTTGTCTGCCTTCTCTCTCTGCCATGGTTAGAATGGTTAGTTCCGAGTAACATTCAGCAATGTTGTTATAGAATAGATGTTTCGGCGCTTGTCGGGTACATAATTCCTAGCTGCAGACTAGTAATTAGTATCAAAGATTTGTTCTTATTCCGTCTGTATCGATAGTCTCAGAGTCTAACCACATGGTATGGTTAAGAATTCAGCAATCTACTCAAACCTTAGCCCTCTCGTAATTGAGGTAAGCGTGGTCTGAATATAACCCCCACCTTGGGAATTTATATTCGGAAGAGCAGAATGGGGCTATCCCAGGAGGCCAGATCAATGTCTGTGCTCATGGGGCGGGCCAATGTTT
Source organism: Oncorhynchus masou masou (assembly GCF_036934945.1). NCBI lineage: Eukaryota > Metazoa > Chordata > Actinopteri > Salmoniformes > Salmonidae > Oncorhynchus > Oncorhynchus masou. Next base: position 56,480,968 of record NC_088223.1, read on the forward strand.
TAGTTAAACTCCAAAGGGAAGTGGAGTTTCCTTCATTAAACAGTTTAAAATCACATTACATAATTCCACAAATAGACCCGTAATTCAACATGGGTTGTGCACGCAGGGTACACTAAAGCCTACAGGGAGATGTGCGAACAGGTATAGAAAACACACACATAGTTGACATAACTACAAAATATCTAAATTGATCATTTCAAAATTAACTAGGAAAGTTACTCAAGTGACGTAGGGGTGTGGTGCCTTCCTCTCTTTCCTTCCTCGAACAACTCGACAAAAGTAGCTGTGTTTAGGCAAAGGTCTAAGTTTTGCAACAAAAGTGTCACCGACATGATCGCCACTGAGAAACCAGGGAAGACTGAAGAACTAACACTAATTGCTAACTACCTTGCAGAGGTGGAGAGCACACCTCCCTGTACAGATTGCTGATTGCTTAGGAGAGGTGAAAACACTCCCCCTCCAATACAACCACTGATTACCAAAACAAGTCACAAATTGTCCTGCCACCTTGATCATGGTTGATGTGTCAACAAGTATCTGCAAATGATCAGCAGTCAGCAGTTCACACACCAAGTAGGCCACTTGGAAGGCAGGCAGCTCTTAAAGCAGAAGGCCCTAGCTAGCAAAAAGACCGTACTAGACCACAACAGATAAAGACAACAAAAGGTAGACTTCTCACTCCCTGGATATATCAGGAGTGCTCTAGCTATAGAATGAAGCACTACCACTACTAATAACTGAAAAATAAACATCAGAGATGTTCTCAATATGTCTATGTTGCTGACTACTTGTGATTACAGATGCCCATTGTGTGACTATGGACTACCGGAACAGAGAAAATCCACATTCCTCTCAGTCCAGAATGTCCTCCTCTCTCCTGCTCCTCCTCTTCCTCCACACCATAGAGATTGTCCATGGGCAAGGTAAGATATCACATGTGACTGCCTGGCTGGGGATGGGGCAAGTATTTGGGAGAATATATTTGACGGCCGGGATTCAATCTGATCACAGATTTAGACATTGCACCATTTAAAGGTAATTTCCGATGAAAGCGTTTACCTTGAATCTACAAACATGTAAGCATTGCCTTTAAAACGCGATATCCCGACAAAACATATTGGGATTGAAGCCCGGCCTGAATCTAAAGGAATAGCAACTGCAGTACACAGTAAGCAATTGGGAACCCAAGGTATTGGTTCATATTGAACCATATTGAAAAAGAATGTTAGGAAGATAGAAATATTGTTAACCTCATTAATCAATCATCAATCCATATCTTTATTGTCGCAATTGGGAAATGTGTTGTGCAGTCTGGGTTAAACAATGAAGACAACATTAAAAACTGTGGCAACCATACAACAGATACAGTATACACATAAGTCAAATAATGAGATCGGTTACAGTCTCAAAACATCATGTGCAGATTCAGATAGTTTACCGCCTGTGGGATAAAATAGTTATTGGATCTGTTGCTCTTGAGTTTGGGAAGTCTAAAATGACGACCTGAGGGTGATCAGGACAGTCTAGAATACATACTCTCCTAACTACTTGCTCTCTGACATTGCTGGCCACCTTTACCACCCTGTCTAGTCTGTTTTTGTTACCAACATTAAGATCACCAAACCAGGCCATCGGAGCTGCACACTTTCAAGCTACATCCTGACATCCGGTTTGGGATGAACATATTGTGCCACAGACTACAGGAGGTACTCCGATACTTTAACAAGATGGTGCCAGTAATCACATCACTCAGCCTTGATACATTTGATTTATCTTCTCTCTCTTGCCTGTTATAAGACTCTCTCTCTCTCTCATCTCTCTCTCATAGCAGCACAGCACCACAGCACCACAGCCCAAGGTTAATGTGCCCTCAAGTTGGTGAGTGTTTAGGCTGGACAGGGCCTGATGAATGGTTCATCTCTCTGTGTGTATGCCAACGCAAACACACACCAGGGAGAGGGGAGCATGGGACAGATGGTGCTCCTTAGGAGGGCTCTGACTCTACCTGTCTCAATGGGAGAGTATGAAGGGAAGGATGGAGAGGAGTTGACAAAGATAGGAGCAAAAGTTGAAAATGAGCCTGTGTTCACAAGACCCATAGCCCATTCCATGTCTGTTCACAAATACATATTTTTGATAGCATGAAGACGGAAAATCCACAATCTCCTTATTCACAGCAAAGCAGCTGGCATTCTTTCCACTATTAAATACATCTGAATGTCTGGGTGAGTATTACCCTTTGTTGCAAGTTTGCAGTAGCAGGTCAAAGCCACAAGATGGAAGCACTATTCAGCACTAGGAACAGTGGACAGCTCCCTCTTCATTTTTGAAGTCAAAAGACTAAGAATGTTTTTTGCACTGACGTAGCGCACACTCCAGAAGGTCGGGCCCCCTGATAGCATATGAACATGTCAATTTAACTCAATTTGTTAGGACCTAATCTATGGCTTTCACATGACTGGGCAGGGGCGTAGACATTGGTGAGCCTGGGAGGGCCTAGGTCCATCCACTTGGTAGCCAGGCCCACCCACTGAGGAGCCAAGCCCAGCCAATCAGAATGAGTTTTCCCCCACAAAAGGGCTTTATTACAGACAGAAATACTCCTGGCAACAGCTCCTGGTGGATATTCCTGAAGTCAGCAGACCAATTGCACGCTCTCTCAAAATGTGAGACATCTGTGTTGTGTGACAAAAATGTTAGAGCGGCCTTTTATTGTCCCCCCCAACCCCCCAGCACCTGTGTAATGATCAAGTACTTTTGGGGGGGTTGGGGGGGATCCTTGCTCAAACCTTGCGGGTGGTGGTGTGGGGTGGGGGGTGACGGTGTCTACTTAATCCATTGTCATTTACAACTTGTCTAGTGTTTAGATCTAGGTTATGGTGTTTTCATTGATGGCTTGACGAAGACTATACTTTCATTTTCATACCATTAGATTATCTGGCATACTGCTTTTTGTGATGATTAAGTTGCTCAAAAAGCTAAAGTGAAAACATTTGTTTTGGGAAAGCAATTATAAATGCTTATGAAGATGAAGAGAAAATAATGCTTGGCTTCCTCCATCCTGACAGATTGTTGCAAAATAAGCTTTCTGCAAAGCTGCCAACATCAGTGCTCTCATTATAGTCCTCATTCAGACTCTCCTGAATTTAAACAGTTTTGTAAGTTCCCTGGCAGGGATTCTATGGTTGTACTGGCTCTCAATCTTCTAACGGGTGTTGGAATGTGCATGTGTGGGTTGTATCAATGCAGAAACACACATAATCTTGTTTTTGGGATCAACACACTTGCACAGGAATAGTTAATCACATCTTCCCTAACAATTCCCCCTTTATCTTAGCTGTAAGAGACTGATGTAAAACCTTGCCTGTATCAAAGATTAATTATCTTAAAGATTTTCCCTTGTGTGTGCTTTTTGTATTTATCGCTGACTACAGACTGCATACACAGTGACAGTTGGCTGTATCTTAGCATGACCATTCACAGAGAAACATGGAGATAAGAGCTTCTAAGGCAATGCAGAAAGTCAATGGGGAGATAAGCTTCCAGTGCATTTTGCAAGGGGCTGTAAAGATATAATAGCCTGTTATTTTCCCTTTTCCAATAAAAAGGTTGAAATATTGAAACTTTGGCAGTGAACACACACACACATACAGCATAAAGAGAGAGAGAAAGCCCAACATATATTATTCAGTGAAGGTTGAGAGTAGTTATTTAGTATCAGTTCTTTATTAGAAGAAATACTGCAGAGCCAATGTTCAAACTAGCTTCTCTTCCATCTGCGATTGTCTAGTTGTTCTTTTTCTTAGTTTCCTTTCTCAGTCCAGGTGAGAGAGCCTGCCTGAATCATATCAAGGTTTGTGTCTCTACCCTGTGTCCACAGTCAATCTCACTGCACTCTCCGCTGTGTGTTCCATTACACATACAGTATTTCCCGACTATCCTATTACTTAAGCATTTTTCATCAGAGAATCTATTTTTCTCTGCCAGTGTTCAGGTTAAACTGTAGAGAACCTAAACAGGACATCTAGTGTAGTCTTGTACATCTGTTACGATGGAATGACTCTCAGACTTCATTTAGCCTTGTGAGAGGCGTATGGCTAAGGGCAGGACCCATGTTAATATGTTGATGAATGGCTGTGTGTGCTGGGGGGAAACCTGCTGGGTTGTGACTGTGTGGCAGATGGTTGTACACCTCTCACCAGCACAGGCAGAACTTTGCAGAGTCATATTCTGGTAACTCAAGGTAGCACTCTCATGCAGAGGGGGTTGATTGAGAAGAGTCACGTCTGTCAGACTATGATATGTATGTTGTTTGTCAGCGGGTTCCTTTAATGAAGGGGTTGGGCCTGAGGTTTTGCCTTTGTTGATATTGATCATAAAAGCCTTAGGGTGATTGTATTTGTCTGTTACCTTGGCAACATGATTATGCACAAGCCATTATGATCGACTATAACTTTTTGTCTCTCTCAGAGCCCAATGACTATATTTTTTGCATGCACACAAATTCAAGGTTCTGTTCTCTCGATGCCAAGGACAGAGCTGATTTTGCTATTCTCTTCATGGCCACTGGATGGCAGTGTTATGGTTTAAGCGTTTGGCTTTGCTGGAAAAATGTACCCTTGAAATGTGGAGCACAGACCAGTTTCAGCTACAGTGTCTTCGGAACGTTTTAGTACCACTTGACTTATTACACATTTTGTCGTGTTATAAACTGAATTCAAAATTGATGAAATATGTTGTTGTTTTTTCAACCACCTACATACAATACCCCATATAGACAAAGTGAAAACATGCTTTTAGAAATGTTTTCGAATGTATTATAAATGAAATACATGCCCTGAGTCAATACTTTTTAGAAGAACCGTTGGCTGTGGTTACAGCTTTGAGTCTTTTTGGGTAAGTCTCTAAGGGACAGATCGAAATGTACTGTTGGGAGGGGTGGTCCAAATTATATATATTTTTTGTCTCAATCTCCGTAATGTGTCTGTATCTATATAATTACATCTGTATTTATGTAAAAAATAGAGACCACAATGGAAATAAGTCCCTGACTTTATTGTGCGATCTCGGTCACTTTCAAAAATCTTTGTATTCAGTATATATCTTTTTTTTTTAAACTGACAAATAAAATCAATCAATTAATCCAAAATGTGCAATTGATGAATGGAAAGAGACATCTGTTACAAAACACTGATTTTCTTCAAGCGGATCATTGTCTGCAGCCGGCTCTGATCGCATAGTAATGAAAAGGAAATGAAAACAGACTGGGAGAGTGAGCTCGTCTATGGTGGTCCGTGAACCGTCAACCTTCTGGCCCATAGCCCTGCGTGTCATCGACTGTGCCTCAAAAGCATGCTCAAGTGGAAATGTCGATATCCACGTTTATAAACATAGAGTCGCTACAGTTATTTTGATTTGGGGTCGATAACATTATTTGGATTTAACTCTATTAGGGGGTAGGGTGTTCAAATTATTTTACGATCTGTCCCTAAGAGCTTTGCACACCTGGATTGTACAATATTTGCCCATTATTCTTTTGAAAATTCTTCAAGCTCTGTCAAGTTAATTGTTGATCATTACCAGACAGCCATTTTCAAGTCTTGCCATAGATTTAAGCAGATTTAAGTCAAAACTGTAACTAGACTTCTCAGGAAAATTCAATGTCATCTTGGTAAGCAAACTCCAGTGTGGATTTGGCCTTGTGTTTAAGGTTATTGTACTGCTGAAGGTGAACTTGTCTCCCAGTGTCTGTTGGAAAGCAGACTGAACTAGGTTTACCTCTAGGAGTTTGCCTGTGCTTATAGCTGTATTCCATTTCCTTTTGTAAAAAATAAACTCCCTAGTCCTTTCCAATGACAAGCATACCCATAGCATGATGTAGCTACCACCATGCATGACAATATGAAGATTGATACTCAGTGATGTGTTATGTTAGATTTGCCCCAAGCATAATGCTTTGTATTCAGGACAAAAATAGAATTTCTTTGCCATATTCTTTGATGTATTACTTAAGTGCCTTGTTGCAAACAGGATGCATGTTTTGGAATAAATACAATTCTGCCCAGGGTACCTTCTTTTCACTGTCCTTTCGGTTAGTATTGTGGAGTAACTATAATGTATAATGTTGTTGATCTATCTTCTCATATCACAACAGTTGTAAAGTCACAATTAGCCTCATGGTGAAATCCCTGAGCAGTTTCCTTCCTCTCGGGCAATTGAGTTAGGAAGTACGCCTGGGTGTATTGATACACCATCCAAGGCCGAGTTAATAACTTCATAATGCTCAAAGGGATATTCAGCGTCTGCTGTTTTCATTTTCACAAATCTACCAATCGGTGCCCTTCTTTGTGAGGCATTGAAAAACCTCCCTGGTCTTTGTGGTTGAATCTGTGCTTGAAATTCATTACTCAATTGAGGGTCCTTACAGATAATAGTCTACCTCTACCACATTATGAGCCATAATACCCATAAAACCTAGCAGTCATACACGGAAATGTTGTTTTGTTCCACCATTCATTTAATTAATTATGGATTTTAGAAACACTTCAAACAAGGGCTGTGTTTTGTGTAGGTTTTGATAACCGTGTAAATCTCTCTCGAAAAAGGTGACTTTATCAATATATTCGGCCAGTATTTACCCTCCAAAATTAAATGCTAATGTGGGTTCCATACAGAACTACAAATGCCTGTCTCAAGCTTCACGTCACTCACCAGGGCCATGATGATCTGGACAAGACTGCCGAATCGAGGGAAAGGTAAAAATCTCTGAATTAACTATCTAATGTTAGCTAAATGTAGTCATTATAAATTGGCTAAGGTTGTTGAAATGGACAATTCTGTGAACTGTCTTGGGCAACGCCTGTTATCTAGCTAGCAAAAATGGCAAACATAACTCAGAGAAAATACACATCCCATTTGCATTCCACAAGGTTCTATTTTGGGTCCGGTTTATATATGTTATCCATTTGCAGCATTATCAGAAAGCACAGCAATGATTTTCACTACTACGCAGATGATACAAGCCTTTACATTTCTGTGTCACCAGAGGATTTTTAGCTCCACTGATAAATGATCAGACTGTACGAATAATTTAAGTACTTGGATGGCTCACAACTTCCTCCAGCTAAATCAAGACAAGGCCGAGGTTTTTATTGTTGGAGTCAAAGCACAGAGAGAGAATCTGGCCGCACATTTGAATTCACAGGCAATAAAGATAAAACACCAGGTAAAAACCTAGATGTTATTTTAGATTCTGAACGAATTTTGAATCACACACTAGGAATGTGACCAAAATAGCTTTTTACCACCTGGGGAACATTACCAAGGTGAGGTCGTTTCTCTCTCAGGCTGATACAGAGAGATTCATCCACGCTTTTATTATAGGCAGACTTGACTACTGTAATGCTCTCCTGTCTGGTCTACCCAAGAAAGCTATTGGTCAACTGAAAAGCATACAGAATGCTGCAGCACGGCTACTGACCAAGACCAGACGGAGAGCACACATTACACCAGTTTTAAGGTCTCTGCACTGGCTGCCTGTGAGTGTAAGAACTCATTGTAATATTCTTTGATTGGTTTTTAAAAGATTGTGCACCCCAATACATGTCAGACATGCTTTGAAGGTATGTACCCAGTAGGTCCCTCAGGTCCTCTGGCAGTGGTATGTTAACAATCCCAAACGTAGAACCAACAGGCATTGAGAGGCCGCCTTTAGTTATTATGACCCCAGCCTCTGGAATAGCCTGCCAGAGAAACTGAGGGGACCTTAAAACACATGTTTTTTGCTTTGCTTTTCCTTTGGATGTTTTTTTAGTTGTTCAGTTTTTGTCATTATTTTGTTTTGTTATCTTATGTTTGTTGTGTAGTAAATAAGCTTTTGTTTTCATTGTTTTTTGTCATTTATTTTCCTGTGAAGCACATTGCGTTGCATTCCATGTCTGAAACGTGCCGTATAAATAAATCTTGTTTTGATTTGCCTGGCTAGATGGCTACATTATCCATCTACTGTATTTGTCTAGCCATTTTAAATTCATTAGAAATTCATAAAAGCAAGTTTAGCTTTCTTTGCATTTATAAATCAACAGTCTAGCTTGCTAGTTAACTAGCTAGCTAACTTAGATGGTGAAGCTATGGCTATGCATTCTTGATGAAAACTGCAAACCTTATTTGCACCTACTCTATTCCAGAACCAGTGAGTGTGCCTGAGTCTTATCCCCTCTCAACTACATAAGTGGTTTCAACCTGGAACACTGTACTGTGGGAAGGGTTTTGTCCCAGCCTAGCTCTAACACCTGACTTAAATAACCAACTCACTGAATCACGTAATAGACTATGATTAGTAATCAGGTATGGGCTGGGCAGGAACAAAAGCTTATACACCCATCCTACCATTCAAGTTGAAGTTGTTGACTGAAGCCATGGCGGGGTTGCTAAGAAGTTGGGTGAGTAGTATTGGTTGGTACAGTATGTGTCTTTAAGTTCCTCTCCATGTGTAGGCTATTGTACTGGCCTGTGTGTTACTGTTGTTCATATGTGCAGTAGTTTGTTGCATCGTTTTGCTTAGTTTATAATTTGTGTCAACTTTGAATTCATTCTAAGCCACAGATTGTTAACTTCCTCCATTTTGTACTTGACCTTTACTGATGCAGAACCGAAGACATTCAAGCAGCACTTTGAGAGCAAGCATCACAAGTCTCCAGTGGTCCCAGTACTGGTTGATGTGCATGTCTAAGTGACCACACACACTGAAATGGACCTAAAGCTGGGGTAAGATTCTTCCACCATTCACACACAGTAGACATTTGTATTTAGTATTTTATATTTGTAACTATTATGTAGACCCCATTAGCAGCTTCTCTTCCTGGGGTCCAGCAAAATGAAGGCGGCTTGTACAATTTTAAAAACATTACAATAGATTCACAGATTTCACAACACACTGTGTGCCCTCAGGCCCCTACTCCACCACTCTACAGTACAGTAGTGTGTGTGTGTGTGTGTGTGTGTGTGTGTGTGTGTGTGTGTGTGTGTGTGTGTGTGTGTGTGTGTGTGTGTGTGTGTGTGTGTGTGTGTGTGTGTGTGTGTGTGTGTGTGTGTGTGTGTGTGTGTGTGTCTGTGCCAATGTTTGTGTTGCCTCACAGTCCCCACTGTTCCATATACAGTTTTTTTTTATCTGTTTCTTAAATCTAATATTACTGCTGGCATGAGTTACTTGATGTGGAATAGAGTTCCATGTAGTCATGGCTCTATGTTGGACTGTGTGCCTCCCATCGTCTGTTCTGGACTTGGGGACTGTGAAGAGACCTCTTGTGGCATGTCTTGTGGAGTATGCATGGGTGTCTGAGCTTTGTGCCAGTAGTTAGACAGACAGCTCGGTGCATTCAACATGTCACAAATACCAGTAGTGACGAAGTCAATCTCTCCTCCACTTTCAGCCTGGAGAGATTCTCATGCATATTATTAATATTAGTTATCTGTGTACATCCAAGGGCCAGCCGTGCTGCCTTGTTCTGGGCCAATTGCAATCTTCCTAAGTCTTTTTTTGTGGCACCTGACTACATGACTGAACAGTAGTCAAGGTGCGACAAAACTAGGGCCTGTAGGACCTGCCTTGTTGATAGTGTTGTTAAGAAGGCAGAGCATCGCTTTATTATAGAATGACTTCTCCCCATCTTAGCTACTACTGCATCAATATGTTAATATGTTTTGACCATGACAGTTTACAATCTAGGGTTACTCCAAGCAGTTTAGTCATCTCAATTTGCTAATTTTCCACATTATTTATTACAAAATTTAGTTGAGGTTTAGGGTTTAGTGAGTGTTTTGTTCCAAATTCAATGCTTTAAGTTTTAGAAATATTTAGGCCTAACTTATTCCTTGCCACCCACTCTGAAACTAACTGCAGCTCTTTACTCAAAGTTAGTGGCATGTCGTTAGTAAAAATTGAAAAAAGCAAGGGGCCTAAACATATTATCTTTGAGAGGCATCCATTAAAGATCACCCTCTGTGTTCTGTTAGACAAGTAACTCTTTATCCACATTATAGCAGGGGGTGTAAAGCCAAAAACACGTTTTTCTAGCAGCAGACTGTGATCAATAATGTCAAAAGCTGCACTGAAGTCTAAAAGTCCCCACAAAAAATTATCTCAGCCAATCATCAGTCATTTGTGTAAGTGCTGTGCTTGTTGAGTGTCCTTCCCTATAAGCATGCTGAAAATCTGTTGTCAGTTTGTTTACTGAGAAATAGCATTGTATCTGGTCAAACACACATTTTTACAGAAGTTAACTAAGGGTTGATAACAGGCTGATTGGTCGGCTACTTGAGCCAGTAAAGGGGTCTTTACTATTCTTGGGTAGCGGAATTACTTTACCTTCCTCCAGGCCTGAGGGCACCCGCTCTCTAGTAGGCTTAAATTGAAGATGAAAAAATAGGAGTGGCAATATTGTCTGCTATTATCCTGTAAACCCCCATGTTTTCAACAAAATGTTGTGCTCAATGCTTAAGTTGTATTGTCTATAGCTCAATTTGTGGGATAATTGTCATCAGCACAACGCTGAATAGCATAGCACTACAGTCAAATAATATTACTAGAAAATATTCATATTAATGCAAAACACAGCTTAGCCTTTTGTTAATCCACCTGTCGTCTCAGATTTTGAAATTATGCTTTACAGCGAAAGCAATACAAGCGTTTGTGTAAGTTTATCGATTGCTCGACAAAACAATAGGTACACTTAGCATCAGGTAACTTGGTCACGAAAATCAGAAAAGCAATCAAATTAATAATTTACCTTTGATGATCTTCGGATGTTTTCACTCACGAGACTCCCAGTTAGACAACAAATGTTCCTTTTGTTCCATAAAGTTATTTTTTATATCCAAATACCTCCGTTAATTTGGTGCGTTATGCCCAGGAATCCACCGGAAAGAGCGGTCACGACAACGCAGACAAAAAATCCAAATTATATCCATAATGTCCACAGAAACATGTCAGATGTTTTTTATAATCAATCCTCAGGGGGTTTTTCAAATATCTATTCGATAATATATAAACAGGGACAGTTGGCTTTTCACTAGGACCGGGAGTAACATGCCTTTCTCTTTTGCGCACAACTCACTCTGAGAGCTCCCACCTATCCACTTACGCAATGTGGTCGTTCACGCTCATTCTTCAAAATAAAAGCCTGAAACTATGTCTGATGACTGTTGACACCTTTAGAAGCGATAGGAAAAGGAATCTGGTTGATATCCCTTTAAATTGATCAATGGGAGGCTATGGAATGTGGAGTTTTCAAAATAGAAGCCACTTCCTGGTTTGATTTTTCTCAGGGTTTCACCTGCAATATCAGTTCTGTTATACTCACAGACAATATTTTGACAGTTTTGGAAAGTGTTTTCTATCCTAATCTGTCAATTATATACACATTCTAGCATCTGGTCCTGAGAAATAGGCCGTTTACTTTGGGAACGTTATTTTTCCAAACATAGAAATAGTGCCCCCTAGCTTCAAGAGGTTTTAAGAAGGAATTAACACCTGTTAATTTAAATGCATTCCAGGTGACTACCTCATGAAGCTGGTTGAGAGAATGCCAAGTGTGTGCAAAGCTGTCGTCAAGGCAAAGGGTGGCTATTTGAAAAATCTCAAATATAAAATATATTTAAATTTGTTTAACACTTGTGACTAAATGATTCCAAATGTGTTATTTCCTAGTTGTGATGTCTTCGCAATGTAGAAAACAGTCAAAATAAAGAAAAACCTTTGAATGAGAAGGTGTTCTAAAACTTTTGACCGGTAGTGTATGTTATGTATAAAAAGCATATGTATGCATTGTTTACTATTTTGATTTCTTTAAAACAATGTAATTGTTGCAGTTGACTAGGTGCATTTTTGTGGCACATTATAAGTATCGAACTGCTACTAGGATAGTATTCTGTACAAGACACAAGACCAAATGTATAAATAAGACAAGTGTTAGTTAAATAAAATATGTAACTACATTTAAATGTTCAATATATATTTTGTTTTGGATCAAGGTAGCTCGGTGTCAAAGCAAATGTGTCAGCTAGAGATGATGTGCAGGAACTTGCAGGGATTTGTAGTCTTGCATGATGTCTATTTTGACTCTAATTAGGTTTTTAGAATCTGAGAGTAAATCAAGCCTAATCTATTGATGGAAGTCACCTTGTCCGAGAGAGATTTACATTGTTATCAAAAGCGTCACGCCAGGGTAAGCCTACGAAAAACGTGTTTCTAAAAATCCACAATGAATCAAATGAATGGTGGAAAAACAATTTCCGTGTTTGACCGTTAGGTTTATGGGTATGTGTAGGCTACAGAGAAGGGGTAGGCATTCAAAAAACACTTTTATTGAACAACGGAAGGAGTCCATGCAACTTATTGTGCAATTTGTTAAGCACATTTTTACTCCTGACCTTTAGGCTTGCCATAACAAAAGGTTGAATACTTATTGACTCTACAAACAATATTCCGCTTTGTGCACAGATCAGTGACACAAAATCTAAATGTATTCAATGTGGAAAAAGTAAAGGGGTGAGAATACTTTCTGAAGGCACTGAATGTCACACTCCTTGCCACCCATTGTATAAAATGCTATATATGCATTCCTGGGGAAGGGAAGATGTAATTATGTTCGTGAATAATCAATGATGATGAGAGATTTTAAAGAATACAGTCTGCGTGTCTCACTGAGAAAAAAACTGGGTAAATGTGTTTGGTTATGATGCTGCGCTCTAGTTGTAATAGGAAAATAGGCTATATGTCGCTTACCAAGATCCACAATAATAAACAATACTTGACTAAACTATGATACCCCTTGGTGTTTTATGAGTACCTTTTCATTGTTCAGTGGAAAAGGGGATCATCAGATATTACATTTCCCTCCCCGCTTGGCATCAATAGGCTCCGTATGAAGGGCAGTCAGTCCCATGTTAGAGGTGAAAGGTCACTGTGTCTCTGATGACTTGAGCCCAGATTGAAAAGCTGAACCTGCCTGGACCTCATTTGGCTGCATATGCACTGGTCAGCCCTGTGACCGGTACAGTTGTAATGGCACACGTTCTGCTCAATTATTGTTGAAACATTTGCAGAGTGACATCTAATAAAATGATGTAATGTGCATTACATAATCATCAAAATCAGGGGTACAATTAGCACACTTTGTCTCAAATATCAAAAGATAAAAATCCTTTTTGGTCATTCTGAGGATCTAAATGCTCACCAATCTTATTTTTTTATTACATTTAGTTTGACATTAAATTACTTCACCAATCAGCGGACAGAGCAGCTTGCTATGGTTTGGACAATCTATAGTCGTTTACATGTGTGATGGATAGAAAAGTGTAGCGTGTGAGATGCGACTGAAATGTTGTGGGTGGGAGGAGAGAGAGAGAGAGAGAGGGTTGTGGAGGAGGCTTGAAGCACCGGGCATCTTGTTATTATGTGCATTATCTGAATTATGCTCACAGAATTATACCTACAGAGGAGCGACTTCTGTGAAGGAACTTGATAGAAGCCGAACATGAAGGAATGTCTTCGAACTTCCAAGAGTTGGCTTAACGTTGGAGCAGAGCTAACATTCGCTCGCTAGCTAGCTAACAGGCTTGTGTGTGCAGAGTGGCACCAGAATTAAAAACACACCTTACCTTTTGTATTTAATAAATCCAATGTGAAATGTGATAACTATTGGTATCCTTAACTAATATTCGGAATACCGCTTGTAATGACGTCAGTAGGCTACAGTAACATATATTTCAGGGGGGGGGGGTGGCAGGTAGCCTACACGCTCACACACTGGCAAAGTTTTTCCAGCTGGCAGGCAGACACAGGAACACATTTCTGAGTGACAGAGGGAGGGTTTTGCATAAGTGCTTTGTTGTGTTTTTTGTGCAACTGAAAAAAATGCTCATAACATTATCAACCGATTCCAATGCTTTAAAAATAACAGTTCTGTTACAGAACAGTAGAGATCACTTTCGTTCCAGATTCTGATTATGTTCCTCGAAAAATGTTGTTCTTTTCCGATTTTCGTTTATGTGCCCTGAACCGGTTCCAACCCCTGCTACCTACCCCCAAGTTCCTGAGCTTCCCCTCTCCTCTTCCCCTCTTCCAGTGAAGGGTGAATCTCTCTTGTCACATGTGCCCAAACCCTGACTGCCTGTAATTTGCTGTCACCGTGCAGAAGCAGGCCTGTGGATGTTCTTCTACTGCTGTGACAACCTCTCCCCCTCACTGACTGTCTCACTGGCTGCCTCCCTGCTGTAACTGATGCCTTGTTTTACTTCAACTGTCAACCTGCTCACAGTCACAACACTGTCTCAAGCAGAGATCTCACTGCATATCTGTATTAAATACTTTTCCAACCTATGCACTGTATATGTTGCCTGGCTACCCATCCACATCACTCTGGCCAAACATCAGGGCCAATGTTTCTTCTCCATGATGAGTCTGGACTTACCTCCCTCCCTGATGACTTCTGGGATGAGAACACATTCTGACTGTTCTGATTGGTCCCAGAAAGGGCAGATAGCCTAGTGGTTAAGAGTGTTTGGCCACTAACCGGAAGGTTGCTGGTTTGAATCCCAGAGCCAACTATGTAAATAATCTGCCAATGTGCCCTTGAGCAAGGCACTTAACCAGAAATGCTGAACCCTAACGCTGTATAAGAGTGTCTGCTAAATAATGTAAACCGATTGGTTGGGCCAGAGCCGGTGTGGCAATAGTGTCTTGGAACTGATGGCTTCTACAGTTGTTGTCATGTCTTGTTATGTCTGTTCCTGTCCTTTCTCTTCACTCTGTCTCTCTCTGCTGGTCTTTTTAGGTTACCTTCTCTGTCTCTCATTCTTCAGCTGTTCTACATCTCCCCTAACTAGCTCATTCACTCTTTCCCACCTGTTCTCTCTTCCCCCTCTGATTAGGTCTCTATTTCTCTCTGTTCCTGCTACTTTCAGTGTCTGATTCTTGTTTGTGTTTTTCATGCCAGAAGCAAGCTGTCGTCTCGTTTGCTTCCACCTTGTCCTATCCTGTCGGAGTCTGCCTGGCAGGTGCATCCTGCATTATACTAACGTTCTTTTGTTCCATTGACAACGTTGGAAGAGGATTTATGCCATTCCTGTTTTTTCATTAAAGAACTCTGTTTTCTGTTAAAACCGCTTTTGGGTCTTCACTCAAGTACATAACAGAAGAATCAGACCAAGAATGGACCCAGCGGCTCCGGACCCTTTTAACTCCGCCGTCGAGATCCAGGGAGCGATGCTAGGCAGACACGAGGAGGAATTGTCTGCTGCTCGACATGCCGTTGAGACCCTGGCCGTCCAAGTCTCCGACCTCACAAGACGGGTTCACCAACTCCACCTCGATCCACCGCCCACTTCCAGGGTTTCCGAGTCTCCGGAGCCCAGGATCAACAACCCGCCGTGTTACTCTGGGGAGCCCACTGAGTGCCGCTCATTCCTCACTCAGTGTGACGTGGTGTTCTCTCTCCAGCCCAACACTTACTCCAGGAGCGCAGCCCGCATCGCCTACGCCATTTCTCTCCTTACCGGACGGGCGCGTGAGTGGGGCACGGCAATCTGGGAGGCGAGGGCTGAGTGTATTAACCAGTATCAGGACTTTAAGGAGGAGATGATACGGGTTTTTGACCGTTCTGTTTTTGGAGAGGAGGCTTCCAGGGCCCTGTCTTCCCTATGTCAGGGGAATCGATCCATAACGGATTATTCTATTGAGTTTCGCACTCTCGCTGCCTCTAGTGACTGGAACGAGCCGGCTTTGCTCGCTCGTTTTCTGGAGGGTCTCCTCGTCGAGGTTAAGGATGAGATCCTCTCCCGGGAGGTTCCTTCCAGTCTGGACTCCTTAATAGCTCTCGCTATTCGCATAGAGCGACGGTTTGATCTTCGTCGCCGAGCACGTGGAAAGGAGTTCGCGTTCTCCGTTGCTCCCCCTCTCCACATCACTGCCACCTGCCGCATCACTGCCACCCTCCTCCGCCGGCTCGGATGCTGAGCCTATGCAGCTGGGGGTATCCGCATCTCGGCCAAGGAGAGGAACGGAGAATCACCAATCGCCTCTGTCTCTACTGCGGCTCCGCTGGTCATTTTGTCACCTCATGTCCAGTAAAAGCCAGAGCTCATCAGTAAGAGGAGGGCTACTGGTGAGCGCAACTACTCAGGCCTCTCCTTCTGGACCACGCACTACCTTTCCGGTCCATCTCCGCTGGCCCGGTTCATCTGCTTCCTGCAGTGCCTTGATAGACTCTGGGGCGGAGGGCTGTTTTATGGACGAGACCTGGGCTCGGGAACATGACATTCCTCTCAGACAGTTAGGGGAGCCCACGGCCTTGTTCGCTTTAGATGGTAGTTCTCTCCCCAAGATTCAGCGTGAGACGCTGCCTTTAACCCTCACTGTCTCTGGTAATCATAGCGAAACCATTTCTTTTTTAATTTTTCGTTCACCTTTTACACCTGTTGTTTTGGGTCATCCCTGGCTAGTGCGCCATAACCCTTCTATTAATTGGTCTAGTAATACTATCCTATCCTGGAATGTTTCTTGTCATGTGACCTGTTTAATGTCCGCTATCCCTCCTGTTTCCTCTGTCCCTTCTTCACAGGAGGAGCCTGGCGATTTGACAGGGGTGCCGGAGGAGTATCACGATCTGCGCACGGTGTTCAGTCGTTCCAAGGCCACTTCTCTCCCTCCACACCGGTCGTATGACTGTAGTATTGATCTCCTTCCGGGAACTACTCCCCCGGGGTAGATTATACTCTCTGTCGGCTCCCGAACGTAAGGCTCTCGAGGATTATTTGTCTGTTTCGCTCGACGCTGGTACCATAGTCTCCTCCTCCTCTCCCGCCGGAGCGGGGTTTTTTTTTGTTCAGAAGAAGGACGGGTCCCTGCGCCCATGCGTGGATTATCGAGGGCTGAATGACATAACAGTTAAGAATCGTTATCCGCTTCCTCTTATGTCTTCAGCCTTCGAGATCCTGCAGGGAGCCAGGTTTTTCACCAAATTGGACCTTCGTAACGCCTACCATCTCGTGCGCATCAGGGAGGGGGACGAGTGGAAGACGGCGTTTAACACTCCGTTAGGGCACTTTGAATACCGGGTTCTTCCTTTCGGCCTCGTTAACGCTCCAGCTGTCTTTCAGGCACTAGTTAACGACGTCCTGAGAGACATGCTGAACATTTTTGTTTTCGTTTACATGGACGATATCCTGATTTTTTCACCGTCTCTCCCGATTCATGTTCAGCACGTGCGACGCGTCCTCCAGCGCCTTTTGGAGAACTGTCTTTATGTGAAGGCTGAGAAGTGCACTTTTCATGCCGCCTCTGTCCCTTTTCTCGGTTCCGTTATTTCCGCTGAGGGCATTAAGATGGATCCCGCTAAGGTCCAGGCTGTCATTGATTGGCCCGTTCCTAAGTCACGCGGCCGAGCTGCAGCGCTTTCTGGGCTTCGCTAATTTCTATCGTCGTTTCATCCGTAATTTCGGTCAGGTGGCAGCTCCCCTCACAGCCCTTACTTCTGTTAAGACGTGCTTTAAGTGGTCCGTTTCCGCCCAGGGAGCTTTTGATCTTCTTAAGAATCGTTTTACATCCGCACCTATTCTTGTTACACCTGACATCTCTAGACAGTTTGTTGTTGAGGTTGACGCGTCAGAGGTGGGCGTGGGAGCCATTCTTTCTCAGCGCTCTTCTCTCTGACGGCAAGGTCCATCCTTGCGCATTTTCTCTCATCGCTTATCGCCGTCAGAACGTAACTATGATGTTGGTAATCGCGAACTGCTCGCCATCCGCTTAGCCCTAGGCGAATGGCGACAGTGGTTGGAGGGGGCGACCGTTCCTTTTGTCGTTTGGACTGACCATAGGAACCTTGAGTACATCCGTTCAGCCAAACGACTTAATGCGCGTCAGGCTCGTTGGGCTCTGTTTTTCGCTCGTTTCGAGTTTGTTATTTCTTATCGTCCGGGCTCAAAAAACACCAAGCCTGATGCTTTATCTCGTCTCTTCAGTTCTTCTGAGGTCTCCACCGACCCCGAGGGGATTCTCCCTGGGGGCGTGTTGTCGGGTTGACTGTCTGGGGAATTGAGAGGCAGGTAAAGCAAGCACTTCGCTCACACTCCGTCGCCGCGAGCTAGTCCTAGGAACCTTCTGTTCGTTCCCGTTCCTACTCGTCCGGCCGTTCTTCAGTGGGCCCACTCTGCCAAGTTAGCCGGCCACCCCGGCGTTCGGGGTACGCTCGCTTCCATTCGCCAGCGTTTCTGGTGGCCCACTCGGGAACGTGACGCGCGTCGATTTGTCGCCGCTTGTTCGGTCTGCGCGCAGACTAAATCTGGGAACTCTCCTCCTGCCGGCCGTCTCAGACCGCTTCCCATTCCCTCTCGACCGTGGTCTCACATCGCTTTAGATTTTATCACCGGACTGCCTTCATCAGCGGGGAAGACAGTTATTCTTACGGTTGTCGATAGATTCTCTAAGGCGGCTCATTTCATTCCTCTCGCTAAGCTCCCTTCTGCTAAGGAGACGGCTCAGATCATTATCGAGAATGTTTTCCGAATTCATGGCCTTCCGTCTGACGTCGTTTCCGACAGAGGCCCGCAGTTCACGTCTCAATTTTGGAGGGAGTTTTGCCGTTTGATTGGGGCTTCCGTCAGTCTCTCGTCCGGCTTTCATCCCCAGTCTAATGGTCAAGCCGAACGGGCCAATCAGACTGTTGGTCGCATTTTACGCAGTCTTTCTTTTCGTAACCCTGCGTCTTGGTCAGAACAGCTCCCCTGGGCAGAGTACGCCCACAACTCGCTTCCTTCGTCTGCTACCGGTCTATCTCCTTTTCAGAGTAGCCTCGGGTACCAGCCTCCGCTGTTCTCATCTCAGCTCGCCGAGTCCTGCGTCCCCTCCGCTCAGGCTTTTGTCCAGCGTTGCGAGCGCACCTGGAAGGGGGTCAGGTCGGCACTTTGCCGTAATAGGGCGCAGACTGTGAGGGCCGCTAATAGCGTAGGACCAAGAGTCCTAGATATTGTTGCGGTCAGAGAGTATGGCTCTCCACTCAGAACCTTCCCCTTAAGACAGCTTCTCGCAAGTTGGCCCCGCGGTTCATTGGTCCGTTCCGTATTTCTCAGGTCATTAATCCTGTCGCAGTGCGACTTCTTCTCCCGCGCTATCTTCGTCGCGTTCACCCGGTCTTCCATGTCTCCTGTGTTAAGCCCGTTCTTCGCGCCCCGCTCGTCCCTCCCCCCATCCTTGTCGAGGCGCACCTATCTACAGGGTTCGTAAGATTTTGGACATGCGCCCTCGGGGCCGTGGTCATCAGTACCTAGTGGATTGGGAGGGGTACGGTCCTGAGGAGAGGAGTTGGGTTCCCTCTCGGGACGTGCTGGACCGTTCGCTGATCGATGATTTCCTCCGTTGCCGCCAGGTTTCCTCCTCGAGTGCGCCAGGAGGCGCTCGGTGAGTGGGGGGGTACTGTCATGTCTTGTTATGTCTGTTCCTGTCCTTTCTCTTCACTCTGTCTCTCTCTGCTGGTCTTTTTAGGTTACCTTCTCTGTCTCTCATTCTTCAGCTGTTCTACATCTCCCCTAACTAGCTCATTCACTCTTTCCCACCTGTTCTCTCTTCCCCTCTGATTAGGTCTCTATTTCTCTCTCTGTTCCTGCTACTTTCAGTGTCTGATTCTTGTTTGTGTTTTTCATGCCAGAAGCAAGCTGTCGTCTCGTTGCTTCCACCTTGTCCTATCCTGTCGGAGTCTGCCTGGCAGGTGCATCCTGCATTATACTAACGTTCTTTTGTTCCATTGACAACGTTG